>NC_089867.1:23398822-23998822 GCF_036373705.1 Amia ocellicauda | reverse complement strand
CCTGAAAATGCCAATGAAAGGAACACAACACGTTTTGCGAACCGAGAGTCTCCATCTGTAGCAGACTTCTCAAGACTCTGGGAGGAAGGCAGATACACACACAGGCGCTGCGTAAACCAATCCGAGCAATTGGGATTATTGGATTAGTTCAGTATAAGTGCTGATCAGTACCCACCTTTCTCACACCCGGAGGTTTTAGCTTTCTGCTCTCCGTTAACGCTAGGCCTCTTTGCCCATTATTGCTGTAGTCGCCACTGCCCCGAGAAGCTGAGCTCAGAGTTGGCTGTAATGGCGTCTCACTCGGTGTATGTGCCGTGAGTAAAGACGACTTCTCGGGAGGGATGGGGAGTGACGTCACCGGCACACTCTGAATAACCTTGGCTTTTGCCGTCTGAGCGTGCCTCGATAGTGCTGAGGTTGGCAGTTTCTCTGCTGCAGTTTTCTTCCCAATAAACGCGTTCCTTTGTAAGGTTTTAGATCATCATGCACACGTGAGCAGCCCAGAGAGACGTACACTATTCGGCTACATTTGATAGTGAAGAAAAAGGAGGCGCCGATCCTTGTTTGACATTGGGAGATGAACGGTGACTTGACAAGGGTGGTTGTCCGGGACTCTCCTTTGAGCAGCGTGGCCTGACGGAGGTTCACCACAGGCACCGATGTCAATGACAATGTTGCAGACTTGAATTATTCCGAGACAAGAAGTCTGTCCGTTTAGGTAATAGTACATGTATGTGAGGTGTGCATGGCGTGTCAGTTGCTGGGAAGGGGGGAGGGAAACCAGAGTGGATGGCAAAGACAAGAAAATAAGACACCCATACAAAAAACAAGCCATTGCTATGAATGGTGAGCATATTCTTCAACATCTGTGGTAGACAAAGGAAAGATTGGGCTCTTGCTGACTTATTTACACATTTACATGGCTGCATCCGAAGGAGGACGCCAGTCTGGTAACCCAAGGACAGCCACAGATGCAGAGGTAATGGCCATTAATAAATCATGGTGAGTTGGCAGCTGACGTCTCGGTGCACTTTAGAGCTTAAACACAGACTGGAGAGACTGAGACGTGTGCTTGGTTGAGTGATGCTGCAGCTGTAATGCCAACATGGACTCGGACCCTCAGTCAACAGATGAAGGCCCTGTTACTGCTGACCACGCCCAAGTCTCCACTGGTTTTCTTCAGTGAATAATCATTAATTGACTCATAATATATTGCATTGATATTATTGCAAGGAAAGCATTAAAGGCTGTGCTGGGCCACGTGGCTGTGAACTGTAGATTTCATTTTCAGCCCGTCCGGATGGAGGCGATTCACAGAGTCCCTGTTGGACAGTGCTGTTCAGTCGGCCCATCGCAGCTGTCGGGCACTCCAGATCTTGGCTCGCCCTTTGTGCGTCACATCCCCCTTGTTAGAGACCTCAGATTTTATTCATGTCCCCCTGCTACAGAGTCCCAAGCAGAGCGAGCTGTCAGGCAGCTGTTTAAAAGTACGGTATGCATTGGGCGGTGAACACGGATGAATTTGATCACTTATTTATAAATCTGCTTGTCTGAGCCCGGTTATATTTAAGCCTCTAATTTTGAACATCTAGGGGGTGTCTTTCTGTGCGGCTCCTCAATCTCAGCTCCTGCAAGAGGCTGCTTCCTTCCTGGGGTGTGGGCGTTTTTTTTTTTACTCGCCCTACACGACAGTAACTCTTCTGTTTGTTAATTTCTTTGTTTGTTTGTGTTTACTTTTATTAATCTTCGTATTAACACTCAGAAGGTTACGGCTTGGTCAGGTGCCAGAGCACTCAGTCTCTGGTTTTTACCCAGGCTGCTCCTGCAGGAATTGGACGGAGCGGAGGAGTCATTTTAATTAATGGATGCTTTAAACTGCACAGCTGGTGGTGAAGCGGAGTTGACGTGGAGCCAGGAGGAAGGAAAAAAAACGCACAAAAAAGCCGCTGAGGCAAGCATTTGGGTGCCCACCTTCACGGCTAGCCCTCGCTCAGAGGCTTGGATCCGGTCCAGCGGGTTAATGTTGTAATCTGTTTCACTCGGGTCTTTAACACATTGTGCCTGGATTTATTCACCAGTTCATTTTATTTGTCTTGGTCTGTTGTGGAGGGGCAGGGAGTGGGGGGTCTTGGTGGATGGGAGAGCAGCTCAACACATGACCTGTGACCCCACTGGGGCCACACCAAATCAAGGAGACCACAAGTGAATTGGTTCCACTCCATTTCAGACCGATGGCTAACATGTGTCCCAGTCAAAACCTACTCGCAATTTCAGAGGAGGCTTTGGGATGTTTCTTTCGATCTGGAAAAGGAGTGTGTGTCCCTGGCTAAATGCGCTGTGTGTCTGCTGTTGTATGAAAGTATATTCTCATGCGTATCTCTGCGTACATGTGGTATATTGTTTTAAGTGGGCCATCCAAATATGAATGTGATTGTGTCATCCTTGTGCATTGCGTTTAGATGCTGCAGGACAGGCCTTGTTGGGGCTATTATCTCATTACTTGGGGAGATGTTTCAATTAAATGCTACATTACATACCCACAATGGCAGGAGTAATTGTTCTACTGTCTCCGTCTTCTGTAATCCGGATCCCATGAACGGGGGGGAGATGACCAAAGAAAAAACATAAGACTTCATTCTCAAAGGGCCTCTCCCACTAAACAATTAGCGGTTGTCTTACTGTATAAGTATGCATTCATGTAGGTATGTCTGTCTTGTTTGTTTGGTTTTTGACTTTCAAAAAACGAATGGGAGTCAAATGGGAATGGCAGTAGTTGGAGGAGTTGATGTTGTGATATGGTTGGACCAGAGCCAGAGAGAGCCAGGACACATCGGTGCGCAACACTGGACACTGAAGTACTGTAGGCTTGTAGTATTGTCGTGCTTGAATAAAATCACTTGGGAAATTGAGATGAACATTTAGGATATATACATATATTTATTATATACACACACATTTAGCCTAAACATGATAACAAATGCCATACTGTGACATTTTAACAGGTTTTATTATGTGCCACAGTTTGTTGAGTGGTTTTTTTGCGGATAACAGAGCCTAGCCCAGCCCTATTAAAGTTGCTTTTCTTCAGAACTTCAATTAAGGATTCAATTAAGCAATGAAGATCTCCGGCAGGACAGAAAACCAGGAGGACAGGGGCACAGTTTGGGGAAACCCTGTTTTATTGTGAGGAGGTTCAATATAGTGATTTATTTTATTTTAAGAGCACTTTATTCTTTATTTATTATGTACTATTGTAGTTGAAAGTTTACACCTTTTAGTAGAATACATTTTATCGATTTTAGGAAATAGTTCCAATAAACTTTTATCACTTCATAATTTTGTCGAAACTGCCAATTCACTGTACATAAAGTGGTACAGATTCCAAATAATTGAGTGAAGACCGGAGTTTAAGAGGTGCAAATCTGTATGTTAAGTCATAATTACTGCTCCTAAACACCCTTTTCTAATATCTATATGAATAGACACGTTTTGCATTCAAAATCCTGTAAAGTAAACTGACCTTGCCTCTGTGATGCTTGCGGTGCGGCCAACAAACTGTAACCTTGCTTAACAATTAGGCGAAGTTTCCTGTTGGTTGAGAAATGTGGTCACTCCGTACACAGCTGATGTTTAACCCAGCGGGGCACCGTGTGATTAGGTTTAATTGCCCAACAGCCCGGCCTTCTCACACTGCATCGCTGTCGAATTGTCAGGGACTCCTCCCCTTTTATAAACAGCGCTGTCAGACTAAACCTCAGAACGCCAATACCTCGGTTGCAAAATGTATTGTAAATGCCTTTTACCGTCTCCCAGCACTGCTGAGCCTCAACTGCGAATGTAATTAATTGCCTGCGATGTTTTACATTAAGCGTTTTCGCCTCATCAGAGGGCTGCGCTTAATTAATAGTATACCCAGCTGATAAATTATTCAAACATGTAGCTGCATTCTACTCGGAAATGGGATTGTCGGGATCTTTGTTTAGAACACGTTTATTGTGTCCTTCCACACATCCATAAGTTTTCATTCCCAGCCCATTATGCCTCGAATGTAACTAGTATTTGAGTGAAGCCGTGGTGAAATAACATGCCGTATCTCTCCCTCAATGCGTCCAGGGCTGTTTCACTCAATTTGTCCTGCTTCTTGCCACGCAACGCAGCCCAGCCGTCTCCACATTCACGATGACTCACCTCTGAGGGAAATGAAACGCCGCGGGTTAGCAGTTGGTGTTGGTGGGTCAGTACGCTCTCCCTGGAAAATCTCAGTCCGTAGGCCTTGTGGTTTGACTGCCGCACACCTGTTAGACCTGCACTGCTGAATACGCTTGTGTAAGTAAGGGCTGCGAAAGCTTTTGTAAGCTTAGAGCCAAAACGGTAAATTATACTGGGCTCCCCAATGTTTCCCTGAAGCCTCGCCAATCAAGTCTCCTATTTTAGGTGCACAAGCAACATGGTGTAATGGTGCGACTTTCTCAGGGGTCCACCTGAGGTCCCAGGATGTGTCCGTTTATGCTTATAGTGTTTGTGACTATACTGCGGTGTAACTTGAATGAAAATGGCATTAAAATGAAAATAATGTAAGGAATTAACAATGTTAACATACATAAGATGAAAATCCTGATTCATTCTTTCTTTCCTACCAAAACTAAACTAAAATTAACAATATTCACACTTCTGGAACCAGTGACTAAATCACGAAAAAATATATTTAGCTTCAGAGGTATGTTAAAAATGTACAACAACAACATGTTTTTGTGCTCTGCCTGGGAACCTCAGACGATCCTCTTGGTTTCTGTTACCCAGAAATCAACAGGAGGCGCGGACCCCCTGTGCTGGAATGCAGTACGGCACGCTTTTCACAATTTGTATTTGCGCTCCTTTTTTTTTTTCTTCCTCCCGTTTTATTTTTAGAAACCGTGTCTAAAAATAGCCGTACTGTTGGGGAAACGCCGAGTTGTGACCGTCAGTCCGAAGAATGAGAGCAGATTAACTGGGAGCTGTCCGTTCAGCACCGCCGTTCCCACCGATGACCTTAATACAGCGAGAATACGAACAACAAGCGCACAAAGAGGGCGAGAGGGAAGCTCCCTCCGTCGGGCGTCCTTCGCACACGCTCAGGTGCACGTCCTTGAATATTAATGAGCCGTGACTTCACGTGCACCTGTCACCTTTTATTAATTTCACTGTCCTGCAGGAGGGAGCGGCGTCTTTGTTCACAACGTTGTATAATAATACTGCTAATTCTGTTATTCCACTTTTTCTCTTTCCTCTATGGAAATGCCAATGTGCGCAGATCAAACACACTGTTTACAGGGGGGCTTCCTGCCAGAATCCAATTTCACGGGCCGGTGGTCTCGCTCCGGGGAGGTGGGCGTGCTGCTCGAGGGGTATCTGTGGGAGAAGCAGCCTGTGTGAAAGACGGGCTTCTCTTATTGTTCCCCCCGTGGATATTTTGCATTTGCGGATGTAAAATGTGTGTTACGGGAACAGGAGGAAATTAACGGAGAAACACTCCCTGAAACAAACAGTACTGCTTGTGCTGCTGACACCCACTGAAATAACTATTTATTTTTTAGTACCTGCTAAGACCGTCATGACTGTTTCTGCTCAGCAAAAGTGACACCTTCAGTGTTACTGGTTGCAAACAAACTTCCAGTGTTTTAATAGCAGGATGATTAGCTTTATTCTGTTGTTTTTATACTCTGACATGGTTTGATGCACTAAAGGGGACTGTGGTGTGAACTTCTCTTGTCAAAAGCACCGTTTTTATTTTTGAAATACTAAGAGCTTTAATAAATGTAAATGTTTTACCTGCATGTTAATGGAGAGCAGATCTGTTTTAAGAATATTGTGAAAACGCACACATGGGGTAAAGTATCAGTATTTTGTTATGTGTACGTTCAAACAGATTAATTTATTTTAACCTCAAGTTTTTGGAATATTAAAACAGTTGTAAATATGTAAAATGTGTCACTGTGGTTAATTTAAATGCAAACTTCTTTGCATGATTTACTTTCTAATTCCATACGCAGATATTATTTTCACAACAAGCGGGCATTAGAAATAAGACTAATTGGAGCATTAATATAATTTTGTTCGTGATCGCGTCACATTCCCTTACCCTAATTGCAGGCTGACCTTGGTCCAATCAAAGTGTCACTATACACAAATCTATTTTAATGAGATATTGATTGCTTCATGCAACTCGCTGTAGACTGTAGCTGTGCTTATATGACGGATTTCTGAGAAGGATGCCTCACTGCTGTAATAAGACGCACTTCCCACCAGTCCTACGTTATATAGTGCCCTGATATAGCGGAGCATGGAGCCTTTAGTGTCTAACTGGTAGAAACCTTAGCATCTGAACTTGATCAGCAGGAGCCATGTCTACGTATTGTAGTGCGTTTAACTGGCCACACAGTTTGACTTGACATAATACTGTGGTAAAAGTACACCACCACCACTACAGTGTCAGTGTATGTTTATAGTGTTTGTGACTATAGTGGGTGTAATTTATCAATGCGTTAAAATGAAAATCTCACTTATCATAACAAAAATAACATGAAAAGCCCAATTCTTACAGATACCAAAATAAAACTGCTGTGTGAATACTGCCAGTTGTCCTAATTTACTGTCAGTTAGCGGTTTTCAATCACCGGGAGATTGAAAATACTGTTGATACAGCCAAGTGAAGATAACCTTCAAACATCCAGACATTTTACAGTCTGTAAAACACTGAGGTCTGGTTAGAAAGACAGACAGATGAATCTGAACCTGCCTTTAGTTCTGTTGTTTCTCACATGAACACAAAGGTGTTTTGAAGACGTACCTTGATTCGTTGATTAAGTAAAGCACTGAGAGCAGATCTGTAGGAATCCTAACTGTGTTTGTAAACTCTCACAGACATCTTAACCGAAGGTCTGTCTGTGAAGAAATCGCAGGAGTTTTCCATCTAATCGGCTCTAGCAGTTAATGAGCTGAAATGTATTCTTCTCTATACTAGTGTGATCTGCGTATCATAACGACAACTGCAGGACAACTCTTTGAGAATATACAATAGAAACGTACAGAAAGCAAAAATAAATCCATATTTCAAGTGATTTTTACTTAATTCTGAACCAATCTGCCACATCATTATGTAGTCTCTGGAGCAGTTTTTGTTATTTTAAATCAAATCTGTTATACTTGTACGTCTTCTGACGGATTCCTTTTAAATCATATGACTGTGCAATATTGCAAAGAAAGCAGACAGCTGAATAATGGCATGCTCATCCACAAAGAGCCGAACAATGACAACCATTGTTACACAAATGTGCCATTGTGGCTTTAGAAGCCCAGCCAGACTTCATAATTGATTTAGAAAACAATGTCAGAGAAATGTATCGGCCCGATGGGAAGCCCCTAATTGGCAGCGGAGAAGCGGGCGGCAGAGCAGCATATTTAGGTCAAGTGTGTCCACCTTTCGGCAGAGTTGACCCTTATTGAAATGCGTGACCTTTAGATCCCAGCGCAGGGATTCACTAAAGTGTTTTACTTGGATGCGGGCACACAAATTGAACATGACGAGGCGATGCCCATTCCCTTTTCACATACTGTAAAGGAGATTGTACTCCTGTCACCTTCGTTAAAGCCCTTCATGCTTTAAACCAGAGATGATCCAGTAGAAATAGTAGAAATCCAGTTGCCTAATAAGCCACCCCTTTATCACAGGCAGTAGCTACTGGACTGAACTGTGGAAAAAGTTCAATCTAGGCGAGGAGCTCTCCCGGTGATCAGGCGATTTGATGACATTGGGAGAAATCTCAATATGGTTCAATGTGGTCTGAGCTGCATGCTGTGTTCAGAGGTCGTTCTGGGACTCTAGCAGCACAAAACACAGATTTCCATTCCGTCTCGAAGAGCTGAAGCTTGGGCTCAGAGCTAAGGAGCTGAGAGTTAGTTTGAGCACCGATTGGCCGACTCCCAGTTTGGGTCCCTTGTGGTACGTTCCTCATTGGTGGGCCCAACATAGGATTGACTCACTGTCCAGCCATTGGTTGCTCACCAGGTCAGTGTATTTATGACTTCACGCCACCTGCGCTCGTGGAGTGAATGGGGGAGATCCACCGCTTCCGGACACGGGATCAAAACCTGCGATTGTGTGGGAAAGAGCCACAGGCCTACGCTGAATCAGTGGAGTTTCCTTCTGTGAAATTATGGATATATAGTGGGCTTTCTTTACTCTAAACTGTGGTTTTTATAGACCTAAAAAGCTCTCAATAACCTTAATATGCTCAAGCAGAGGGATAGCCTGTGTTCAGACTGCTGACGCCAACTCGGTACAACTCAACCTACATTCTAGGCAGAGATTTGGCCAGGTTTGCTCCCCTGGATCCTGACGTATCTTTTCTCCTTAAAAGACGGCATGAGGCTGATTCACATGGTACTTCTTAGTGAGCCAACCTAAATGGAAAACCTTGGCCATGGGGATTACTGGGTCCCCACAACAGCCCCTCAGTCCACTGTTACAGACAGAACAAACTCAACACAAAGGTACTGTGCAGAGATGAATTGTGAATTAAAAGCTTTTCATTATTGTGTCAGCTCTGGAGGGGATATCTTGTTAAGACTGCATCCCATTTGGCAAAGAATTGAAGTGCTTTGTTTTGTTTTCCTTGGCTGCGGCTTCATGAAAAAAATCCATATGACCAAATTGTGAAAATCAGGCTTTGCTTTTGTTATTTTAATAAATGCATCCGTTTGCTAAATAGCAATCATAGACTTTTGGAATTTAGGCTCGGAGCTAAAGTTGGCTTTTCATAATGAGATCAATCAGGAATCCCACAAAAATACTTTGGAAATACAAATTCCCAGTGTTGACATTCAGTGCAGTGTGTGCTGGGCATGGAATGCTACCAACGTGAAATGTTCAGAAACCAGGCCATGTCTGTATTTGGTATTTGATGCTATAACGGCGGCCTGTCGTTTGCTGTTTTGTGTTGCTCAGTTGAGAACTTGCATGGTCAGGCTTGGAGTCCAGTCGAAAAAGCTTTTCTTTCTGCAGTAATCGCGTGCACACACGCACACATTTGTTTTCATTTTTGTTTTCCTCCCAGCATTTTAAATGGATTTCAGTATTGCGCGCACACTGTTTTTAACCCCTTCAGTGCTAGGGAACATATTTTTCCTTACAATGTCGGGTAAATTAATGTATTGCAGTTGATTGCTGAAGGCTGACATCTATTGTATACTCCTGCAATTTGATTAATGTTTGAAAGACAGTCACACACTGTTCTTTTATCCCGTGCAAATAATGCCATGTTTATCTGGGTTCCACAGTATTTTTAAAATGTGAGCATCATTTTTAACCTTTTTTTGTTCTTAATTTAGTTTAATAAAAAGCATGAAGTAACCCAGACAGAATCATAAGCACTCTTAACGTGTGTATTGTTTTCCCTGAAAATCAAAATAGTCTAAAATTGACAGTGTGAGCCCTACCCAATTTAAGATGTATCCTTTCCAGTGATTTAAAGTCAAACTAGAAACCATTTAATTTTTATTTCACATGTAACCTGTGATAAAAGCCCAACATCCCTGAAAAGTTCAAATGGTGCTTTATTTACCTTAGAGACCTGGGAGGCTTTCAAATGATGAATTCCCCAACAATTCAGGACAAAACCTCCAGCAGAGAGCGATCCGAAAACCCCTCGCAGAGAGAGTTCATTTTTTTTTTTTTTTTTAAACCATAAACTTAAATGAGCATCCATCCCCTCCCTCGCTGCCTGCCTCCCTCGCTCTCTCACTCTCTCGCTCTCTATCCCTCTGTTCTCTGGCTTGCTTACTCAAGCGCTGACAGTGCAATGGCAGCGGGGGGGGCGTGTGTGAGAGCGTGCGTGCGTGTGCATGTGTATCTGGAGGGGGCTGGTGGAGGGGGGAGTCGCTTCTTATACATCTGCACTACTCTGTGACTCTCACTTACTCTCCAGTCTCTCGCTCAGGAAGCCGACGCAAACACACACATGCTCACACACATGAACTTGCACACAGGCACGCAGACGCACGCGCTGACACGGCTCACAGTAAGCGCAGACCAGGCACGGGCTCCAACCCTGCCTCTTTCCCCCCCCTCCCTCTCTCCTTTTTTTTTTTTTTTTTTTCGGTTCGCACCTTGCAGAGGGAATCTCGTTTTCCCCTCCCTGGTTTCTGCCTGTATAAAGAGCCGCGCTGGGATCGCTGTACCGGAGCTGGGAGAGGACAGAGGTGGGTAGGATTGTGTGGCTGTTGCTGGGGGCGAGATGCTCTTTTCTTGTTTTCCTTTTCTGCAGGCTTTCTGTGCTGTCTGTTTCTCTCTCTCGCGCGCTCTCTCTCTCTCTGTCCGTGTGCGGCAGCATGAGGCGTGTTGATCTGAGCGTTTGTGTTCAATAGGGCTAGCAGATGCATTGCCTCTCTCTCTCTCTCTCTCTCTCTCTCTCTTGTCCACACTTTCCTGCTGCATAGAGAGGCATCTCTGCATACCATATTACACCGGGGATGGTTCTGCCTTCCCTCTGCATCTTTGCTATGGTTAATGCATGTCCTGTCCTCTTCAATTCATTCCAGAATGTTGATATCCTAGGAGAAAAGAATGGCTTTGGACTTGCATGAATAGAATGAAATGTATCTCTTGATCTGTCTGGCTATCGATGCACAGTTCAGATATATAAATTATAATTATTGTACTTGTTAACTATTTGTTTCTTCATTAGCAAAAGCACAGTGCTTCATATTCTGCTTTAGCCATCTGTGGCAGATAAATCTAAAAAATCATTTATGTAAGGGTGTACTGGGTGAAAACATAGTTTTGACCAGTGATATGGTTTAAAGATGTTGTAGTTGGTGTGTTTAAGGATTAGGACTGTGTACTAGGTGTCTTGAAGATTGATGATGAATGGTAATTATTGTCGTTAGTTTCCTGCACCCGTCATAGCGATCTCCTTTGTCTCACTCGGTGCAACATTCCTCTGCCGTGTGATTTGGTAATGATTGTGGTTCTGGCTGGTTTGGGCTCGGTTCCAGTGCGGAGCCGGTAGGGGCAGGTTGCAGATTTGGTGCAGTAAGTTGTCGAATGCAGCAGCAGCAGCAGCCACAGAGCGAGACAGAGAAGGAGAGCGAGTCCTGACTATTGTGCAGACTGGAAGTTTGGGAGTTGACGCAGTTTATGCTGTCTGTTTTCATTAGCAGGACACTGAATCTTTTAGGGCTGATTTGTTATGAATTATGATGGATCTAAATACCAATTCCAGTAAACCGTTTTGAAATGTGCTTTCCTCTCTATTGCAGTTGTTGTTTTATTTTATTTTTTTGTCCATAATGTCCACACCATGTTTCGTGTATGTGACCAGAAGGAAGAATAAGAGATTTTCAATACACAAATAGCCTATTCTTTTCAGTGCTCGGCTTCAGTAGAGTTTCTAATGGGCGACGATTGAAATATGCTACCAGGGAGGTATTTCATTTTCCGATGATTCAGCCCAGTAGTGAAAGAATCAAAACATTATGTTGGACCTTGTTCCTTAGATTTGTAGTGATTATATCTCTTGATGTATAAGACGCATGGGCACAATGCATGCTTTCAATATGAAATTAGTGAATTCAGTATCTTGCTGTTGTTTACAATGATCTGTTGATTGTTTTAGGTGCTCATCTTGAACTGAATATTAAGGCTGTTCAAGTTATATAGCACCAGAGTGCCACACATGATTGACTTTCACCCTCTAGCTACCAGAAGGAATTGCTCCACCTGCAGATAGATTATGTTAAGGAAGCTCGCCTCCTCTCCGGGGTTTATGGTGGCGTACGCGATTCCTGCCAGCTGTTCAAAATGTGTCCATTTCTGATCTTATGTGAAGGAGACGAGTTGGGGGGGTGATGGCTCTCTCGGCCCTGAGGCACGCCCGGCATCTCACCCCTGACCAAATGTGGGTATTCAGACACACGAACACACACACACACACACACACACACACACACACATCAGGTACATTTAAAACTCTTGGGGGACTACCTGACTTAGGTCTGCTATGCAATCCCTTTCTTAAATTGTACCAGCTTTGCTAAAATAAAGGGCACATCCCAAGGGAAGACACTAACTGAAGCTAAAGTAAGGCTTCTCTTTCTCTTTTTTTTTTTTTTTTTTTTTTTTAAGCTGTCCTCTCCTCTTTGGGAGCTGTCCTCTTTGGGATGGACGGAAGGACCAGACTTTAATGAATAAAACGGTTAATAAATACTTCAAGGGAGATCAGTTTCTCTGGCCCATTTAACTGCACTAATCTTTCATGAATTGAGGTTTTATGATGCTGCCGCCTGTCTTAGTACCTGTAGGAAGCCCGGCGTATAAACTTATTATTAAGACGTCTCATCGTTAGGTGAATGCTTAATGAGAGGCTGATGTGAGTGTGAGAATTTGTGCTCTGTGATGTTGCAGATTTGAGCATTGTTTCTTTAGTCTTTTTTAATCGTTAACATAAGTCTATGGTAATGACAATGTGGCAGTGGATTGATACTTACTGGAAACATAGTTTGGGGGGTGCCACTGATGTCACTGCTCCAGGTTCTCCGTTTGGCCTTGTGCACTTCAGTCCCCCTCCACAGAAATAATTGATGTCTGCGGCGATTCTGGGTGCGGAGAAATCGGAGCCGGCGAAGGATTGTATTCCCGGAAAACCTCTATTTACTCAGCTGACCTTTATCAACTCTTGTAGTAATTAAGGGCATTTAAAAAAAATAAAAATAAAAAAAATTCCCCCGGATGCCCCACGGGGAGGTGATGCTGGTAGCGAGTGACCCAGCCGGGCTGGACTGAGAGAGTAGGGCACAGGTCTGTTTCGCTGTTGTTGTGCTCCCTTTGTGCGATCCTGCTCTTCCTGGGGCTGTGCTTGTCAACGACATCATAATTAATAACACAACAAAGGCATGGTTTCAAGCCCCCCAGTTGGCCAAGCAGAATGAAACATTCAACCAACTTTAGGGAAGGAATTGTATAGAAAGGCCTTTTTCAGATACCTGTCCCTTTTAAGAAACTGAGCCATCTATTGTATCTTTTGTCACACTTTTTTTATAGTTGGGGATGGTTTATACACACATTATTTCATTCCTAAAGCGATAACCACCCAAAAGTGCAGGATTCACTGTGGTGGTATAAAGCAACTTCTCTTAAATCGGGTGTATCTCTTTTAAATGTGTCAAAAGATCGCTATTCACTTCTAATATCGGACGACCCCTTTTCACCTTGGCTGTGCTAGAATCGGTCCATGTTAAAGGCTAATTGAGAACTGAAATACAGCCATTTCAGCGTCACCTGCAGTGACATTTAATTAAGAATAGATTACAATAATACAATTCTTCATAAAGCTCGTACTCGGACATGATAAGCCCTCAAGGGTACAGTAAGTAGATGCATGCAGTGGGATATTCATGAACCGGATGATCGGTTGAAAGAGAATGGCAATGATCACATTTGCCTACCTGCCCAAAGCCCTCCCCCCAGCCCCATAGAACACCTCTGGGATGAACTAGAACAGTGAATACTAAAGAGTGGAGATATATCCTCACTATTTTTGTTAGCACAGTGTATGTTTTGATGAATTTGTATTTCTATATAGTGGGAAAAGATGTGTTTTGAACTGTAACCCAGCGTTTGACTCCGATCTGGCTGCATTGTAGGAGAATGCAACGGCTCGGCCGTGTCTATTCATTATCTACAGACGCATTAGCTTATTATAACGCACACAGTAGCCTCTTCAGACTGCATTAAAGAGCAAGTGCTCCGGCCCGCGTCTCCCCGTGCGGAGACATTATTGATGGGTTTTAATACCGATTGCGGGCTGCTGTCAGGAGAGGAGCTGGTCTGTAGGCACTCAGTGTTGTTTAGTGAGCTGCCGTTTTCCCCAGACTGTGCTTGGTTTTATGGTAAAGGATCAGGCAGGAAAGGGTTGGAGGTTATTTATTAATTTTAAAATGGCATCAAAAAAGAAAAGCACTGGCTCGGATCGATAAACCGTAAAGACTAAAAACGGAGCAGCTTTCTCTGTGTGAAGATACTCGACCTAAACGTTTGTCCAGGGCTAATGTGCCTCGTATGATCAGATCACAACATAACCTCTAACACATCCCGTGCAGTACATGAGTTTTGTATGTGTGTTTTGGATATCCTGCACATGGCAGTTCAAAACCCCTTCCTTAATTTCGGTGTCACCGGTGGAAACGAGATGGGATTATTGAAATGTTGGTCTTGCACGCGTTTGAGTTTCAGGAGGAGAAGCTGTTTGGCAGCCGATCTCGTCATGCACGTATCTTTCAATTAACGACTGACTTACAACCTGGCCAGGAGATATGCATGTATTATTACCGAAAAACTAAATAGTTCAGTGAACGTAATAAAGTTCTGAGGTGGATTAAAACCGAGTCGACCCTGAAGGTTGTAGTTGCCCATCCCTGTTTCGCCTAAAGAACAATCGCAACAGCCATCAGAAACCTCTACTGCGGTTTCCACACTCCACAGCTTCACGCATGAGAGAGAGAGGAAAGAGAACATATTCTAGTCTCCCGGACTGTGACAATGTAGTATGCTAACAGTAATGCAGTGTCTGCTGGTGTCTTGCGTTTCATCGCCACAAGAAGTGTCAAGAGCCACAGCTGTGACCGTTTCCTCCACTGGGGTCGTTGACTTGGTTTCTCGGCAGTGAACGGTTCGCAGTCAGTTTCCAGAACTTTCCAGATTGCGTTTAGTCTTCAGCTTCAGGGACCTTCTCTCGCTCTTGACTCATTGCCAGTTCCTCCGTCTGTCTCGGCCAACTCTGGCAGCACGAGATTACAAGTGATGCCTTCCAGCACTGCTGTGGCACAGGAAATGCAAGGCGATGCTTTTTTTTTTTATAAATCTCCAAATGGTGTTTTTATTAAACTGATGATAACAGTTGACAGGAAACAGCTATAGCTTTTATACTTCAGCTCAGGCTTTGGGCTTCTCTCAGCTGCCGCCCGCTCGGTAGTAATAATATTCCGGTTTCAGTAATGATGATCGGTTTGTATTGCAGGGCGGTGTTTGGGTTTGCGTGTCAGCTGGTGGCCTGTGTAGGTTCTCATGCTTTGGGTCAGTGATATCCAGAGGTTACTGTTGGCTCCATGACTCTGCAGATACTGTGTTGAACTTTGTAGTCCAGCCCAGACTAACCCTGAAACTAAACATGGATCTGTACTAGAAATGGACTCTGTCCTGTACGCGTGTAAGACAGCATTCACCTTGTGAAGGGACTGGACCAGAATCATTGAAATGGGTGTTTCTCGGAGCAGTGTGGGTTCACAGTAGTGCTGAATAAAGCGGCCCTGAGAGAACTTGTCTCCTTGGTGTAAGCGCAGGAAATCCTCTGTAGCGCTTTTCGAGTCACGCCTGCCACACTTGCCATGCACCTGCCCGATGGCAAGCAGCATATCAAGAGCACTTTCTTTATGTAACCACATGCACAGATATGCTCGTACTCGCACACAGGCACAGTACTTTAATTGGATAGCCCGTAATGTTCAGCTTGCTTTACTGAGATATCCCTTGGTACACACATTCATGCTATGTCTTACAGCCTTTATTTACTTGCATTAGTCATTAATTTGTTTGTTAATTATTTTTTGTAGCCCCCAGTAAATTCAACCCTTTTTGCACACTTTTTCAATCTTTTTTGGAAAAGGATGTCCTTGTACTTCTACTGTTGTCCCCTTCTGCCTTTTTCTTTAATCTTAGGAGACCCTGATTTTGCCCAGTGAGTCAGAATGATGAGAGTCTACTGGAGGAAAAGGGCTAGAAACAGATTTTAACAAGGATTTAAATGGGAAATGAAGACAAGCTACACTTTTGGCACAAGATAATTCAGAGGTTCATTTGGCTTCGTATCTCACCAAAGAGATACCATCTCATTCAGTGAATTGCTCGCCTTACAATAACCCTGGTACTGTTGGAGTGACTCCATGGGGCAGCTACTGTGGATGCCCCTAGAGCCGTCGTCTCCAGCCGCTGTTGTCCTCTGAGGTCTGAGGAGAGATCACCGTTTAGGTTGGGCTGGCCCCTCTCGAGCAGGCCATCAGTGGCTCTAATGTGCGCCGTCAGGAGCAGGGCTGGGCATCACAGGCGGCACAGAGCGTGGTGACAGAGGAGGTAGAGTGATCAGTTTCCAACAGGAGCCCTGAGAGCTGTCACTCACGCAGGCTGATGGTGTGCATTGATGTCAGTCGTCCTACAACAGTCAGATTCCTTATGGTGGGCTGCGTTCTTGCCTGGGACCTGCCTAGACCTCAGGGGATCAGGAGAGATGATTCTTCCGTGGTTACAGATTATGATGGCAATTTTAATGTGGTGCACATGAACTTCTAAACTGTACAACTGGACTCAAGACTGTTGGGTGTGAGAGAAGATATCAACTGACAAAAATTGATTCAAGTTTTAATTAATACAATCTTTCAAATCACTCAGCTGGGTGAACCCACCAGCTGCCTTGAAAACTTTACTTAATACTTAAAATCCATTTCTTTAGAAAGAATAATAGACCATTAAAGTATTTTTAAAATAGCTGCGGTCATTCAGATTGACTAATTATATATCTGTCATGTGCGACTCTGCTCTTGGTAAAGTCTGTGTCGGTTCGGCTCGCTTTGAAGCGGGAGTCCGTGAAATCCGGGCCCGTAAGTGACCATGCAGAGGCATGTAACGAAGAGAGAGGGAGAGCGAGAGAGAGCGAGCAGGGAGACTTCACCGCTCAGTAAAGCTGTAGCTCACCACTCTGCAGCTGGGCTCTGACCAATCACAGAGCGTCTGCATACTGGCTGCAACCAATAGTATTGCCTCTCCATCTGTTGCAATGTGTGGGGAAAGGACTTGGGATTTATGACCCCTGCATCTCTCATTTCTGCTGTCTCATGGCATTAGCATTGCTGCTCGGGCACGGGAGAGACGCAGGGACGGGCCGCATGTTGTGTCTGTGAGCGCGGCTCTGTGGTGGCCCGGAGCTCGGCAGCATGCTTGTCCCCTGCGCATGTGCTGCGGGCGGTCCAGCGCTGACTGATGGAACTGACGAGGCACGGCTGACTGATGTCAAGAGACGTGTGCCGTTGCTGTTGGCTAGCGGGGAATAGAGCAGAGAGCAGGACATTTGGAATGAGGAGGGGGAAAAAATAAAACCGTGAAAGACACAAGCGCCTGCCCTTTTAAAGACGCACACACTTTTTTTTTGCCTTTGATCATGGCAGTTTGTGATTTGTCTTGGTTTAGCCGTGGCTTCTGGCTTGTGGTCAACCATAGGTGGATTGATCTTTCAGCTTCAAAGTGTCGCAGAGGATGCCAGTGCTAGTTCAAGCACAACCACGTGCCATCCCACTGTTTAATGGATCTTAACCAGCCATTCAGTTAGACACTCTTGTGCTCTCACACACTCGATCTACAGTGAATATGTGGGATGGGGTGGTGAGAATAGGGGCTTGCCTTCAGGTTTAATCATGGCTCCATCCCAGCCGCGGGACTTTGGGAACACCACCGTCTTAACGATCCACTCCACTGATTGATGGACAAGTGGTTAAGTGCTACAGGACCATTGTGGAGAAGCGTGCGCAGTGGAAGACCTCGAAAAAAGGTCTGCATGTTGAACGGCCCGGTTATGAAGCGCATGAGTCACGTATGAAGATATATGCAGTTGGACAGTTCATCTTTGTATGTTGCTCCGTGATGTATAAATAGATCTCGTGTCCGTTCAGCATGAGGAGAGGCCATGATGAAGACTGTGGGAATGTGTGCTGCAAGGCTTCACTTTGTGTTGTGCTTTTTTTATTCGTTTTTTGCTCTTTGCGAAGACAGCTGATGCGATCACCTTCTGGCAGTGAGTGTTTGTGTTTCTTCTCCTGACTACATGCACGTGGAACAAATGGTGAGAACTGACTTATACGGTAGAGAGTAGTGCTGTCTCTCATGCCTGTATGGTCCTTCTCCAACAGCCCAGCCTGTCTTGCTTGTGGCGCCGTGGCCCCTTTCAAGTCCAGTCCTGGTCCTGTCTCATGTCAGACAGATGGTTAGCCTGAGCCACGCTTAATGTGTTAAGATCTGGGCTGAAATGGTCACCTCCCATTCTACCAGTAAACTGAGATTGGGGGCCTCCCAACGTCCGCGGTGTATGGGGCCCCACTGCTCCTTCATTGGGACTGGGAGTGACTCCAGCCATGTCAGCTGTTTCCTACTTCCAGCAGAGTTGCAGATTTTTTTTTTTTTTTGCTTTCCCCCACACACACACACCTTGTTGAAAAGTGCCGGGCAGGGATTGTAGCATTTCTCTGAGGTTCCCAATTCATCCCAGGGGAGTTGAGAAGCATTTTGCTGAAGTGTTTATTACTACAGTCCTTTCCTTCTTTCTCTCTCCCTCTTTTTTCATTTTTTTTTTCTCTTTCGTTCTGTCTTGGCTTTCTCTCTCTCTTTGACTTTCTTTTTTCCTCCCTCTTTTTCTTTTGGTCTCTTTCGCTTTTTCTGTCCAGAGTGATATACCGCAGCACCAGTTACAATGGTATTTTAACAACCTGGGGAAAATAACGACACGCAATGTTCCTGAAATGTTACTCAATGTACAGTAGCCTCACAATGGAGAACCGGGAGAATTGTTTAAATAATTATATTGGAAAATATTTGATCAATATATATTAAAAAAAAAATAATAATAAAAAAAAAATAAACACTTTTGGAAAACAAGTCTTCATGACTGTGATGGTAGGGATCTAGAAACGTAGCTTATTCAGTGAAAGCTCGATTCCTCCGCAGTGCAGGACCGGTCCCTGCATGCCGGAAGACCCCCGTTACTTTGGCCGAGTGCAGATAAAGCACGGCTCTCTCTTGGGAACCAATTTGTTACTTGGCGATTAGAGATGCTATCTGTTACTCTCTCCTCTGTTCTCTAAGTGAATAAATCAATGTGACTTTGTAAGTTTGCCGTGCGATCCTGTTTCACGGCGGTTAATATTTAATGGCAGTAATTCGAGCTCGGCATGCGGCAACGTGAGATCGCTGAAGCTGCCGACCGTGTGGAAGGACGTCTGAAGCTGCTCTTGCAGACAGACCGGCATTCGCTCTCATCTTGGACTTGACTCTGCAATCTTGAGTTTTCTCCAGGCTGCATTAGATTTCGTCAAACAACGAAAACCTATCGATGATGAAACCAAAGATCTGCGGAATGATTAAATTAAATGAATCGCTGAGTGACATTGTTTCAGATGGAGGTTGTGAATACAGCTGTACGTATGTTTATATCACACGGTTTAATAATCAATCAATCAATTTTTATTTGTATAGCGCCCTTCGCAGGGTAGCCATAGAGCGCTTTACAGACTGGTAAACATACAACAAACGTATAGCAAAATAAAAAACCTAAATACAATAAAATCAAATAGACCTGTAAACATTTTACATGATCTAGAATAAAGTGAGTGAACATTTAATTAAATAAACCATTAGGCACGGAGGAGAGAAAAACAAAAAACTCCTATGGATGGCATGTAGGTGAAAATGAATCTCTGGGGGTCCACGGCTTAGTGCCTAGGCCTAATGGTTGCCTCCCCTCCAGGCAGTATTTTACAGCAGCAGGAGATCAGAAAGTTCTTGATCGGTGCTGCTGGCTGTGCTCTTCCCTCTGGAGGAGGCCTCTCGCTGGCCATCGGGGGTGGAGGGTTTGGACCATCAACAGGCTTTGGGTTGCGATGGCTCGTCAAACCTTGGGTGTGGATGCCCCGTTGACCCTCCATGGTCAGGTGCTTCTGGGATGGGTTGTGCCTCATCAGACTTCCGTGGTGGGGGACGAGGTGCCTCGTAGGACCCTCAGAGGAGGCTGTTGCTGGAAGACAAGAGGGCAGTCGTGCTCAGATACTGGTCATGCAGTGCAGGACATTTCCAAAGACAGTTGTGCAATTGCATGTCCATGGCACACTGGCGGCACTATGAAGATGAGTCTTCAGACATGATTTAAAGGCTAAGACAGAGGGGGCATCTCTTACATTGGCTGGAAGATTGTTCCACAGCTTCGGGGCCCTATAACTGAATGCTCTATCACCTGCGCTTTTCTTGTGTATTTTAGGGAGCGCTAAGTAACCGGCTTCCTGTGATCTCAATGGCCGACCTGGAGTGTATTCCATAAGGAGATCTTTTAGGTAGGAAGGTGCCAGTCCCTTTAGTGCTTAATAACATCATTATTAAAGTGGTGACCCATGTAGCTCTACTGAATATATCTATCTTTCCACACAACGCATTATCTTATTTCCATCTCCTGGTGTGAGAGCAGAAAGTGCGGCGCGCAGGGTGTTTTTCCACCGTACAGATCTTGAGCTCTCACTGGTGTGACACCCCCCAGAGGGGCCCTGACACTCTGCCTGCCACTGTGGTGGGACTGGTGGCGCCAGGTCTCTGAGCGCAGTCTGCCGAGGGAGAGGGTGTGAAACTGACACGGAGACGAGAGTCGGGCCTGTGTGGGAGCAAAACAAAAACCCGAAAGAACAAGAGGGGGCTTCTCTGTGAGTCCGTGGGTAGGAACCTGCTCTCCGATCCAGCAGGACTCGGGCGCACAGCCGTTCATGTGAGACAAACCTGCTTAATCTCTCCAGGGTTGCTCTGTTGATCGGTGATGGAAACATCCTGTTGACACAGAGGAAGTACCCTCCTGTACGCTCTGCTTTGTAAGAGATTATTGTGCTGTTCATTTCCGTATCATCAATTGGATAATTCAAAGGGAGAGTGCTGTCGTATTAACACTAGTGTGCAAGTTCTCTTCAGTAGTATAAGAATAATGAAGATCTGAGATCAATATACTAGGTCATCGATTTAAAGATGAACTAGGTTAGCCGAGATCTTGTGCGCATTATTCCCATTTCCCTTACTCTACTGGGGGAAAGTGCAATAGGGTGATAGGTTGTGAAAGAGAATGCTTTTCCTACACTGTGTGGGGGCGGTGACTGTGACATTTCCCATGCTATGTTCTGTAAAAGGCAATCGGAAGTATTGTTCCTGTTCCTCGCCTCCTTATATCTCCTCTTTTACCAGCATACTCATTCAGACTTAATGGACCCCTGCTGTGTGTGCATTGTAGGCATGGCAGTCCGCAGCGATTTTAAGGATCACTGAGAGATTAAACGCGATCGATTACATGGCTTGACTCCTACATGAAACATTTTTGGTCTAAAACAAGCTGATGATGATGCAGAAGTCGATTCATAGATTGGCTGTATATGTATAGATTGGCTGTATGGAAACTGGTAGGTCACATTTGTGTCATACAGATTTTGTCAGGCTGAGGTTTGTTGTATTGTCTCTGGTGTCCTAATTTTTGCCTGTGAGGAGCTGTTGAAAGCGGATACAGGGGTCTAATGTAAAATTGATATAGGACCTCCTTCCAGCGAGGGTTATATGACATCCGTTTGAATGAAGCTGAATTACATTAGTATCGAGGCTCTCAACACTAGGATTAGACACGCTTGATCTGATTTTACACCGACACGAGGGTGGACTGCTCTCCGCAGCACAGGGCAGCATGCATTAGGCACGGCTTTATTGCACCGGTTGTCGATATTGGCCTTGAGAAGCTCAGTTTACAGTAATGCATTGAAAGAAGTTTGCGCTCTGCCTCAAAGACCTCTAGTGGACAAAGACATTGGTGCATTCCTAGATTTTAAATGTGGAAAAGTCACAGATGCAAGTATTTGCTCCACTTTCGTGAAAACATTCCCAGAAATGGTAAAAAAAAAAATATATATATATTCTCAGTAATAGGATTATTAGCAAGACGTCTATCCTTCACTCACCCAGAGAGATTGACAGTTCCTCAGGGAAGCTAATAAGATCTTGTCATCCTTCCCTTTACAAATAATATATCCCAGCAGGAGAAATTCGATCATTTTGAGACCTAGAGTCAGGGCTAATCGAGCACCTCCAGGTCCCAGGCACGGTTAATGTGCTGGTCAGTTGTGTGTGTTGTGCTACAGCTTTCAGCATTAGTGACTTGTCTCTCTGTGTGTCGAGGAGGTGTCATTTAAGCAGTTAATATTTACGGACTGTTGGAGGCTTCTGTGTCTCGTTTCTCATGGCAGATTTAAACGGCTCTGTGTTGTTTTGCACCCGTGACCGGGGTATTAGAGGTTCGACCTAGGGCCACAGACTCGTGACAGGAGCCATTCGTATTGTAAGCCGATCTGGCTGCAGTGAAATCGCACTCGACTGACAGGACCCTGCGTTATTATTGAGCGATCTGAGCCTCTGGCCTTCAAGGTAACATTGCGGCACGTTCATTTCTCACTCCCCGTTGACCACAAAGTGCACTGTGTCTGTAAAATCACTTTTCCCGGTTGCGGCGTGTTCGCTGCTACTCTCCGGTCGGTGCTGCCTGGGATGCTGACACACTTTAGCATATTTTGGACAGTGTTGTTGTTATCTGGCTGAGCCTAAATCTGTATCCCTGTAGCTGTTCATTTTAAGAATCCACAGAAACTATTCTATTGTAATAGATATCCGGACAGATTGGTGAATTTGTACCAAATGCAGAATTATATTTAAAGTGCACAACTCCTGTAGCACAAACTGAACGAGCATGAGGGTGGTTTTTAAAGCAGCGTGTATCCTACATCGTGGGCACACGCATGGCTGCTGCCTTGTGCTGAGAGAGGGCAGTGAGGACGCGGGGGTAACCGGATCTGCCCAGGGCAAGTGCATGGCGCCCTGTTCACCTCAGGATTAATTACAGCAGCATGGTCACAGAGGGGGCAGGACTCGGTGCAGATGGGCCATCTCCCTGCGGCCTCACTGCAGGCAACGGCAGGATCTCGGCACGGCACGGCGGTGGGGTGGGGGTGCATGTCCTCAGAGGTCATCTTTCCTGCTCTTATGCGCTGGGGACAGCCATGGGAGTCTCACGAAGCGGGGAAGACCAGGCCAAATCTGGATACTGGGATACCCTGCGCAGCTTCTACTGCAAGCATGGCTTCTGGCACAGACCACCAGAGCTAAACGTAAACGTTGATCTCTCTCCTCTGAACTGTCTTGAGAGACCGGTTTTGTAGTCTTGTTGTCATACTTATTAAGCATCACCTGAAATCAGCAGGTACAGTTAGGGTATTCTAGCAGAACGGCAATGTAGTGTGACTGAAATCTCACTGAAGCAAAGTCAGATTAGTAAGTTCTACTTCAGCAGTTTCCCTGAAGAATAAGAAAAAGCCATGGTGGGCTCAGTTCAGTTTAGAAATACGCATCCAGCCGATCAGTGTCTGAAGCAGTGCTATCCTTTTCTTGACCTGGTCCGATTGAGCTCCCATGATGCATTGTGTGTGTGGCAGGTGTGGAGACTAGACACAGTTACGTGCTGCTGACAGTTTTGGGTTATACTTCATATTTTTCAGTGGTGTGGCGGTATTTGTGCCTCACAGAGCCCGGGATACAGGTTCAATTTCCTCCCATGTGTCTTTCTTCCATATCCCAAAGGTTTATATGTCCTAATAGCCTGGGTTGTCTTTTTGTGGTATTTTTGGCTTGATGATCCGATTCCCATTTGCTGCTGGTTCCGTAAAGGATCTGTCAAGCCTCGCAGGAAAGAAATGGCTGCTTTAATGTTTAGGCCCTGAACTGGGGATTAATGTGGCTGCTGTACTCTATGAATCATGTCCACTGTAATCTCCCTGGAAGCTGCTTTATCTGCTGCGCTCTGCCGAGTGTGACCAGAGGAGGCAGTTTGCTCTGTGTGTCTGTGACATACCGCAGGTTTCTCCTACATACAGATTAGTGTATGAGTGAGGGTGGATGTAAGTGTTTGTGAAGGTGTGAAGGCATGTGTAGCACATAAGCACATATATCTTGTCTTTGCTTTTTGTGTTTGCTGGGGCGTTGTTTGGGCGTTGGGTTGTCTGCAGAGCCCTGTACATTCCTTGCTTGTGTTTTTGCACAGGTGTGAACGTTAAGTGCACGAGGGTCTTGTGTCGTACGTGACGGCCGAAAGCAAGCTGAGAGCAACAAAACCGTATAAAGTAGCCACTTTGAAGTGAGACTCGTTTTGACCTTTACACCTGGTGTGGTGTCATGTGCGGCACGATATCGGAGAGTAAAAGACCGCCTCGGCGCCATCTGACCTTTTCCTTGACGCTGCACAGAACCTTCACAGATGAGCTAATGCTGGTGTATACCTGAACACAGGTCGGTGTCCTGTGTTAGTCTATAGGGATGCCCAGGGCACCTGAACTGGAGCCACCAAACCCCCTTTTTGGGTTGTTTGCAAGGTTCTCTGAAATCCTAACACCTGGCAGAGGACACCCTCCCTCCCACAACAACTCAGCTTTACACTCGGGACAGGAGGACATCAGTACTCCCACTAGTCTATGTCCCTGTCTGCCCTCTGTCCTGACCTCTCTGCAGTTCAGGACCATGTATTTTTCTCTGTATCAAAAGCAAGAGTTGGTGTAAAGAAATGCACCCCCTTCCAGCTTTGCAAATGCCTATTGGTACAGCCAAAATAATGGAAGTGATGTGAGATTTTATAAATGTGAGGTTCTTCCAAAAGCCACTCAACTTAAATGAAATGTCTACAAGTCACTTCTGATGCTGAAGATCTTTAATCCCTATCGTGGTTTTTGGTGTAAAGTCTGAAACTATTTTCCAACTCCTCTGTCATGAAAGTCCTCAATCAGCCGCAACCAATGAGCACAGTTTGTAGATTTGGTGTCTTGAAGAATTGCATGGCCGAGGTGTGGAAGTAGTCGGGATGAACTCGAGCCCCTTCCCTCACGCCTCACGGGTGGAGTCTAGAATGACGCCGGCACTATCGTACAGTCAGCGCGCCAAATGGAAACGAGTGGGGGAGGCTTTGTGGGCAGGAGCGGATCCGTGTGGGCGTCGGGTCGTCACAGGCTGAATACCAACTAGCCCGCTTGACTTTGATCTTGTTTTTGAATTCTGTATGACCATAGACGACTACAGACGCACATCGGGGGGCGTGAACGGTAGGATTAATTGTTTTATACTGATGGACGTGCATCTCAACAGATTCTCAGCACGTCGCTTTGATGCAGGATGCTGTTGACGGGTATAATGCGGTTTCTTTCAGCCCCAGAACTGTGGACGGGTTCAGCAAGAGTTCACACAGGTGCATTACAGACGGCAGCCCCGGCTCCCCGGCTCCCTGTGGAAACCCTGTTTGGTGCTGAATTACATCACCCAGTGGGGTATCCTGTTACCCCTGGGAATCTGATTATATGTGCATCTTCTGCCACCTACTGCCCTTCACAGCTCTTACACTTGTGTAGTTAGTTGCCGTCTCACGCAAGAACTATGGCAATTCTCATACTTTGTTGATGCATTTGTAGAGACTCAAGTATAGGTGTACAAAGCTTTAAAGAGGGATGAAGTTAAACTAGGAAAAGATGCTGACAAAGAAGGGAAAGCTTATATAAAAAGAAGAAAAAATATTCTAATCAGGACTCTGGCCCAGGAACAGATGGGTGTGATTGTGTGCTTGTACAATTTAGGAGTACTTTACGGAACAAGCGAAGTTAAGCCCACCGAATGTTACCATGTGTGATCCGCTTCAGGTGTGGAGTGAAAAAGGCATTGAACATGCGTGTGTGGAGAGAGCGAGTAAAACTCCCCCTCGCTAGCGTGGGGACATTGAAGGTGCCTTTATCACAAACAGACTGAGATATAGCTGCGTGCCATTCATCTGCCAAGACATTAATCATAATCATACAAATAATAGCTAATTGGATATGCTAGACTCCATCTCTCCGAGGTAGTCCACTGGTGTACCATGGTTTATTGTGTCTCGCATCTCTGGTAGAGGTGTTAATATCAGTGTAGAATGCATTTCATACGTTGGTGTCCTTTTCTGCAGTGTAAAGCTCAGTCGCCATGTGGGTCTCGCGTTCCTCACATCCTCTCTGACTTAGCGGAGTAAGTTGTGCTTCTGTCCTGTCGGCCTGCTTGTCCTAGCTCATATCATTATGTCCCTTTGAGAGCAATGTAGAGTGACGTGGCACTGTTACAGTAAAGGGTAGTTCCTCCCTCATCCTCAAAACTGTCCATCATTTTTTATTTGCTATCACAGAATCAAGGATGTAAACAGGATCTGCAGATTCAATGTCTTCTTCATTCCTTACCAAACGTACGGTTGCATTGGTAAATCGACTTCCTGAAAGCAGGCGAGATGACGAGGGCATCGTATGGGTGTCTGTGTTCTGCCTCCACTTTTGCTGCGTCATTTGTCCCTTCTGTGCCGCCACAGTGCACTACATATAGGGATGAATTCTAGCTACTCGGGGGGTCTTAACAGATTATTTCACCGCAGTCTCTTTGCACCTAAAAATGATGTCACTTTGGAGCTCGAGTGTGAGGCCCTGCTTAAAATGCAAATTATCTTTTTAATCAGTGATTGAGGGATGTGCCGCCATCTTAAAATGACACTTGAAATGAGAGTCAGGCCAGACGAGAAGTGAAAAGAACACGATTCTCTCTCAATTCCCACACATATTTCTCCTCAGAATAACATCGCCATTATGTCTCACTGGCTCTTTCTTTTTTCCACCTCCTTGCCCTCCCAGCTGAATTGTACCCCAGTGAAGCGGGCCGTATAGTGAAATCCCGATATGACCGTCTCTTCCCTCTCCGTTGTGCTGTCCTGCTGCCCCCCGAGCTCTGCGACTGGAGAGATTGGCGCCGTGCTGCGGTGACCGCGGGCGAGCTGATCGCATCCCTCCACCGCAGAGCGTGCCGTGCTGCCGGCCTGAGTAGGGTTATTAATGGCCGATTCCCATTGCTGAGCCTCTTGAGCCACAGTATGATTTACTGTGAGCTTTATTAGTTACTAACTGCAGGGGGGAACAGATTAATGTCCCATTAAAAAGCACTGATGCAGTTTTCATTAAATCATCCCTGGCAAAGTGACTTAACCCATTGCAGAGACATGGTTAACCCCTTTATTGCTAACTAGGAAACACAGCTCTGCCAAGCAGAGTGGCCCTGATGCAGACGTTTCTCTCGGGTTATCGATTCCCTTCACCGGGAGAGAAAATAACACCTTTTTAAAAGTGCTGTGAGGTGCGTGAGTAGATGTAGGACCAGGTAGCGATCAGGACCTGTGACCCAAAGATTGAGCCTTCGCTGGCTGAAACTAAAAGAAAATTGTCATTCCTAAGAGGGCCTGGGTATCCTGTCCTCTGTGAGGGCATTCGCTCCTCTATCGAGATCCAGAAAGGAGTGAGAGCCCTGCTTAATAACAACACTACTGTTTCTGAACGGAGCCTCAGTGGGAATGTACAGGAAAAAACTAAAATTTCAACCAGGGACTGAATTTAGTCTGAAACTAAGAAGAAGAGAGATCCTGAATTCCATATAATATTTTTCTTAAACTGTAAGCAAAATATGAAAGCTTTCTTTATAAGCTGTTGATTGGCACCATCTATTGGTGAATATTGCAACTGTACATTTAAATTAGATTTTACTGTGATCCTAGTTGTACGACAGTGAGAGAAACCTTCTTTACTTTTGTGTTTCTTACATTTCTATCCTCTTACTTCTGTTTTGCTGCCACTTTCTACCTAGTTAAAGGTATTGTAACCTTAAAAAAAAAAAACGCTCCGACGTCAATATTATTCCTGTTACGGTTTTTAATAATGAATTGACACACTTTCTACTCTTCTGTGTGAAAGTGTTCATGAGCTCGCTGACGGCAACAGGGAAAACATCCAGAACATTACAGTTTAGTGACAGATGTCATTTCAAGTGACCCGAAGAGTCCCAGGGTGGGGCCACAGTGGGGCTCCAGTCAGTCAGGCTCGGATTAATACAGCGGCGGTCCAGATGAACGCTGCGGGAGAAGGGGAAAGGCACTAAGCCTCTTTAGAGATTAGCTTGAGGAGAAGGCACCTTTTAAAAGGCATCCGTTTTAAGTTAATAATTTAAGGCCCTTCTGTGTGCTTTAAGAGCAGGTAATGGGCATTAGATACTGGACAACAGGAGAGGAAGAGCGTCAGTCACCGTATCGTTGATGCTGATGCGTTCATTAAATGACCTACCGCTAGAATCGGTCTCAATGTTTTTTTTAAATGATTGTTTGTTGAAGAGTTTAACTCCAGTTTGCAGGTTGAAATCAAAGCACCGTGATTCACAGTGAAGCTGACAAACCCAAACAGCTCCTCTTTAAAAGCATAGGTTACAGCAGTATTAGGAAATCCACCAGGGGTCCATTTTTACCAAAGATGGTGCAGTGTTCATATCCTCATCATCCTGTTTCTTCAAACTCCTTATGTTACAAGATTACTACGAAAACTCTCCCCGGTGGCTCATCTAAATTAGCACATTTACAGAACTCAGCGTGTGTTTAGGTCTGTATAGCGGCTGGGGAACAGGCTTCGGTGACAGGGCCGTGCGTGTGGCAGGAGAGGGGAGGTGGGTGAGCTGGGAGTGACCCTGTGTCTTTGTCCCCTCACAGAGGCCCTGCAAGGTAAGAGAAAGACCCGACTGCAGGCTGTCCACACCAGCAGCACCACCGCCACGGCTAGATGTATCCCGAATCGACCACTGACTCGCCCGCTCGCCTCTCGCTACGACAGACTGGCTCCCCAGGCATGATCTACAGGTGGGTGTGCTTTCCTTTCTCTCTGTCTCTCTCTAGTGCGCCCACACACACACACACACACACATGTATGCAAACGTGCTTTATCTGAGCAAAGGCCTCCTGTTCTGATTGACATCCTCTTGCAAAAGTATCGGGTACCACAGAACAGCAGCCGGCCTCTTGGACAGCAGGAACAATCTGCAGCCCGGCCGCTCTGCGTTCGAATGCAGAAGCCACTCAAGTTCCCCTCTGGGCAAAATAAGTTGGTGTGGGGAGGTGGCTGTCCGAGCTGTCGCTTCACAAAACTGTTCAACCACAGCGAACACGACAGCGAGAGAGGACACTACACAATTGTTCTTATGTGACCGTGCTGCGCAGTACCTGGGATTCGGCCCGGTTTAGGGATTTACGAGCTCTATTTAACATTGCACTGACGGAGCACAAAAAGAAAAGCTCTGAGATATGTTAGCCTGAAGTAAAGCGATACTTACAACACACGCAGGATCTGGTCACGACCTCTATACATGAGCTGCAGCAACAACCTGACCGATCAAAGTCCCGAACCCGGTCCACTCTCTGTCTACTTGGACTGTTAGATACCTGATAAGAGATTTTCACAGACTTGAAGATTAAAAATGAACTTCCGTCGATTCATTAGCCTGTCATGTGACATATTGGCCAAAGAGCTGCGCCATTTCTGTAAAACGACAGGGGTTTTATAATATTTCTCCGCCGTGTAAAACATGGACTCGCCCGGCTCCTGCTGCCACACAGTTTGGCACAAGGTGGAGCCAAACCTCCATTTTCACATTTCCAGCCCCTCTCACTGTGAGGAGATGACACAGGGCTCTTACTGTTCTGTAATAAACGACTCTTCATCACTAATTCATTGTAAATGGGGGAAGTCGTTAGGATAAATGTGGAAAAAGTGACTACATTCGTAAAGCTCAGATGAAAATCACTTTGTGCACGATTACGCCGGGGTTTGCAGATGCTTATCATACAGCTGTACCAAATTATATTCCTATTTCTTTTTAAAAATTCCAAACTGTCCAGGTTGTCCGCGGGATTGCTTTCTCTAACTGCACGGTGTTTGCCGGTGCGCTGTGTGCCATGTGCTCTAACCCCTTTCCTCCCCTGTGTCTGTGCTCAACTAAGATCTCTCCTCTTCTCTCCTCTCTCGCTGGCCGCAGCGCTCGCTATGGGAGCCCCAAACGGCAGCTGCAGTTTTACAGGTACTGCTTTGCTTTCTCTTCGCCCCCCAGCAGGCTTAGACACGGGCCCCCGCACCCCTCTCTCTGTCAGTCTGTGAAAGACTTCATGAGGAGAAAAGGGCTCATTCTTTGGCCGTATGTGCGGAGAGAGTTCGGAAGCCAGAAAGACCCGCAGTGTCTAAGCCTTCTGGGACAGGGGCCTCTACGTCTGCATGCTGTAGCCTGTCCACGCACCGGCCGGGCGGGAGTGGGTGCCCGTTGGCCATGTTGGATTTGAGCTCTGTCGGACGATCTGGGCTTGAGCTGCAAGTGTCTGTGTGAAGTGTTTTCTGTGTGTTACTGGAATCTGTCGTGCTGGATCTCTTCCTGGCTCATGTGCCGACGCGACGAGTTTTGATGAGTGGCGGGATCTCGGTGGGATCTCTTTCACCAGGGTTTCCATCTTGCCTGGTGTTAACAGACGCTTTGGAAAAATCTGTGTGGAGCTTCTCCAGATGAGGAGAATGTTTGCATAAATTTGCAGCTGGTGAAAATAAAGGAAAACAATGTCACTGTGTGGAGGTGTTTTACAGGACGTTGTGTGTTTTCAGTGGCACAGAGAACAACGAAAGGACCGGTTTGTTTTGATCAGTGTTTTTCCAGCCTCTGTGGCCAAAGCGAATGATCCTGTCCTTCCTGTAGTATAAACAACCAGGGTTAACTCTTTTCTGGAAACATGGTCCACTTCACTGGATCTGAACACAGTCGCCCTCGTAATGTTGTTTTGTGAACCTAACCTAAGAGTCTGCAGACCCACTAGAAATGAACGGGGAAAAGTATGTGGTTGTGGCAGGAGAAGAGCGAGAGATTGATGTAGATTATGCTGATGAAGTGACATCACCACCCTACTCAGTTTTATGACAAGGACATTATTTACACACCTCTTGCGTGTTCTGGACAACAGATTAACGTGTCTACAGGGGGGCAGGCAGCAATCGAATTCATTCAGGAAATACGGAAGCATACTTCCTACTTACTTACCCTTTCCCATCAAATTAAGGCCAATTGTATTTCATTGCCTCCCTTGAATTAAAAGCGCTGTCCTGGTTGCATTCATCAGTGAAACAAACAGATGTCCTGTTGGGTCGAATCCATTCAAATGAAACAAGTCCCCAGTTTTACAGACTGGAAAAAGGTATAGTACAGAAGCAATAGCATGAGAAATAGGTTTTAAACTTCAATACAACTAAAGTGGTGTTCCAGACATTCAGACAGAGCCCCTACCCCCTCCTCTAATTTATAAGGCTGTTGTCTCGCAGACCGGCGTTCAATGGGACTGGGGTGGGAGGGGGTTGTTCTCGGTCTTTCTGAGAAGGATTATGCATTTATATTCTGAGAAAAGGCCACTTTTCCGCTGATACAGTAACAAAACCCCTGACTGTGTCAAAATCATGTAATGAGACCTATATTGGATTTTTATTTCGCTGCCTTTTAGCTTTCTCCCTCTGCGAGCGCCGCGCGGCTCAGTTCCCATTAGGGTTCAGGAGGCCGCATCGATCGCTCTGCTCTCGGGTCCGGCAGCCTTTTAGGACCGGGAAAACGGGGCGTAATGGAAAAAAAATGATCATATTTGTTTCAGAAACGTGTACCAAATTATTGCCTGAAATGAGTAGAGGGTCTGGGTCTGTTGTAAGTGCTCATATGGACAAAAACGCAACTCCTGCAGCACACAGTGTTTATTTCTGTTTAGTTGTGTGACTGATTTATCATCATTGAAGGAATACTCAAAATGACCTTCTTTATCTGTAATAAAGCCAAGTCCTCCGGGCGGCTCTATCGTGCGATCTGAGCCCGAGCCGCGCTTGTGCTTGTTAAAATTAACGGTCCCCTCTCCTGTCCGTCTCCGGTGTCTGGGGGAACGCTGAAAGGGTGCAGTTTTGAACTCCCACTCCTAAAAATCCCCAGAAAAGCTAATTGTCCCATAGTGTCCTGATCACACACCCCCCTTGCCGATTTTGAGCTTCTCCCTTGAGATCGTCCTTTTAGACTTTCCAAACTTAAGAACGACAGATTTGAAGAACTCCTTTATTCCACATGTAATCAATTGTGTAAATTATTGTCCATTTATTGTTGCACTTCTGCACATTATTGCTCCTTTTTAATGATTTAAACTGTCCCTGGAGAAAAGCGGGTCCTATGGATCGTCTTGAGTCTCCCCAGCTCCTGTCGGCATTTGCACGCCACTGGGACCTTGGCCAGTGCTGTGTGACCAAATCGAGGGGCACTGGGGTGGGATTGTCAGGTTTCCACCCGACACAGTGTGCATGTCTCTCCTGCCGTTAGGTTCGTGGCAGCTCTGCGTCTCGATAAATGCACTTTCAAGTGGTACCGTTTAACTGCTGGTCAGAGCTGAGGCACACATCTCTGAGTAGGTTAAGTGCGTGGAAATGGTGGCTGTGGGTCATTTGCTGCTAAATAATGTTCTGTGATATGTTCGATTGGGCAGGACTGATGGGACCTGAGGGGAACCCATTAGTCCTAATATCCTGCATCTATTCCCTTTATGGTCGGTGCTGTAGTCAGTGTGTATGTGTGTGTATGCATGTGTGTGAGTGTGTGTTCGTATGTACTTGCCCACACTCTGGACTCATTACAACCTGAGAGGCCTTTTAGTTGTCTTTCCGTAAGAAGACAATTCCGAGCTTTTAGTGTGAAAGCATCCCTGAATAATTTAGCTGGTATTATTTTGCTGTGTTATGCAAAACGATAAATGTACAATTTTTTTAAAATGGTAGCACCCTGATAGGCCTAAATGGACTTCCTTCTCAGAGCCCGTCGGGAGCCCATTTTTTTTATTGGCTAATTGGTCTTCGACTCTTCCTCGTTAAGACACTCCCTTTTTGGAAAGGAAAAAGAAAGGAGGAAAAAAAAAAAAAGGTGGCTTAGCATCGCCGACCGCAGTCCGTTTCTATAAGAGCCGTGTGAAACGCATCCGTCTTTCATGAGCCGACCCCCAAGAAACCGGGTGAGTTTGCGCCGTGCGTGCAGGGGTCTGTGTGGGGGGCCGGGGGTGGCGCAGGGGGCCTTGTCTTGCTGCTGCATGGGGGATGCTGCCTACGTTTCGATTCCCCTCCTGTGTGGTGTGGCCGGGCTGGGCTGGACTCCGCTGGAGTTGGGGAGGAGAGGGGTGTCTGATTGCAGGGGCTGTTTATACTGCAGAGAGAGCTACCCTGCCATCTTCATATGGCTGAAACCCTTGGAGACCCTCTGAGAGTGTTTCTGTTTTGTTCCAGTTTGGATGATACTGGAAACCGAAAAGCCTAGAATCCTGCTTTTGCGATTTCTTGAAGGTACTGGCCCAGAAATGCATGTATGCACTTGGCGCACTTAGCTGTACACTCCGGTGCTTGTCTGGGTCTCTCTGGGACACCTCGTCTGGAGGCCGGCTTGTGTTTGGGATGTGGCTGTGGTCAGGGTAGCGGCATCCAGTTTAGGAGCTGGCGACTCGTTTTGGTGAAAGCTGCTCCAAAGAAAGCTCTCGTGAGACTTTCTCTCCTTGCCTCTCCAGAGAAAGTTGAGATCGGACCAAGTGTTTCCAATCATCGTGGGGTCGTGGTCAGGGCTCTGCACTCCTGAGTGGAGGGTCGTGGGTTCAGTCCCAGGTGGGGGACACTGCTGCTGTATTCTTGAGCAAGATACTGTACCTAGATTGCAGTACAAACAAAGCTGTATAAATGTGATATATGGCATCCTGGATAAGGGTGTCTGCTAGGAAATGCAATCATAATGGAGACTTTTTTACTTAACTACTATTGATATTACTTTAAAGCAGTTCGGATTTGTTTGGTTTTTGAAGACTGCCTTACTGCAGGTCTCTTACACGACTTGTTCTCTGTATCTGAGATCGTGTTATAAATAGTCGCTTCAGAGAGAGAGATTTGTTGTTTTAAAGTACTGCAGCAGTAAATCTGTCAAAGCCGGTTTGGTGGTGCATATTTCCGCAGCGTTCACCCGGGGATTGCAAGCCTGCAGACCTGAGTTTGCAGACCAGTGTCACTGCATTGACGCCTATACGACCTCGTATTGATTTAATTGAAAATGTCCATGACATTGTAAACATTAACTACATTGGCAGCTGGACAGAGCTCTGTCCCTGGGCTCGCATGGGGTCTTAAGACCAAACTATGTTCCTGTGGGAGCCCGGAGCCATGTGATGTCAGTATGAGACTGTGGCCGTGTTGTCTCGTGGCTAGTGGGGGCTCAGGATGCAACACCAGGTTGCTGAGAATGCTTTTTAAATGTTCTTCCACAGTATTAAAGATCAGGCTGGTGTATTTACACTGGAGAAACTAAACCGGTTCCTGAACAAGAACTGAACAAGCATGTTTTTAGCGAGAGAGAGACCAGCCCTCACCACCTTATTTACGCAGCCCTAGGCTTGGACTGTGCTGGGCTATTTTTTGACCATCACAAGTTAGCGAGCAGCTTGAGCAGGAATCAGGCTAACAGGGTGCTGGCCGGTTCTCAAGAGATTTGTCATTCCACTCTCCCCTTCTCTCCCTCCTGAAAGCGCTATAAAAATATCCCCGCAACAATGCCCCTCGCATGCCTGGCTGCAGATCCCCCGTGTTGTTGCCACTGCGCACCAATTCCTTGCTTGTGGACGGTTTAAGTTGTCTTTTGATCTGCACCTTAAGTACACGGTGGTTACCTGAACGCACCCAGCTCAGCCCTATCAGTTCGGCCGGGCCATTGTGCTGCTGTCACGCAGAGACGGAGAGCCCGGGCAGAGGACGGCTCCAGTTACATGATGCATGGCCACATGGTTTTGTTGCTGCTGCCTGGAGCAGGAAAACTCTTTTTTTCTGAAAGCTGGTGCTATTTAAAGGGATGGATGCTGCCGCCCAGCTCTCTCCCGGTCCCCGTCCTCTCCGTCTCTGTCTGGCACGCGCTGCAGGGGGGGGGCGGAGGAATGTTTGCCACACACAGGAACAGCCTGTGCGAGGTGCGGGGCGGGCACGCGGGGGGCAGGCCGGGCCGTCATCCCAGTCTCCCTCACGAAAACCTGCAGATCCCCAGACCGGCCGGCAGCGGTGTGCGCAGGAGCAGCAGCACCGGCAGCGGCAAGATGCTGTCCATGTCGTACAGCGAGAGCGTGCGCAGCGGCATCAACCGCTACCACTCGGACCAGGGCCTCAACCAGCCGCGGCACACTGACCAGGCGGAGCTGCAGCGGCTCCGGGAGGTACGGGCCGCCGCGCAGGTCAAGAACATGGAGGACTTCCTGAAGGTGAACGGCCTGTCGCTGGAGGACTGTGTCGCCTACCAGACGGGCATGAAGTACAGGTAAGGGCCGGGCGCTGGAGGTCCTAGGATGTCTGGCTGCCGTACTCCTGCACAGACGGACTGACTGACAAATTGAAAGCCTGACTGACTTGCAGACCGAGACGATGGTCAGACGGTTTCAAATCCCAAAGGATCTTTTTGAGCGATGTTTTTCCAGCTGTTGCATTCACTTTAGGATCTTATGGAGGACTTTCTGTAAGATTTCAACAGTCCTTTCTGAAGTCTGCTTTATCTTTAAGCTAGAGAGCAGTGCATTTCCTGTTGTCTTTGACTTCACAGAAGATTTTCACCTATTAAAACAAGATTCCCAAGTATAAAGGTGCAATAATGTGTGTTGCAGAATGACAGAGCTGCAGTCGGGGTTATTGCTGCGAGTGTGATTGTCCCAGATACCGATCTGATGTCAGAAGTCCCGTCTGGTAGTTTTATTTTAATCATGTAGGTCATCGTCAGTGTTGTATGGGAGCCTAGTTTGAAGGGGTAATTTTGTATAGGCTTAAAAACTCCTCAATGAACTTCAGATCCGTCTCAGTGGTCATTGACAGTTTTCCTCTGCAATGCCGGGTGTTTTTCCACTACTTGTCAGCAAAAGGGCACAGTTAAGTGCCTCGGCCTCTATTTACTGTCTGTCACAAGTCAGAAACTAGTTCATATTTGTGTTGGCGATTGTAATGGCATTCCCAGCATAACCCAGAGGCTAATAACGGTCCCTAATCGGAGTCTGACTTCACGGCGGCTCTGGCCAACACGCTGCTCTCTGGATCTGAGTAGTGGCTCTACTTTTATTAACCCGCCACAACGCATTCCTCCCGTTGTGGGTGTGTGCGACATCTGCATCGCAAAACAGAGTGAGCGGCTGTACAGTGTGAAAGTGCCGTTTCTGTCAGCTGAGCAGAGGAAATAGGGCACTGACCGCAAAACCCTGACTTTCCCCTTCTGAAGCCCGGGTTTATTTGATATGCGATTGTGAGCTGTTGAGACAGTTGAGAACCCGTCCTTTCTCTCGTGCGGATCTTGAAGGGTTTGTTAGCACCAGAGGCGTATCGGGCACGGGGAAATGTCTGGGTTTAGTGAGCTCAAAGTTTCTGCCTCGGAGGATCCGGGGGCATGTTCAACGTGCAGCTCAAACTATGACTTGCATCATGAGGAACAATGTAAAAAATGCATTCCTCTTCCAGCAAGTCATATGCAGTGTTCAGCTTTAGGAGACATTTAAGGATGATTTTAAGTAAACAAAGGATTGCCAGGACCAGCTGGTGGGCATCAGGACATTTTCTGCCACCTGCCTCTCAACTGTCTGGCTATACCAGCTCTGTATACCTACAATACGGTCATGTGGGAGCAGCCCGACAGGTACAGCTGACTGACTCACTGAAAGACGTACTTGCTTTCATTTCTTCACATTTTACACGTGTTAGCTCAAATTCACTGTGCGTCTCCTTTAAAAAGTAGAATCGACGAAGAATGGTCTTGAAAGATGCACTTCTGTTTAAACCTAATAAGGACTTTACAAGGTGTGTGTGTGTGTGTGTGTGTGGTTTTCTAGTGGATTTTATCGGTTTTATAATGACTGGATAGGTACGTTGATCAATAAATTCCAGAGAAAACGGCAAGAGATCGATATCAGAACGAGGATCCCGATAAACCATGTGACAAACACAACAGTGCAAGTCATATGAGTCTGTACTAATTGAAGTGGTAGTAAGTGATAGTAAACATGTCACATGGTCCGTTCTGTGTGTGGCTGCTCTGCTGTTCGGGTATCTTCTACAGTGCAGCACATATATAGTACTCAGTGTAACGAGAAACTGTGATCAGGTAACATGGCCCGAGAATTGAAGTACGGCTTTTACCAGCTGTAGTTAATGTTGGCATACAGATATTTACCTTGAGCTTAAGTGTCGCTTCACTGAGGTTCAGTGCACTTCCATACCCAGTTTCTCTTACGGCTTTTAGTTTACAATTGTTGACATATAGAGGGCTGTTTGCATTACGTTAGTATTGCTATCGTTGTATCTTTAATTTGGTATCTTCTGCTGTAAATGCTCTAAATCTGTGTATGTGTAACTGAGACGCGGGTTCTCTATTGTAGGAATTTTAAATCTGAATGCCCTACCCTCCTTAAGATATACAGGGGTTCATAATGATCTAGGCAGACACTCAGTGGTCAACTTGGGTTTCCTCTGTGATGCTTTTAACGTGACATTAAAGTTTCAAGAGGAAGGGACCATGGTGTGTGTGTGTGCTCTGTGTTTATGACTCCCCAGAGATATTTATTTGGATGTATTACTTGGCATTGGGGTTTTCCTGGCTTCGATCCTTCAGCCACCGCCTGTCCAACAGGGCGGAAGAGCAAGTTGCACTATGTACCTGGTGGAGATGATGGCTTTTAATGTAGTATTTTATTTTTATTTAGTTTTCGCTCTCGTACCTTTGATATGCGGTCCCATTGTTGTGTAAATGACCACCCTCAGAAACTTTATACTGCCTTAAATGAATGAGTCTCCTCTCCCTTGAGAACGAAGCTTTCTGACTAATTGAGTCGCCTGTAGACAATGCGCTGGATTGTGATCAGGCCGAGGAATAGAGCATTCTCTCTGGGATGTCAGGCACCGGCCTTCCACAGGCCTGGCGGGTGAGGAGACCAAAGCCCGGTCTATCAGGCTCTGGACATTTCCTCTCCTCTCTCACTCCGCCCACCCGCACCACCGCTGCTCAGACGGTCTCTGTCCAGAGCCCGGCAGCTTTCTGTTAGCAACACGAAATCTACGACACAAGGCCAGGCCCAAAAAGTGGAGCGTGCGGATGTGGGCTTGTGATTTGCAACTCGAGACGCTACCTGATACAGGTGCGATTGAGGTGATTCATACCACCTTACTGGGATGAAAATAGCTCCTTGGTGTGTCTGCTTGACACAGGATTGTGTGTGTGTGTGGGGTGAAGGTGGGGGCCTTCGTCCTCCTCTGAAGCTGGCCTGTCCGTGGGGCCAAGGCATTTTCTAGTAATAAAATTTGTATATGGTAACCTAATCAGTAATTGTGATTAAAGTTTACATGTTTGTTTCCACTGAGATATTTAGCCGCCACTGGCATGCATTTATCAGAATATCTGTCAATGCGCCCTAGCCATGTTGGTTTCCAGCCCGGCTGTCCTCCGGTATCGATTGAGTGTTTTGAAGCACTCACGGATGAATCACGCTGGTGTCGGTTGCTAATTTTGACGCCTGCGCCGTTCGCGACGCCCCTCTTTGCCAAGCGCAGTGCCGTGGATAATGTGAATCAGCCCCCCAAAGGATGGAGCCCAGCCGTTGGAAAGATCACGTTGGTCACACAGAAAAAGGCCATTCTTTTGCCGAGGCGCGTGGATGAGCCGCGGCCCCTAATCCCCGTGTTAGTGTTTGTAATCATACCGTTAAATAGCTTCCCATGCCCTCCAGTGATTCAGTCCTCTGCTCATTGTGCCGTCAAGCCTGACTTTCCAATGCTCCGCACGGCTAATAGCATTTTTCCACCCTACTTAGCCCACAGGGCATGCATATGTATCGAACCATCCCCATTTCACCACTTATTAGTGTTTGTGGTTTTAATACGGCTCTCGATTTAAACCTCAGAGGCTTATTGGACCACGAGCTTCCATCAGTGGGGTCTGCGCTCGTTTACGCCACATGGCTTTGGTCTTTACTGTCCCTCTGCTGCGGAAGACATAAAACTGGGGCTTTAACCGGTGCGTTAACATTATTTGGCGGTTAATCTCCGGTATCAGTTCATACAGTCCACCCCAGGAAGGCAGCCAGAGGTGTATTTAAACCCCTGCTCTGAAATCGGACTCAAGGATGGAGTGATCTACATAAACACCTTTTTTTTTTTTTTTTTTTCCTCCCCTTGTAATGGGATCTGCACTAAAGACACTCTGGTGAATATTTTGGCTGTGGTTCGGGGAATCCTGTGTTGTCTGAATGGCGTTCCAAGGTAAATACCAGCAGGAGGGGTGGTACAGTGCGTTTGGCACGCTGGGCTTGTTCAACGCTGCAGAGGACGGACGCCCTGGCAGGACTGTGGGGTCCAGTAAGCCCCTTGGCTCCCGACAGCAGCCGCCCCGCCGGAGAGCAGAGCCCAGACGGGGCTACCGGCACGCTTTAGCCTGGCTCCCCCGCGCCTGGAGTCTGGACTCGGGGAAGCAGGGGGCGGGCATGGCGTTAAGGTACATCTGGCGCTGTCTGTTTTCATCATCACCACTTTAAGAGCCAGTTTAATACAAAAACATCCTGATCTGCCTTCCACTGACTACTTTGTTTCACAAGCTATTCTTTTGTGTTTTTTATTGTAGTGGATTGCTTTTAAATTCACTGGTCATTTATTTGAGTACTGGTGTGTGTGTTTGTGTGTGTGTGGTTTCCAAAGTCAGGGACTTCATTGTGGTGATGTATCCGAGCACATTTAGGACTTCGTAACTTTTCTTCTGGCAGGGGCTGAAGGTGAGGTGGGGGGGTGGTTGCATTATTATTATTTTTTTTTTTTTGCTAGTTCATTTTCTAATCTGTTTAAGGAGCACAAATTAACCTGAAACTTCCAAGACTTCTTCAGAAGGTCCAGCATTTCTGTGTGCATGTAACGCAGCTTCTGAAATATAAGCGTGCATTATTATTCTGGTAAATATTGAAGAACACTGTGTGTGTCTCGGCGCACACTGGGGATTCCCCCAGCAGACAGCGTTACTGTGGGGCGATTGTGTTCGCAGTCCCAGACGGTTGAAACGATAGCGGTGCGGGCTGGTTCTGTGGTGATGTCAGCATCCCTCCGAGCAAGCTCTGACACCGCGGCGCGCCGATGGAAATCTGCACCACATGCTTGTGTCCAGGGTCCTCAGGGGCCTGTGGTATTTAAATCCAAGCAGAGGCCTCTGAGATTTAATTGAAGTATTTATTGCCTTAATTAGTAAACCGGGACCTGATTCGTTAGCCAGCGATTTGAAGGCATCCTGTCAAAATGTCCTCCCACTTTTCACTGACCAGCGAGGATCTCAAACCTCGAGACACTGCTGTTGCATCTGACTGTGAACAAACACTCAGCCACGGTCCAGAGCCTTTGCTAGTATCTCTAAGCCTGTTGTCTTTGCCTCCGTTATCTGTGTATGCGTGTGTTTGACTCGGCGTTAACCGTTGATCCTACGAGCCTAGTTGAGAGACACAAGTGTCAAGTCTGTAGCTTTGCCGTGTCTATCGCTTGGCGTCCTGCTATTGATTTTCCTGAATGTCTGTGCCTTAGTGCTAATGGACGCTAGAAGAATCTATGCCTAATCTATCAGATATACTGTGCCTTTCACCGTAGCCCAGCACATTTTACCGACGCTGGAGAAAAATCCTCAGGCAGGTCTGTATTTGCCGCTGCAGCATTTCCCTGGCGAAGACATTTTATTTATTTATTTTTCCCCACTGATGTTTAGAAACTGGAGCATCTCTGTGCGAAACTGCGATATCCCCATTGTGCTGTCATGACTTGGGGCATGTTGTACCTGCAGGTCTTAAACTCCCCGGTTTGAGAGCTCAATGGCGCGGATGTCACGCTTTCTCACGCATTAAAATATTTCCCCTTCCGGAGATTTCTGTGACAATCTGTAATTTTCCTTGGGCTCACATCCCCGTGGCCCCCCCGTTCCCATTAACCTGAGCCAAGCCTTGAGTGGATATGCGTCCTTATCGCACGGAAAACATGCAGTGGGAGAGTGAGAAATCGGTTTTAGCTGCAGTAGGAGGAGGTCAGGATTCAGGTAGTCTGACTGCACTTTACTCTATTAAGCCTCTTGCTCCACCTAGTGTTGTAGAATTGAGTTTAATTTCACATATTGCTTATGCCACCAAGACTGCATCTTTTCATCTTGGGAGCATATAACGAATCAGACCTTAAGTCACATTGCAAGATGCTGAGAAGCTCGTGCATGCTTTAGTTTTTTCTCGTTTGATTTCTTGTTATACACGTTCTATCATCAACCTGTTCTAGCATCTTAACATTGGGTACCTGATCCTTTTGGGTTAATTTAATGGTTTAGCACCTTGCTCATTAGTGTGTGTCTGACTAATTATGTTCCAGATTGAATTTTAAGATACTCTGACGCTGTCCGAATCAAATTTCATAAAGTAAAATATAAGATGTGGAGAAGCAGGCCCCCTCTATATCAAGTTTCAAAAAGCAATTAAATTCTTGGTTTTATAATTGATCTTTTAATTAGTTTTGATGTCTAGATATCTAATGTAATGTTGGTAATATATTTTGTATGTAAGTCGCGCTGGACGAGGGTGCCTGCTAAGAAATAGTAATAATAATAATAACAAAATATGTAAACGTTGAGTTGCATGTTTAGGTATGAAAGTCCTGTATAAATAAAGTTTATCATCTCAGTCCTAAACCATCTCGGCCCACTCTGTCTCCAGTGGGAGGAGACCTGTGTCTGAGAGCCCAGGTGTGGGAGACTTTTTGGTTAAATAATGCATCTTGCAACCTTTTTGAATCAAAGATCAAATGGCTATTTCTTCAAAATAAAATATATAGGTAAAGATCACACCCGTCTGACAACAGCAAAAGCTATGAACGGTACCCAGCTTGTGTTGACCTGGTCACTGTCCGTAGAGAAGATATTTCGTGCCCCTTTTCCACTGGCACATCCCACCCGACCTGGAACCGAGCCGAGCGGTCAATGACGTCACACGCTGTGGAAAATTCACGGCCTGGTTCAGGATCGGCTCGGCAGAACTGTGCCCAGCCTGGTTCCGGGTCGGGTCAGATACGCCAATGGGAAAGGGGCATCCATGAGAGGAGAAAAGGAGAGAAACATCGTACTGTGCCGTGCACTGAACCGAATAGTTACTGCTGTTTAGCGCTGTGGCATGTTTTCATGAAGTTTTTGAAAGCCCATTGATGATGATATCTAGTTGATCAGGGTACCGGTGCCGTTTGTACATTACCAAAGTATGGTCTGCGCCGTGAAATGATGTAAAATGATGTTTCTGTCTTCTGGACTTCACATCTAGAGCCGAGGATTCATTCTTTTAACACTAGGTGGTGCAGAAGGACTGTGGAGAACTGGCCTGAAGTCTGTCAATAGCGAGCTTCTACTAAAGCCTCTCTAAAACATATATACATTTAATATAAGTGTGTGTTTGGGTAATGGCCTCCGCTAAGAAATATTAACTACATTTGAATAGGAATCTGTAATTCAGAGGTTACTATTATTTGTATAACATTTATAGATAACATAGTTGAGCTCACCAGTAACTCTCCCATAATTGCAGCTCTTCTACATTAATTACCAGTCATAATGGCCTTGCAAATTATTTTGGTAAACGGTAGGTTTATTTTCTGTCAATTCATCAATCGAGGGTTTGAGTTTGTTGTGAAGTCCTGTGTCTGAGTGCAGTATTTAAGACAGTCCAGCAGGGAGCGCTAGATATCTACTAATGGACGGTCCCTGTATGCCTCCCTCAAACAAAGATCTCTATGCGGAGGCAGTAAGGTCTGTGTCCAACCGCATGGCTGGAGATCTGCCAAGAGTCGCACCACAGACCGGCACCTATTTTTGTCATGCCTCTCACTCGTATGATCATGCGTTGTGTTGCTCACATGAAAAGCTGTTCTTCACACTCTGTTTTGGAGCTGAAATCGATCAAATGTGTTTCAACCCGAAGCAGGGACAAAACAAACGCACGGAAACCACGGTGTCGTCTGTGGGGCCGCAGTGCTCTCTGAGGGGGCGCTTCAGCTCCTGCTAACCCCCTGGGAGGACGGGAAGCCAGCTGTTAGGAAGAGAGGTGCTTCACCGAATTGTTGTGTAACTGCTACAGATATAAAAGCTTGGCATGTTGGCCATTGTTAGAGTTCCTGCGCTGGGATTGTCTATCGGTGGGACACTGTACTGCGACAGGAGGAGGGTTACATGGGGCAGATGTCACGTGCCGGAAGACGGTCAGTTTGTAGGGGGATTGTGTGTGTGTGTGTGTGTGTGTGTGTGTGTGTGTGTGTGTGTGTGTGTGCCGTTTGGGGAGACTGTCCAGTTTTTTGTGCTGTGGCATTTTACAATTTCATTTTATAAATGTAAAACTCTGGTCTAATTCACAGGGTTTATGGTTAATTGACCAGCAGCTTTATATACCTCGTTCCTGTTATTGTTCTTCGAGTCGCACGTGGCAGAAACGTCCTTGAGAGACGCGCTCTGAAGTGCAGGGCACTTCTGGTTTCTGTTTCAGCCGGGCTCTGGGCTCCTTCCTAATTGGCCTAATTATTTAATGAATTGGATGAATTAAGTGCTTCTCTCAAGGTCTTTTCGAACGTTTTACAGATCTTTTATCCTCAAATCCAGCAGATCTAGATTAGATCTTAAATGCTTCCTGCCAATGATGAGAGCAATTAAGCTGAACCAGGAGACCCCGGTGGTCCTGCAGGACTGCAGCCCGACTCCTGCGCTGCATTGACTGCTGGATTGTGTCCAGGGTCTGAGCACTGCCTGCTGCCATCGCTGCTGGTAAAGTGTTTGTACATTTGTCCTCTGCTTTCTGTGGTAATCGTGTGCGGTAAGTGCAGTGAAACGTCATCTTTTTCATCACACCCGTCTGGCAGCTTGGGCAGAGCCAATATGAAAGTGCAGGAGGCAGCATGATTGGTTACTTTGTTTTCTTCTGCTGGCTGTGTGCGTGTTTCCCTGCACTAACTAGACCCTCTTACCTGATGTGCATCGTTTCTATTAGCTATGCTCTCGCTCTTCCTCATACCTTATCAAAAAGCGGGGAAATGGGTGATGAATTAAACATGGACTCAAATTGCCACTTTAGTGAACCTTTTTAAAATATGAATTAATTGCCCATTGTAGTTTCTTTTCATTCTTCGGGGGCTTGGGTGAACTTCAGGTACAATAAACATCCCCTGCACCAGTGTGTGTTTCTGGGCTGGGGGAGAATAGAGGCAGGATTCTTGGGCCACGGGTTTAGGTCTGACAGGACGAAAGGGTCCAGTGATAGTGAATGGCGAGCCGGGGAAACCAGTCATTCGACAACATTCAGTGCACAGCAGAGTTGATACTAAAATGTGTTTTTACTAAGTGAGGGTTTTGGTTTAGTTTTGTCACGAGCCCCACAGTCCCCTCGGCTCGGAGGCACAGAGCAGCGCTGGGGGACAGCTGCGCTCACGAATCTTGCAGTGCTGATCTGCGGAAAAGAAAACCATTACAACAAACCTTCAATAATGCAGGTTCCTCTTCCTGCGGAGGCCGCCACCGGGGCGCACCGGTCTAAGGAACTGCTTACTGTGCGGATCGAGGGCTTTCCTGGACTCCCTGATGACAGGCTTCTGAAGGAGGGTCAAGGCCTTAAAACTCAGAAGATTGCCTTTTTGTTAATTGGAGCTATATTCTGTGCTCTTTTTTTAACCTGGTTGGCTTGGCCATATTCTGACCTGTGGGTAAATCTACTCACAAATATGAAATGCAGTGCAGAAAAAATGTGTTCCCACTTGGGGTTTGGAGTCAGGAATCAGCAATTTGATCTGATGCACCACTGTAAAGTTTGAGGAAGCGCGGAGGTGAAGCCTGTCTATTATCGGTAAGAACGATGGCTATTCCGGTCAGGTGATTGGTCTTTCTGGGTGATTGTGTTGTCCACGGACAGCCTTTCTTCGCTTAGTAGATGAAGGGATTTTGTCGATTTGTATTTAACAGAGCCACGTTTTCATTGGATTGGCGGTGGCGATGGTGGACTCAATCGACAGGTTTTCCCTATTCCTGTACGCCACTAGATTTCTAAAATGAGGTAGTTATTTACCATCTGCTTCCCTGTTTTCCAGGCTTTTTCAGAAAGGGAACTGTGATGTTGAGAAGAGAGAGGATGAGATGAATGCGCTCTCTTACTCTCTCCGTCTCTCGGTGAGTGGACCGCACATCTGAGCCTGATGGCACACAGCTTGCTTTTCTGCTCTACTTCACCCGGTGTTAAAGGATCTACGTTTTTTTTCTGTTTCTCTACTTCTATTTTTTTAGTATTAATGGCGTTGCTTCCTCCAGGGAGAACCTTTGAGTATTAAATGTGGCAGCAGCAGGCTTTTCTAAGGCCCTTGCATAACAGTGAAAGGCCGCAACAAGACGCAGCCTCCTTATACTCTCCAGTTCTGTGGTGATGTGGCTGTGTGCTTAATAGGTTTTGACTGGAGATTTCCACCGTATAGTATGATGTGCCAGGCTTTTTCACACTGTTACTGGGCTTGGGTCTTTCCCACTTTTAAATCTGCTAACTAGCGCTGATGTTCTCTAGATGAGCACAGTGAGAATTATGGGTAAGTCAGTGTTTAAGAGACTCGGAAGACGCCCTGATTTATGTTTAGATGCCCCTGTCTGATTCGGCCCACAGTGTGTGTATTCGTACATCTGTCACCGGCCTGTTGTGGATAATAATAGGCCGGATGGAGCACCTTGTCACATGAGTCTCATGCACACATGGGCCTGGGAATGTGTCGGCTAATTGCTGTAAACAAAGTGTGCCCGGATACTCGATGCCCGTCACATGACCCTAGGCATTTTCCCTTCTTCCCTTCCAAGGGAACAAACCATCTAGGCATTCTGTGTTCATAAGTGTCCGCTGTGTCCACTCGTCCCCACATGGCCGTGCCAGAGAATCGAGGTTCACGTCTTCAGCCCCTCGGCACTAGAATCCAAGTAATTAGCCAGGGTAAGAAAGCAGATTTCTGAACTGGTAAATGTATGCCATGTCAGGGTTGTAACTTTGATCTTATTGGCCTGCTATCCGATGGCAATTATCCTGCAGGAGGCTGTGGTTCATCCTGCTGGCTGGATCTCTCATCTCTGCATCGTCCCCCCAACTATGTTCACCGTGTCCTGCATATGTCTCCTTACCTTCCTGTTATTTTGGGGAACCCACTGGTCAGTTCATATCCCCCCTGCATCTTTTGAACTCCAAGATGCAGGTACACAGTAGGAGCTTTGAGTAATTAAGATAGATAGATAAATAAATAAATAAATAAAGCCAGTCCCCTTTGCTTTTATCTTACATTTGTGAGCCACAAATCACACCCCCGCGTTCATGTGAACCCGGCAGCCTGTATTATGCAACGGCCCGTGTCGAGTTGCAAACGCAGTTTTCCCCCTGTTATTCATTCTCTGCGCTTTGATGAAATCCGTTGGGCGAGGGTTTCCGATCGGCGAAGGGGTTATTTTAGTTGATCGAGATACGAGAGAGAACAGGACAGCGCAGTCACAGAGCCCTGCTTTGTTGACTTGGGGGGGTTGGGGGGGAGTGTACAGGAATACTTAGTGGGCCTTGGGGTGCCGCTTTGGCTGGGCATCAGGAAGCGAACCTTTGATTCCAGTAACTCAACGGCTGAGTCTGAGTGAGAGGGAAAAGAGCCTATGAGGGTTGAAGTGAATCATTCTCGCTCGCATCCAGTATCAGTGATGAAACGATACTATAATAGGATCTCAGTAGTTCATGCAGGATGGCCATAGTTCTGCTGGTTTTATAAAACGCCAATTTGTAAACAACCTGGAATAATTAATTGCAAGCCTGTAAGTTAAGGGGCCTTTGTTAACAAACTAGAGACATGTCTGTGGCACTTGGGTTGCCTTACTTAACGTGTGTATAGTGACACAAAATTGGGTTTGTGGAGAGCCAGGCTCTAACTAGGAGAACTCTCTCTGCGTCTCGGCCCTGTGGTGTTCCCGGCGCGCACCCCAGCTCAACGTTAATTCAGCAGATTGAATGAGTGTGGCGATGATTGTCTGCTTCAGTGTGATTTTAGTTTACAAACCATTGGCAAGAGCAACAGAGACACGGCCGTGTGTCTGTCTGTCTGTCTGGATTCCTAATTGACACCACTTTAAAACAGGAGGGAAAAAAATGGTGGTTTGTTTTTTGCGTGTCAATCAGTAATGAATTTGATCAGCTGTGCTCTGTGCATAACAACGACTTGGCTCTGGCACTGTGAGGTTGCAGAACACACAATCTGGGCAGCGCCAGCTTGTGTGAACACCCGGCTGCCACCGGTTAATTTTCAGTAACAGATGAGTATTAAACAGTGGATTCTGCTGAAATGCGTAGCCTGGGGACATGAAAGCCTTCATGAACAGCACAGCTCCTCCAGTAAGCAGCGCCGCACCACAACACAATGTAAACAGAGCTGGAGTAACGCAACTGAAGTGTTCATCTCCACGTGTTGCTTCTGAACTCAAATTAAAATGGGTTTACACTGCAGGCGTATACCTACAGATACACATAGGACTGCATCACGTGAAGTGCTTAAACATACATTTGAACTTACTGGAGTGCTGTGGTGTACAGTGAGATATGGATCTGTTCTGTGGCATTGCCAAACAAATAGACCTCCTCCAGTCGACCTGTCTGGAAGCTACACTACCTTTTGCCTTTCCTCACTGTGTGGTGCATCACGGCGATCACTGGTGAATTTAATTTTTACTCACAGCTCTGTGCAGCCTGGCTTGAGTGTGGTGTTTTTAAACACGTGTGAGAGCCAGGCACATGCCGGCAGAAGGCAAGGCGAGGCGGTGAGTTGACAGGCCCTGTGCTGGCTAATCCCACAGTGTACGGCGCTTATTTTCCACCGCATCAACTTGGAGAGGTGCGTTTGGTGGAAGCGATTGTGTGAGGGTAGCGCTGAGCTCCTGATCCAAGACAGTGGATAGATTAAACCTAGGAGAAGTGTTGAGGAGGCTGGGCAGAGAGATGAAAAACAATCAAAGTGAACGCTGGTAAAAACAAAGTCTCTAATGCGTTCTTTCTTCTGTACTAATTATATTTCCTCTGCATTGTTCTGGGAGAACTGCAGTTAATGGCTGATCCGCACGGGTGTAGAACAACTGAAATGTCATTATCTGAAACCGTTAACAGGCTGCTTTAAATTGGCTTTGGGAGATTGGCACTACTGCTGTAGTGTGTGTACTCAGAAAAGGGGGGGACAAACAAATATATTTTTCTGATCTGAGTACAGTAATTAAATTTTGCCTAATAAACGATCCAAACATGGGAATGAAGGAACGAGTCAAGTTTATAACCTTCCTTCTGGGAAGAGATTTGTGTACTTTTTCTTTTTCCCCTATGAAGTATTTGAAAGAGAAACCAAACGAGCTAAATACCATCACAGTGAAGTGTGTGACCGTTTCAGTTAAGACTGTGGTACATTAGGCGCACACACGACACCTCTCAGACAAAGATGCAGATCTTACAAGTGCCCATATTGCATTACCCAGTGTTGTTTTTTGTGGGTGCCAAATAACAAACGCACAATCGGCTGCTTCCAAAAATACTTTGTTCAAATAACACATTGTTGATCGCCAAAAGCAGCCAGACGTGATTGTTTTAAAGCTGTATAAATTGATCTATGTGAGAAGGCTCCTAGAGGGATGATGCAGGCCTGTTTGACTCGTAGGTGGGCTGGAACGGTAAATAAACCCTCTCTAGCGCTGAGTCATTCGGCAAACCGAAGCCTTTGGTTAAAAGCAATTCAGTATAAATGAAAAGAAAGCACATTATAATGATCGTGTCTCAGTTATTAGCATTATTTATCTGACACCTTCATTTAAGTCAGCTTGCATTCGATGAACAATTTGCATTTTAAACACACTTAAGTGTGTTACAAAGTCACAACGTGCTAAATGTCACCAGTACAGTGAATGACACGGTGAGGCAAAAAACCCAGCACGATACGGCAACTATAGCAAACATGGTGCTTGGTTACAAAATGTATAATGAGCTAATATACAACTCTGAGTATTCGAGCCGCACTCCTCAGCTGTGCGTCAGCTCTGCAGTTTGCAGACTCGTATTGCGCGGTTTTGCACAGAGCTTGGTGTGTCCCCGAACCACTTGTCCTCTGTCCCCTGCTGCTTGGAGAACACTTCTGTGTTGTGTGCGAAATGCTCTTTGCTGTTTTGAAATTACGTGGTGCCGGTGATGCTACACAAATCTGACCAACAACTGCTGTTAGCTTTAGAGAAACAGCGTCTCCATCACCCATCTCCAGTGTTTTCCACCCATTTTCAATGTTGTAGAATAGTACTCTATGCTCCAGTCAAAATAAATTGAAGGGAGAAAAACAAAGCAACACCAGGGTTTAAAACAAGTGTGTCTTTGTTGTGAGCGTCCGATTCCTCGGAGATCTCCAGCGAGGCGATAACCAGCCAGCGAGGGCGAGAGGTGACAGGAGGACGTGTGAGCGAAGTGTCTGACTGCCAATGCCAGGTGGACGCAGCACATCAGTGTGGAATTGACGGGTCAAGTCACCGAGCTCTGTTGTTGTCAGTCAGCTCTGTGCCGGTCAGCGGGGTCAGGGATTCGAGGACACGGCAGATTGCTTACGCTGTTATTTTCATCCTCGAGAGCTGTCGGCCTGACCTTGGGTCATAAATTAGACATTGTCGGACTTGGATTGGCAGCTGACAAAGTCTCTGTCCTTCCTGTTTACTTTTTAATTTATTTTATACATATTTCTGGGTATCTTAACAGAACATAACAAGATATAATACCTTCAACGTTCTTTTTGTGGAGTAAATTGGCAACAGATCATGTGACCATTTGTATTTATTTCAGTTTATTTTATTGAGCCCTGCTCTTGAGAACTGACAGGCCGTGAAGAAGGTTTTTGCAGTGTTATTAATGTCGCCTAGACGAGTCTTCTCTGAAATCTCTGCGCTGTGGATAGACGTGTTGGCCTGACTGCCTGTATTTGGTTGAGTTGTAAGACTGCTGTCACCCTGCCCTTCCCCCTCACCTTCCCAGGGCAGTAAGCTCCCCGTCAGTGCCATATTTACAGCCAGAGACGTGTTTACGGCCTCCCTGAGAGATTCCCGTCGGAGTGTCAGTTTCCGTTTGGCTGTGAGTGACAGCTAGGGAAGTGGGGCAGGCCAGGTAGTTGGGGGAGAACGTTTTCTGACGGAAAATGTGCCGTCACCGTGGGGTCTGGTCCAGCCCTTGCTGCCAGAGAGCCGGTGGGGAAAGACGCGTGGAAAAGACTTTCCGCTTTCTGAAATTGTTCCTACTGTAACACTGGAAACTCGCCTGAGAGTCCGAGCACAACACGGCCCTTAAAAAGCTTAAAAATAGGAACAGCAGTTGGATGTTTCCAGCCTCGATATTCTCAAACCGCAGTTTCATTCCAGTCAGACTGACTGAGTGGGCCACAGATGTTTTTGGGTCATGCAGAAACATTAAAAGTGCATTACATCCAACCCACGGCCTATTCCTTACAGTTTGTCCTAGCCTGTGCCCAGAAAACATTAATCCAGATTATTTCTTCATCTGGGTGGCTGTGTTTTTATTGCCATCCAGGGCTGTAAGAGATTCCCGTACCAGTCATAGCACCCGTCTGGAAGCCATTGAACACACATTAGCAATGGCATCTTTGGCAAGGCTGTTGGCGGCCCAGTGCTGCATGAGTTAATGGACACTCGGAAGGATTTGGAGGCAAGGCTCGACGCATTGCTCTGACAAACTTGGACTGGGCTCATCGCTGCTGATCTAGTATGCCTCTGGGTCTCGCTCCCAAAGATGTGTTGAATCAGCTGTCGGGACGGGGAATCGGCATCACAGGGGACAACTAGAAGCAAAAGCCATCAGCACTTGGTCTTAGATCACATTTGGTGCACACTGGGCTGTATTGTAGTTTCCGGCCCTTTTTTGTGTGTATGGGAATGTTTTAACGGAAGAAATTATTTCAAGCTTATAGTACAGCTACCATATTTTCTTATTTATACTCAGAAGGCGTTGATTTTGCTGACAGGTGTAATTGGTGTTGAAATGAACGAGGTGCGCTCGGATGATTCGCCCAAGTGAATTACGTGGCTGACGAGCGTTGGCGTTTGAGCTCGTGGGTCGGTAGGTGTGTGTGTGTGTGGCTGTCTGTTGTCAGTGGTGTAAAACACACCCACACGCCCCTGTGCACAATAGCCTGTTAACTAAGCTGAGCGGGGATGGCTGCCAATTGATGTTTTGTAAGTGTGACACCGCGAAGAAGTCAAGATCTTGTATCTCGCTGTGCTGAAGCGCTGCTCCCGCGTTGGCCGTGCTCACACTGACTTTCACACGTCTCCCCGGGGAGCGGTCTATACATCTCGAGCCCTTCAGACATAAGTACATAACTAGTGACACACGGCACAGTATTTCCGTTTGCTGTAGACACTGTTGACTGAGTGTTCACTTTATTAAACTGGGGCACTGGCAGGAATACCCACAGGTCCGGCACACTGGTGTGGATGACTATTCAGTATTAAAAATAAACGCATCCTATATTTTGCATTAATACATTTGTTTCCTGATCTGCGAGGGATCACTGGTCTGTGTCATTAATTTGTGTTTGTTTTGCTAGTTTCTGTGCATCAAATGCATGATTTTAATTGGTGTCTGTGATTTACTCAGTGGGAACATCGTACTACCTGCAGGCTGGGAGAGCCAGGCTGTGACGATCAACAGTGAGTGTGGAGTGGAGCTGTGCGTGGGTATTAAACTCCTGTGGAAAATGCCCCATCCTGCACGGTTACCTTGCCGTCCCCAATGCTGTTTAATTAAGGAAGGAGGTGGATGCCAGTTCAGTGGGAGAAGGCTATGAATAGAGCAGCGTTTTGGCAGCATTTTCGGCCACAGTCACAGTGTATGGCGCTTGCACATGGCACGTCCTCTGGCTCTGACCCCTGGCTTTTGGTTTCTCTCTCCGGTTCTGTGCCTTTTTTTAAATGTCTGCCCTTCCTCCTTTACGAAGAGCATGCTTAACTGGTGTGCCCTGTTCCGGTGCTGGGAGCCGGCCGCAGTCGCTGTGCGCAGTCGTGTCAGAGGGGATGCCCAAGCGGAAAGACTCTGCATTGAATGTTTAATGTTTGCGGTCGCCCCGTTGTCTGAGAAGTAGGTAAAGCACTTACTTAATGCATAACCCCCGCAGTAGCAGGAACAGGGAGTCTGTCTCTCTCTGCTTGTGGGAGAAGATAAAAACACCATCCAAACGGTCAGGGTTAGAGGAGCTCAGTCTATGTGACTCTTCATGCAAACTGAGTGTTTTATGGCTTACAGCTCGGGTGAGAGAAGGCGCGGTGCTGTCCGTACCTGTATTGCATCTCGAGGGTATTGTTAATAACAGCGACACACTACCAGAGCCCGGTGAAACCTGATTTATTCATCAGTTTTGGATCAACGCGTTAGACTGCCAGTTGGGATGTAAATTAAAATATCCTTAAAATAAATTACTTTGCAATAGATTTGCTACAAAAGTCAAAGGTAATCCGACTAATTTCACCATGCGATGATATTGTGTACTGCTTTGAAGAATGTCCTGATTTTGAACTGGGCTGGATCTGAAGCCCAGACGCTACCGTTGCACGATAAGATCTACTGAACAATCCCCTTCAGCAAAGTCTTTGAAGTACAGCCTCTTTGGAGTAAATGAACGTCTGTTGATAGTCTGTGTTGTGACGTTGGGCCGTGTCTCAAGCAGCCGGAGAGATAAGTCCCCTCACTTTCCCGTCCCGGCATTTTATCAAGGTGGGGCGACGCACATTTAAATAATCCCCCCGTGGAAGAACCTAACTGAGTGACAGGGCTGCATAAACCTGCGTAACGCCGCTGTGACACTTCTAATACCTCTCTGGGAGACTGACGCGGGTGTAATTGCCACGAGTAGCACGGGGATTGTGCGTGTCATGCTCCCGTCAGATTATCTCCGAAACCGCTGCCACCGTCTCCCAATCGCGGCGCTGGAGAATGGCGCGGGAGACGCAGAGGGCTGTAGCGTGCGGGGAAGTTTTCGTTCTGATGAAGGAAACCGCAGATCAACCCTGTGTTACAGCTCAAGACCAGTTCCACCACTAAGATCATTACACTTGGACCAGTCAGAGTTCAGCACGGGCTGTCCGACCCCAGAAGACCCTATCGAGGAAGTCCAGTTGCATTAAATAGCTTTAAGAGGAGTTTCCCCTCAGTTTTGTTCTGAGCATTTATTGAATGTAAGTGTGTTACACAAAGTGCCTTAACACATCAATGTAAATGCTACTTACTGGAAAGGAAGCTACATATAGCTCTGAAGTTATTCAATACTCAAGGTGTTTTATGCAGCTGCCCACTAGACTAAGTCGAAACAAGTTGGCAGTCTAACTGGAGAAATGTTAAATATGGCGTTATGTTTAATTTTCACTTGAGCGCTACTATTTGACTGATAAATAATTAGGCCTGCTAACAGATTTTTAATTTTATTCTATCCATCTGTCTATTTCCACACTTATTTTTTGCATTCGGTTTCTGTAACTGTAATCTGCTGTACTATGAAATGTGGTTATAGATTCTTATATTAATCCTGCATATATATAACTTCTGCTTTGCATCGGTTTGTTTGGTCAGGCGCTGTGATGGACTGACAGGTTATGAGAGGGCTCTAGTTTTTAATTTCATTTTGAGGGGGAAGAAAACAAAACAAAGCCGATCTGAGATAAAACCATATTACGTTTCACAATGATTGATCGCCCGTAATAACGCTAGATCTTAATTTGAAAAAGCTGAGCCGTGTTTTCGCGGCGTATCCGTTTTGAAAAGAAGATTATAGCTCTCCTTTGTAGATAAGGCTAAATATTAAATCACAGGCTGTATTAATAGGGATCTCTGAGCTCTGAAAGAATCATTCTGTGACTATGGGAACCAGGAGATTCGGATACGTCCGCGACTTTCCTTTTAATCACCTTCTCCTGGCTTTATCCTGGTGTTTGTCACCGCCCCGCTGCTCAGATTGGGTGGGTTTAATGTTCGGGTTTGGGAAGTCTTTGGGTAACGATGCTGGCAGCTGGCAGTGCCGTCGCTCACGTGTTCACGGTTGTTGCGAGGTATGATATTCAAAGGTTCCCATTAAGATTTCATCAAAAGCGGGAAGATTAATTCGTAATGAGAAGATGAATGTGTGTGTGTGTGTGTGTGTGGACTCCTCTGCCATCTCACGATTCACCAAGGCCTCTTGCTCGCCTGGTGCCTGAAGGAGAGATAAGTAGCAATAACTGTATGCATATTCATTTTTTATTTATCAAGACCTTTCAAAGATCGTTGGGGGGGAGAGCTGCTCCTGCCCAGGCGTGACTCTCAGACGGTGCTGGTGTTCAGGGGAGGATGAAAACAAAACAACCGTCCCCGACACGACAAACCGGCCAACTAGAACGGCCGTGCTTTGGCACCCGATGTCAGGGCAGGTTATAGGAGGGGGGCGGGTGCCAGTACCAGGAGGGACAGGACAGTCTCTCCGATGTGTCCCTCACCCCCACCTGCCTCCGCTCTCGGTTCCAAAAATAGCCAGCGGAGAGGTCTCTGTGCTTGGCTCTTTCATCATCCAATTGAGTCAGGAATGCTCCAGCGCATAGAGAGAGAGGTGAACTCAAAGTCTCTCCGCGTTACACCAGCCTCTCCGGTGACAGCAGCTGTGGGAAGAGTCTGAGCTGAGAGCTTCTGTCTCTCTCTCTCTCTCTCTCCCCCTCCCTTCCTCAATCTCTCTTCCTCCCACACTTTCTCTCTCTCGGGAGAGACGTGCACATGTAGGTTTAATCTCAGAAAAGGAGGGGTGAATTATGTGTGTATTTTTTAATTTTAATCAACGAAGAAATCTTATCCGTGCGGACAAGAGCACACTCAACACGCATAAGTGCCCTCTGTAATAACACACGCAAACACACGCACACACAGGGAGCCGCGCAAGCTGCCGAGCTTCTCCACATTCAGCGCAAACCGTCAAGAAACAAAACAAGGCGGCGAGCGAATGCGAAGCGACAGTGTTGTGCATTGACTTCAGCGGTGGGGGATCAGATTAAAGGGAAAGTAGCAGCAGATAAACCTCTCTGTCAGATTGCAGCTGATCAGAGCGTGAGGAGCGCCGCACCAGACAGGAGGGGAGAGGGAGACTCTGAAAGGAAGGAGATCATCAAAAGGGAGAGGGGAAAAGAAAGAGACGAGGGAAGAAAGAAAGAAAGAGAGAGAGAGCTGATGCTTGTGACAGCTTTGTCAGGACTCTGAGCTCTGGGCTTGTGTGTGTGTGAGAGAGTGAAAGTGTGTGTTAGTTGCTTTTTTCCCTCTCCACGGAGCCTGAGGTCGGGAGCGGGCGGGCAGTGTGTGAGCGGCTGAGATCCAGCCAGCAGGGACGGGCTGCAGCAGGCAGAGGCGATGCCAGTGCAGGAGGCGGCTCTGGGTCTCAGTCAGCCGGGCTGCTCTCTGCGTCAGCTGGAGGACACTTTCTGCTGACTGACGTCCCCCCCGTCCCACCTCCCGACCCCCACCTGGGCTGGAGATCCCTGGGCACTCTGTTTTTTTTTTCGATACTCTTTTTCTTTTTTGTGGAAGTGAAAAGACTTCGCAGAGTCGTCCAGGAATTCTCTCATCCTCCTCACTTCACTTCACTTCAGCTGCCAAGGATGCGCTGCACCGGAGCGACGAGAGGAGCAGCCCTGACTCAACAGTGACCGAGTGATCAGTTCGTGTTGTCTGACACGGCGGCTTCTCAAAGCTTTTTTTTTTTTTTTTGTGTGTGGTTTAGTTTTTCCAAATCTTGTTTTCTGCGGGGTGTCTTTGCCATCCTCGTCTCGCCCCTCCATCAGTGCCGTGCCCCTCTCTTTCTCGTGGTGAGTGAGGCGCCCGACGCCGCCTGGGCTCCACGGCGCAATGCAGGTGTCGTTCGTGTGCACCGACCACAGTCTGAAGAGCCGCAGCGCGGAGGACCGGCTCAACCGACAGAATGCCAGCAGCCCCAGTCTGGGCACCCGGAGCAAGTTCCGGGCCGTGGCAATGGTGGCGCGCAGCCTCGGCCAGCTGACCGTGCAGAATGTGCCGTCATCCAGCGACTCCAGCATGAAGACGCCGGGGATGAAGTATAGGTAGGAGAAACCCCCGCTCTCTAGCCCCCCGAGACACCGGCAGACGTCCCCGTACACTTCGCTCTGCCTGAGCCGGGCTGTTCAGCTCGTGCACAGCGGCCAGCGTTTGTTTCAGATCACCCCTGTGCTGTGACAGTCGGGCTTTTGTGTGTCTGATGTGAGAGCTGCTGTTTGCAAGCATGTCAGTTGAAGTCTGTGTGCTTGTGTCCTGGTAAAGGATAGTTACAGCGCTTTACAACAGACTGCACCGCTCGGGAAATGTATGGCTTTCAGTTAGCGTTACCTGCCGTGTAGTATGTGGGATCTGGAATGGAATTCGACCTCCAGCAACTGATTGCTAAAGTAATAAAGTAACATGTCATTACTAAAGATTCATTAGTGTTCATTTAAATATGATTTGTTATTAATAATAACAACCATGTATGTTTCATGATATGTGGATCTGTGGCTTTTTCAGTCAGAAAACTGGATACTGGGTGAAACCACTGACCTGCAAGACTTTATGTAAAACTCTAAGCTAAAGCAGCTCGTAGGTCTTGCATTAAGCTGCCTAATTGTCCCCCCCCCTTGGATCCTGACGCTGGCTGAATAAAGCACTACCACCCCCCTTAATGTGCTCACTACTTGTAAACAAGTCTTACTCCAGAGACATGCGTCTGTAAGGTTTTCGGTTTCCAGCGTAACGTCTTTAATCTCTTTTTTGACTGCTGATGTGGAGTTGTTGTGTCACGACCGAGTCCCTTGTAATTAGAGAAGTAAAGCTGGCAGCGGCAGCTAAGTAAACCGGGGTTAGATCGGACCCGACCTGCCCTCGGACCATGGGTTTGGGAACTGAGGGCAGAAAGGAAAATGTCTCGTCTGTCTTATGTGAGAACCTGGCTTTTCAGTACAATTGTTCCCTTTTTTAAATTCACTATCTATGTGGTTTCAGTGCCGTGCGTCTGCACAGTGATCAGGAGTGTGCATCTCGCCTGGCACGTACACATGGCATCGCAGAAACCCAACACCTGCTTTGTGGTGAATGGGACACTTGCAAATTACTAATTTCATTTATGTCCTGCTTCCTGGGGGGGGGCTGCTTGGTGCAATTTACCTTTAATGGGTTTCCTTTAGAGCCCTGTCCATTTACTCTGATTTAATAGTCGTGCACTCGGCCTCAACCATGTATCCTATAGCAGAGCCTTCCGCTGCACAGAACGCAAAAGGATAAACTTGTATCTTTTATAGAAGTTTCGGGAGGTTAATGCTGATGTCATGAGCTGACACACCTGTGTTAAGATTGTCCCTTAAGACGTGGATAGTGTGTTGTATTGTACACAACCTCCCCTGCATGAACGCGTCCCTGTGCCGAGCTGTGCTGCGTCCTCCTGCTCTTCCCAGATGTTTGTGTGATTTGGCCAAGAGGACTTCAGCTGATGTTTACTGGAGCGCTGTAATCACTGCTGTTCTGTAGAGAGATCGAGGCTCCTTCATTATTCCTTCTTATCTGAACTGCGGTGACACGGCCATGATTGCTGTTATCATGCAGACTGCGGAGCAACGGAGCAAAGCGCTTTAACAAGTCATGGGTCTAAAATGTTTTAATGTGTAACGGCCAGGGAGTCGTGCTGGACTTTGCGGCTGCATTTTAATGACCAGTGCAGAGTTTGAAAGCTCAGAATGTACTGGTCTCTCTGAAAGTATTTTGGTTGTTAAAGTCCCGTGTGTCCATCAGAATTCCCGCAAATAGCAGAAAGATATAAAATCTGAATAGTTTCTGTGTCTGGAAAAGTCATGGGAAAAGTTGAGCGCATTTATATTAATAGAACGACTGAGTCTAACCACAGACTTTGCTGTACCAAGATAATCAGTTCTGGCTCTTAAAGAATATGTTGAGGAATATTTTGCTGCTGAGAGTGGTGGGAATGAGGCTGTGGGGTGTCATGGAAAACTATTCTCTCTTCTCTCATACGATCAGTTCTCACAATTTATACACCTGTGAGTTTTTTTTTTTATCTTTGACACCAGTGTCTTTTTAATGTGTTTAAAGCTTCATGATGGGGTTAGACTCTCTCCTGTAGGTTGTGTAAGTGTGCCGGTTATTAGGCAGGCTCCTCTGATCATTTTGGAGAGCTTCTAATTTTTAATTGCAATTAATCAGTCTGATAATAGTACACAATCAACAAGAAACGCTTCATTTTTAATTGGCCAACCTCTTCTCAGAAATCTGCCTTTCTTGTAATACACTAGTTATAGATTCTCTCTCTATATAAATTTGATTACATCAGCCCCCCTCCAGCATGTGTGTCATTGCCTTGACTCCCACGCAGAGCCGATCTCTCGGTGGGCTTCACGCTGGCTGGCTGAGCTGGACCCCCGGGCGTTGAGGGAAACCCCCTCACTGCCTCTGCTCCTAGCGGTGGCTCTGTTGTTCTCAGCCTGCGTCCTCTTGATAAACGTGAGAAGATTGAGTCTAGCGATGCTCTGTGAGTTGTGTGTGTGTGTATGTGTGTGTGTGTGTGTGTGTGCGCGCAGAGGGCTGTAGGATAGGAGCCATGTGTGTGTAGCGCCCGAGGTGGGGGGGGCTGTGTTCATCTGGCCTCGTGTCGCTGCGCATTTCCCTCAGATGGGCTCGGAATTAAAGGAGAAACGCAGATTAATGTGTTCGGCGCCACTGCCGGAGATAACAAACTGCTCCCAATCTCGGGCTGCGTCTTCACACTGTGTGCATTTGTTTACTTAAGCGTAAAGGATATTTATCAATACTTTCTGAAAGCACGTGTTTTCTCCGCCTCTGAAAAAATAACTCGGCCTCAGATTAATTCACAGAGGCATTAAAACGAGGAGGTGCATTCCCTAAATACAGACCCTGCAGTTCACTCTGTGATCCCTGAAATTCGCTCTCTACATCTGGCACTTAAGATGGAGACGGTTAAGCCTCAATCAAATCGGAGTTAAAGCATTTTACAACGAAGTGCTGTATTGCAGCGTATAAACTGCTCTCCATGGTGCAGTGTTACTTCACCCTGCCTGTTACTGGAGATTGTGTTTCACTCTCAAACCGATTGTATTACTTTAGCGTACTTTTTTTACTTTAGCCACTTTTCGCAATGTAACTCCCGTGTTACGTAATTTGTTTAGATGCCTTGAAACTGTCTGTCTGTCTGTTGTTTTAAACTATATTCCCTCAACATTATTTTTTAAAATTTTTCGATGGCCAACCAACAGAGGAGTAGGAGTAACACACAAGTTAATGGAAAAGTGAATTTGTATTATCAAAATAGCCAGTTGTCCCACTTTGCAAGGAGTGCTGCTGAGGAGAAGACACGATCGTTCACCTTCATCTGACAGGAGGAGAAACTGAAATGTCACACGGCAGTAGTTTACCCTCAATGTGCTTAATATTTGTCGCACTTCGTCACCTTGTCCTAAATAGGCATCGGGTTCAAATATTAGGAGCTTCTGTGATTGGCGTTCAGATTCTGATGGCATTTTAAAGCTGGGAATGTTTTAATTTCTCTCTGTATTCGTCTGAAGATCAAGAATGAATTCATGTAACATGCGGGATATAGACAAATAAAAAACGCATCCGGAAATAATCGCATAATCCTCGAAGATTTCATTTTGGTTTATGAATGTCTGAGTTTCGTGTGAAGCGATGTGAGCTGATGCTGGCCAGCTGTTCTGGGCAGGACCGGATAGGCATCGGAGAATCACCGAGTGGGTGCGCGTCTGTCTCCCGGGAGGCGCTGGGAAACGGAAGATGTTGTGTCTCAAAGGGGGGAATCCTACAGCAAAATTCAGACGCTCAGGGATGCGTGCATCGCATTTTGTCAGCGTGGCACTGTAATTACCTCTAGTACTTACCGTGGTAACTGTGAAACAATTCCCCCAAAAATGTCAGATCTTTTTCAGTGCGGTGACAGATGTTGAACTGGTTATTGTATTTTATTTTTCATATTTACCAATCAGAAATTACTGATTATTTAATTGTTTTCAGTATTCATAGTCAATTTGGTGACAAACAAATAAAAGGTACTAAAGTAAACTTAACTGCTTGAACTAAATAGACAGCCTGCTGTAGTCATAGGACAAAAAATAAATAAATCCACGGAGCATTACCTCAGTAATAACTTGTGTGGCGCGATGTTGTGTAATTCCCTCCTCGATCCATCCTCCCAGTCCGGGCAACCACTCTGAGGGGATTCTCTGTCCCCGGAGCAGATGCCGGCGACGCGGGACTTTCTGGGAATAAATAATCGGATCAGCCTGTGTTGTTTGCAGAGGTGTGAGTAGAAAGGGTACAGACGGTGTGCGACTACATAAAACTGCTCTGCTGCTGCCGGACAGCAGGGCGACCGCATTCACTCTGTTACACAGCCCCTGTGAACGCTGCTTAACAAACGCAACTCTGCAGAAAAGGGAGATTAGAACCCAGGGCACTGATAAAATGTCTTATTCATGAGGACATGACTGGTTAAACACTTCTGAGAAGAGGAGTAATCCCCTCGAGGCGGACGTCGCCAAATCTCCCCACACAACTGGGAACTGTAACGCTGTTGTCGTGAATGATTGAGACTTAGATGGATTTATCTATATTGAACGCAGGTCCCCCGATAATTCACAGGGAGAGTCACAGATACCACATCGATATACTCCTGTATCCTGGGCTGAACCGGTGATGAATACCGCAGAGTACACTCCTGTGAAAACTGCTCCGACACATGGACAGACTTGGAGACGCTCCGCTGTGTGTAAAGCTGATGTGCCAGCGATGATGTCACCTGGTTTATGACACACTGCTCTGGGTTCACACATCGTTAAAGTACCAGGTGTTATTGCAGAAGAAGCAGCTTTAGTTCAGAAGCTATTAGGCCAGTGCAACCAGTGTAATCTTATTTATTTTTCTAGTTTTAATGTGGAATGGATGCTTAATTTTCTCTTTCACAACCTTATTCTTGTTTCCCCAGTGTCCCTATTTCTATTTTAATTGTGGTTAAGTGTTGTTGTTATTAGTAGCAGTAAAACATTTTGTGGATATTTAGGGATATTTGAGTCACTTCAGATTTCATCCCAGACTAAGTCGCATTGTGCTTCTCTTTGTCAAGTAGCGCAGACGGGATTATTGGATTATGTATTTTTGTCGGGGAAAAATAAGTCCTAAATCTTCATGGGGTTTTGGTGTCAGGCAGCCCACAAGCATTTACATGATTTTTAATATCGTCGCAAAATTGATCTGATCGAGGCTGGAGTGTGTAGGCGAGGGCTGAGCGAACCGAGGATGGCTGAGCAATCGCTGGCGACTCGGGAGGGAGGGAGTGAGTGTTGAGCCACGCAGCACAGCTCTCCGTCAATCAATTCGTCCTCCAGGTTCCTCACACCAGACCGTAAACGCCTATCTTCGGTCTCAGCCTTTTTAATGTCCAGATTCCTAGGGTGCAAGAAAATCTGTTATATTCACCGGCAGTACAGGGATGCTTATAATTTAAACATGGACACCCTTTTTTGAGAAGAACAATTTCCATTTAGAATGAAGAAAAGTCTTAATCGAGATATCCTTCTCAAAAACATGAGGTGGCTTGTGTGTCACCTCATATTTATGCCCCAGTGAAACTGGAAGTCACTGGATGACCACTTAAAGAGTTCCCAATGACTCAGATGAACTTAAACAAGTAAAATAACAGTGGGACGATACTTCTATTAGAGTTGGTTCATAAGAATTTCTAGGGGTGCCAATAATTGTGACACATCTTTTTGAGAAGAATATTAGATTAGATCAAGCTGAAAAAATAAGGCTGTCATTGTTGTTTTTCTCTTCTTTACTAAGGGTGCCAATCATTTTTGAGGGCACTGTATGCATCTATGATTGTATCTGTGTTACTGTATTTGGATTAACTGTCTGGATGCTGTGTTTTTTGGTTTTGTTTTTACTGTGGCTCAGTAAAGCAGTTTTTAGTTACAGGAATTCCCTGTGGGGATAGAAAATGGAGTCAGTCCAGCCCTTTGCGATGTGAAACGCTTGTGACAGGCTGTGCTGGAGCAGTGTGCTTGTGCGTAGCCTGCAGGGCCCCTCTCTCTCGCTGCTCCATTTTAATTGTGTGTTTTTATTGCATTCAACCTTCATATATAAAGGGCTGTGGACTCTTTTCCAAAAACACTCCATAAGTATAAAGTTCTAACATATCAGCTGCCCGATTCTGTCATTTTCCACATTTTGATGCCGAGTTGCAAACGTTGGCGAGTGTGGCGGCCCGTGGCTTGTGGGTTACATGTCCTCTGAGTGTTGGCCAGAGATGGACAAACGCTTCTCTCATGTAACCTGTTCTAGTTTTGACCCCACTGACCCAGGGTTCATTTACCCACAAGGCCAGTGATCTTGCCCTCCTACTGCCCACAATTCCCAGTTTCTAATATTGGACCGGTCTGTTGAAGCTCACATTCCACAGTGGATAATATACACTGGACCCGTGCTGTGTCTGGGTGTAATCAGAAAACCATTTTTGTGTTTGCGTCTCCTCACTTTCCTGTACAACAGTTCACGATCAATTAGACTGTATTTATGTATCCTTGTTATTGAGAGCGACCGGATGATTTCTCGGATGGCTGGCTGTGTCCGTGTGGGCAGTGCGTGGATGTGTGTGAGAGCGCGGGGGCGTGCGTCGGGCCCCTGCTCAGCCAGGCAGGCAGAGAGCTCCCCGGGACATAGCTCCAGAGCCAGCCAAGCGAAAAGGCAGCCTCAGTCTAGAGCTGTATTACTCATACATAAAATATAGCCATAAAGACTCGGCACGGACAGACCGCAGCTGCGCAGCTCGGTGTGGGCAAACAAATAGCAATGCTCAGAGCGCTGGCCTGCGTTGGGATCCTGACTTCCTGAGCAAAATGGGTTTTGGCTTTCGTTTCAGTCCATAGGGCCGGATTGGCTAAACACGTCTGCAGTTTTTATAGTTCATCCTCGGGAGATTTTGGAATAAACTGCACCGTCACTGGCTTGCGTTCGCAGAGGAGTTCAATCATTTAATCATGATATGAATATGCGAGAGTGTGCAGTATGGGACCTGTCATCATGTCTGCTGACAGTGCGCTCCCGGGCACATCTCACAGTTCGGTTAACCTTTAGCACAGTTGATTGTGCTTGACCTTTCCTGCAAAGTTCTGCTCCGAAGAGACCCTTTGCCAACATGCAGTGCCCAGAGAGAGAGTGGCATTTTCTCATGCTGGGTGGCATTTCTTTAAACCTGCTTTGGTCTGCATTTGTTGCTGCTGTTCTGACATTAAATACAGACTCCTAGTCTCTCTGACACCATGTCATTCGGTATCTGCCTACAGGGGCTGACACAATAATCGGGAAGTGGTTTTCACCTTGACCCAAAGTAGTGCTGTGGCCATGCATTTATTATGCTGCCTTATATTCTGTGTCTGCCAATGTGACATGCAAAGTAACTTTACATGTCAGATTGGCAGTTTTTCCATCACTGTGCTGCACAGTAACTTTGCTCCTCTATAGTGGCCCGCAGCGTGTATTGTGTCTGGCTATTCCTGTATTATTTACCGTGATCTCACTGTTCTCTCCTCGATTTTACAAAGCTTTTACCACAGTACACCTGGGGGGAGAAAGGAGAGTGTGGATACTGTGTTTGAGTGTACTGTATTGAGAGAGAGAGAGTGCGATAGGCTCTTTTCTTAGAAACTAAGAGCTCCTGTAGCAGCCAGTTTCAAGTGCTTTTAGACAGCTGGAAAATGCCAACTGCCTGCCTAAGTGGTATAACGCTGCATGCCGTGCTGTGATAGGACTTGACAGGGGCATCAGGACAAGTCTCCCTTTCTCAATGAGACAATCTTCCTTCAAGACTCTCACTGTTGGAGCCCTCTGAAGTCAACGACGTGTGGGATCTCGGTTCCGATGTTTTTAGAGCCGAGCGAAGTGACAGTTGTGGGGGGCCGCGGGAAGTTTGAGTTTTCAGCTGTAGGAAGGCAAGCAATAGATCTCCGTGGTGTAAAAGGAAAAGCGTAAGGGAAGGAACACCCTCCTCTAAGAGTCCTTGAAGAATAGATTGAGCGAAAGCCTGAAAAATAAAGACATGGATCTGATCACCCTTGTTGGTTTAATCCCACAAATCAAAATAAATACATAAATGAGTTAATGAGCGCCTCCGTCCTGCCTTGTGTCATTAACCCGGTCTCCCGCGGTGGCTGTCGGGGTGTGTGCGGCTCGGCTGCCCCCCAGCAGGTGGACCGGGATGCTTTGGCACCGGCCTGGGTGTGTGTGAGGGGGAACGAGAGCACAACAGCCTGAGAGTGTGGCTGCAGCTCTCGTTTCCCGGGGCTCGTTAAAGACCCGTTTCCTCCAGCTCGGCACTTCGCAGTCAACAAGCCCGTCAGACTTCCATTAGCGAATGCCAGGCATTAGTGGCCCAGACATTACACTCCTGGCGGGGAGTTTGGCTGGAGAATTGGGGTCCCTGTGGGGGTATCGTGCTCAGTGCGATCTCTTCTCATCGATCCTCGTCTCGGTCTTCAGGTTTTATAAAGCTTTTTGCTCCATTGCCAGTCTATACTAATCTGCTTTCTTTCTTGGATAAACCAATCGCGTTTATGGTTAGGAAGGTCTGTCTTCTTTCCAGTTTCTTTTTGGCTGATTGGAGTATTGCACTACACTACAATCCGCAGACTGCAGTATTCAGTTCGCATCGGTTCGGAGTCGTGACTAGGTGTGCTCTGCAGTCAACTGTAACCACCCCCCGCAGCTCAAGTGTAAATGATTCTGCAGAAAACCACCAGAGTGCCGGCGGAGCGCCATGACTGAGTGGCGGGGGGGTGGGGTCCAGATTTAATAGCTGGCAGAGGTGTACTGCAGGAGGGCAGTGTGTGAGAGCTACTGGCGTTGGACTGACCGCACCTGACTGACCGCATCGTTACAAATCCTAAAATCCCACAGAGTTTGTGTTGTCATTTTTGAGTCGGAGACTGTGTGCAAGCATGAGAAACGCCCCGTTCTAATGTCCCTCTGCATTGCAGCCATTTTACACGCTGAGATGGGTGTTTTATTAATGGAAAGCCCGATCAAATAGCTGCCATGATTTGTATTATTTTACTTAAACACGAGCCTGTGACCATCAGCCATCTACTTTGGTGATATAAACCGTTTTCCAGGAGTGAGAGGATGTACGGAGCTTGATTCTGCTTGATCAGCCTGCTGCTGATGCCGACTGGCTTAGCAACAGAAAAGGCATCTGTAGTGGGTGGGGGGGTTAAGTGTGAATCGTGTTCATCGCGTGTTGAGACCCACTCGCCTTCTATGGTCCTTGGAAATGTTCCCCCCCAGGGCCTGAGCGCGCCGCTTCGATAATGGCATACTTTAATGAGTTAACGACTGCTAATGTGGTTTCGGCGGGGCTGTGGATTATTCTAAAGCTTGGAGGGGGCTGGTGAGCTGTGGCAGCACTCTCGCTTCTGTGGGGGGGTGGTCCTTACAGAGAAAGCTCCAGCATAACTGCCGAGGTTTATGTATTTGTTTAAGCACGTTTGTTGGTTTGTCTGCCAGTCTGTAAAGAAGGTGTTCGCTGTCGCTTCTCATTGTCGTGTTTAGCTCCCGTTCCCCAGGGTTGTCGTCTGCACATACCTCCACGCTCGGCGGGCGTAGCGAGACCAATGTTATAACTGCTTGTAAACTGTGACAGCGAGTGAAACGCAACAGATTATTGCGAGCCGCTCATGCACGGCACGTTACACACAGACTCCTGCCTCATCCGAGTCACGGTGAACTAATGCGGCGTTGCGTCCGACCGATGTGCCGGCGTTTGGGTAATGTTCTATTTTTATAATTACCGTAGCGTCACAGGGAGACCAGACTCCCACTGTCAACACAATCTGACTGCAGATGAAAACCCACACGGACACGCACGTGGGATTAGCGTCAAGCAAAATGTTTCGTCAGTCCGCTTGGAAAAGTTGAATTTAGTACCACAATATGAAATATTGAGTGTTGCAAAGTGCAGAACATGATCAAAGCCTTTTTTTTTTTTTGACCAGCATTTGAACCTTCTTGTTATATAATGCAGCGGGCAAATTACTGCAGAGGCTTTCCGTCCGCTTTCAGCTAGAAAATGGTGCTGCAGATATTTGCACTTAGTGTTCTGAGCTGCAGAAGCAAAAGGAAGGGGTCTGTAAGAAAAGGGGTCTTCTGACCAGGGATTTTGTCTTCTTTTAAGGGATGCAGGCAGTTCGATATACTGCTCTAATGCAACGGTAGCGTGGCTGTGATCGGTACCAGCTGGGTCTGTTAACCGATGACCCGTCAAATTTCATATGATCAAAATAAAGGCAGTGATGTTAATTCAGAGGCATATAGTCTAATCTGTACAATATATATTTCTCAGCAGCAAATTGAAAATGGTGACGAGGGTCTGAGGACTTGCTTTTAGTGTCATTGTGCATCATTTCATTTGGACATGAAAGCCCTCGACGCTGCAATAGTTGGGAATAATTGGTTCTATGGTACTTTTGCCATCTATTTTAAGAGCTGAACTGCAGAAGAGCTGCATTGTATTATATAACAAGAGTCCAGGCCTGGTTCTGCAACAGAGAGCTTTTCTCATTACGAATTCAAGCGGGCCGCCATTTTGTTCAGCCACTCGTGAGTGGCGAGCCGGGGGGCTGCGGCGAGCTGTGAGCTTCGGGGGACACTGACTGGAACTGGATACGCCGGTGTGGGGAAATTAAAATTGCTGCCCCTGCGTTTCAGGTTCCTCTCAGTCAAGGTCTAGGAGGTGCTGAGTGCCCCACAGCGGCTGCTAAATGGAAACCCAATCCCGACCCGCGCCATCAGTGGAAATGCACGCGCTGTCAAACGGCCCTGCTTTGTTTCACCACACCAGCATGTCAAGGGCAGACGAAAAGAGTTTGCTTATGTTTGTTTGTTTTCTTTGAGAGAGAACTACATTTGGGCCACTTTCACTGTGAGTGACTTCATTGCTGCTGTCATTTAAACTTCTTTCACTGACTCGTGTACCATTGTCTGCGTCCTTTCAAAGCAATAACCCAATGTGCAATGGCATAAATTAGCCTGGGGCGTATCGGGAACATCTGCAAACAAAACCTCATCACGGATCTGTTTATTTTTGTTGAAGTGCTATAGCAGTTTATCTGTTTACTTTACTTACACACATGGCATGTATAGGAATCTGTGTCTAGCTATATATTCATATAAATGTGTGTGTGTGTGTATTGAATGTGGGTGTGAGTTATTGCCGCACTCGAGTGTAGCTGCAGCCTGTGTGGGATGGCGTGTGTGTGCTGTATACAGCAAGAGTGTGGGCGGTGTATTCAGGGAATGAATTGATGTTGCATAAATACGAATTTAGTGGAACAAAGAAGCCAGCATTAGCAGGGCGCTCAGCTGTCTGTGTGGGAGTTCTAGTGTGAGAGGAATAAACCCCCCCCCTGCAGCGGCCAGCTGACCACCTGGGGGGCTGCAGCCCTGTCTCTGCGAAGGACATCTGCACCTTTCCCTGCCACGCTCTCCGGTCACTGGGAGACCGTCCTGCCTCTGACCACAACCCCGTTCCCCATCATAAACTCTCTTACCTGAGTTGAGCAAGTGGACGCGTTTAACAGCACAAAGCCTCCTTCCTTTCATTTTCCTCCAAGAGCCGCTTAAAGGCACGAGCGTGCGTTTCTCTCAAATAACGAGTGTCTGGGAGGCTGCCAGACATGTAGGACTGCCGTTTAGCTAATGGGAAGGCAGCGTTGTTCGCTCCCACAGATGGGCAGGGTGTCATTGCAGTGGCAGCAGTTCTGTGGCTTCTTCGAACTTGCTTTTAATACAGTGGCGGTGTCGGTCAGAGAGCAGGACTGCAGTGAGGGGTGGCCCAGACTGTTTGTCTGTCCGTCTGTCATCAATGCTCTGTCCGGACGCCCACGGGCCTCACTTAACAGGCTTGTGCGTTCTCCCTCTGTCTGTCTGTGCCAGCTCGCTTTTAATACCCTGCCACTGCGTCGGCGGTAGAGGGCGGCGCTGGAGATGCCGAACGGCTAATGATCCCAGCAACACAAGAGACTCTGCTGGAGAGGAGCCCGTTCGGTCCGCGAGGTGTCGAGCGTGCGCTCTGAAGGCCCGTGCTTTACGAGACGCTCCTGTAGAGAATTTACCGTTTAGGTTATCCATGTCTCATCAGAGCCCTTCATTGGAGCATCCTGATGTCTGAGGTGTCGTTCGTGATTGAAGAGGGTGAAGACCTTTTATCCTTCCTCTCGTCTTTTTAAGTCCCCACCCTCACCCTTGTGACATCTTAGATTTGTGACACTAGTCCTCCATGCAGTATTGAACAGGCAGGTGGGTGAAATGTTTAGCAGGACATTGTGTTCACAGAAGACTCGGGGACGAAGCAAATGTGAGGAAGACTTCTTTGTTTCTGTAGCCCCGGGGTTCAGTAACATTTACTTCCACGGAATCAAGAACAAAGGCCTGGTTCTTCCTCGAAGGACGGAGCACAAGGTTAAGTAGTGCGCTCAGGGTGGTGACGCACTGTAAGTCAGGGCTTGTACAGAGAAGTTCCTGGAAACGATACTCCTTTCCTTTACTTCAATTACCCCCAGTCCTCCTGCACATTCAGATGTGAAATGTAGCTGTGATTGAACCGAAATACATTAGGTTCTCAGATGGCATTTGAAGGTGGCGGCTTCTCTGGGCACGTCCTCTGTGGTTGAGCGGCTGTTGGGAACTGCTGGAGGACAAAAGCAGGTTTTCATTGCCTTATTCTCTGTAGTGTCTGTTTACAGTGAGATTCTGTGAGGTTCTCCCTGAACGTTCTGCGTCCTGGAGGGGGTTCACAGATGGCACCCCTCATCTGTAGGCTGGGGTTCACAGCCGTGGTGGACCAAAGACGCTCGGGCTCGGAGTGCGGTTCCAATTGGTTGTGTGCTTGTGTACCCCAGCTCAGTGATTCTCTATCGTACCTGGCTGTTTTTTGTTCCAACTGAGCTCTTAATTACTTAAGTACCCAATTACTAGGTACTTAATTGAACTCTAATTGAAATAATGACTATTCTGAGATCTTAAATCATTTTAAACAGTTGTAGAGATGTTTTATACACTACACCGTTTTATACACTACACAATTTAAAAAGTCTGATGAAGCAAATTAGTTCAATTGAGGGTTCAATTAAGTAATTGAGATCTCGGCTAGAACAGAAACCACCAGGACATGCGTTGAGAACCAGTGCTGTCAACTGTAATGAGAAGCTTCAGTCTCCTCTATGTTTGAAATGCAGCCTCTCTGCTCAGCAGCCGGAGTTCACGTTGTGCATAAACAGTGCGTGTGAGCTGTCGGGGAACCTCAGGCAGGCCATACAGGGTGACTTTGACCCAGCGAGACGCAGGACGGGCTGCAGCGGATGTGCGAATCGTAAGCCCAGTTCTGTCTCCTCGGGCAGCGGTGACTTCCGGGCGTCTCCTCGCCTCCGTACCGTGACGACCCTGCAGTACGCCGCTGATTAAATTGAGCCCGGTCAGCAGCTGGCAGGCAGCGGTGAGAGAAGTCGCACTGACACAACTGGGCTATACTAACCCTGCCCAGTAACCCAATCCGGGCAGGAGTTAAATAATTGATCTCCGTGTTCTGGTCCCCCAGAGTTCACCACTAATTGAATCGAATCGGGTTCTCTCGCTCACGTGAGTTTAAGATGCCAGTCAGAGATCGCATTGTTTGCCCCTTTTGATGGCATCTACGCTTCATGTTTTCCACAAACATCTTTGTAGTTTGAGAACAATCCACTGCTTTTACAATGCAATCCAAGTCAAGGCAATTAAGAAACCCCACAAAAAAACTATTAACAGAAGATCAATGTCAGACTGACCCAATCGCAGGGTGTTAACCTGGTGGATTCTAGTTATCAAACCTGCTTCACGGTGTCTTTGAAGTTTGCCACACATATCTCTTATCTATCTCTCCTGCTACTGAGAGGTCTTGTTTTGCTGATAAGTGGCACAGCTTTATTCATTCAGCTGCTCAGAGTTTTCCCTAATTAATTGGATTAATACTTAAAGAAATTAAAAATCTGATTACTCTTTGCTGGCCCAGTGGCTCACAACTATTATCCCGTAATTATTGAAATCCAGGGGTCTGTTGGCAGCTGGAGCTTTTCACTGCAATTATGCAGCCTGTTATCAGATCTCCAGTACCAATTAAGAGCAAATTGCTTTGAGATAACCGTGAAGACATCTTTCTCACCAACACAAAGGGGGCCTGGGACGAGAGAGGTTTATCTCCTGGATAGACGTTGTCAAACATTTATTTTTTTGTCTTTAAACCCCGGCTTGAGGGAAATTATTTTCTTTGGTTTTGTTTTCTTTAACTAGAAAGTTTACAAAAGTGAATATGGTGTTTGCCTACAATTAATAAAACAGAGCCCCTTTGAAGCATAAGGAATTTACCAAATAAGATAAAATAATTAAACGGTGAGTTGTCCATCAGGATTCCTTTCATTCTAAATCTGATGGGGCAGGAAAGTTACCTCCCGTTATCCTAACTGAATATCTGCCCAGCGTACTTCCTGCCTTCACATGAGCATCAATGAAGACTGTAGTTCACTGAAAATTACAGTTGTTTAACTTTAATCCCGAGCATGCCGGAGGTCCCTCGGCATCATCGTGTCTAGTGCGGATTGGTATGGGGTCCCAGGCGCTTAACCCCAACTAAAGGGGCAACGTTAACCCTTCCTGCAAGAGATTAGGTCCACAGGATGAGTGGAATAATGTTCTGATTAATCTATAGGAACATGTCTGACACACACACGCACACGCACGCACGCACACACACACCTGCTTCTCTGATCTATTGGCTATAATTTACTCCTAAAAATTCCATCTGTGTCCTTTAAACCACTGTGCGACTCGACTGCCAGAAAAGTGCTGCTTAGCTTTTAATCACAAAACTGTTATTTCCTCATCTACTGTGATTTATTAAACAATACAGAAAAAATCCAAGAAACGCAGAAAAAATTTCCTAACACAGGATAAAACAAGTTTCTTGGGCCTAATGTTGCTCTAAAGCAGTGAAGGAAAGCCATTTGTGGCTGACTAGTTTCTTTATTTGCTTTTTAATGTCAAACACTGATTCTAAATGTAATCTTGTCCCACAAAGTAATCGATCGGGTTCTTTATCTATGCCATAGTAAGTTTACCCATCTTATCCTCGGCTTATGTCACAGAGCATCGAGGAGAGTGGCCAGGGAGCAGCGCGCCCGTCCTCGGGACCTGCTGCTGTAAATAGGCCGCTCTTCGCATCCGCGGCTGCCTTCGGGGGACGGGGTCGCTGTGCCAAGGAGCTCGGATGGCTGCGCTCTGCTGCAGAAGAGACGCGTTTGTAATCAGTAATTTTTCTCTTTCGGCATCTCGGCCTTTAACTCCCGCACCCCTAGTTAAGAGGAGGCCGTCTTCCTCAATCGCTCCCTGGACAGCTCAGTGACAGACGCACTTCATTCGTTCGCTTATCTCCCATTATTAAAGTGTTTTTTTGTGCACTTTGTTATTCAAATACAAAACTTATTACTTTCGGTTGTTTTCCGCTGCAGTCATTTAGAGTCCTTTGTTGTACCGTTACATAATCGGCATTTAAGTAGCTTCTTATTGATGCTTTCGTTGATGGATTTGATACAATAACCCTCTGGAGGATTAAACCCAGTAACCAGTATTAAAATGATAAAAGCTCGCACACAATCTCACGAGCTGAGCAATATGTGTGCAGAGTAGGAGAAACTGTCCTCTCCTTTATACAAGCTGTGCATTATATTAAAATCATTTCAAGTGGGACTTGAAACCTGTAACTATCGGCAATCATATGCATGATGGGCTTGAGATTAAAGATATACTGTTTGTTATTGTCGTCGTTGTTGTTTTGAGTAAATCTTAATGTCTTGATTACACAGTCACTTTATCTACACCAGGAAACGCAACATTGCCCTCCTCTTGCACTGCACAAACATCTGAAACTGGAAAACACGCTTGTCTTGCTGACATAAACATAAACACAATCTGACTGATTAAAGCAAAAGTCTGGAAGGTCCCGCTCCCTGAGTCTGTGCTGTGCGCTCTCAGGTTTTTATTGTGTGTGTGTGTGCATGCGTGTTTTGTTCTCTCAGTGGTGTGCAGCACACTGTGGTGATGTCACCGAGGCAGTGTGGGATTAGATGCTAAAGCTGCTCTGTCCTCCACCACTGTGACTAATCTCCCCTGTGGCTCCTCCACACAGCGCTCTTCACAGCAGGGCTCCTCTCAGCCGGGCCCGCGGGCGACGCAGAGCCGCGCAGCGCCCCCGATCGGGCTCTGGCGATCTCCCACAATGCTCTTTTCTCCGTCTCTCTTCACTCGCTCGGCTGCTCAGCCCCACTCTCCACGGCAGGCTGTCTGCGGGCTGCTGTCGGACACTGTATCTACGAATCAAAAGCTGTGGTCATGGGTCCATGTATCAAAGGAGTACTGTAGTAAAAAGCAGCATAACGTTCTGTCAGGATGTTCTGTCAAGTTGTGTCACATGACAGGAAAATGTTGCTAATGACACTGGGATGAGCAAAGCTGGTTTGGTTGTTTCCTGGTGTCTGAGATGGCCGCAGCCATGCCATCTTAAGTGTCATTCCCATCGGCAACTTTCTTGTAGTCGTTTTCCTATAACATACCATACAGCATGTCTGATGCAGCATCCGTTTCGTCCCCTGCTGGTGACCTCATCTAATGCCAAACCCGTGTACAGTTTGTGTGTTTCAGTGTGAGTGATTGCATTTCTAGATCTGCTTTTATTTCCAAGATGTACTGTATTGGTATCGTACCGCTCCTGTCCAGAACGATGCCCTGGCACGGTTCAGGAGTCAGAACTGATGGGCGTCTCTTTCTCTCCTCACAGAAACCTTGGCAAATCCGGACTGCGGGTGTCCTGTCTTGGACTAGGTGAGTGGAAATTAATTGCCTTTCTTAATTAAGGAGAGAGAGTTTGTGTCCCAGTGGGAAGACTTAAGGGACCTGGAAGTTATTTATCAGATGTCTTTGTCCAAGGTGACTTAAATGGTTTGACTATCACTATTGTACAGTGTTCTACATATTAAAAAGGTAGCTACATCTCTATAATAAATCAAATTAATATAAATAGGATCTAAGAGAAGTTGAACAGGCTGCTGGCGTTATATAAACATCTTTATATAACGTCGACAGTTGGTAAAACACTGCCGACAGCAGATTCAAGCTCCCCCTCTTTGCAGGGAAAAATATGAGCCCTGCAGATGACAGAGGCAGCGATAATAATGCCCAGCAAGGCCTGACACTGCATTTTGAAGCGGTCAGCAGCTGGCCCCGACTCTTTAAAGTCCACACCGCACCCAGATGCTGCTCGCCTGGCCATCTGCCCTGCTCTCTGTATGTGCTGACGCCGTGCCCACCCCGTCTCAAACACAGGAGTCCGAGTGGACACCCCACCAATCTCTCTGTACTCGAGCGGTTTCACACAAGGTAGATTACTCTGATTTCAGAGGGGAATTCATGTGAATACATTCAGCTTGACAACCAAGCCACAGCACTCCTGCACCTGTGAAATCTTCACCAGCAGGCTCTGAACGTTGCGTAGAGGTGTGTGTGTGCGTTTGTGTCTGTGTCAAGGCTACTTGTTTTCATACCGCAAGGCTGTGTGTACTCACGCTGCGGTGGAGAACAGAACTCACTACACCCCGGCATTGTGTATCTGTGCTATTGAGTGATTGATGTGAGGCCTTGAGAGGACAAGAGGTGGGCTGCTTTCCTTTCTGTACCTGCATGTGGGCGGACAGACTGAGTGCTGCCGGGGAACAGTGGAGTCTGGGAACACAGAGATCTCAAACAGGCGCTTTGAAAAGAAAGGAACAGAGAACAAAAGGCAACCGAAAAAAAAAAACTGAAATACGACCGACATGGCCGCGGAGAAGTTGAGAAAGGAGCGGTGCCCGTGGAATGTGGCTTTTGTTTTGGGGGGCAAGAGCGGCCAAGGACCCTCCTCCACGCGCAAAATGAAAAGAAAGTTGTGAAGGTTGTTATTTGTTAAGACTCTTGAATCCCAACTCAACTCGGCACTACATAAGGACAGGGTCCAAGTTGGTCAAGTTGGTCCAAGGCCAAGTTACTGTGGCCCAAATCCTCTAGGGCTCTTTGCGCTTCTCTAACCGAGCAATCTGTACTCTAAACAGCACTCTAGTATGTTTTAGTCCAGGGGGTTTCGGATGCGCTGACGTTGGCAGACACGGACAGGATGGCGGTCCTTAAATTACATTTTCCACCTCCAAACGTGTATAGATATTGGACATGTGATAGCTTAAGGGTTTCAGATTGCTTAAGGCTATGACTAGTAATCAATTTAGCGTATAGCACATAGACATGGAGCGGACGTGCGTCACTGTGCCGTACTCTGGAGCAGTCGAGCGCCGTCGTTCACACATCGTCGGTTATAGGGCAGGCTTTCTTTCAGCCAGTCAGAGCTGGCCTGTTGTCAAGTGATCCTGTTACAGGTTGTGACAGGGCTGTAAATGACACTGTGTTTCTGTTGTCTTTTTTCACAGGAACATGGGTCACCTTCGGGGGTCAGATCACAGATGAGGTAGGATGGGGCGGCGCCTCTTTTCTTCATCGTATTGTCACTTCAGAGCACATTCAGAGTGTGCTTTGCTTCCTCCACTTACAAAATTTATTTTTTCCCTATTTAGTCCCATTGGAGTTATCCATCTGCTGTTTAATTCCTTAGCCTTCTACAAAACTTTTTTTGCCTTGCTATGGACAAAGAAATACTGCCACGACATTTGTGTCGTGGTGCTTTTGGCCACCTATTTATCTACCTGCCGTCCAGAATTTTTATTACCAAGGTTATTCCACGGCCACATAAAATGTTGGTTTTCCTGGCGGTGTGTCCGTTCACAGTGGTTCGGATCATGCAGGGTCAGCGGGAGACGTTGGCTGTGGATAGTAAAGCGCTGAGTGCAGCATATGGCCTGAGCAGGCTGCTGACACAATGCTGGTCCGAAGCACAAGGAGGACTGAGCTCATCAAACTACACACTCTGTTCAAATCGCATCCTGCAACCATGGTTCAAATCAGTCTTCTGAGTAAAGCACCAACGCAGCAGCTTGGGTAACAGTGGTGTCATAAATGGCAGAAGATGCAATTTGCCCTCGATTGTGGTTTTATTTCCGTGCTGTTGTCTTTAGACATGTATACCTGCCCCTGCTGAACTTGCGTTCGCAGTGGAGAAGCAGGAAGTGAGTGACTGTCCATAAACACCAGCTTGTGCACATCCCAGACACATCCCAGACCTACACCGTCCTCTGCACTTCTCTCCCCTGAGCCTCTCCTGGATTTCTCATTGAGAGCCTCGTTTTGATACCTAGCCATGTTTCTCTGCCTGCAGTGGCTCTCCAGCTTGATTGCTTTAGGCTCATTTAGCACTTCACACTAAACAGATGCTGCATGGTTAGCCTGTTTTGTTTATTATTATTATTGCAGTTTTTATGGTCTGAAAACCCTTTGTGTATTTCCCACTTTTTTTAGTTTTCAGTTGTTTTTTGCACTTATCTTTCCCCCTCTCTTCCTCCCCTCTTTTCCCTCATCATCACTCTCCCTTCCTCATCCCCTCTCTCCACAGATGGCCGAGCAGCTCATGACCCTAGCGTACGAGAATGGCATCAATCTGTTTGATACGGCGGAGGTCTACGCAGCGGGAAAGTGAGTACAGAGCTGCCGCGGAACCGTTATTCATCAGAACCGTTGAAAGGCTCTCGATTTTAAAATACCGTTGGGGATCAGAACTAATGCCACGCGAGGGCTTGTCTAACCCGGGTGAGCGGAGTAGACATCTGAGACAATGAGGATGAGGTTTAGCTCAGGCTGTGGTTCGTCTGTGTAGCACTCTGTCAATGAGTCTTGCACTACACGTCAGGCCAAGCATGCACCACTGCTCCCCCCCAGGGGTCTGTATCTACTTCAGCAATTGAAGTAACGCACAGGTTGGCTCAAAATCATTTCAAACCACAGATAGATGTCGGATGTTTTCCAGACAGTGCTCTCGCATCACTGGAAATGTTATTCTATGATTCTATGAAGCTATACGCATCGAATATATACTTAGTTTGTATGTTCACCATAGATTCCAGCCGATGGAATCAAGTGTTGTAAACTTTGGACCACCACATCATTGACAGCAAAACATGAAAACTAGTTTAGTACAATATCTACATGTGTCTATCATCTGAGACCTGCTGAGATGGTCAGAAGCAGGCTGGTGAAAAATAACCAATGAAAGATTCCCCCTTCCCCTTCCACAATGGTAGTGTGGCCCTTGGTTTAGATTTGTACATTGGGCAGCATTAACACTTTTGCTTGAGAGTGGAGATGCATGTCGTGCCTCAGTAAATGCACTTCAGTTCATTTATTTATTGAGCTGGGCTTTGCTTCTCTCTGTTTACAAGCGTCTCTGTGCATAAATGCAATTGCAGGGGTTTATTTTGGGCACAAATGTTATGCCCAGTGAGTCTCCAGGCAGGCCCTGGCCAGCAGGGGTTCAAAGCAATTGCTCATTTGGCTGCCAGCCTGTGAGACGGATCACACTGGACAGTTAGCGCTTGCATGGATGTAAACGCAGGTATAAAGATGGGGGCATGTCTTCGAGGGGTGTAGGTTTCATATTCTGTACTAGGTGTCCAGTTATAGCTCTGAACACCAGAGTGGTGTTGAGAGGCTCCACGAACCGCAGTCCTTGCAGGAGAAGCAACGCTGCTTTACTGTGAAGGCTGTCTTTGTGTTGTTAGCAGAGAAGTGAGGCAGGACTCGACTCATTTATTGTAGCTGATGGAGCAGGTAGATATCAGGCCCAGCCGGTCTAGTGCAGCTCCGGCACAGGAACCCATTGTGACACCGCGCTGTTTATTTATATCGCTGGAGTGTTTGTTGCCAGAGCTGGTGCTTGTGAGATGCCGCGTACCGTTCCAGCTGACAGATCGCTCCCTGTCCTGATGACTCAACCTCCTGTCCCCTCGCCGCCCCCCCCCGGTCCTGTCAGTGCAGGTTGGATTGAGCCAGATCTCACAGCCTGCAGCCTTTAATCAAGCGTCCTGGCAGGAGCAGGTAAAAGCTGAGCCAAAGCATAGTGGCAAAACAGCGTTAGAGCTAAATTAATTAAGGAAATAATTGCTTAACATGCAGTGCCACTTTCGGAATAAATTATATTTCATCAGAAACTCCAGTAGTAACAAATATTTATTCCTAAAAAAAAAAAGAAAAAATCTAAATTAAATTAAACATGACCGCTTTTTCTATTTTGAGCCTGGCTACGCAAACGGAGAACATCACCGGCTTTAAGCTAAATTGCTGGGATAAATATGGATTTAATATCCTCTGCTGAGCTATCGTACTAGTCTTATTTATTATTTCTTACGTGGGGAATACCCAGACAGAGAGGAATTATATAACGCTAATTCCTAATTGCTGCTGGCTGTTGGGGACTCTGGACAGCCAAGCTGGGCAGCTTGTAATGAAATCCCCGGCATCGTTTCCCGAGCAGAAGAATGTCTGAGGCATCTGATAGCAGGACTTCCGAGTTCTCGTCCAGACTGACGGTGCCGGGCCTGTCGATTTTAGTTTGGGGGTTCCGTCCATGTTCACCTGCTGTCCCACCACTCTCGGAACAAAACACTGAACTGAAAAAGCATCTGTGAGTTTAGGAAGAGTTTGTGTGACAGTGCCAAGATGGCATCTGTCTGTTGCACTGTAAAAATGTGGCTTTTCTTCATTAGTGTGTGTGTGATAAGAGAGAGCGTCAATGCATGCTTACATAAACACTGAATACTTCAGTTGGAAGTCATGTATAATTGCAGTGGGCTTACTCATCTCAATCGGAAACCTAAAATCGTTAGAACCTCAGGAAGATGTATTTTAGTTAGAATGAAACTTGCTCGACAATGTGCATTTCTTGCAGTGAAGCGGAAACCAGAAAAAAAGAACCGAGGTTCGTGTTTTTTTTCCTCAAGAACATAAATCTTGTCATGAAATATAAATAACCCTTTTTTTGATGTTGTTAAGGCTCCTCCGAGTCGACACGATTCTACCCTCGCTCATTACATGCGCCTCGTTCGCCTTCAGGAGTGAATTTATAAACCAGTCGATGCTGTTTCCCCAGAACTGGTCACGAGAAATCTAATAAAAATCGGCAATCTGTCGGAAACGCGTAGTGCCTGGCAGACGAAAATACAGAAATACTCCGATCCTCAGCACTTCTGCGTTTCCTACTGGAGCTGCAGAGTGAGCTAAACTAAGAGCTGTCTCTGTGTCTGGACCCAGGGCTGGCATTCACGTCCCGGGGGCCTCATCTGAGTGTGACATACACCTGCACGATGGTCAAGACCTCATCACTACTGTGGCCGCGAATCGCCAAAGGATCAATCTGATTCACGGTCACGGTTGTAATGAGGTCTTGCCCATCATCACAGTCGAAGACACGTGACACTTTATGAAACAAAACGTGATGGGGGGGTATAGCTTTATTTGCAATTCATGGGTGGGTCTGAATTTTTGATTTGGTTTAGACCTATATCACCAAACGCAGTGGAACCTGGGGGGGTGTGTTGTGTCAAAGTTCTGTATAAGGTGGCTGTTCTTCAGGGGTTAGTGCTGGTATTCCTGGTGGGCTGGACCAGGCCAGGACCCAGCTCCACTGCCCCAGGGAGAGGTGATGCTGCGTAATTCGGAGACGACAAGATTTACAAAAAAAATAGATTTTTAATTATGTATGAATTGCCAAAGGAACTGCAGCCAATGATCTATAAACCATAAAAAATGTCCTGTGCATTTTTTTTCAGTCAATTGTTTAATACACGTCGATGTTTTCCTCTCCAGGGACAGAGAATGACCTGTAGAGCCCCTCTATGGTCTGTTCGACGGTGCTGTGCTGTGTTAAGGCTGGTTTATACTTCTGCGTCTGTGTCTCTGCATACATGCGTGGGCGTTGTACGCAGACGGTCGCACAGCTGTCTGCCAGCATACATGCACATAACGTTGATGTGACCATAGGGGGCAGTGTTGCATTAACACCGCAATCTACAGAAAAGGAAACCTGATTTCTATGGTTCACCTACGATTGTATGGATGTAAATTAACACATACTGTTAATGACATGTTACAGAGACTACACGCACACACATATACAAATTGCATCCTGTGTGTGCAGATCTATATTGTCTTGCTATAGTTGGCTAGAGACTTAGCACTAGAACATACATACACACGTCTCTGCGGATGTGAATTTCTCCTGCATATCCGTTCTTATATGTTACAAAATATTTGAATTAAATGCATATATGGCGTGTCAGCTGTTAAACTCCTCAAAATTCAAAATTTCCAGCTGCCAGACATGCAGTTTATGTGATAGGCTAGGCTATAGCCTACTGAGTATACTAAATACAGCCGACAATATGGGATTTGTAATCAAATTAGTAATTGTGAAAGATTTATAATCATGTTGATTGGTGAAACACGTGATTTTCTACACATCATTTATCATCATTATGTATTGTATTAGATTTGCACCTGATATAGCGCTCGTCGGATTGGCTCAAGTTTCTAACTTTCCTTTGGAATTAAATCTTGATCTCGTTGCAAACCTGGATCTCTGGATCAATGCTTTGATCGGTCACCTGTTTGATCATGAATGCTAATTGTTCATTCAGTCCACGGAAAGCAAAGTACATTTTACCTTTCGTCCAAAATTGCCAAATACGTGGGCATTTCGTGGGATAAAATGTGAATTATGTTCAGGAAATGTGAATTATATTAATGTAATGTGCAGTTCGAGGGATAAAATACTCATTATCTGGACAAATGTGTTTCGTGGATGAGGAGATGCATTTTAAATACTTTCATATGTCACCGCATCGTTTCTCTGACCTGCTGCAGCGCCCGCAGCCGCACATCGTACACCGGCCACCCCAGCACTGCGCGATTGGCAGAGGCTCTCAGAATATCCTGCTCAACCAATCAGCGCTTGCTTGACTCACAAGACCGCAGAGCCGCGTGACGCGCTGTTGAAATTTCGAAGGAGTGCGCGTCGGCTCCTCTGCGGGCTACGCTTACCCAGAAACCCCTGCTCTGCGTCGCTACGCAGAGATGCATACGCGTACCTACACAGAAGTATAAATCAGCATTTACACGGGCCAGCGTGCTGACAGCCTGACACTGGCTTTGTGATCGGCTCGGACCGCAGACTGTAAACATTTCAACACAGATTAGCGGCCCATTATTACAGTGCTGGTGCATGTTACAGGCTCGCGTACACGTCACTGCCGCCGCCTGCCCATTAGACTGAGCATCGCAGGCGCTAGATTGTGTGGCACAGCGCAGGTTGGAGCATGGAGAAAAAACGCGACAGCCGTGCAGAATCCCCCGAATGAAGGGCTGCGGTTACATAAGAGCACGTGCTCGTCCTGTAACAGTCCTTTATTTATCATGTGAGTAAGACTGGATGGTGTTCGATTATTTCACATGATTTCACTAGTTAAATTAGAGAGAATCTCAGGAGGAAACGCATTTGATTAAGTTAAAATAGTGTTTTTATATGTGATGCTTTGACATTATCTGAAGTGCGAGCTCCTGTTAATCTCAGAGAAGAGCGCACTGTCATGTAGTCGCTACAGTTCCCTCCTGCGTAGTCGACGGTCTTCACGCTGCCAGGAAAACTCCCCCCTTCGAATGGGAAAGACTGCAGTCATTCATGGGGAAGACTCCCCAGGCCATTAAGAGCTCTGCATGCTCACTCTCCCTGTAGTCGCTTAATCCCCTCCTAATGACCCCCCTCCCGTCGCTTCTAAACACAGCTGCCGATTCCTGGGGTCTTCGCCTGGATCGATGACCCTAATTCACAGGCACCTCCGGGTCCTCGCTGTATGTCATGTGACTCAGCCTGTGTTCCCCGTTTCATCTCCACAGAGGTTATACTACAGCCATGTGTGTGGGCCACTTCATAGACAGTCCCCACACGGTAGATGGGGTTTGCCAGCTGGTTCGGTTTACCCCTCCTGTTGGATAGAACTAGATGTTTTTTATTTCTCCATTTGGTTTGTGTACAATAGTTGCAAATTCTTTGACTTCCACCCTTTGCTTAGTGCGTCCATTCCACCAAGACCCTGGTATACACACATTTGTAGTGGACAAATAGAGTAGTAGAGTAGTTTTTAATTAAGAACATGAGCAGGAACATAAGACAGTGTCCAATCGAGAGGAGGCCATTTGCCCCATCGTGCTCGTTTGGTGTCCATTAATAAGTGATCAAGGATCCTATCCAGTCTGTTTTTGAATGTTCCCAAATTGTCTCTTCAGCCACATCGCTGGGGAGTTTGTTCAGATTGTGACGCCTCTCTGTGTGAAGAAGTGTCTCCTGTTTTCTGTCTTGAATGCCTTGAAGCCCAATTTCCTGCGTTACTTCATCTAGTTCTATTCCGCCCATAGTGTAGTTATAGTTGACATTTGTCCACATTGAATTTCATCTGCCATGTGTCAGCTCACACCTGAATTTTATCGAAGTCCCTTTGAATAGCCTGTGAAAAGGGAAAGCTCAATAAAGGTCCTCTCAATACCTCGGGCTGAAAGGAGAAGCTTGCGTTTGCATTAGCCATTACACTGTGGTCACGGTCACTAGCACGGCAGCATTTAAGAAGACATTAATGTCCTGGCGCACACGGCAAAGAAGACATCACAAGATTCTCGGTACCTCTTCTTGTGTTCCTGTTAATCCGTCTCCGAGGGCTGTCTGCGTTCATCCTGTCACTCTCTCATCTGTCTCCTGAGCAGCGGAGGGGCAGAACTGTCTCTGGTTTCTCAACATCCTCTTTCGCTCGCTCAGATCTTGTCATTTCTGTCAAATCTCTGATGTCCAGAAACAGACGTTTCATCTCGGCTTGAAAAGTGGCCGATGGGTTTTAATTCCTGTGAAACATATATGTGGTGACTTCGTACCAACGCCGTGCTCTTCTCCGCATCTCTTAGGGAAGAACGTATAATTTTCACTGTGCTTTTTTGTGCTTTGTTTTGCCCAACTTCTAAGACCTGTCCCTTCTTCATTCCAGGGCCGAAGTAGTGCTGGGGAATATCATAAAGAAGAAAGGCTGGAGGTAGGGATGTCTTAATTTCTTCATTTGTGTTCCTTTCTCTAGTCTTCAGCTGTTAATGTCTGCTGGACCTGTCCTTGTGGCAGTGTGCACAGAAAGCCATGAAACATTGATGCAGAGAACAATTCCTCTGCTGTGTCCCTCTGTCCCACACTGATGTGAAGGGAAAGGTGATGAATAATTGACTCTAGGAAGTTGGCAATGGGTGATCTTCCAGAGGGGCAATGCTCCCACTGTGGCACTGATCAATCAAGCGCTTATATCCAGGGAATGATGGGCACAGCTGGTATATAATGGCTGCCCTGGCCTTTCCCCTCTGCCCTGGCTGGCTGCGAGTCTTTATTAGCTTGTTAATGAGAACGATGCCATGACTGTTTACTTACAGATGCCCTGTCTGGCGCTGCAGTCGGTGCACATCAGTGTAAAGGCATTTCATCCCTGCGGGTTTGCGTTCCAGTTCGTCGTCCAGAGTTTCGTTCACAGTCACATGATCACTGTCAGCTCTGGGGATTTCTCCGTGTGATTCACGTGAAGATGAATGCATCGTTGTCGTTTTAAACCTTCGGAAGACACATTTTTAAACAGAAGTGGACTATCGGTTCAGATGCGTTCCTCCACAATTAAATACCAAGGTTTCAGCGAAGAAGCTGAAGGTGCCACAGGTGTATCGGGCAAAAGCTGATGACATGATAACAGCTGAATCTGGACAAATTTAATAAAAGAGAACATCTGCTTTGGTTGAAGGGGATTTGGAGAGCATCCTGCCCAGCGATATCGAATGGGATTTGGAGCTCCTGCCAAATCCCATTACCGTTTTACTCAACTCAGCACCATATGTGTTGTTTTTTTAATCTAGACCTCCCTAGCCTGTCTGAAGAACTGCACTGTGTGTGTTTCATTGTCTGACCAGCGCTGTGTATGTGTTGAACTTTGACCTGGCTGTGAAAATGCTTAGGGTCATGGCAGAGATTGTTCTTACACTTTCTTGGGTGGAAGATATTGAGGGACACTCCTTTTTCTTTTTTTTCTTTTTTTTTTTTTTTTAGTTCTTCTGTACCAAGTCATGATTTATTGTGGACATTTCCAAACTATAACTGGATATTGTGCTTTGAATCCAGTTTCTACCGAATTGCAAAACAAAACATGGCCTGGGCTTGATGCCTACTTATTTTTCTGCCAAAACTCCTTGTGCCACCAACCTAACTGCAAGAAACTGGCTGTTTTCTGGGTTATCCTTCGTATAAGTAAATATGTATTTGTTGTTTTATTATTTTTAGTAAATCTTTAACATGCTGTATTGCTCTTTTTCTTCTAGGCGTTCCAGTTTGGTGATCACTACCAAAATCTTCTGGGGTGGAAAGTATGTGGCCTGTTTATTATGTGTGGTTGTAGCGGTCGAGTCCCCAGTGCGACACCCCAGTGCAGCGGTTTATTAGGCCTAATGAACGGCGGGAGCGGCGCTGCACTCGCCTAGCGCCAGGATTAACCCGCGTTTGATTGCTTCCGGAGGCAGAGGGGGACCGTCCTGCTCCTGCCAGGCAATTAATGCGGTGACGCACCGGGGAGCTGGGCTTCAGAGGTTCCATAATTGCCCGCGGCGAACCAGGTTACGCTCCCCCTCTGACTGCGCCGGGGAGACCGCGCCACGTGGAGCCCGTGCTAATTGAAAGTCAATAGCAAACGCAGGGGAAGAAAGTTGACACTAAATCAAATCAGTGGCTAAATCAAGCCTAACGAGGCGGTCAGGAATCGGGCAAGAGAGAGGAGTCGGGGAGTTGGGTTCTCAACTGTGGTTTTATTGAGCTTGATTGACTCGTATACTCTGTGACTGTGTGTGTCCTGCTTTCACCACATTGCGTGTAAAATAACTGAGCCACCGTTTATAATGTGGCTTCATGGGTCAGGTGATAGTGTACCTAAAGTTTTCTAAACCTCAATACAGTATTCGTCTATAAAAAGGTGAACTTTTCTGTATTTGACATAGATTGACCTTTTCTGGGTCTTTTTTTCATTTTCAGAGCAGAAACTGAAAGAGGCTTATCCAGAAAGCATATCATAGAAGGTAGGTCTTACTGTTTGGTTTGAAAATACAGAGATAAAGTAAAGATAGAGTGAGGGGACGGTGTTGGGAAGAGAGAACGGGACAGAGGGAAGGTAGACTAAGTGTGGTGGGTACTGGTTATAACTACACTTATTTGTAACTGTTTTTGTTGCCTTATTCAATATAGAAATAGGTAAATAAAGCGCCAAAAGCTCTTTTCTTTAAAGGGATGTCTCTTTCAGGTCTCAAGGCATCTCTGGAGCGACTGCAGTTAGAGTACGTGGACGTGGTGTTTGCGAACAGACCCGACCCCAACACCCCCATGGAAGGTAGGTCTGCTCTCTCTCTCTTTCTCTCGCCCTCTCTCCCCATGTGTTCAGAGTCACCTCAGCTGGCTCTGTATTCAGTCGACCCGCCCCTGCTTTGGCTTCGATCACACGCGACTCTGCCCCGCTTCAGCGCATGGGGGTGGGGGGGGGTGGGGGGAGGGAGCTTGTGTGCAGTGGGTTGTTGACGGTGCTGGCAGGGTCACACGGCAGACCACCTCACCCCGTCCCGTCGCTCCACGCCGCTCCTAGTCGCTCCCAGCCGCCACCTCTGGTCAGGAAGAGCGGGACAGACGGACGGACACCGATAGTCAGCCAACGCCCACGTTGGATCCCATTAGCTTGAATTATTCCTTTATAATGTGAGCTGTACCTGAAATTCAGTTGATTTCCCGTCCATTCACCGATCATCAGTTTAATTTAGAAACGCCACACGTCCGACCTAACTGGATAATTTTTGTGTGGTCCAACAGTGCGCCAAACCTCTAGGTGCCATATATATGTCAGCACGGCATCGCCTGTTACTGTCGAATCAGGTGGCTGGAGCCCGTTCCTTTAGAAAGACCCTACCAAGTTGCTGCCCATGTCACGATGCGGGCGTGAGAGAGCGGGCCGCCGTGCCCCAGTGCAGTCTGGGATTGCTGGAGCTGCTCTGAAAGGGGACGGTGCTCTGCCCTGTGTCCTCCCCTGCGATGCCATTTCACTTACAGCTGTAAACTGTGGTCTTTTTTTTTTCTAAATCTTTTTTTGTCACCAGGAGACCCATTTAACACTTCAAAGTCAAGAACATTCATCATAGAAGGTACAGGGTGCCCTCAGTCGCAGTATTAACCACCCGTCTCCAAAAGGCATTTTATGGCAGTGATTTATTTGACCGCTGCTCCCGTTTTTCCCGCCTTTTCCTGTTTGGGGAAAGAAAAATCTTAAAAAAAAAAAAAATAGAAGCAAAACCCATAAAATGCTTTGATTATATATATATATATATATATATTAAGATAGTAGTTTTCATAGGTTGATTGATAAGTGACAAGATCTTGACCTTTGAAAACATCTTGCAAGTAAAATTTGGAAAAAGAAAAAAACTGAAAGACCTGATCATTCATCCATTCATTATTTTCTTTCAGTGGTCATCCATTTCTTTACTCACTCACTCACTCTGTTCTTATCCCTGTGACCCACCGAGCGCGCCTCTGATTAGACAAAATTGGACCGATCATCTGTTAATATGGCACTGGCACAATACGAGCCGGGGCGGAAATTATGGTTTTTCATTCACCCCCACCACCCCAGTTGCGTTTGTTTATTTATCATGTGTGAAGTGTAGAGACAGCTGAAATTCCTTAGAATTAGGTCTGGGGGAAATTGCAGCAAAGAGGGGAGTCAGAGGACACGCGCACGGCTGTGTGTGTATCTCGGCCGGTCCCGAGAAGGGTGACTTCTCCATGTACACACTGCCTTGTCAAACACAGTCCGCCAGGAGACAGAGGCTTTACTTGGGCCCTCCTGGGTTTACCCTGCTTAAGTGCCCAATACAATGACCGGGGTAGTTAGGTTTGAAAGCGTTTTTTTTTTTTTTTTTTTTTGTTTGAATCTTTGAAAACAGTAGCCGATTTTTGTTTCCTGTGTCGTTTTTTTTTCTTTCCCCGCTTGGTTTTGGTCATTGGCTTCAAGAAAAACGCCAGAATAGTGTTCAGAGTATTTAAACAAGAAGGGGAGTTAATCGGTCCAGTGAAGGTTTACACACAGAGGAGGTGGCAGTTCGGTGTTTGGCAGCGCTGTACTGGCAGCGGGTTGGGATGGACGGACTCTTTGGCCAGTCCAGCTCAGGGTCCCCAAATGATCTCCACGGGCCCCCAGTTTCAGACTGTGTCTCCCACCACCACCAGCTCCTCCCCCCCCCGTTTACAAGACCTGAACACGTTTACATTAACACTCATCCATGTCTCCGTCTCCCCTGCGGTGTCTGTGAAATCCCCAGATCAACTCCCCACAATATGCGAGACATCAGCCGACCACCAACATGTCTTTTGGTGACCCCCGCTGCTAGGGCTTGGCCGGGCACAAGCCTCGCCCTCCTCCCTCGCCACGCAGCGGCCCTCCGTGACCCCCTCACAGTGACCGCAGGGCAGCCTCCTGTCCCCGACGCCCTTCACGTCACTTCTCCATCGCAGTTTACTAAAAGGCTGGCCTTATTCACATGCTACAATTTTTTTGCAAGATGATGGCTGACAATACAGCACCCTCCCCTCCCTCCCTGCCCCTCTGTCTCTGTGTTTGTGTGCCGGTGTCGTAGAGTGAGTGTGTCGCCGCTGCATGCGTCAGTGTATTTGTGTTGTCTCTGCCCATCACACCCAAAGCCTGGTGCCCCCGCTACTGCTCCTTTCTTTCTTTCTGCGCTTCTCCTGCCCCCCTCGTTCTCTCTCTCCACTGCCTTGCTTGAGCCGGGCGTTTCTCTATAGACCAGCCTTATCCACCGGTCTTGTCTCCATTTCCCCAGCGGTCATTGGTGGACACAATTCGGTAGCCGTCAGTGTTGTCAAAACGCACCTGTGAAAGTATTCCACACAAAGGGTCTGCCGAGGTTTGTTCGAGGGCCGTTTGACCGGGTCACTGATGCCCTCTCTCGATTTGTACAGAAGCTGTAGCATTCAAATCACTCCCATCTGTCTGGAAATTAGACCTGAACTTAATTAATGCATTGATTACTTGAGTTTAAAACAACGCAGCTGGCGTGTCATGATTCAGCAATCGAGCGGCTCAAGAAACATTTCTTTATAGAGAAAATTATAGATTGGTGTATAAGGCTGATATTTCTTAATGAAAGCTAATACAATCTTGTCTGTGTTTATGTGTGTGTTTGTGCAAATGTGCATTTATTGTTTGTCTTGCTTCTTATGTGTTTTTAAATGTGAAAATGATGAAATTACCGGGTGTGGGAGGTGTTCTTACACGTGCACTTGTCCAGTTGACCATAGAGGTCACCATAGAGGACGCCCACTTAAAAAGCTGTACTGGAGAGAGACTGACACACAATGGGATGTGTACGACGTTGAATCTGACGAGGGTGGGACTGTCCTCTGTGGTGCCACTCAAACTAATACAAACTGGCAAACTCTGGGGGTTCATAGTGTCCCCAACCGTTTGGCATTGCGATCTTGGGGGCTGAGACCATTTTAGCAGTGTTTCCACCAGGGGGTCCTGACATGGAGACCCCACTGGAGTCATGACCTCCTGTGCCCTCTGTTCTTATTAACCCCCCACCCTTCTCTACTCTTTCTCTCTCTCTCTCTCCCCCCCTCCTTTCTTTTTCTCTTTCCTTCCACTTCTCCTATATCTATTTCTCTATCTACATCTCCTCTGCAACATCTTTCATTCAACCTTTCCCCCTGTCCACCATGCTCTCTCCTCTCTCCCTTTTTGATTGGCAGAAACGGTGCGGGCGATGACGCACGTAATCAACCAGGGGATGGCCATGTACTGGGGCACGTCTCGGTGGAGCTCAATGGAGATCATGGTGAGTGGGGGGGTGGGGACTCGGGGCTCCATGGCACAGTCCTTGTGAAAGGTTACAAATGCTGTGCGATGCTGCCCGAAGTGCATAATCAGTGTAGCGAGAGCAACCAGGGCTTATTCAGATGGTCCTGTATCGTTTTCCACTCTTGTGAGAATGGAGGGTATTTGTAAGGCTCGGACGTCCGCCGGGGGGCCACACGTATCCAGCAGGGACTGTCAGTCAGAGGCCGTAGGGTTGGGGGGCAGGCCGGCCGGCGCTGACTTTCAGCAACACTGCAGAAAGAGCCAGCTGCTCAAATTCAGCCGAGGCGTTCGCAGCAGGTCCGCTCAGACAACAGATTGCTTAGCTTTAGTTTTTCTCTCAATCTCATCTCTGTTTTTCTTTCTTTTTTGTTTTTGCCTCCAGGGTTTTTGTTTGTTTTTGTTTTCATTTACGTTAAACCTGTCGGGCAGCCTCTTTTGCAGCCCTCACTCACGAGAGAAGGACAGGGAGGAGGTTGGCAGCACAGCTTTGCAGATCTGTTATACCACTGGTTTCACTTCAGACTGACGCCCCTGCCTGCTGAAGTGCGGCAGTCTCTGGCATTCTATTGATCGATGAATCCACATTAATCATAAAATGAGCAGAGGAAATGGTTTTCACTACCAGGGGATTAGGAATTTTCATGTCAAAGCTGGTCTGTGTTAGTGCCCAGTTCTCCAACGTGTCTGCCCTCTCTACAACTGGTCCATTTTGAGTAGCAGAGAAACGGTCCTGGATTTCATGCTACCCAGTTTACATCAGTTACACCTGATGGCTTCTGAATGAATCGTGTGGGTTTTTCTCCATCTGAAAACCACATGGTCCTGTTTAGGAGATCGTTGGGGGCGATACGCCACAGCCCTGAGTCTAATGCTTGCTGCGGTCCCCCTGTGTTTGTCCTGCAGGAGGCGTACTCGGTGGCGCGGCAGTTCAACCTGATCCCCCCGATCTGTGAGCAGGCCGAGTACCACATGTTCCAGAGGGAGAAGGTGGAGGTGCAGCTGCCCGAACTCTTCCACAAGATCGGTACGGAGAGTGGACCGGGTCCGCGTAGTCGCTTCAGTCGGTGTCCTGTTCCCCGACAGGATCGTATTGCCTTCTCTTCAGTGCTGAACTCTGCATCCCGACAATTTCTGTTAACTGGATCTCAAGAAAAACTTTGTGGCCCCAGATGAGTCTGAAACTCTCTTCTACTGTGGTGTTCGTCTCATTCAAGTACATGACCAAAGTCACCACTAGTCTAATGGGATGAAACCACAACCTGTTGACCCAGATTAGGTCAGAATTTCAACAAAGCAATCAAAGTTTGCCCTCCCAGTCCGCTCCATTGCACTTAATTTCCCTGTTGTATAAAAGGATACACATTCTTGTTCACAGTGATCTGTAGGAGTATTATATAGTTCCTTAAGTGAACAAGTTCAAGACAAACAAACCATCCACTCTTGATCTTCCCAGCCTAGATGCAGTGTAGAAAAACAGGCTTTTGTGGGTTTCACCTTCTCCCTTGCTCCCTCTCTCCCCAGGGGTGGGTGCCATGACGTGGTCCCCGCTGGCCTGTGGCATCATCTCGGGGAAATACGACAGCGGGGTGCCCCCTTACTCCCGGGCGTCTCTGAAGGTACCGCCGGGTCCCGGGTGACTGACCCCACTCGGGGCCCTTCAACCCCTGTCAGCTTCACTACCCCCACTCCACACCCGTCTGTCCTGCCTCACCTGGGGGGGCTTGTTGTATCTGCTGTTGTCGTTGTCATCCGTTTTTTAATCTTACCTTTTCTGTGTCTTTCAGATGCTCTCTTTCTAGTAGACAGCAGAAGATCCACCCCACTAAAGCCCAGCTTGAGCAGCTATAGCCCAGTAGCCCAGTCCATTTCACAGCAGCTCAGTTATGGCTGAAAGCTCACGCAGTTAGGCACACTTCACAGTCTCAGTGTTTTAAAAAGCACAAGTACACACAAGTATCTCAGAGCCTGTGTGATATGTTCACCTACATCTGTGTCACCGTGATCGTGTTGCTCCCCCATGTGACCCGTTGTCGAGTCTTTCATTAAATCCTTTCTGCTGATCAAATAAACAGCTTCCCATTGCAAGATCTTCTCCATATCTCCCCAGTAGAAGTTAATTCAGGTCCAGTGCTGGAAAAGAAAGCCGAGAATGTACAAAATCCCTTCTCATCCTGACCCCTAGAGACGTTTTTATACTTTCTCATGACGTATTTACTTTCGGAGGGATGTGGAGCAAATTGTGATGAGACAAGCTGTGCAAATATTTGTCCGAGGAGGACTTGCTTTTTCCCCACTGTGGCAATGTTAGTGATCTAAACAATGATGGATATATTTTCGGTCTGTCAATATTTAGACCACTGATATAGACCTCTCTCTATTGCCATTGTGTATCTTTGATGTTAATGCACTTTTCAATGTGTGAGTTTTTACAAATACACACACACGCACATACACGCACACACACACAGGCAGTATTCATTTCTGCCACCTCCATGCTTTCAAATAAGTGTCAGTCTTGCTCTTGCAGTGGTGGTTGTGCTCTAACAGAGAGTCAATAAGCGAGTCCTCCATTTTGTCATCTGTTTTTCGTTCCTACCGATTCAACATCAGTTGACATCATCATCAGTCGCACTCGTACAGGCCGAGTCGAAGGCCGGACGTCCGTTTATGGATCGTGCAAAGAAAGACTTGTTGAATCTGTATGAATTTGTCTTTAATGTCCACTTGATCATCTGCTGTTCCGCACAATATTCCCCTCCACAGACGACACTTACTTGAAAGTATTCCAGGTCAAAGCTGTGTGTGTGTGTAAGTGTGCTGAAAGTTGAACAACTAGATATAAATGTCCACGCCTTTGTCTCTTCTTGTTCAAGCTGACTGGGGAAAAGAAAAGTCACCTGTTTCAAAACAAAACCGCGTTGACGCACTCACTGCCCCGCCGGTGGGACCTGCTGTCTGAAGCCTGGGGTTGTTTGTTGACCGGCGGTGATGCCGTCCAGTAATGATTCAGCAGTATTGGAGTTCAGTGGAAATAATGCCCAGACTGCTGTGAATCGGCGAAGGGAGTTATCGAAGAGAGCGCGCTACACGCACACCAGCCTTTTCTTTTGCTTCTCATTTCCTGTGCTTAATCAAACGCCTGAGAAGGTGAGATTATACTTCAGCGCAGTCAGGGCTCCTTCGAGGATGACCAGTGACCGGCAGGGACAGACTTTGTCCTCCCTACAGTGCTCTAGCTCTGTTTGAGAAGAAGTGGATGTTTTTGAGGACATGTGTATCTTGTCGTCATCGCCCCTGTGTTCGTGTTAGCGAACTGGTCACTCTGGAAAAACCATTCTGCATCTTGAACAAGTGCATGAGTGGTTGTGTAGCCGTGTGGGTGGGGACTGGACAACGTCACCAGGACGTGGAGGTGTTGTCCTCCCCTTGAGGCCTGGTGCTACCGCAGGCATTACAAATTGCGCAAGGAAGGAAGGAAGGCTTGGCTCTAGAAGAGAAGCCAATTAGATGAAGTTTAAAGACAAAGACAGACAATATGCCGGAGAGTGAAAGTGGGTGTGCGTGTACCGTGTCTCTCCGTCTCTCTCTCTCCCATCGCTGCCAGTCCCATCACGGCCGCAGGCTTCCCCCGAGGCGTGTGCGTGTGCGGGGCAGTGCGAGCTCCGGCGGGGCGGTGTTTTTGAACACGTGTGCTGTGTGTTGACAGGGGTACCAGTGGTTGAAGGACAAGATCCTGAGCGAGGAGGGCCGGCGTCAGCAGGCGAAGTTGAAAGAGCTGCAGGCAATCGCGGAGCGGCTGGGGTGCACGCTGCCTCAGCTCGCCATCGGTACGCGCGCCGCTGCGGCTCTCTCTCTTTCTGTCTGTCTGTCTGTCCGTCTGTCTCGCTCCACTGCAGCAGCTGGACTGGTGTTTATACAGGTCCTTTTTGTTTGTTTTCTCTTGTCCCGTTTTCCTGTCGTCCGTTTGTCTGTGCGGGTTTCGATCACAGGGTGCGTCACGTCGTCTGGAGAATAGAAGATAGTCTGCAGAGACGTGTAACTGTGGTTGTAGCGAAGTAGTCGAAGTAGATTACTTGTTTATACTGACATTATTAACATCTGTTTATTAAAAGAAGTGAAAAATAGCTCACTAAATAAAACTATAGGAACTTACAGCACAGTCCCAAATTGAACCCTAGCTGATCTCAGACCCAAGCTTGTGGTTACTGACCTACACTGGTAAACATATTATATCACCGTTTCATACTTGCACGATTACTATACACTTCTACCATTTCTTGCGAACTGACGCTGGGAGAGAAACAAATCTCCGACAGTTTAAATGCCACTGTAAGTCACATTAACGAATGGGCCATCGGACACCAATCATTAGCGAGGTGACAGATTGATATCCCCCCGATAGCTGTGAAAGTGCCAGTCAAGCACTCGGGCTGTGTAAATAATTTGCAGTGGAGAGCAACTGAATTGAAAAGGCGTTTAAATAGGTCTGGGCTGCTGGCATAAAAATCTTGCAGTGTTGCAGCAGCAGAGCGTGATTATCCAGCCGGTTCACCATCATTCACTCCGTCACCCTGGCAAACAGCGGTGAGAGCGACGGAGGGCTTCTCAGGGACAAATGTTCAGTTTGTCGTCTGTCCAGTGACGGTTTACATCCTTAAAGCGGAGCTAGCACGACTCCTAAAATCACGGTTTCATGATCATATAAGCATCTTTTTAAAGTGTAACCTTTAAAACTCGGCAAATGATGGCAGGTGTTGAGCTCCAGGCGCGTCGCCCACTCGGTTAATTGGGATGCTGAGTCATAACCCCCCTGGATAGCGGAAAAACTATGGAATCACCACAACTGTTATCAAGTCAGCCAAGTCTTCGCGTTTCTCTCCTTGATAAAAAGTATAGTTTCCATAGACAGTGTGAAGTGATGCTGTGTCCACATGGCTGAGGGGAAAACGGTGAACACGGCTTTATTCTCTTCCACTTTGCCAGAGCGGAGATTTCTGGTTTTCCATTAGTTTGTTGCCAGATTTCATACAGTTGATGAGTACAGTCTGTGGATGGTACTAAGCTGTTGGATCCACCGGTTTGAAATATCATCTCGGGCCATTTCTGTTTGACCTCAGATGTTGGGTCACTAGAACAGCTAGGTTTTATCCAACATGAGTTTAATATCTTACGCACGCACATGCAAACACACACTTTTCCACGTATCACAGATGGCTTAACCTTGCAGGCGTGCCGGAGTAGCACAGCAGTGAGAAAACGCAACTCCATCCCCATAGTGCCATATCCAGCCCCTGCAGACGGGTCACGCGTGTTCTGTGTCTGTTTGATGTCAGGTCACCGAGAGGGCTGTGCGATTGTTGTTCCCAGTTGGGCTCGTCTGAATGTGTGCCGATAGTTCGGCCCCCCGCTGCCTGGCCCTCATAAAAGCGCACCATGGAGCTATGAGATGATCCGACCCTCGAGAGAGTGGCTACAGACCCCGATCTTCCCATGGTGCGGGTTTGTGTGGGCCGGGCCGGGCCGTGAGTCACTGTGTTGTGGTCTCTCCTGCAGCGTGGTGCCTCCGGAACGAAGGGGTCAGCTCAGTGCTGCTGGGGGCTTCCAACACAGACCAGCTGATGGAGAATATAGGAGCAATACAGGTGAGTGTGCCATGTGCCATGTGCCACACCACGCCTGGGCAGTGATCGAGTGTTTGAGGGATCCAGGTTTCCGTGCATTTCCTCCCGTCATGCAAAAGGACACGGAAGGTGTAAAGTTTGGCACCAATCAATCACAACAGAGGAAATACGACAATGCGTTAAATCAATTTAAAGAAGACGAATGGTCCAGAAGTGTGTGAACGCATGGAACGTTTTATTTTTTTTGATGCTCCTTATGTTTAAGACAATTCTGACTTGTTTTTTCCCCCCCACCTTTCCCCGCAGGTTCTTCCGAAGTTATCTTCTTCCATTGTACACGAGGTGGACAGCATTCTGGGCAACAAACCTTACAGCAAAAAGGACTACCGATCCTAACAGGGCTGTCCGCGGGGGGCCTGCCTGGCTCCGCCCCTCGGCCTTTGCCTGTTCCTCTATTTGCTTGAGCTTTTACTGAATGAGAAACCGACGCATGGGATCGGCAAAGTGACGGTCCTGGAGTGCAAGTCATCCTCAAAACAAACCAATACACAAACTGAGAATTACACACAAGAGTAGATACAATCCAAACCAATGAAAAGCAGAGAAGCAAAGAGAGAGAGAGAGTGTAAAGGGAAATGCGCTCATAGATAAACCAGTAATACATTTAACGAAGCAAAAGTAAAATAATAAAAACTTTAAAAAAAAAAGCACACGCTCGCTTGGCAGACTAAGACTTTTTCTTTTGATTTCCTCTGGCCTTTTTTAAAATAACTGCATCGAACATAAAAGGAGGTCTAGAGTTGGTCTACGAGACGAGTTGCCATTTGAAGTCTCTGTAGTTTCACCCATCTCTAAAAGATACGGTTTTTAAAATAGCAGGAAAAAGAGAACTGTAGATTTAAACCATTGTTGCTTGACTTTTTAAAGCGCTAATAACTATAGCTGTTTGTTTGCATTTCAGCGTAATGGCTTCTTCTGAAGTGAGACAATCTCGCACTTTAGTACCAGGCTTTCCTCGAGAGAGAGCCCTTTGATCCGGTTTGCGTTGCAGTCGAACAATCATCGAACCAAAGTCACTGAAGTTCATTCGATAGAGCCGATTGTTTCTCCTGGCTGGGTCCTCATCGTTTCCTTTCATCAGCTTGTTCTGGACCCGTTGAAGGACCAGAGCCCAAATCTGTAAAACCCACAGGAAATAAGTTATCCAGAACCCCAACCTGTGATCTTCAGATCTTAACTCGGCCACGGACATTGTATTGCTCTGTTTAGTACTGTAAGACAGACGCACACTGACAAAAGGGGATTTTGCAAACCTGGTCCGATCACAGTTTTAGCAACGTGCCTAGCGATTCCTAGCCCAAGATATAGAGTCCTGTGTGAAGTGATGTTGCTGGCTTTTTATTTCTGTTCTGTATTCTCTGCCATGCACGACTGCCAGAGACACTGTAGGATGTATGACTGTCTGTGGATGAGCAGCGATCTAAACCTGTCGGGGTCTTTTATTTCACAATCGGACAGTAATAATACATTTATTATCAGGAAAATCGGTAAAGATTTTTTTTTATTTATTTCCTCCCCCTTGGTGAGAGAAGGTAGTTTTTCAAGAAACGACCCAAAAAAAAAAAAAAACAAGCTTATACGATTTAAACTTCGGTCTGTAACTGAATTTGAACCGGTAGTCGGACCCGGTCCTTGGAGTGGTTTGAGCTTGGCACGTTGCTAAAATCACTCTGGATGGACCAGATGCCACTGCGAGTGTCCTAGACACCAAATATCCATCACAACGTGTGCAACGTGTGGGTCCGTCCCCCCAGCCTCGGGACACATCTGCGGACCCCACATACTGTCGGCCACCTTTGCAGACGTCTTCGGAGTGTGAACTGATCTGTGGTGAATTACTTTACTTCTCTGCTCCGGCTATGTTGGCACCAGTAAGAGCTGCAGCCCCCCGGACCCCCAGTCCCTGCGGTCAGTCAGAGTAGACGTCCCCCTCGGTCCCCAGAGCCAGGCGGCGCATCGTGTGGCTGAACCCAAAGACATTGTCTCTCAGCAGCCCCTCTGCCGACTGGAAGACTTATGGGATTTATCACTTGCAGCATGTACTGTTTGCCTTTGTTATTCTTTTTCCATATATATATATATGTATAGATCTATGAATATATATATACATGTTATGATCGCATCAGCATTGTGCTCAGGCTGTTAGACATTAAGAGTCGCGCTCCTCTTGACTTAACGGTCTAGGAATGATGAGCAGTGAATGGTTTGCTTGCATTTGATTTATTATTTTATTGGCCCCAACGCGTCCGCTCCGCTCCTGTCGAGTGGCTCCGAGTCCAGACCCGGTTGAGCTGCTCTCTGCTCTTGGCCTTACCGTGCTGGGGGCAGCGCTCGCCTCTCTCTGCGATGCTGTAGTCAGTGATGCGTGTGTGCGATTGTTTCATCAGAGCGTGCTGTGGGCATTCGCCAGGTTTCTTCAGCTTTCCCAAGAGCAGGCCGGGAAGTTGTGAAGATGCTTTAGGATGGAACTGTGACTGACTGTGCGACCGCGGCGCTCTCTCCATTTGACTGTGGGTCCCGTCTCTGACGCAGCGTTGAGGTCTTTCCCTCTGCGTCTGTGATCACGTCACCCACCTTAACGCTCAGTAATGAGGTGTTTAGCTTTGAGCGCCTGCGTTCGGGTGACGGCTGTGATATTGTCATTTGATCGGTGTTGCCTGGGGAGTCTGTGAACTGTGACATCGTGGCGGCTCCGTCTGTGCTGTGAATGTAGTGTTTTTGGGCGAATTCAGTTTGTTTTCCACACACCGGACTCGGGTCTGAACAGAGGAGGCTATAATCGTTACAGAGTAGAGGCTGTTGGTTCTGGGGTTATTCTCGTTCAATAAACAAATGCATGCCTCGATGAGAGATTCATAACAGGCCGATTATATTCAGATTGCTTGCTAGCCACTCATTTTCCTCAGTATTTGATAGCAGTATGATATTATAGTGCTGCACTGAAACATGCTTATTAATCAGACCGTTGGTTAAATTGTCTTCACAGAACTAAAGACCCTCTACTGAGAGTCAGTATTTTAGCACCTTCGCAGGAGGCGACAGCGCAGGGTCTCCGGGCAGATGTTCAGTCGTGTCTCGTGGTGTTTGTGCAGATAATACAGCGTCAGACTCGATGTCCTCTATTATTATTATTAAATGTGCTGAATGTGTGCTGGGGACTGTGGAGGAAACGTGAGAGGGAGGAGCAGTCTTTGGCTCCACCGTGTGGGTGAACAGTGAACTGAGCAGAGAGGCTGTGGGGACTGACCTGTTATAAATAACATGGGGGGGATAATCGGTAAAGACGCAGTGAACCTACTGAAGAAATCCGCTGTCCCAGTATAAGAGGAATGTTTAGCATGGTGTTTATACGCTGAACTCATTTTGGAGCTCAGAGATTTTTTTATCACAACCTTAAAATTATAAAACGGTGAATTACTGATCTATGCATGAGTATCCTAGTGACTGAGTGACTCCGGCAAAGGGTTCAGAAGAATGACCGCATCGTCGCCTGAAGACAACCAGTTTTATTCCTCTTGCTCGTCGAAGACTGTAAATGCTGTACAATCTCACGTGGCTGCTCTACAGGAAGCTGCAGAAAGGCCTTTTCTTTCATTGCTGAAAGCTCGTGTATATATTTATTTTCCATGTCACTGTATGCAGTATCTACACAATACTGAGTCTCAAGTGTCGCCTCTATCTGCCCAGACAGACAGTGGGACCTGAAATACAAACGGAATCGTTATACTGTATGTAGGGCGATGGTCACCATATATATATTTTAGTTACTGATGCCAAATAGAAGTGATAGTTCAGATATAAATGAACCCAGCCCCCAGTCTGTATGTATATATGTACATATGCTGTATATTAACAGGCAACCGGACACAGGTTGTGAAATGTACACAGTTTTCACCATATAGCGTATTAACTCAAGGAATTATATCCTCAACTTAATCCATCACTGATCAGATGAAGGTATCTGAGACCTTAATCTCGCTCTGTGGCCGCTCAGGCGTTGGTGAATGCGCCCCATCAGATGATCGGTGCCCCCCTCCTCCCCTACACCACCGTGGGCCTGTGTTGAACAAGGGTCACCAGACGTGTCTGACGGACGGGTATCCAGGTTAACTCTGCAGACGACGGGCACGATGATAACGAAGGCCTATTGGCAATACGCTTGTGTGGCTAGGAGAAAATCTGGGAGACTCAAAAATCCAGTGTTTGGAGGGTGAAAAGCGTGATCGGGGGCCCCTGAGGACTGCCTGTGAGTGATACCCATCCAGACGACACATCTGGGATGCGTTTCCACTGGTATGATGTGATGAGCGTTTCAGCAGGGGGCGCCACGCTGGCGTGAACCGGCCTTGACCCACAGACCCCAGAGCCGCGTGTGACCGAGGCCCTCGCTCACACGTCCTGCGCTTCAATAACCAAAGATCACGGCTGGGTTTAGAAAAGACAAGAACTGAACGAGCGCCTAGCCGAGAGAAAGAACAAAGATGTGTCCTGTGACGCTTCAGTGTTTCCTCTTGTTGTGCCTCTTGGGGCGCGCCGTTTCTCAGCGAGAGCATCTCTGTTGTCAGTGTGTGGGTTAGTAGACGTCGTGTGTGTGTGTCCGTCCCCCTGAGGTGCGTGACCCCCTGCCCTGCCTGACCCTCAGAGGAAGTGTAGATTGTTACTAAGAGCCATGTTTGTGTGGCTCATGCCTGCCCCCTCATGACAGCCTGTAGCAATACATGTTCACCAGGCCAGGTTTCAGTACCATTATCGTCCCCATGATACAATAATGATAAAAACGTCCCGTTGCCCAGGCATTTTGTGCTGAAACACAACCCACTGCAACCTGTACAGAAGAGTAAGAGTTCTTGGTACCGAACACAGTATTGCTTGGCGAGTGTGTTACTCTTGCTACCATTTCACAGTCGCCTCGGTTTATTGATGCGAGAGCCGCACCAATCCGGCTGCCTCTCGTCGCTCTTCAGTGAAGCAGTCGGGGCGAGTGGGGGCCGAGTTTCAGGAAATCTAACGATCCGCTTGCGTTTCCCTTCGTGGCAGGTTTAATTTTGTTTGAGCAAAGACAACACAATTGGTTTTATTTTTTTAACATGCTGCATTTTCTTCCGTTTGGAATCTGGGTCGGCGATAAACAACGGGGATTATTTGTACTGTAGATGCTTTTTGAGGAATTATGTATAAATATACTGTTACTAGCAGACTGTACATCTTCACTGTGGGAAATCAATGCACCATCCCTTCTGTCTGTACATACTCTGCCCTTTGTATATATTAATGGTTGTGGTCACTTCTCTTGGTTTTCTTTCTCATTGGCAGGCTTTGCTTTCTGCATTGTGCTTGAATCAGATCCAGACTGACGATATGTACAGCTTCGGTATTTATGAAATGACAATAAAAACATTAAGAGAACCCGTCGTCTTACCTGTCTGTGATTGTGGGTGTGAGTATTGAACGCAGGACGATGATACAACATTGTGCGACTGTCAGCAGCAGTAAAAATGACCCACTCCTGCTCTTTACATACATGGATTTTATTGGATTTATTTTAATCTTGGGCATATTTACAAAAAAAGCCATATTTACAAATAGGAGTTTCTTACAAGAGCTTACTTTAGCGTTTGATATTCAATGGAACACAAATACAATCATTTCAACTCAGCACATCTGTGGTTTTTAACTGTCTGTAGAACAACACGAGACTGTTGTCTGCGAAAGATCTTGTGCTTTATTGGATTTAAATCTCCAGAGTGAACCGAGGACACGAGCACAGGAGGACCAGCACAGGCGCTTGACGAGGACGTGCGTGACACCGCTGGGGTAGAAATCGTAAAGCTGGACAATGAGCCGTCAGCGACAGCTTCACCGCAGAAGCCACCCGGATTTCCATCTGCCGTGGGGGTGCGGTTCTGTTAAAACTGCCTCCTCCCTTTGACAAGCGACTTAAAGCGGTTTATTCCTCTCCCGTTTCTCCACGTGCCACAGCGTTGTACTGAAGGTGCTGCTGTTATTGTTTCCAGTTGAATTTGAATGCTTTTAATGAGACCGATGCACTGTGTGAAGTCCTGTAGAGAAGATCACTATCGGCCAGTCAAAGTGCAATGTCTCAATCTGCACTTGTTCTCCACGCTGGTCCTGCAGGAGCCCCTACCCTGTTACTCCAACCCAGCTCTCAATGACTTAACTGAACTAATAATGTCCTGAATCAGAGCCTTGTCATTATTTTAAACGGGTATAGAATTGTATAAAGAACTTCTTCAGGAACAAACTCTTTCAATAGCAGATTGTTACTTCAATTAAGGTTCAATTAAGTCATTGAGAACGCGGTTGGAACAAAAACCAGCAGGACTTGGGCTCCTCAGGACCAGGGTGGGACCCTCTGCGCTGCAGGACTAACCGCTCATCGCTGCTCTTGTCTTTATATACACTGTTGCATTCACAACTGCGTCACTTTTATACACTTCGACTCCAATCATTGAAGGACGTACATCTTAAACATGTCCAACTCATTCAGTCCAACACACGCTACAGGTGCCCCTAGCAGGGACGGGTCAGTTCGTAAAAGAAAAGCAACACACAGAAACACTGGAGAGAAATAAACCGCGTTAAACCACAGCGCTGTGGTCAGAGAGAGAAGCCTTTCCTCTGGTACACAGCGTGTCCTCGGCGCTGCGACTCGGAGGAAACCGCCCTGAAACCGCAGGAGAACTTAATCGCACCCCGACCCGGAGCCTGCACGGCTGCTCCACTGGAGAAGCGTCTCCTCTGTATCGTACCGTTCCTAAATGCAGCGGAAATGCACTCTTCCTGTGTTTAAAAGGCAACTGTTAAGTCATTTTCACAGTATAAGCGTCACCTTTTATATTGATTTAGTGCACAGTTGTGTTCAACTTATTTAAGCCTCTGAAATATTTCACATAGAATTCTTGGCATATTTTAAAAATGGACCCAAAAGGCAACCAGATAATTTACCAACACAACACAGATGCCTGTTGTTTGAGGAGGAAACAAAAACGATCAAAGTACAGATTCTTTTCAATAAATAAGCACCCAGTCCTTTGCAGAGCCGGTATGAAATTCTTTCCATAAAACTTCAGGTAATTAACAGCTATATATTAAATATGAAGCCTGCCTGGTGATCGGCTTTGAGAATAGTTTTTCTTACTGGCACCGATATCTTATCAATGGAGAATCTTTTACACAAACATCTGGCCCTGATGCCAGGTGGGCAGCTGGTTAATAAAACTTAACACACAACATCAGATCTTCAGTAATATATACATCCAGAAAAATGAAAAGTTCACAAACGAAATTAAAGTACAGATTCCTGAACAAAGCACACTACTGACGGTGAGCCGGGAGCCCCTCCGCATCACCGCGCGGCACGGCGGCGCCGGACAGGCGGTCCGTTACATTCCTTCTAGTGTCATCAGTTCTGACCGACTGAGACCCCGCCGTCCCGTTTCAATGGACACACGACAATAAATAGGTTTTTCTTTTCTCTCTGTATGTACAACAATCATCTAGCTACTATAGACTTCAATTATAGAAGAAGAAGAAGAAAGAAATGCTCGTGCGATGTGCGCCCCGGACACTGGGGGGACGCTGGAGAGGACCGGACCCCCCAGAGGTCTGGTGGGCGCACGGAGCTGCAGAGCGGACAGCACGGGTTTTAAAGTTATACTGGCCGTGTCTTGTACACTGGATTAAGGAGGATGCCGATTAGGTTTTCTAGAAGGAGAACGTGGCTGAAACTCCTGTAAGAAATCTCAGTCCCTGTCCTCAACCCCAGGGTCTGAACTTTGGTTTATTCTCCAGTGACATGGCCTATCTGCACAGAAACTCCGGCCCGAGTCGCGGCCGTCACCTGTTGCTTTTTAAAGTGTTCAGGCGTGGGTGGAAACCCGAGTGTTTCACAGAGACCGGTTCAGACGGGCAGGATTACTCGGCCTCAACACACCAGCTCGACTCGTTTCCTGAAGATAAATCAATAAAGTATTTACAGAATCGTGATGGAGTTGTCAGAAAGGAAGGGAGAGGAAGCAGAGACATTTGGAAGTGAATGGTGTGGACGTTTACCGAACTGCACGTATATCTAGGTCACTCATTCGTCCTAAACTGCGGTTTTCAATCGTTCTCTCTTTTCTGAACGGTTGCGCTGAACGGTTAAACAGGTCAGCTTTCCCATCGTGAGCATCTTGACGAGAGTCCAGCGATGCCCCTCAGAGAAAAGTCTCTCGTGCGTCGAGACATGTCAGTCAATACCATTTTCATGACAATACCTTCCACAGAGAACTAAGCTCTGTTTCCCGATCCCTGCTTCATCCCTCCCTTCAATGCAACTAAAGTTGTGTGTGTCGAGCGAGGAGGCGAGACAGAAATGCCCGTCACTGGCGAACCCCGCGGATGGGGGAAATAAACATGCGAGACAAAGTGACCGGACAGAGAAAGAGACAGACAGATAGACGGACAGGCAGATGAATAAAACACAAACACAGTGCAAATCAATGTCCTTCCCGCGTGGAGGCGGCGCCTCGTCCTCCGGGCCTGCAGGGCTGCCGGGGAGTGGGATGTGTGGGGGTGGGTGGGATGAGGTCAGCCGTCGCAGGTCCACCGCGCCGGGCCCCCCCACTGCCGCTGCTGAGAGAAGTGCTGACCACCACTGGAGCAGAGCGGCAAGGGTGGGCCTCACAAGCCTGCCGGCGGGCTGGGCTCGTCCTCGTCCTCGTCCTCGGTGGTGGTGGCAAACGCCCGTGCCCGTCTCATCTCCTGGAGGGTGTGTTTCTTATGGGAATGCTGCCAGACAGGAGAGAGCGGGGGACAGGTCAGTCTCGCCACAGAGCTGCGCGGCCACAGCCCGGGATCACGTGTCCCTCAGTGGACGAGCCAGGACAGGACAGCTCTGGGAGCTTCAAGGCACAGTTATGGAGACGCGCCTTGAGCATTTCACCTGAACTGTCTCAGAAACCCCCAAACTGTCTCTTCTGCACTGAACTAAACACAGCAGGATATGTTTGTATTCTGTGCTTAAGACTCACCTTGTCTGAAATGGAGGAGAGTGACGTAATTTCAGAGAGTTGTACAATGTCCCGTGTGTGGACAGACTGCACAGAGCAGAGGGTGTCAGCCGCTGTAGGACTGAACGCTGCCCCTGCTGTCTTTAGTATAGCGCGTTTCGCAGGGGAGCCACAGAGCGCTTTACAGATTGAAAATAAACCAAATAAACAAACTATTAGGCATGGAGGAGAGAAAAGGAAAAACTATATACACACTCACCTAAAGGATTATTAGGAACACCATACTAATACTGTGTTCGACCCCCTTTCGCCTTCAGAACTGCCTTAATTCTACGTGGCATTGATTCAACAAGGTGCTGAAAGCATTCTTTAGAAATGTTGGCCCATATTGATAGGATAGCATCTTGCAGTTGATGGAGATTTGTGGGATGCACATCCAGGGCACGAAGCTCCCGTTCCACCACATCCCAAAGATGCTCTATTGGGTTGAGATCTAGAGACTGTGGGGGCCAGTTTAGTACAGTGAACTCATTGTCATGTTCAAGAAACCAATTTGAAATGATTCCACCTTTGTGACATGGTGCATTATCCTGCTGGAAGTAGCCATCAGAGGATGGGTACATGGTGGTCATAAAGGGATGGACATGGTCAGAAACAATGCTCAGGTAGGCCGTGGCATTTAAACGATGCCCAATTGGCACTAAGGGGCCTAAAGTGTGCCAAGAAAACATCCCCCACACCATTACACCACCACCACCAGCCTGCACAGTGGTAACAAGGCATGATGGATCCATGTTCTCATTCTGTTTACGCCAAGTTCTGACTCTACCATCTGAATGTCTCAACAGAAATCGAGACTCATCAGACCAGGCAACATTTTTCCAGTCTTCAACTGTCCAATTTTGGTGAGCTTGTGCAAATTGTAGCCTCTTTTTCCTATTTGTAGTGGAGATGAGTGGTACCCGGTGGGGTCTTCTGCTGTTGTAGCCCATCCGCCTCAAGGTTGTACGTGTTGTGGCTTCACAAATGCTTTGCTGCATACCTCGGTTGTAACGAGTGGTTATTTCAGTCAAAGTTGCTCTTCTATCAGCTTGAATCAGTCGGCCCATTCTCCTCTGACCTCTAGCATCAACAAGGCATTTTCGCCCACAGGACTGCCGCATACTGGATGTTTTTCCCTTTTCACACCATTCTTTGTAAACCCTAGAAATGGTTGTGCGTGAAAATCCCAGTAACTGAGCAGATTGTGAAATACTCAGACCGGCCCGTCTGGCACCAACAAGCATGCCACGCTCAAAATTGCTTAAATCACCTTTCTTTCCCATTCAGACATTCAGTTTGGAGTTCAGGAGATTGTCTTGACCAGGACCACACCTGGTTGGTTGGTTAGATAATTGCATTAATGAGAAATTGAACAGGTGTTCCTAATAATCCTTTAGGTGAGTGTGTGTATATATATATATTAAGCTCCTTCAAGTGGGATGCGTCTCAGTAACTCCAACACAACCCGTATGATGTTGAGACCGCCCCCCCCGGCCCCCCGCCCTGTGACCCTCTCCCCCAGGAGGAACCGCAGTAACAATGGGAAATCTCTGACCTGTTGATGGACATCCATGGAGCAATCTGCTGGGAGAGGCTAGCAGTTCTGCACAGGGGGCACACAGACGCACAGAAGCACAGGGTTAACAGGGGTCCCGGCGTTAACACAGTCACAGCACAGCGGGAGCGGGGGGGCCTGCAGCGCCCCCTCCCTCGCTGCGGAACAGTCGCCCTGCTCTGACAAACACTGAGCGGCCGGGGAGAGCAGGGGACTGTCCAGCTCTGTGGGAAGGGGACGCTGCGGCCCCCCGCTCACCAGCAGGGTTACAGCACTATAAGTGAGTACAGCTCTACCCTGAATGTCTCTTAATTGAGTTGCTCTATTATTTACTTACTCATATTTCATGCATTGATCTTTAAATGATACAACTTTACAGTTCCTTCTTGAATGTCAGACTCCTTGAACACGTGTCAAACAAGATTCCCTAGCAAATAATGTGTTCAGTGTTTATATATACTTTAATATACTTTTGTGTATATATATATATATATATGCATTCATGAGCACACAATATACATGTTTGTGTATCCAATATGTTCACAGCACAGCATGCATTCACTCTATTTTTTAGAGTCTGTGTCTATGTGTATAAACAGGTTGGTCATGTTAGGGAGCGGTGGTACTGCACACACGAGGGTAGAAAACACTGGGAGAGGCAGACAAAGCCACACGGCCGCACACTGGAGATTTACTCGCACATCAGTACTGCGAGGAAGACACGTGTTAACAGTACATTAATATCAGAGTATGTTTTTTAATTAAATGAGGATAGGGCCGATGCTCGGTGTCTATAATATGATAAGAGGTCTGGACATTCCTCAGGAGGTACGGCTTCTCAGGCCAGACAGGAGCTGGTGTGGATGGCACTCTGTGTAAACTCAGTGTAAACTCAGTGTAAAACCACTGAGCAGGATCAGTCAAACTCAATCTCCACCTCCTCTGAACAGTGACATGTGAATAACATGGGTGTGAACCCCCCCAGCCGCTCACCGAGGACGACTTCTGATCCTGCGGCTTCTCCAGCTTGATGCGGATCTCGGGCCGGGCCGGCTCGGAGCCCTTCCCCACCTCGGGCTGCGGGGCCCTGGAGGGAGCTGCCAGGACAGAGAGAAGGACGTTACAGACACGACCACACACAGCCCAGAGAGCGGACAGCGCACCGTCACCGCTGTTCACAGGGAGGAGAGCGGTGGTTTGAAAAGAAAAAAAAAACTGGGAGAAGAAGTTGGTGCTAATTTGCATAATTTATAGATGACATCACATTAGCTACTATTTTAATTTTTACAGGTAATCCATATAAACAACTTATTTTCAATAACAAGGGGATGTTTTATCTCGATCAGTAATCATGTTTTTATTACACGTTTATGTATAGGTATTGATTTTACTTGCATGAAACAACCTTCCAGTAATAGCATGTCACTCATACTCAACTGTATGACATATGTATGTTAACTTTAATTTGTGTTTTATTCAAACATTTTATACAGAAAGTGCTGAAAATACCCTTGATGAATATACCAGTAACATTACAAGACAACTGTGCACAACGACCTTTACTTTTAGGTTTACTATAATAAAAATGCTCCCTTCTACAGTTCAGAGTTGTATCAACATTATATAGCCTATTTAACTGTATATAATCTTATTAACAACAAGGACAACGTGTCAATTGCAACGAACTTGCAGAGATAGTACGGAGCCGTGTCCTAACCACGGGCTCATCCCCAATTAGTGCGCTGCTTTCAGTTCTATTTATTCAATCCATTATTAAGCCTAATAAATAAGGCATAATAATTTAAACTTGCGTTGCTTAAATGGTCCATGAGATTGCTTGTTCTTCCGTGATATCAACAAAGCAGAATAATACAGGCTTGCTGGCAAATGGGGGATACTGCTCTTTCAGAAGACAAAATAAATAATCAGTGTAAACTCTCTCTGCGACTGCGGTCTCCACACCGTCTCCCCCCACACCCAGGGGCCACTCCCCCCCCCACACCCAGGGGCCACTCACCCGGGGAGCTGCCTCTGCTCGGCAGGCTGGTGCTGCTCACACTGTCCTCCAGCCACGTGCTGTAGGTAAAGGAGTCCCGCTTGTGGGGCGTCCCTGCCGAAGACAGGCTCTCCTGAAACACACAACACAAACAGACACTGTTAAAATCCATTTATAAACCAGAAGATATCCTTTCTCCAGTCCTGGGTCCGAGGTGCCCCTGGCCCCTCCCACGTACCATGCCCGTGTCGTAGTCCTCGATGGCTTCGTTCTCCTCCACCACACTGGCGAAACTGCTGGCGTTGGAAGAGGAGCGGGACAAGTCCTGGACCTCTGGGATGGAGGGAGCCCTGCAACACACAGCGAAACTACAGCCCTGTATCACCGAGATTCGGACTACATCACAACCGCACAGACTTGAATACATGAAGGCGTTGAATACAACGCAGCGTTGGCTAGAGATGAGATGACATCAGCACACAGACGGACGAGGAAATGGGGACATTCATTTACTGGCTTACCTGTTCTTTGTAGTGGGAACCTCAGGTGAGCTCTGATTGGATGAATTCTCCGACTTGGGCTCCTGGGACACGTGTCCACTGTCGGGGGTCTTCTGTGTGCTGGGGGAGCATTCCCTGCTGGGGTAACAAGGCTCGGGGCATTAGAAACGGAGTCTCACTGCCAGTACAGTCTTTTCACCGCCACCGCCCAGCCCCTCACACAGCACCCAATAGGGACTTGCCCGGGGAAAGGATTAATTTAATCATCGGTAGGACATGGGACATGGTTAGCAATTGTTATCAGATCAGGCGCGGAAGGTTTTGGACATGAGGACAACACAGCAGACACCCGAAACACCGACAATATCTGCAGGTGTCCCACTGTGTCAGAGGTTAACGGCTCCCTCTGGTGGACTGGAACAGCGACTAACGGACCGAGCAGGAAATCCACAGAGAGAGAGTCAGGTCGAGCTTCATGTCTGCTGTGTTGTCCATGGTCCCCACGCACACAGGAGATGAAATGAACTCGTTTCAGGACACCCTCCGTGTTGGAACGTGTGTTTACTCTAAGGGTATTGATTTCAAGCGAGGCTTCCGCAAAGAGTGTTAGTACAGGACAGCTGAAAGCGCCCCGGGATCAGAAAAGAGACCGTGCTGATGTGATTGCACAAGAAAGGGGTGCCTGGGACAGACACAGCGGGACACAGACACCTTCTAAGACACTGAAAGAGCTTTAGAAGTGATTTAAAAGCAAGCTGAGTGGACTCCATCTGGGGGTGTCAATGCTAGTGCTAGTATAGGGGGAGGGTGAATGAAGAGCGGTACTTGGAGAAGTCCACGGTGAGCCTGATGTTCTTCAGGCTGATGCTGGGAAGAGACGTGCATAGAAGCAGCCTGTCCCTGGAGACGCACAGGAGACGGGGAGAAAACAGAGGCTGATCCTGCGTTTCTCTGCACGGTCAGTCCCCCTCCCAGCTCCCCTCCTGCCACCGCCGGCCCAGATGTCCGACTCGGGCCACCCACTGGGACGAACAAGGCTGACCTCAGTCCTAGTGGGCCTGCCCGGTCCAGTCAAAGTCAACCCCCAAGCCCCACCCCTGGCCGCGCTCACCTCCTCTCCTGCACCTCCTGGATGTTCTCGATGCCGATGGCGCTGCTCCTCCGAGAGCTGAAGGGACCGGACTTCTTCCTGGTGGGGCTCTTCCCCGGGATTATCAACGACTGCAAGACAGAGCCGACCGTCAGCACCTGCCCCGACACAACCCTGCAGCCCTGGCTCTACGTGTGCTGTGTCACTGTGGACGCTCGCTGTTCTAGTGTCTCATCCTGTTGCTGTAGCTGCTGTGTCCTGCCCTTCTCTGTGTATCTGTATCTTGTGTCCTAGTTCTCCCTGAAATTATGTTGTTGAATGTGAGCCACCTTGGGGACGGTGAACTGGGCAGCTAAACTGAAGCACTGCTGGCGATGTGCAATACTTACCAGCGCTAGGAAATGCGTTTCAATTGGTAAGACTTCCCAGGAGTTAAATCCAATCAGAGCTACTGTATCTAGTGAGCTTTACAAAGAAAGGACTTGCTGTGAATTGGATGTGCCTGTGTGTTGGGCTGGGAATATACTTGTGTTGGCATATGGCACACAATTAACACATCTGTGGAGAGCACTGCTAAACAGGTTTGGGTTGCAGCCATAGGATAGAGAAGAGACTGAATAAGAGCCATAAATAAGACCAGCAACTACAACAACAACTACGACAAATACAAAGACAAAAACTGCTAAAGAAACACACAGACAAAGAGTAAAGGAACCTAAACCTTTATACCTCTACCTATGATGGAGCAAAATGCAACAGGGAAATGTCTGCACTGCAAAATTATAAATATTAACATATACATATATATATATTTAATAAATGAGGAAGTGGGCTAATAAAATCCTCCTGGCTTTGAAGCTCAGAGCATAGGAGTTTGGCTATTGCATTATGGGAGAAACTATACACCACTGTATTCATTGTCGTTAATCATAAAATCCCCCCTCCGCACTCATTAATCTCTGCACTGAAGATTAAATACGTACAGAAAAATGAAAACCTCATCGGCTGAAACATGAGGCCCAGTCCGGAGAGACATATTGTTTGTGTCAAATTATTGTTCCTCTAAGGCTCTTCCACACAAATGCAAGTCGGATGCACAAACGAGAACAACCTACTACTGTGTAACACAACAAAGTAATACACACAGTCTGGGTGATGTGGGTCATTTCCTAGGTGGTTCATATGTCTTTCCTGTATTAAAAAGGATAGATTGTCACTTTACTTTTCATAGGTGATGAGATCAGGAGATTTCCAGCTGTGAAATGACGACACTCACACAGTACTCACTCAAGCAAACATCACACTACTGTTAGAGAAGTGGGATACTGAGAACTATATCCAGGCAGTGTTCAGGCAAGGCGATCGTTACTGAAGAAGTGTTTGATTGAACTCTCAGAGCTACATGTAAAAGGCCTTTATGATGAATTTGAATTGTCGTGATATTTCAGAAGGCTGTGTGAGGCACTGAAACAACAGATGAAAGTAAATAAATCCATAAAATTAAATAAGTAACCGTACAGTCCCATCCCATGAGATGGAAGAACACAGAAATAAAACATGCGGGAAATAAAACCACAACTATCGAAAGATAAATCAGACAGTGTCGGGACAAGTGAGGGGACAAGCTGGCGGGAGGGAGCAGCTTTACCGAGCATTAATGGCATTTAAATGATTATTTAGGAGTCCCAGGGCTAAAGACACTATTTCGTGGTTTGGTTTTGTAAGACTGGTAGGTTTAATTTATTTATTCAACAAGGAAAGCATCAGAGGATGGAGGGAGATCTTTGCTGAGCTTGGTGCCTAGCAGTACAGCTACACAGCACGGACACTGCAAATCTGAGGACAAGGCGTTTCGTTCATCCCGTTAAACAGATTAAGAGCTAGACACAAGCGACGGGGCAACACAATTTAAAAGCACCGTTCACCGGGCACGGTTTCCCCTGCAGATCTGCAAGGAGTCAATCCAGAATTAGGATCAGGAGACAGAGGGGTGCAGGAGATGAGTCTGGCTTGTGAAAGCTGATTAAGTTGAGCCCTGGCCCTCACGCTGGGAATTCGCTCGAGACGATCTCACAGCAGGGCGGACTGAGCAAAGGGAACGAGCCGCCCTCACAGGGCTAATTCGCTGTAACGAAACATGCTGCGACCGGCTATTGACAGGACAGAGCCTTTCCAGGATGGGATGAGGTGCCATTATTGTATAGCTCTGAGAGACAGATCGTATAAAGTCACACTCCGTCGATCAGGTGAAACCACCGGGGACGTTCACATGCACTGAACGCCAAATGCGCAACATACAGGAAGTGTGTTCTGGGGAACCGTGTGAGCGTGAGGGAGACACGGTTGCCCTCAGTGTGGTATCACCGTGAGGAAACTGCGGGGACGGGCACACCAGACGGATGCATATATGAACTACAGGCATGCTCGGGTCATCAACTGCTATCAACGAGGGGCAAAACAAGGCGCCGTCACAGCTGGCCTGTGCGAGCCTGGTTTATGAAAAGCAGCTGTTCCTGTAACAAACTCAAAGAAAACACACCAGGAAGAGGGTGACACGTGGCTCTACAACTACACGACTACACTACCGCGTGGCAAGCAATCAAGTGAGCGGTGACAGGCCTACACTTTCACTGGCACCGGCACTGCAGAGCCAGGCGGGCACCCTTCACCACCCCGGCGCAGTCATGCACAGAGACACGGAGAGACACACGCAGAGCAAAGAGTAGGGAGAGTTATACATGAACCTCTTCTATCGTTCCTATCCCTATGGCACTGCCACGGCGTCCGTATTTACTCGGACTTTTCCCCGGGACAAGCAATGACTGAGCCGCACAGAGAGAGAGAGAAAGAGAGAGAGGGGGTGGAAGGAGGAAGAGAAAAACACACCATGAGATTTCATGCAGCAGGTAGCTTTGAAAGAACAAAATACAAACCCACGCTAAAAATAAAAATAAACAAAATGCATATATATATCTATAAATGCAAACACATGTATAAATATATATATAAAACTAAATCAAAATATATAATATCTAAAGCACCACGTAGAAATGGGGAGAGAGACCCCAACAGAAAAGCAACATGGCAGGAGAGCGGTCAGAGAGGAGGCCCTGTTAGAGAAAGAACAGAGAACAACAGTGAAGGAAGGAGGAAATTAAAGAGTTAGCGACAACAGAGGGGCAAGATCACATGGGAAATCAGTTCACACATTATTTATAAATCATGTTCTCAGAGGGATGAGACGCTCTCGATTCTCTTATCTTCTCTTTCTTTTCTGTTTTTTATCAAATTTCCCACTCATTTTCCAGGCGGACGGATCGCCCCGTTTAGACTCGTTGATTCCTCCCACCAGCCACAGTTTCCGGCCTGGGGAATTGGGCTGTGAATGGAGTCCGGCCCGGGCACTTTGCTGCCCCTGTCCCCCGTGGGTACGTCACGGCACAGAAACAGCGCTACCCTCAACTTACTCAAAATGCATCTCATCCGGTCTGAAAGAACATGATTTATGAAAGTTAAGCTTCATTTTGCGGGGGTTAGTAGCAGCAGCAGTATCTTGCGAGACAACGTGTTGCCGTGCCGTACAGAGCAGTGCAGTGCAGTGAGTGTGTGGCGGGAGTGAGAGTCCCAGGCAGAGCTGCCGTACCCGAGAGTCCTGCGCCGGGCCTGCGGACCGGGCCACGGATATACTTACCCAGGCCCACCGCCTCTACCGTGGACAGTGTCTCTGAGCTACGGCGCGTTCATACCAAAGTGCAGCCTGTGTGCCGGGTTTCCGAAGGACAGCCTTCGAGCGCTTGTCATGTTAGCTCACTGATAGAGTAATTGTGCCACTGTCAATCACAGTGATGTCACAGCACAGAGCTGCGGGGCTTTGTGACAGCAGTGCTTCAATATAAGCTGCTGTATCTCTGACGTGCAAACATGCTTCAGGTTTGTGAATTTGATTCCGTGCAAAGTCTGATAAGCTGCGCAGGCACAGAGCAATTGTTAAAAACATATTAAAAAATGTCATTAAACGTGTGGCCACGTGGCACAAACTGCACTTTGGTATTCATGCTGTTCTAACGGTCTTACTGCGTCTGCCTAGGTTTACATACAATACCTTCCCACTGCTTTCCAGCACTCCCACCGACCAACCAGCAGGTGGCAGCACACCACTTGCGGACGTGACACTAAATCATCTCCCAGCTACTCGGTGGGTCACGAATTGGACACGGTGGAAGCAAAGACCTCAGTGTGAAAACAATGTGCCGGCCTCGGGCAAAACCAGTATTACTGGAGCTGATTGTTTCGCAAAACAGTCAAGAGGGGCTTTTCTGGTCACCTGAGTCGTCTCATTTGTTTGCTAGTCTTAACTCTGAATGGGACATGGGTGCGGTGCACAAGAGGAGGTGAGGGACGGTGGTCCACACACACACTGGGAGTCTAGGGATCAGTACCAGTGCAGGAGAGTAACAGAGAAATCGACACTGAAGAGTCAGAAATAAAGCTCCAATAAAAGCCTATTACAAATAATGTAATACAACAATACAATATTACACAATATATGAGTTATACAATAACTCAAGAAAAGGTTTACGTAATTGTGAATCATTTTCACCAGGAGGAATAAGAGTGTCAGAAAGTTATGCGTATCTATTTATCTACTGTCTATAGGTTATGGTTATGGAAAAACAAACAAACACAAATTGCTGTGATTTAGGTTCCCAATATCCCAATATGTGTTTGTTGTCTAAGAAAAGACCGTGCATCGACTAGGACAGATTTTTTTCAAATTGAAAATCTTTACATGAATAATACGGGGGGGGGAGTTTTTCTTTATATTACAATGTGCTTGGGATTGACAGGAATCATCTAATAGCCAGTGGCGCGCTGTGATCATTAACCAGGCCCTGCATTCAGGGGATTGTCACATGTCAAAACTGACAGATATCCCCCGATTGAGTTGATTTGCTCTCAGAGTATTGCGTTTTCTGCACCTGGTGAATCGAGACAGGAACTGCATTTGTCAAAAGCAGAAAGTATAGCAGATTTAATGTAAAATCCAGTGGATTTACACTTGACTATAAGCAAGTTGCTCGATCCCTATATTCTCACACCTCTGCCCAATACAATGCAGTTTTAATAAGAACACATTCATGACAAATGAGAGGTCTAAGGGCTTGCTTTACCTCTAAGGCCCTGTTTAAGGCATGCTTTACACACTGGTGCTCAGCTAGAGTCGCCCTCTCTCTCCAGATCACCACGTGCTGCTGTGGTTGACGGGTTGGGGGGCACCTAGAGACAGACACGTCTATGGGCTGATCTGCAGGGGGTCCTAATGGACTCTCTTGATGGTGGGGGGTCTGTGGGGGCAGGGCCACACTAGCGATGAAGACCATCACTCGCCTCTTTAAAACCAAAACGGTTACTTACTATCCCAGGGGTTTTGGGGGTCTCTGGAGGATTGTGGGAAAAGCTGCCGCTGTGACTAGTGGAGACTGTGTTTTGCTTCTTGTTACTGAGGCCCATGGCGTCCATTGACTGGCTTCTGCTGCGGATCACCCGCTACAGAGAGAGACGTAAAAACACATTGAGCTGCAGATCCGGACCGCACTGAGATAGGGGCGGGGGGCTGGGGGGCTGTGGAGTCCTAATCCCAGTGTTAACAGGTTCAGAAACAAATCAAAATAAGATCAGTCATTGATCTCAAGTAAAAGAAAGACCCCCAAACTATCTGACGGAGCGCTGGAGTGCAGTGTGGAAGGAAGGGTATGTTACTCCCAGCATGGGTGAGAGGAGCATGCGGTCAGAGATGCACCGGCCATTCAGCGGTCCACTGGGCTCCACCAATTACAGCTCACACCAGAACCATGGCTGCGATCCAGATTCCCAGTACAGATTGACCAAACCCACCCGGGCAAAGACATTCAGGCCAAGGGTCCGTATTAGAATATATGGACCAGATCTCAACTACTGATGTGAAACATGAGTTAAGGCCCAGACAAATAACATCAATTAAGGAAGATCTGGTAACGGATTTAACGGATTTAAACCCATCCTCCTACAATCAAGTAATCTGGGAATCTGGCTCTCAGCCCGAGGTTCGAGCCCCAGCATGAACCCGCCCACCTCCCCTCCGCCGCTCAATCCGATTGGTTACCTCAGTCCGCCGCCCTCGCTAAGCCCCGCCCCTCCTCAGTGCCGGCGGTGCCCTTGCTAAGCCCCGCCCCCTGCTCACTGTGATTGGTTACCTTGAAGGACTCGAAGAAGCCCCCGCCCCCTCCGCCCCCGTTCTCCAGCTTGTCGTCGTCTGCGCCAATGCCCATCATGGACTGGCTGTTGATGTGCAGCTCCTCGTACAGCGTCTCCAGCAGGGCGGTGCGCGTGCGCTCCTGTAACACACACACACACGCACACTGAGACACTGCGACGCGCACAATATATTCGAACTGAGAGAGACTGCGTACACACACACAAACACTGAGACCATGCAACACTAGCAATGCAAAACCAAGAAGTATGACGAAACGCTGTATAAGTGCACTTTGCAGGAGAGTAATTTAGTCGTTTCTTCTCCTGTAAGATTGCATTTACACAATGTTTTGTCATAGTTCTTGCTTTGCATTGCTAGTACTCGTATTTTTTATTGTGATTTCCACTATGCCCCCTTTCCCATAGCTCTTAACGATAACTTCACATCTTGTCTACACTACGCTTTTACAACCTACAATGCAGGACTTGTATTTTGTTTACTGTACATCTCCTATACACTCGTTTAAATTGGAATTTGTAAATTGCATTATGCCTTGAATGGCACTGTATTATTGCACTTTGTATTGCTCTTATATTTTGTAAGTCACCCTGGATATGGGCGACTAATAAATAAATAAATAAATAAATAAAAACACACTGTGAGACACTGCACAACACTCACAATACACACACAGTGAACGACACTGCACACACACGCTGTGAGACACTATACAGACACACACACCTTGAGGCACTGCACTGCACGACACACACAATACACACACATACTGAGAGACACTGTGTAACACACACACACACAAACACTGAGACACTATTCAGACACACAGTCCACACACACACTGAGACAGTATATAGATACACACACACACACACACACACGCTGTTAGACATCATAGAGACACACACACACACACGCTGTTAGACATCATAGAGACACACACACACACACACACACACACACACACGCTGTTAGACATCATAGAGACACACACACTGTGAGACAATACAGACACACACACACACACACACACACAACCCTCAGACACTTAACACCCCTACAAAACACACAGCACTGCAGAACACAACCGCTCTCACCTCTAGCTTGGCAAACTTCTCTGCCTTGTAGCAGGCGTACTCGGCGTTGATGAGCTTGGTCATCAGGAAGTCGTGGAACTCCGGCCCCTGTGGAGGAGAGGGAACACGGAAAGGTTAATTAACGTTGGCTTCAATAGCAGCGTTCGGTGATAAATCCCACTGACCGCAAGACGGAGAATAACCGATTCAAACGTCTACGCAGGGACACCTGTTCCATCCTTTCATGGTTAGTGTAACTATCGATTGATTGTTTTCCTATTAGGGATCTTGGGAGGTCTCACCTTTTTGAAGATGGCCGGGTCTGGGAGGGTAGGCCCAAAGAAAGGCACGTCATCTCTGGCGGTCACTGACACCTGGAGAGCAACGATAGACACGAAATTACAATCACAGAAGCTGCAAAGAAGACCACCTATGTGTAGTCAGTCTGGACGGTATCATAGCGGTTTCCACAACGCCGATACGCCACAATCCCTATAAAAACACGAGGGTTCCTACAGCGATCATTTTGTTAGATGAAGTCCTCTGTTTGAGACATACGATCGACCCTCAAAATGCACGGGACGTATTGATGTGGCTAGAAAAACAGTGATAAGGTACTAAAGGACAGATACAGCACGTGAACCATGTGAGTGACAGGAGCAGACAGAGCCCAGAACATCGCTACCTTGTAGAAGGTGTTGTCCGAGCAGGCGTTCTCCACCTGCACCACGATGTAGGCGTGCAGGAAGTTGGAGGCGATCATGTCGGGCACGAAGGGCGTGCTCTCGTCCTGGAACACGATGGCCACGATGTCGTTCCCTATGTGCCGCTTCCTCTGGAGCTGCAACGAGAAACACGGTTGACACCCGGAGCCGCACACGCCTGCACAGGGACAGTGCACAGGACACAGCCATGCTGGGCACTGGCACACGGATATAAAACTAATATAAAACGAAGACTGGCACCCAGACAGAAACAAGTATGACACATCGAACTGCGTGTCACACATTGGAGAGAGGAGAAACTGTGGAGAACCATCACTAAGGACTGTAACTGGGAACACGGCCGAGAGTGCTGCTGCCTCCACTGTGAAATCTGAAGCACTCGGTTCCTCACTCGTGCAATTGGTCAAGGGCGCTGCGTTGCCATTCTTTACATCGGTGCCTCGGCGCTGCGATACCCGAACAGTTGTTGAATGTTGCGCTGGTTTGCACAGCTGTCTGTTTTGAATTAATCTTTCACACTGCAGGACTACTCTGGCTCTCACTATCCAGCAATGCACAACGGCACATGTGTCTTGTCCCTGTTTGTGTTATTATTATTATCATGTTTATTAGCTGATACTCTTATCCAGGGCAACTGTTACAATATATCACATTACTTTTACATACAATTACCCATTCATATCGGTTTTTCCTGAAGCAATCCAGGCACAGTGCTCATGAACAGAGATCTCTACATAGCAGGCATGTGGAGGATTATGCCTTGGGCGGCTTGTTGCCGTAATTCAGCCATTTCTAGGTGAGACACTGTTTCTTTTTCAAAGTTATAAATCCAAGCTCTCTGGCAGAAACCAGCAGCTGACAATAGATGGCCACGCAGAGAACCACTCCCACCTGAAAGCAAATAATGTGTCGGTCTTACAGGTTTTAAAACCCTGCAGCATGTGAATGCTGAATAGAAACGTGTCAGGCCCGATTTCACTGTGCGTATGTGTGGTGACATACTTTGCCATGTTTTCTTTACGCCTGCTACTCGCTCTGTAATCACATGAGCCTCTCTCTCACGGTAAAGGGATAAGAGGAGGAGTTTTTTGTGTGGAAACACCACCCTGATGTGTACGGCAAGGTCCTATATTGATCGATTACTGTCCTGCTATGAGTGGCACAGACGTCAGGCTTGCTAATACAAGAACAACAAATATAAGTGGCCTTAATAATTAAGTCAAATCAAACCATACCAGCTGTATTGAACATTAAATTCAGCTTACACATATAACAGTGTATAGAGAGCAACAAGAGACAGCTATCAATTCAAAACTAAAAACAATCACCCTTGATATCTTAATATCTTGGCTGTTCACATGGCGCTCACTGGTCTAGGGACAGGAGGCTGGCCCAGTTTCCCAGAGAGAGATGGGCGTGTGTCTGTAAGTGCAGCTAATTACACAGTGAGGAAAGGGGAAGAAAGGGAAAAAACACACTAAAGCCATTTGAATATAAGTGCCTATGGATATGGCTGTTAACCGATTTGCATGCCTCTAACAGCATGCTGTAATGGGATAAGGCAGATGCCAGGGCCGAGGCAAGACCGGTTACATGTATGAACGCTCTTCTGTCATTTAATTTGTGCTCTGGTGAGCTTTCAGAGCTTAGTGGCGAGGCATCCTGCGCTCAGACATGTCCCACACTAACACACTCTCACGTGTGCAGGGAAGGCTGTGCAGAAGCTCTTTCTGAGGCACAACTTTCCCTCGCAAATACAGCCGTCTGAACGGAAATAGCAACGTTGAACGAAACCGGAGAAATACGAGAGGCTGGGGAAGACAGGAAATAGCAGGGAAATTGAAAGGATTAAAGCTGCGAGTGTAAACACAGCAGATCTGCTTTCATCTCCGGTTTCTGAACGTGACCCGCATCTCGGATATCCCATTCCACGTTTGTGGTTCTCGTCGAAGCCAAGCTCTGGCACGGCATTCAGTCCCGAATTCGACTTCAACGGGAGCAGAGCGGGCAGCAGGACCTGATCAGGATTCACAACCAGGAACTGGCCGGATGTATTGATCAAACAAAGCAGGATGAATGTAGAGATTAAGGTTTCCAATGAAGACCTATCAGGAAACATTTTAATCCAGGGTACTCAGTCTTGCCAATAAAGTCTCTTCTCTCATAAACACCCAAAGGAAAGATTTAACTGACACACTCACCTCACACATAGCGTTTTCCATTCTAACTAAAATATGCTGTGCTGTGAACAGTGCCGGGGGAGTGGGTGACGTTTTACTGTGCCATATAACCCTGCTCTTCATCTGCTAAGTGGCTGTAACTAAAGAACAGTGTCAAAATTGCTCTCCTGGGACGTTTGGGAAAGCCCATTCATATCTAAACTCCAGAGATGTGTGCAAGTGTAAAGAATGAGGACTTCCGTGGTTCACAACGATTTCTGGACTTGAGACTGAATTCCATGTATCTTGTGCAGGTAAAGCACGGGAACGATGCACATAATTGCATTCCCCGGCTGCTGCTGAAGTCACACATTTGTCAGGACACTGCCCTGGGGAAAGAGTTCAACATACAGAATGAGCTCTTTGCGGGATCTAGGATCGTTCTGTTATTCGAGGGGCCCGGCGGTCTACAAGCGCCCATGGACACAAAGGGCAGCAGCGGCCACCATCGTGAGACGGGGTCAGTGGTCACCCCCGGGACCTCCCCTCGCCGCTCTCCACCCAAACTGCAGTACTGACCCGCCCTCGCCATTTGACCCGGTGCAGCCCAGTCTAATGAGTTATGGAAGACAGTAACGTGTACTAGTATGTTATTACTGCCCCTGGAAGTTACCATTAGTAACAGCAGGTTCCAGTGTGTTTGTGTGTGTGCGTGTGCAGGGCAGTGTGCTGCAGAGAGGGATACCTGCTGCGTGTCGCCCTCAGTGTAGGGCAGCTTGGTGGAAACGTGGAACATGATCTCCTTGTTGCGGAAGTTGTGGTAGACCGACTCGGTGCCCGTCTGCCCGTGGGTCACGTCCAGGCCGCCTCGGAAACTGGAAAAGAGCGCCCAGCACAGACAACACTCAGCATCCTCCCAGACAACCACCTGACTCCCTCCGTTGTCTCAATAGCTATGCTCTCACTGGGGACACATTGTTGGGATTGCACGAGTCCCTGTCCGCCTCACATGCTTACAAACCGCTCGGCCTCTGTTCTCAGTTTTGGAATATCCAGTCGAGTCACCAGCCGCCCAGTACAGCGCTAAGACTGGCAAACGACACCGACAGTGGGTGGGGCGTGTGAGCAGGTGGGGGGTCCCTACCCTTTGAAGTCATGCAGGTCGATCTTGTGTCCCAGCAGCTCCAGGAACTCCACGAAGGCCGGGCTCTCCTCATTGTTCCCGAACAGCTCTTCCTCAGTGGTCTGCAGGAGAGACAGACAGATGTTCAAAGATTGGTATGTTTTTTCTTATAGCTCAACCTGGTGCTGGTGCTTTTCCAGAACTTTCTCTCGGACTTGTTTTGAAAGCTCCTTGGTCTTCATAGCGTGGTTACTTGGATATGCTCTCTTCTCCCAGACACAGGTGTATTCAATCTGAGACCAAGCAACAATTTAATTGCACACAGGTGGGATCTATTCAAGTGAAAATGTAACTTCTGGAGGCAGTTGGCTGCACCACAGTGTCAAAGCAAAGGGGTTTATGCAATCAAGACTTTCAGTTTCTTATTTGTAGTTAATTAAAAAAAGATAATAGATTTGTTCCCCCCCCCCGCAACATTGACATTATGTAATCCTTTGTGTAGATCCTGTTTGTAACACTTCAAAATGTCCAAAAGTCCTTGGGGGGGTGAATACTTATGCAATCCACTGTATGTGTAAAGTATCCTTTAAAATGGAAGGAAAAGCAAAACATTATAAAGAGCTCGGTACTTAGAGCTTCCACCCACAAATAAACCAAACATGAAATGCAAAAAACAAACAAACCAGGAGACAAAATGAATTCATTCCAATAACAACCACACAACAGCCCTTACAGACAAAACCCTCTTCAGCATTAGCAATTTTAAAGAGCTGTTTAAAAAGCCCGCACTGAGGGCCAATCAGCATAATAAACATGGTAATGGCCACACTGAATAAACATGTCCTCCAGTGTATAGCAGACCAGGGTCGGTGGGGAGTACAAGTGGCTCCTAATTAAACACAAAGTGCCGGGCCCTCACTCTGGGCAAACTGGGCAAGGGGGCACATCAACATGATTTAGATTGGACGCAGGCCATTTGTCCACCCCAGGCAGACTCTTCCTGCTAGAGCTGGGCCTTCTGAGCACCCTGGAGAGATTGAGGTCCCACTTTCCCTGGATCTGTTTTCTCCCGAGAGCACATTGAGAGCCTCCTTCAACCTGGGCCTCCTGAAGGGGCCTGTCAAAGAGGCTGGCTGTTCACGAACGCACATAGCCCAGCGAGGAGCCCGGAGAACCCGACACGATTCCAGGACTGGTCCCTAATAAAAGCACGGGGATGCATGTCTAATCGGCAAGTTGATATCGCTCCTTCGTAGGCAGCACTGAGGCATTTCAGGATTCCACTGTCACAGATGAGGGATGGAGATATACTTTATGTCAGTGGTCCTGAATCCTAGTCCTGGGGACCCCCTGTCCTGCTGTTTTTTGTTAATTTCCTTCATTACTAGTAGGGTACTTAATTGAACCCTAATTTAACTAATAATTTCCCTAATCATATTATGTATGAAACTGTAGATGGAACTTAAAATCTCCAAATACACAATTTAAAAAGTCAAATCATGCAAATTAGTTAAATAAAGTAATTAAGAGCTCTTTGGAACAGAAACCACCAGGGCTGGGGCAGTGATGTTTGTGACCACAATAATAACTCTCTTTCTTGCTCATCTCCACCAGTTCAGCTCCAGAGAGGGAGTTCAGACCCAAAGATTCAAGATGAAATATAATTAAAACAATACAAAGCTCTCAGCCCAGCAGCACGCTTACCTGCCCGAACTTCTGATAGATAACTCCGAACTTGAAGTTGTTGCTGATGACGTGTTCATCGAAGGTGACGACGAGGCGCGACGCCTGGGGGGGAGAGCGGGGAGTCAATGGGGGGCGTTGCAAAGTGGAAATCAGACAATTGCTGCACAGAGACTGCACACCCATTTCAGATCTGTTTGGGAAACCTGTACAAATACCTTTTCATAATATTCTATGGAAGCCCAGCGTGCGTCTGCAGATTTACTCAGAAAAGTACGATATACCAGCTCCTGGTGGACAGACACACACACACGCACGCACACACACACATTCACAACACAACTGGCTCAGAAACACCACCCTCCTCTCCCATGGCCAATTACTCATCCTGAGAAGAGGAGCAGATGGCCGAGTCATAAAGTCAATGGTATCCCATCTCAGATGTTTTATTAGCCACCAATAAACTGCTTTAATTGCACTCCTGACTGCTGGATCCACCTGGCTGACACGAGGAGATCCTGAGGAGATCCTGGTTTACTCAAATCATAAAACCGAGGAGAAGCCGGCCAGCAGCTGTTACTTTCCGAGGCAACGCCGTAAGCCTGGGAGACAGTAGTGCACAGCGGCCACAGGCATGACTTCAACTGCATCCAATGATCACATATTTTATGGAGGGTTTGTTTCATAACAAATTATTATTCTTATATGAGTCTAAACTCATCTGTCTAATGCCATTTCGCAGAAAAAGGTTTAGCAGAGAGCTCGTAATAAAATCCATCAGGTATTAAAGACTGCAATACTGACATTGGCAACAGCAGTATGAATGCCAATAAACTTGACATTTCACTTATTTGTCTTTGGAAACACATATTACTGGTCGGGTCAGAGTAAAAGACTTAAAAGGTGACACACAAGTTAGCGAAAGCACCCGTCAGTCAGAATTGACACATATTTTGCCTCTAACAGGAAGTACAATCCCCTGCAGTACGTCTTCACACAGCTGCTTCCAAACCCCCGGTGGAAAGTGCAATGTGGACTGCGTGGGTTTGACACGTGTCAGAGGATGTCATGTCAGACGTAGAGAGTGCCGTACCTTCGGGTATAAGACGGGGTAAAAGCGGTCCACGTTCACCTCTTCACACACCAGCTGTGGGAGACAGAGACAGAGAAAGGCCAGGGTTAGGAGATGCTACAGAAAAGCAGGGTCTTCTTCAAATAAGGGGTTCGAAGATCTTTGTAAACAGCTTAAAAGTATCATCAGATAACAGTCTAAGGAGTTTGATTACTTTTGTCTTGTGATAAAATGCCAGTTTTATCAGTGAAGGCACTGCAGGGACAGAAGGACTCAGTTCCTCTTCAGTGTCGAATATTAATCTCCCTAATTAACTGCTCATTCAAACAAACTGAATGCTTGTACTTGTGCAAACCCATCTGCCCTGGACGTCATCCGTCTGAGATACTGATCAGTTTCTAAAGCCGGGTTTCCCATCACATGCAAGACTATCGTTCCGTGTCTCCTCCTCGTTGCCTACTTTGAGTCTCTGTGACTCACTGTTGATGTTTCTATATAATTTCACTGGTAATTAATGACTAATGATGATTAATCTATCTTTTAGAGATGGAGAGCGAGATATAAAGATCACTAGCTTTGCATTAATGGTCTTGGAATGAGATATTCAAAGTCTCTAAAACTCTCATGGTTGGAACTTGTGGCGAACATTGCAAACACAAATGGAGGAAAACGTTAGATGGATATATATGATTGTTGTGTACACACGACAATTTCTTGAGAGAAGGGAATTTCATCACTTCTTTTGGGGAGTAAAAGTAAAAGCCTTAAACAATCCCAGCCCTGTTTTAAGGAAAGTGACACACTCCACTCCACAGGGCAAACATGGGCTTTAAATGCTGCCCACACTTTACAGCCCATCTGATCTCCAGCGATTTCTCCTGACATCCCAGGAGAACTAGCGGTTGGGAGCTGTCACTGTTACTGAGCAGCGCAGAGAAAGGAATCAGGCCGAAGCTGGATCGTGTCGAACACAGTTAAGGGGTTACACAGAAACACTGTCTACAGCTACACAATACCAAATAATTTGTAACGTTATAGATCCAGCAGTGCACGCTCAATTACTGCATCAACACACAATGACTCGAAGAGCTAATTCCTGTCTATCTCCTCCTCCTGTACATGTATTTTGCATAATTTACGGGTTTTTTCTTATCACTTCCCGTACATACTACCAATGCAAAAATACCGTGGGCAAATTGATTGTGTCTGCCACTGAGACAAGGACACTGCTATCTGATGGTTACGCTGTTTTTCTAACAATAACACAAACCGCCGTTTCTAATTTGGGATTGTTGGGCAGGTTAAATGTGATTTGTTCCAGGATGGAGTCATCTGATACATAGATGTCAGCGATTACACCATAACACATCTATCAGTGTCAAACCCAGTCAAGATGAAGTAGTGCTGTAGCGAAAGAGAACAACTGATATAAGACTAGCCCAACCAAGGGGACTCGGTGGAGACACAGATTGAGAAACTCTTCTCCTCCCTCAAACTGCAAAGTGACCATCGACCGAACGTGGCAATACAAGACAAGCTGGGTTTCCTCTCTGTCCCTCTGTGCTTGTTACAGAGCAGGCGTGTGTTGACAGGCTGCGGCCATACGTGTTCAGAGCTGTGATGTACAGGGCACGGCTACAGCAGCGCAGGTGTAAATGAACGGTCAAGCCCTTACCTTGGCCATCTGCACAACATTGGGAAACTCCGTGAGGCAGGATATAGGGATCACGTCATGATACGTTTTCATCCTCGTCCTGAAAAACAAAGAATGACCTTCAGTGTGAAAGATAGGTATTGTTTTCTTGTTTTGCTTTTTAAGACCGCTTTATTTGTCACTTGTATTTGTTTTCATGTGAGAAGCAGAAATAACCTGTTCCATTTTTCAGCTTTTACCCACTAACATTTGCATAGATCAATGGAACACAGATACGAATTCTTTGCGCAGTTCTGTAAACAAAGGCTGCTGCTTTCTTGTCCTTTATTTCCCCCCTGCTGAACAGTTGTGTGCTGCAGTTAAACCACTGTACACTGTTAATGGCATATTGAACCCTTTGCATGGTAGCACGTTTCATAATCCTTGGGCCCTTAAAAACCCTTAACCATCACCCACGGGCTGGGGAAGTGGCTGCCTGTGTGGTTCAACCGGGATGGAGTCAAAGACATGTTTATTCTCTGTGTCAAGTGTTTGAGATCAGCAGCCGCACAATTAAAGGGAAATAAACAGCAGCGTGCCCTCTCGATGAGCACTGAGCTGTACTGGAGAGACACACGCACACAGAGGGCTTATGAGACTCCGGGGACATTTATAGAGGGTTGTCTTTTCAGTGCGTAGGCTACTCAATCAAGCCAACGAGCCTCTTCCAACAGGGAACACCTGGAGTGTGTATCTCTACGTTTCTGACCTGAGCAGCAGGCGCAGGTGCTCCTGATCCCCGATCACATCATACTTCATGGAGAACACCAGGTGGCCCAGCGCAGCGTCCATGGAGTAGTAGTTAAAGTGTTCCTAGAGGAGACGCCAAATAGGTAAATCAGGTCAGTTTTCATGCTCTCTACCCAACTTTCTAATTCAATTTCTACACATTCACAGGGAACTCAACTCCGGTCTAACATAGCACTGCTTTGGACATTTTTTTTGGTTTCCAGTTTAATTTTGCTCTGTGTGAATCCTTTTTAAGGCAATTATCAGCTTTTATTTTTTTACTAATCAATAACTATTCCAAGGTCAAAGACTCTCCGCCTCCAGACACACATCTTCATTACAGCGACGACAGACCGCAGTACAGTACACTCGGCCCCATTGCTCTCTGAAAAGGGATTTGATGCGTCTGTGGGTGCTCAGCCATGTGACACCGCCTCTCTCTCACAAACTGTGATGCTGGGAGCTGGGGGGAGGTGTGCTGTAAACTCTTGAATCTGCACTGTATGTGATGTTTATCAGTGACAGAAAGTGCAGAGGAAAGTAAGAAGGGTAAAAAGGATGTAGTTATGAAGGAGGAGAGGAAAGGAGCTGGGCTGAAGATGCCCCGTGCAGCCGGCTGCCCCTCACCTTGCCCAGAAAGTGCTTCCTATAGATCTTGGCGAGGGTGTTGCACTCCAGCTTGGCGCGGGACGTGGGCGACAGCAGCTGCTCGGAGTCGGGGGGGCTGTTGAGCTGGTGATTGGTGCCTTCGATCCAGTACCCGCCGAACTGGGGCAGCAGGATCAGGGGGAATGGGCTTTGGCGGGCCAGTACCTGGTACAAACACAGACATCAGCAGGGAAGTGATTTCTATTTCAAACCTTTGTGGTGTTTGACATCAATCTGAAGTATGTTGTATTTTCCCACGGTTCTGCTGCAGCTTGTTAACTGTTAATTGCTTAGTTATTTTTTTCTGTACTGGGCATGTAGGGCCACAGTGGTCTGTGCTGTCCCTCTCAGAGAGATGCTTACCTCGTGGACACTGGGGTAAGGGATGTAGTCTTCTTCCCTCTGCAAAATGAACAACACAGAGGTGTTACTGAGACAGTGGGCAGCAAACTCGTCGTATTGAGTCATGCAATGCTAGCCTGGTGTGTTCAGACCCCGTGTTCACAGATCCCCTGCAAACCCAGAAATATTGTGCCAGTACATTGAAAAGCTCAAGATCTCAAATGGAGATTTGCTGACTGGAACTCAGGAAAACAGATCATTGAAGAGTTTAAACTAATTCTGAGGAAATGGCTTGGCAAATTATCTTCAAGCAAAGTGTTACAACCCGCAGAAATGATTGAAATACAATAGGATGTGGTATTGGACAAGCATTTAAGACCACGTCCAACTTGGATACAGTCCACAACAATAAACATTGTAATATATGTGGAATCAGCAACGGAAATCAATACATTACAAAGCCACGTCTTTCAATATGCTAGTCTGCTCAATCGTTTTTTTTCAAAGTCTCGGCAAAACACCGTCTGCATTCTAAAGGGCAAACAAAACGCAACAAAACAAAAGGTGGACATGTGCCATTCTCTCAGTCCGAGGCACTGGGTGACATGCCTGTGGGCAGAGTTTTGACTCCCGATGCCAGGATCTGTTAAAAAAAGACAAAGCGCAAAAGACAAAGTCTGCGATCTCCGAGACCGCCCCTGAACACGAACTCCTCACGCGTGAACCCCGTACCCCGTACAGCATCTCGGGCAGCAATCTAAGCTCCAGTGAATGCACAGATGCAGAGATAACGCCCCACTGACAAAGACCCGACTGTGAGAGAGCGTGGCTCGGTCACACTCCACATTCCTGCCGAAGCGGACCACGCTTCAGGCTCAGTTGGAGAGAAACTTGAAGAGATTTGGGACCGGAGGCATACTGATCAAAGAATCCTTCAAATAAAACAAAAAAAGCCTTTATTTATGAAGAAAAGAACTTAACTAGTAACATTAGAGAATTTTAGGGTTTAAAGTGAGACAGTCATACAATATGCTCTTGTCTGATGAAGTTAATTGTAACCTAGTCCGTGTTTCCCATGATCCTCTGCTGTTGCTTATGACTGCCACCTCCATGCTTACCGACTCTGCCCGCTTCTGAAAGTCACTCTCACAGGAAATACATGGGGAAGTATATTAGAGCTGAACTGATATCTGTAGCCTATTGGCAAGGCACTAAATTCTTAATCCACTGACTCACTCAACTTCAAATCACTTTAATCAACTTCAGGCAGTTATTTAAAATCCTATCTTTTTAAAGCACACGGCTGCTCACAATCCACAAAGAGCGACGGGTGTGTGACGAACATAAATGATGGTCTCAGCAAACCAGTGTGCATTTCTAACATGCATTGTCATAAAATAATAGTAAAGACAGAAAGGCGAGGAGAGTGTTGACGTACTTTGAGAGGAGGTGGGAGGGTGCACCTCTGTTCGTCCATCCTGCTGCCCTGCAAGAGAAACCGGTTCAGTTATCCAGCCAAACCGCATAGACACAGGCCTGCGTCCCTCCATTTGCATTGCAAATCAAAGAGCAGGAACACAATGGCAAAACTGCTTCTCCCTCACAAAGAGGTGTCTCTCCGGCTTTGTTCATAATTATAGAGACCAACCCATGCGTTTCTTTTTTTATCAATAACATTAACATCTCCTCGACAATTATGGGCGAATGATAGACTTGAACGTTACCCCCGTTTACCCCTCCATGCACCACAGGCAGACGGACAGACTGGGACACAATAAGGGGGAACAACACAGAGGAAGTGAACAGGAAAGAGTCGAGAGGGAGATAACACCACAGCAGAGTCGATAGCAATGACTTTAACTGTGACTTAGTGTTGGCACAGTGACAAACACACATTTTGGGAAAGAGCCATAGAAGCTATCAGACTAAGAAATTGAGTGAAATAGAAGCCATAGGTGAGACACGGATAAATTAAACTGAACCGTATCCATTAGAGGCCATGCCACTTATCAAGAGCACGTCTGGCGCTGTGCTTGGATAGCTTTAACACAAGAGGAACGCAATAGAGCTCTCATGGGAGGCAGTGGACACCCCGTGGACAGATGGACAGTTTCACCAGCGAATGTAGTGTTACTGGAGGTGTAGAGACAGCCATGGGGATTTCCAAATAAAGATTAGATGCTCTCTTAAGGGAGGGAACTTTGGTGCACTCTGTGGATTGGTATTGTTGTGTCTGTACATGTCAGATTGTACTTCCATACGGCAGTCGATGCACAATGCTTTCTAAAACGATTAGAGCATCCACAGACCGGTCTGCAGTGTTTTATGAATGCCTTCCTTCAGTCGCAGCAGTGTGTATTTGTGCATTTGTTGTGGCTTGGAGGTTTCTTCTGAATCCAAGTCTGCTCCACATCCAAACACGCACACAGTCCTGATATTTCGTGTGTAAACGAGGGTGACCGAGGGTTGGGGAGTAAACGAAACGCTCCGAATTGTTATGACTCTGCCCCCATAGACCTCGACACACGCTGAAGATAGCCAGCGCCGATGCTGAGGAATTCTGATGGGCTGAAGATTAATATGGAGACTGATAAGGACTCGCACAGGGAGGGGATGTCAGAGGGAGTTTTAGTTAAGTCAGAAACACTGCTTGAAATGAATACTTCTGTCCGAAAACATGCCCAGTGTACAGTTCTTTCAGGTAACAATGTGTGCAGAGGAGGAGTCTTACAAGTAGTGATGCATGATGGCTTAGATAAGTTATTGTATTGTTTTAAGGACAAAAAATATAAATATTGACTAAATAAAAAGACTAACAATCATTGGTATTTTAATCCATATGGAACATACTTTAGTAACTTTACTTCAAAATGGGATAAACTGGAAAACTAAATAAATTAATTACATCTCAGTTTGTCAGCTGTATCTCGGGTCAGTGCCCTGCGGTGCCAGAGACGGCACGCTCCACGGGCTGACTGAGATGTGCTGGAAACTTGAACAAGATACAGGAAAATACAGGACAACAAAGCAAAAAAATCAAACAAACAAAAAAAAGACATACCTAAAAGTGAGAAAGAAAGGAAGAAAAAATTATATATAAAACAACCTTACCTGCATCTTTTCAATCATTTCAAATAAATCAGTGGTCTGGAAAAAGAAAAGTCAATTAAAGAGCTGATTCTTTTATTGTTCTTCTAGTGTCTTTTGCGTGGCATTTGAATCTCTCGGCTCTGGCCCCGGTCCAGGTGCCTCTCACACCTGTGGTCTTGAGCAGCAGCGCAGTGCAGTCACTGAGAACATCCTCTAATATAGCGCCCAGCACAGACACTGCTACACAGCGAAGTCAGAGCATATTTCAACACAGGACACAATCAAACTTGTGTGTCTTAAAGAGGGAGTACATTTATACAGCTCCTTGTGCCAAGCGTATCATTAACTCAGCGTTAGTGCTGCCATTATGTTTGAAGCCAAACCTGTTCACGTTGTACCGGTTGTTGAGTATAGACGGCATGAAATTGTTAAGCAGCTCCAAAGCAGGTTAGTGTTTTTGTGCAGAGTTACAGCAATGCTGTCACATTAGAAACAGAGAAACAAGTTCCCAGTTTGAGTTTAACTTAATGGGCCAGATAGCCACAGCCCTCCCAGTTCACCCAACCGGGTGTCCTTTGCCACAGACCCCCTTCAGCACCGACCTGCTGAGCACTGAACTCACTTAACAAGCTTTTACAAAAGTAGATGCAAGGGTAGGTGCCATATAGGTAAAATACAGGCTTGTTACACTATATTTTTGACTACAGTTTACATCCAATGATTCTCTACAAAACATCGCCAATGGCCACAACAACAACAGAGCTGAAATATATTTAAATATAAAACCCATTAATCCATTTAAAAATAGATAGATAAATAGTCAGATAATTAGATAGATCAAATAGTTTTTTTGAACTCCATTATTCCAGGGGTGATCTGTGCTCAGACTCATTCAGAGCAGGATATTCACGCTACACGGAAGTTGTTATTTTAAAATCTTTCTGTGGATTCACAAATAAAACAATAGCAAAATATTTACAGAGTTTCAGTATATGGAATAGAGAGCTCCAGATTCTAGCATAAAGTGAGTTCAAATGCAAACTGAAGTGGTTGAAAAGCTCTAGTCCAACAGATGTATCAATCTCAGTTGTAATAGGCTTGCAAAATAAAATAGAATTATGATCAAGGCCATTGTTTTTTCTCTCTCTCCCTGTGAGCAACGGCCAGGGCAGATGAACTCAGTTTGGGGCGGTGTTGGGAGATGATGTCATGAAGCTCACGCTCACTGTTCCCATCTGTGAAGAGACAGGAGTTGTAGCTGTTGATTAAGAGGAGGATTCTCGCTGACTACTCGCACGTCTGACAACTGGAGATCAAGGACAGAGGAACAATTGTTTGTCTCGGGTCATAAGACAGGGAGTCGCAGCTTCAACAATCTCATACAGATACTCTCACAGACACACGCCCCGCTAGCGCCTGCTGTGGGAAAATCCCCCCGAAATACACAGACACAAAGTCATCCCAAAAGGGTGGAAGTACAGGAATGACCGCTGCAGAGAAAGACATTCCTACAGCTTTGACCTCAGTATCTCAGAGTACCTGCTGTAAAAAATACAACTGGTAATAATGTTTGACACAATTTTGTATCCTTCCTGTCTGTGTGTTCGGGGGTGAAGAAGCTGTTTATCTAATGCAGGTCAGACATGCTTTAATGCTTTAGAACGGTCACAATGATGGGAAGACCTCGGAGCTATACTGACAGTAACTCTCACAGGTAAATGTGCTGTATGTGGCGAGCTGGCCAGGGTCCAGGTGGGAGCTTGTGTAACTCATTAATTGTCGATATCTGTATGAGTATCTGTGGGATGACAAGCATGGAAATATCTTGACTGTAACCAATGTGTGGGGGGGGTTGTGTGACAGAGAGCAGCTCTTGGGTGGAGCTGCTTCTTCAGGGACACGTCATATTGACAAAAAAACTACCAAGCAAGGGATGTACCAGGCCATGGGACACACAGTGCGATTGCTTCAGGGAAGACACTTTCTCACCGCCCCCCACACACTACAATGGATGAAATCTACACAAAGGCAATGGGTAAAGCTTACCCTTAATCTTTTACTGTCAGGGGAAGACACTTAAATTCCCACTGGTTTCCACTGTGGATGTGCTTTTCTCCCAGTACCGGTAATTCCCACAGTCCTGTTATAATGTGTATTCTTAAAAATGTTCTTGCAGTTCTGAGATAAATTAATTGGAAAATGAAAGAAAATGGTGTATAATGATCATGTTTGAATATCATCTTTCTTGACATTTGCATTCTGCTTCATTATTCGTGATTGGATGTCTGTTGTTTGTACTGTGTGCTGTGGACTCTTCATTTAGAGATACATTGTTTCTCGTTCAACACACAGACACGCAAAAACAAATGAAGAAAAGCTGATTAAATAATAGGAGTGCCTCGCCATACAGCTCAGTGTTCGAGCAAGTCATAAAATCCTTAGCCAAACACACACAAAGCCGGTAACTGCCTTAAAAACAAACACTGTTCGATCAATAAATAACCCATGACCACTGTTAACCATGCTGTGCATTAAGCAGACGCATGCTCTGTGGTCACTGCCCACCTTAAACACACAGAGCCGAGATCACAGGACACTGTGAATGTACACAGACAGGAGATGCCAATGCATGCAGGCGATGGCATTGATAACAGAATACTGTCTGATACAAACAGATACATGAACTCTATTATTAATGACACTACATTTTACAGGAACAAACTTGCCTTAACACAGGAGCAAAACCAAAAGTGTGTCAAGGGGAATAACTGTTTCTGTGCCATTTTACTCCCTTGGGGGAGAACAGATAACCTCGACTGGAACATGAGAGCAGCATTCAGCTAACAATACTTCCCATCCATTTTTGGGTGATTACTCTAAAGTAGAGGTGCCCATTTATAGCCGTGAATTTCTTGGCAAATCAAGATCAAGACTTTTTCCACCCACCTTAAGTGATTCAAATGACAATAGACTAATTTAAACAATGGCTTCTATGTTGCACATCAAACAAACTAGCCTACCAGACAGACGATAGATAGATAGATGTGAATACAGGCTGATCATGGATTCTAACTCACTTATTTCCCTAGATGAAATATGAAATATGAAAATGTCCCTATTATAATAAAACACTTAAAATAGATTGACCCTAAAAGAACAATCTAAATTCCGCCTGCCACTGAACTGTCAAGAGTGTGAGTTTTATTCTTTCACCGTACAAAACCACACAACACAAACCACAGACAACAACTGGCCAGTTAAAAAAGAATCCACTGTCCTGCCGACTGGCAATAAAAGCAAATCTGCCAACAGGTATAAAAACGATGAAACCTGACTTGATACAGTCTCTGCTGCCTTTGCATTTGAAGAGACATTTTAAGCATGCAGGACATACATATATGTTTTCAGATTTATTTTGAATGCAGTCGTGTATTTAAACTCCATCATTCTCTCTATATTACCATCAACATCATCAGACCATATCCATCCACTGCTGGATGAAGACCTATTCAAGATGTTTCCACTTGTTTAGTTCTCTTTTCTGTGTCACACCTACAAAGTATATATATATAAATACCTGTCTGATATAACAAATATTTGCCCAGGTTTGCACGTGGTTTGTAATAGTGAAGTTAACCTGTATAACACTGCGTTGCGATGACTTGGAGGAGTCTGGTGCAGAATCCCGTATTGCTACAACATCTAAAAACGTCAGGACTGCAGGTCAGACGCACAGATGTGTCTCGCAGTGTTTACACACCATACCAGTGAGATCACAATGTTGGGGTTTTTGTACTGAATGGAAACCCGGCGACTAATGACTAACAGTATTTGAAATTAGTCTAACTTGCTGTAATGAGTAAACAGTCCTGTTGCCTTTGAACTCGCTTTAAAGCTGAGCCATGACGACTCGCAAAGAATCCACAGAGAAAAATACACTCTCTCTTTTTTTTCCATTTATGAGCTTCTGAAAATAATCACCCGTGTAAAACTGGAAATTCAAACACTGCAGACAACAAACTGCCCCGAACAGCCCGGTGACGAGTCTCCCACAGTCCCAACATGCCCCGAGAGGCTGACTGTGGTGACAGGTCTGACGGCAGCTCTGCTCCCTGCCTGTAGTATCACCAGAGAGACCAGGTGTACTTACCGCACTGTACCGTCTCATCTGCCCCACCGAGGAGATGTGAGGACTTACGTGAAGGAGGTGACTTTTGGCCATTTTCAAGACTCCAGAACAAAGAAGCGCTTATTCCAGGTGAATTACAATCATAATAAAAATATTGATAAGAGAAAACGTGTGCGTCACTCAGTTCCACCGCCCAGGGTCTCCGGAGCTATTTTCCTCACACGGGTGAAGACCCGATCCGAATGGGGAGGCCTTTCAGCTGCTCTTCCATCGTTGGGCATAAATCCCTCTTGCAGCACTCAGCAGACCTCCCTTCAGCACAAGCCATATCCCTGGGGCCCGGCCGCCTCTCACTGGTGCCTGTGAGCAACTCTCTCTGCAACCCTCGTCTCTCCCTAACTCTGTCTTTCTCCGCCTCACTCTCTCCAGCTGACGGGAGGCCGTCCAGGAAACCGTGCATTCCAGCAGTGCAGTGCAAGTGTCCTCCTCCTCTCTCTCTCCTTTGCTCCCTCTCTCTTTCTCTTGGCTCCTGTCCAGAGGTGGAGCACCGACTCATCAGGCGCTGTTCCCAGTCCGGGACATGTTGGAACAGAACCCCGCCCTGGTCTAGTGACACCCCGGGCAAACAACAGCTCTTTCATCAGCTCCATCACACACACACACACACACACACACACACACACACACACACTGCCTGGCTTCTGATGCTCCACTCACACTAGACTAGAGCAAGTTGTACTGATGGAAGAACGGCAACACGTAGAACAATAATATTATTTATACTACTGCTAGTGCTACTATTAATAACAGCCAGCTAATTATCTTAATCCATAGAGGACCCCAGACAGTGTTGGAAATTATATGCTAACCGCCACGCTGATTGCTTACGAATGCAATATATGCCTTTAAACAAATGTTAGGCGGCACTTCCTCTGCCAGCCTGGCTCCTGGGGTCATTGACAACTCTGTGGGCAGACAGGTGAGGCAGGGGTGACTGGCGACGGTCCCCCGGTGCAGCAGGGTGGTAATCAGAGAGCATCTCGTGGTTCATACAGACACCGGCTCTCCGAACACAGGGAGGCCCATGGAAAGGGAATGTGTCTCAGGGCAACAATTGGCCAGCTGGGAAATGAGAAATCCCACTGTTGGCGCAGTCTAACGTGTGAAGACGGATCTTGACAATCATTCTGCTTGTCATCTGCCTTTCCTCAGTAAGTCAGTGAAACCCAGGCTTGAAACATAACTAAAGACTTCCTTGAAACGTGTGCAACTGATATGGAGGGCCATCCAGAGGCCGACATCTGACAACTGGTGAAACGCAGTCATGCACACAGCTCTGCAAACCAGCCAATCTAAGTGTCTCAGTCGTCCAAGGTCTTTATTTCCCTCTGCAGTTAACAGTGTGTGTCCTGAATGAGGAAGTGTTCCAGGTCCGATGACTAGAGACTCAAAACAGTGTGTCTAACGAATATCAACTAGTGGGATCAAATGGCCCCCGCACAATAGGAAGAGCCCTGGAGAAATATGACAGGGGAAAGCAGGGGGAGGCAGCAGGACGAGTTTGGTGAGACAATGTTCGGGTTGTGTTTCATTGTTAGGAGCGACAAACCGTCAATGGACAAAACGACTATCTAACAATATAAGTCCAGCAGCCCTTTTAATGCGTTATTTCTGTTTCTGTGAAAAAGGAATAGTGCTGGAAACAGAAGCACGACGAATTTCCAGGTATCTATATTGGGTTGGACGTGCGACAGCCTTGAAAAGTGCCAATACCTCTTGGTGAAAACCAGAACTGGAAACAGGCAGCTGAATTCAGTTCCAGTGTGTAACGTAAACAATGCACAGGCCAATCTGTAGTGAAGCAGCGCCAGATCCTCCTGCTAGACCTGACACTGTTACACAGGCCTTCACACCCCGCACCCCGTCGGCTCTGTGATCTGGAAGCCGCTGGCTGCGCAACCAGGCTTGGCAGCTCATGAAGTGAGGAACCAGTGGGGCCTAAACGTTTCCACACTGTGCTTCAGCATATAGTAGATATAATCATTGAATTCAAAACATCCACATATGCATTTGTATGAAGGATAAGAAACAAAGACATGTTTATTTGTTGTTATGATGAATAAAACGTCTATATTAAGACTTTACAATAAAATATCGATTTACAGTCAATTTCAAAGTTGTACCATTTCAGGGATGAAGACCCAACACAACCAAGCCACACAGCGGATGTCTAACGAGCCCAGTTCAGGCTCTCACCAAGGGGGTTAGCGAGACACATTAGAGTTACAATTACGCCAAAATTCAATCAAGATGCTCATTTTCTGAAGCTGGTCCTGTGTCGTAACAGCGGTCAGACAAACACGGTGACAACTTGTAACTGGAGAGAACAGGAAAACAATTCAGCTGCTATTCTTAGCTCAGATGGAATAGATGCACTGGTTCACAAAATAATTATCTTTCGGAGCATTATTACATCCAGTCCGGGAAGCTGGGGAATCTGCGTTGTGTTCCTGTTGTGCATAATGGCTGGAGCTGCAGAAATGGCTTTCTAATGCAGGCCGAGATGCCAACAGAACAGCCACAGTGAAATGTCTCCACACAGACGCATTATGCAACAGGCGGGAGAGTCCACTTTCTCTGATAACCTGCAGCTTTACTACAGTGAAAAACACACACAACTTCCACATGATTGTTTACAAAGGGCACAGAATGCAGTCTTTTTTATATTGACACATTCGACTGTGTTTGACGGGCAACCCATTGATTTTGCAACATGTTATGTGTAGTCAAACCTGATCAAGTGGGTTCTTTGTAACAAGCATGCTAATGAGATCTGTGGATCAATCAATTACAGGCCACCAAATAGGCCCAATTAGCCAGGGTGGCCTATTCTCATGAACGATGATAACCTGTCATGTGTGCTTACGTTATACCCCATTTCCAACAGTACAATATTCACAGACAGTGGAGATCAAAGATGTACAATATCCAAACCCAAACAAACCCAAGCAAATGATTTAGGGTTAAACAATGACAGGTTTTACAGGCGCTGCAAAGAGAGCTACTCTGCAACGTGACGTGACGTGAGTTTGGCAAAGCTGTCCGACAGGGTCACAACCTCCGAATGCATAAAATGCAACTCAGGGAAAAGAGAGACACGTTGTATTTGTGATGGTGCAAACGGCCAAGTTCAGAATAACTATTATTAGTTGAAAAGAGCTGCAGAAATATTTTAACATAGGATGTCGAGGCCAGAAGGACATTAACGAGGGATTACCCAGATTTCCAGTAAGGATGATTACAGTCCTATCATTTTGTCCTTCTCTGTGCTCCCAGGCAGCCGGTAAGCCTTTAGGTAAAATACAGGTCTCAGTAATCTCCTTAATATCTCCTCTAATGCCATTCATTGTCACTTTTTATACCGAGGCTTGGCTCTCTGTGCAGCCTCAGATGTCACCGTCTAATAAATCTGCAGCCAAATAATGGCGCTATTTCAGGAAATAACCTTGAAATGCACAAACATAAAGAGCAGCTTCTGAGTCATGAATGATCTCCCCTCTGAGAATGAAGAATGGATCTGTGTATCGGCTCAGAACTATTTACTCTGATGGAAAGAAAAGTTTTGTCTGGGGTACATGGTGGTCAATTCATGAAAGCCACTGTCCCTACAAAGGAGTGACAACTAACCAGCAGTATCCATATTATTATTAATATCTTTGTGACTTTTATCGCCTACATACATGCATTTCCAATATAATTAAGTTGCTGCTTTGCCTCTTTCATGACTCTCAAACAGAAACAGGCCTACAGTAGATCTTTCAGACAAGAAAGCCACAATCATAAACCATGTAAGACTGAAGCCAACGGCGTGTCCTATGGGTCACCTTCAATCTTCTGTGACTGCAGGTGGACACTGTGTTGTCCTGCTGCCTCCCCCTCACTTCACAGGGGGTCTTTCTCTGCCACACCGGCCCTCGGTCACCCCACGGTCTGATTACGGCCTCTAATACCACCTGCTCCCCTGCAAGTTTCTTACCGAGTCAAATAATGAACTGGAGATGTGACAGTTTGGGGCAAGATGTGCCATAAACAGATTACAAACAGGTAAACAAACACACAAACAAATCGAATAAGCTGGTCAAATTAAAGCTTGTTTATAGTGGAAGCTTAAACAGACAGCTGCTGTCTTTTCCAAGTTCACACAACTCGAACAGCGATGTATTAATTAGTACTCGAGGACACATTTCACCGCCAGCTCTGCTCTGTCAATATCGAGGGATGGAGAGAGTTGTAGGATCCCTCCGTCTTCGGCAGAACAGCTGCTGCTCTCCAATTAACAAGTTAATCAAGTGACAGTTATTTAGCACATTCATTTCACTTCAATATGCTGTATCGACCCGGGCAGCTGGCTTGCGAAAAGGCACAGATGAACGATTATACATCATGATCAGTTTTTAATCACATGATGAACTACACCCCCTCACGCAAGTATACTGGCTGCTGTAAAAGCGGAAAGTATTCAGACCCCTTCACCTAAGTTGGCGATTTCTTTATATCAGCGTTAATTCTATTCAGTTGCAAATCACAAGGGACACTTGAATTTCCTTTGTAAGTGATCAATACATTGATCCATCCCCTGATCAAAGTATTATATTGAATATAGCCACTGAAAGCACAACACACAGACACGAGACTGGATTGGTTTATCTAGAGAAACCTCAACAGAAACAGGGCAGTCGTGTCTCGAATGGATTAGAAATAGATCTTAAATAATAAAACTGATACAAGGATACAGGAGGACAAAGGGTTTAACTGTAAAGGACGGCACTGATCCAAGGGGTGAGATTTTAACATCCTCAATTATGAAAACCCGGTCTCAGGTGTTTACTGAATAGGATTCTCTGCAGTGTGGCTCTATAAGCCTAAATCCAAATTGCTTTCAAATAATTTCTTTTTTTCCCTGGCAGATATCCTGCGAATCAAATTACTTTACCTTTTCAGGGCGAGCTTAGTGCCCTGAGTGTCCTGAGAGCACAGTGACATCACAGCGATCGTATCCCCCTAATCTCACAGCGCAGGAACTCACTGCAGTTATTAGTGCTTAAATCAGGGAATGCATAATTTATTTATAGTTCTATTAAAAATGCAGGGTCTGGATTAAACCCTCACCTTCCTTCTGCCTTCTATTTCACACGTAAAGGGCCTGTAAACTAGTGTCGGTGGGGTGAGGACAGTGGCTTGTTAGGGAGAATAAATAAGTGAAGGAAATTAGGTTTCCCGACATCCCTTCTGCCCTGTATTTGTGTCCCGACTATCACCATCCGCCGTGGCACTCAAAAGAGGTTATATAATAAATAAATAAAATGGTGTAATGCTGATGAAACCAAAAACAGCAGGTTCTCGGTGTGCAGATACTACTCACGAGTTATATAAAGAGTTTTTTTCTTAAAGTCCTCTCTGAAATTAGACTGAGGGGCCCGAGAGGAAAGCAGCCGAGTGCCTTGTGAAGCACCTTAATTGAACTTCTGCAGTTTTCATCAGCTCCCTGGGACCACTGAGGATGCTCTGAGGGGACAGTGCATCTGACGGCCACAGCCGGCCAACCTGGTGAGGTAGAGACCCCTCCATGGACACATGGACTGCGGTGGAGTGTTGAAAAGGCCAACTATCAGGCCAGCTTCACACCAGCCCATTTTCTCGCTCGCACTTTTAAGATGAACCCCCTTTCGTAACCACTAAATTGAAACAAACAGGCACAGCAAAGGCACACATGACATCAAAGCTCAGAGAGGACTATATTTACAACATGACCACATCGTAAAGAGAATACACTGACATGAGCCACAGTCATCATCATCTCCTCCTGCGTCACATGCTCTCGCATAACTGGACGTGAGAATGCAGACAATTGCATTTGTATCCTTGTCTATTGATCTGACGCACATGGATATATAGCTGGATACATACGGCAGATAACGAGAGAAAAAGAGTGAACCCACACCTCAGGGTGTCTTGTATTCTCCTTGTGTTTCATGACAGTGCCCTCGGTGATGGCGTGTATAATGCGTGTTCTGAACATATTTGCAGCACTTCAAGGGAGTGGCCAGGCCTGCCCTGCTGTATAAAAATAACTCCGACCCGTCACTGCAGCACAGCGGCCTCGTTTCACCTCAGAAACAAGAACAATCCTAAATCACTCACCCCTCCAGACACACACACACACACACACACACACACACACACACAACACACAAACTGACATGCTAGACTGCCTCAGTGAGATTTCTTACTGAATGATGCTGTCTGCCTACAACTCTTCTTCACAACAGACTGTTCAGCGTTCAGGAGAGAAACACATGTTGTGAACGTGCTCCATGTTTTTAAGACTGGTGACAGAATTGTGTATTGTGTATGATTTGACGTAAACTGTATACAGTGAGCTGTGTATACTGAGCTCCGTGAATGAGAAGGTACTTGAGAGCACGGTGTCGGCTGTTCAGACAGGATCTGCCGAATCAGTCCTGATCTTAAGCACACAAGAAAATCTCTTGAAGAGACTATGCGAACGTCAAGTTATAAATTAAATCAGCCGAAACCATTCCCACGAAGTGCGGATTATCATTTAGCCCCAAAGAACCTGTTTCACTAAGACAGACTAATAACGGTGATGGAAATAAAAGTTAAAATTAATCTTCACATGTTACCGAGCTGAATACTAATGTCTTGCTCCTGGAAATCATGTCTTCGTTAAAAGAAAAAGAAATACTGGAAACAAATCCATAGAAGAAGACGGATTCCATCTGAAAGAGCCAACCACACGGGACAGGTTCACAGGACTCTGCTACAGGGGTCCGCGTTCCTCGCCTCGTCTGTGTGTGACCGAGAGATTCTGGGAACGGACCCCTCCATGTTGGAAAGCGCACAGTGTGACACGGCAGTTCTGATTCCGATTTGTGGCGAGTTTGGATGCTTCTCAGAGGGTTAATGAACTGGTTGAGTGTAAGCAGAAGACTCGGTTAGTGCTAGCTGGCCAGATGGTCTTAATAAGTGACACTTCCCCACCATGGGGCAGGAAGAGGTCCGGTCAGTAAAAGCCAGGCGGAGAGAGAGAGAGAGAGACAGACAGACAGACAGAGAGAGATGGGGAGGCAGGGCGGAAGAGCAGGCAGGGTGGAGTCAAACCCATGCAGGTTAGCGGCCCGCAGCGCAGGATTGCATCTCTGCCCTACCTTCAGGCACGGGGGTGCGGTGTACGGAGGCAGGGGCTGGCACAGCGGTGGCTCTAGTGTGTTAGAGATACGAGTGTCCCCTCCATCTTGTTTCCTGCAACGAGAGGGAAAAAACCACACAAACCGTTAACTCAGGCTGCAAGGACACAGACTCCCCGGCCAGCTGTCAGCGGACACGGGCTGGGCATCCACCACTAAGTGTCACTGCTGTCGCACGACTACTGGTGTGACTGTGAGGAACACACTCAAGGGCCACTCGGAGCTTCACAAGTCAGAGCTACATCATCTTCTCCCCCAAATACCGAAAACTTTGTGCGTCTCCCTGTCAAGCTGTATTCAGAGCGGGCACTAGGTGTACATGATTGACATTTTAGCTTGGCAGCAATAAAAGACAATAGCTGGAGATTAGGGAGGTATTTACTGGCTCAAACTGGCACATGTAATGAGAGAGCTGCTGAAATGATTTATAATCATAATCCTTTATAACTTGCTGCTACACTGGGAGTAAACGGTTTGTGATGCAATTTACTGTGACCACAATAATGGAGCTGACATTTGCAGTACAGACACTGTGTACCAGCAGCTGTGCACACAGTTCCTTTCAACGGCAGCTTAGGCACCTTTTTTATAGTTTAACTTCAGGCCGGTTACAAGTGATTGGTTGGAGTGCAGGCTGACTTAAATAGCAAAACACAGACAAAATAGCAGCAGTCTGGGCAAAACGGACTCTCTTAACTGTCCCAACAATAAAATTATTATAAGAAATGCCAGAATGCTGTGACCGAGTGATTAATTATTGTACAGGATAGCACATGTCAAAAGGTAGTGAGGGCCGCGTGCAGATTAGCTAAACAGCTGTTTAACATTTCCTAATTAATGACCCTGAACATTCCTCAGGGTAGGAAAGCACCGAAACTGTGAAATAAGGTCAAGAGCATTGAATCAACCTCAACAGAACCAAAACAAAACAAAAGGTTACAAAAAAAAGCCTAGAACTGTTGTTTATCGCTAATCTTTCGCAGGATTTTAGGATGACCCAAATAGTGAGGACTTGTTAAATTGACTAAACTGTGGTTTTTAAAATATTCAAATAACAATTGTATTAATTTCATATTCCATATTCTTTGGCTTCCCTATTTCAGTATACTGAGAGTTCAACACCAGGAAGGCTATTTTGTTCAGTTTTCCCCATAATGACTTGTAGTTTTCTTTTTATTAATATATAAAAAGGAAGAAAGACATGTTGTGAGAAAAACAGTTATAGCCCACCTCTCTGATGAAGTTATTAAGCATGTCAATAATCCACCGTGCCAGGTGTTCCCAGCTGACTGCGGTTTGAAAACCCAGAGATGTGCAATTCCTTTCAAAGCTGACCTGAAGTCTCTCGTGTGCGTCTGTGTCTTTAAGAAATTATGGACAGAGGAAGCGTGTTGTGCTTGATTGGATGTCCCTCTTGCTCTCAGCTAACCAGACTAACCGAGAGAAGGCTTGCATAATGATCATTTGTGGCGCAGCAGATGGAAAACAATATGCAAACATGATGTTAATCATCTGGGTAAAAGCACTGTCAGTACTCCGGAGATTCCCACATTTAATTTCATCACTTCACCAGCTCTGAGGACCAGTGCCTGGATGCAATCAAAACCTTAACTCTAACCTGGACTTGATGATTTGTTTCTGCTTGTTTCTGTTGCTTTTTTTGCTTCTACCTCAACAACAACCACCAAGCAGTGGGTTTGTGCATACTGTGAACAGCAGATGCGTCACAATTGTATTTAATCTGAGCCCAAATAGTTCAAGTATCATCTAAATGCAGAAGAATTAGTCAACATCTTTAGTACACTGAGATGCACACTACCAGACAGCTACATCCAGTCGTGGGGGCTGAGAGGAGTCGGGGTAACCTTTGGCTGGATGAAAACTAAAAGCACCCAATGTTTTTTTTTAATTCTCAGTGGAAGGCGAGTGGGTGTTGCCTGGATCATCATTATTATTTTAGAAGGCTACTGCACTTTTTCCCCATGGTGACTCACATTCAAGGAGGAACAGTAACTAATTCTACAGTGTAAAGGTTGCGTATTATAAAATGATGTCATGAAAAAAGAACAAGACGGACCTAGCAAAGGAGGTGGAGGGAAACTGGATGAGTGATCAGTGGGATGTAACACACAAAAATAATGTGATGCCCAGTGGAGCTAGAGTTAAAGCAGGAAGATCCCTAGGACAACCCAGGACACCGACAGACAGCAACAGACAGCCAGGATGTGGCCAGAGTGGACCAGCTTGCCCTTTGCCTTCCTTTATCAATTAAAAACCATAGAAAAGTTCATGAATCATGTCTGAAAGTCAATTCAAAGTCAAATTGTTTTTCAAGCAGCACTGAAAATGTCTCATATCTGCGACAGGACGGGATCTTTCTGTGACCTTTTTGCATTTGCCAACTTAGGCTAACTACGCTGTGAATGTGTCAATGTCAAACTCATTTAAGTCGCCTCTTAGTCGCACACTTCCTCGTGGATTTCTAGTCGACGACCAATGAAAGAAGAATTCAGTAACTCTCTCTACCAAACGATGGACCGGGGCCATTGAGCTGATGAAAACAAAGTGTATTAGAGACGTTTATATCTTAAATCTGCTCCCACTGCATTCTTGTCTGTGTTCCTCTGCGGTACTGAAGCATATTTCCTCAGGGATGAGATGACTGTGGCGCGTCAGGATGTTCTGAAGTGCGTCGCAGGCACACAGCTCTCTGTTGGGGGCTTATTAAGCAAGATTAAAAACCTTTGTCATCGTCTCTTACTCATTTATTTAGAATGGTTATCTAATGTCGTCTTTGTTGTCATTTAAAATGCTTCTCAAAACTGGAGTCTTTTATCTTTGGTTTCCTTTATACACGCTGTGTACCGTATTATTTTTTAATCCTCGTGTCTTTTTGTTATATTCTCTATTCATACCTTGTTTTAGATTTCTGTAACAGGCTTTGAGGTGTTTCGTTTTCTCTTTGGGGGGGCTTGACAGAAATAAATGAATCATTGTATTGACGGCCTGAATCGCAATTAAAAGTGCACTGAAATACGTCTCTGAAACCAGTTAATCATATCCATTCCCTCAATGCTCAGAGAGCCCCCCAGTGCTGGCGCCTCTGTCCCCCCCACCGTGTCCGATTGTCCGCGCCTCTCAGAGTTACAGCAGCTGTGACACGTTAATCAAACCCCCCCTGAGCTCGGAGACCACCAGGAGGTGCGGGGACACTGAATACGACACACCATCGCCAGGAGGGTCCGACCCGTGGGCAAAGCTGGAGAGGGGAACCCATCAATCATTATCAGCGGCGGTAGGTCTCTGCTCTGTCTCACAACAAAGGGAAACCCCTCTGGATCTCAATAAGCATCAGTCTCTCGGGGGTGGAGGCGCTTAATCGTGTGCCTGTGTTTCTCCCTGTGTGTTGAAAGTGTGCCTGACCCACAGGATTATTTGGCTGGGCTGGGGGCCGAGGGACAGCTCAGCAGCGTGTGTGGCAATGCTGCGGCCAGGCTGGTGTCGTGGCCGGCTGCCACATGAGCGCGGAGAGTGCAGGGGTGACGGCCCCCAGCAAGGGGCTGAGCAGCAGGGGGGGAGGGACTGCGGCACAGAAAGCACTGATATAGGAGGTCTCCCTGAATAGCGCTTGTGTCTGCGTGACAGCGACACACACGGGAACATATAACAGCAGAGCTTTCTCTTTCAACTGGACAGAGGGGACGTTGAACAGTCAGTGAACTCCTACAGATAAGCAGGTAGCCACGAACACAATAACCACGAACCTGGGCCCTTCTGGACATCTGCAGACCAATAACAGTCTATAGGACAGTCTCCTCCGCAGTGACCTTAGACACCAGATACAATAAAAATACTTGAATTGCACCGTGAAGCCCTGACTTCCACTCTCTATGACAAACAGAAACAGGCACCCAGCAACAAAGAGGGAGATGCTGTTGATTTACAAGACCATCTGTCCTCTCAGTAAAATCCAATTACAACAGCAGTGCACAATTGGCAGTTGACCCACTGCGCTAAAGGACCAAAACCAAAACACTAGATTGTATTGCCAAAACACTAGAAGCACACAACCTCTACGCACACAAAATACAAAGGCCTGCACACAATTAAACACTGATAACAACTACAACATCAAGAGTTTATGAACATGCAGCAACAGGTGTAATGACGATGCTGTACAAACTCCATACAACATGAACTCTATACACAATAGTATAGCTTACAGCGTCACAAACAACTCTAGTGCAAGACCATATGAGGCACTTATTTTTTTAATTAACTCATCATGATGATGAGTAAAGGCTGATTAGGTCATTATTAAACATGTCATTATAGATTAATGCACAGACAGCACCTTTGTCATAAACCTCCACACAGGCCTTGCCGAATGCTGAATTAACATTTTTCCCGGTAATAAGTAATTACTAATTAAGGTCTAATCAAAGAGAGCCTCTGTTCCTCATTAATTAGTTACTAATTTGAAAGACAGCTTAAGATGTGATTCTGCTCTACCCGCCCGTATAATACACCAGCCCACTCATATAAACTAGAGTGAAACAATACACATAAAAAAACAGATGAGGAAATTAATAAAGTGACGAGGCTGACCAGGGGTGGGTAGGAGTCAGTACACCCCAGATCCACCGCATGTTTATTCACAGGAAAATAACACATTAAGTCCGGCCAGGTTCAGTTGTGCGTTACTTGTGTTGAAGAAGCACGACCAGGCCTCCCTGTCCACGTGTGTCATCCCCTCCTGACACATGGCTGCTTCCTGTCATCTCTGATTCTTCATACCCCACTGAACGCAGCGCACGCACAAATAGAGAGAGCTGCGAAGCCAGAGAGCCGTTACAGTCCTGTACCGACGGTGTCACCGGGATATAAATGTAACAGTGGTTATTAACAGTATTAAATAGACAGATTACTATTTCTGTTGATGTACCGTTAGGAGTTTGTTCCTCGATATCAAGAGGATTGTAAATGCAGATGCTTGTGTTGCACAATATGCCTCAGAAAACCCTCCCTTTACAATATCACCCTGACCGGTCAAATGCTGCCACTCTGTCAACTTGTTTCCATTCAGAAGAACAGAATACAGATTGTGTTTCTTTTCATGGATTTCCCCTTCCAGGAAATCAGTGCCAAGAAAAAAATCACAGTCAACACAATACACAATAACGCTGGGGCAATGTTCTCTGTGTTTAAGCTGCTGCTGAGAACACCTGACTCCTGGGGGCTCCCTAGGTACATACAAAAACAAAAGTCAACACGACCTCACTAAGCTTGGCTAAGTCCAGCAGAAGAGCTCGGGCCGAGGGAGACCCGGCACTGGGAGCTGGCCGTTTATAAGCAGGAAGGGAAGGGAGGAATTGAGCATTGCACACAATCACAGTGCAATCTAACAAAAAGGCTGCAAACAGAGAGCAGGCTTTAGACTCAGCAGTGTATGAAGGAAGAGTCTTGATGTACGAGACGCACATGTGGGATTGACAGAGACCGGCACAGTGTGCTTAAACCCATGGCACCGACTACAGTCTGGGACAATCCCGGTGTAAACGAGAGCCTCGCGAGCTTAAAGACACGCCGGCGTCAAGACGAGCCGGTGCGCTGCTTCCGACTGACAGCTCAAGGCAATGCAGGGGGCCGTCGCAGGGCTGGGTGGATTACAGCGACGCACATCCTACAGCCCCCAGGGATTTGAGAGCAGGCTTTACCTGAGCAGAGCAGGTTCTGCGTGTCACATTGCATATGCTATAGCTATATACAGCCCCGCACACCACTTGTATCACATCCCCCGCGGCAGCCGTGTGCGAACTCACACCTGGCTCTCGCACACAGGAGCGCAGCTGAAACAATGCGACGGGCGAATACACAAACACAACTAAATGCATGCAGAGACAATGTGAGCAAAGTTACTTACTGTCTTTCAGCCGAGGCATACGAAACCACGTGTGGGGAGAAGAACTGAGCTGAAGTGAGGGTCTCTGTCCGGGCTGTCCTGTGTGTGTGAGGGAGCTGTGTGTGTGTGTGTGAGACCTGCGCTGGCTGAGGCTCTGCACACCTGCTAGCAGGAGCTGATTCGCTCGCTCGTTTCAATCACGGCTGCAGCGTCCCCTCAGCTCCTCATCTCTCTCTCTCTCCCTCCCTCCCTCTCTCTCTCTCTCTGCACTCTCTCCCTCCCCCACCCAGAGAAGGACACACAGACTGAAGGCTGCCGATCCGTGCCGTTTGATGGTGCCTTGTTTTGCATTCATTATGCCTTGCCTTAATTAAACAAGTCTCCCTGGCAGGGGCTGTCGCTTAGGCAACCGAACCAGGAATTTACAAAAAAAATGAATCAAATCAAATCAAACGCAAGCATGAATAACCCTCCTGCCCCACACCCCCCACCTCCCCGACCCAAAAACGGATTATAAAACAGGAGTCACATTGTGTCTCGGGCGCTCGGCTCGTGTGTTTGTGTGCATGTGTGTCCTTAATCTAATATTTGAAGACTAAAAGTTGGCAGGGCTGCTCCCCACACCAGCTGCAAACAGCATTGCATGTTCCCTCCATCCACAGTGACAGAGGGGGGGGCAGGAAGACGCACTGACCGCTGTGGCGATCACCTGCATGGTTAAGCAGCACTGTATCATGGTACAAGCTCATTTTGTTTTGTGTCTTTCTAAAACATTGTCCAGGACATGGGAAGCACACACAACGTCAGAATGGTGAAAAGAATATGCCCCCTGCAGTCACACAGGCCTGAAGAAGTGTGTGCGGGCATCTGTTGTTTTACCTCAGTCTCTCCCAGCTCCAGTCCTGGGGAACTGATAAGGCTCTCAGTTATTAGATCCAACCAGCATCACATTAGGTAATTATTTCACTACTTCACCTGGTATCTAAAGCATTATTGAACAGGATGTGGGACTTGAGTGAGAAGAAAAAATCTAAAGGAAAGAACCAATGGATACTCCTTTCTTTTTTCTCCTTTCCGAATAACTAAAGACCTGAGAGAGGCAGTCGTTCTGGCAGGGCTGGATCTGGGAAAAAAGATTTGGAGTTGACGGCTAACATTGTAATCCATGTAAACAAAAGAGGGCAGAGTTCCCCAAACTATGTCAAGGGAGTGGTTGTGAATGATGGGACACAGTGAAAGAGTGAAAGAGCCATTATCTACCACATGAGCAATTAAACCTCAAGCTCCCACTGCTTTTTAAAAACGCTTTAACAGGACATTTGCAGCTCAATGGGCACTTTCATTTTGAATCGAGAGGTATTAAAAAAGCTGGGGGCCTTTCAGTGGACACCTGAGAATGTGGAAATCAGGAAAAAGGATATGTAGTGAAAATAATAGTGCTGAGCATGAGAACCACAATATGGGTTTCTGGGTTTTGGATTGTATTTCTAACAGACCTTTTGCTAGTATATAACACAATGACTACTATTTATTATTATTAGGCTTGTCTGGATTGTATTTTGTTTGTCCAGAGCTCCAGTGACTATACAGGGCTTCGTGTTATTTGATCTTCATCCTTTACTTTGATGGGCTTTCGGGAGATTCAGAGAAGAGGGATGGAAACAGACTGCAGGCCATGTTCTCATGTTTGTTGAATCATCCTCTCACTGTGACGACCCCGTGTTCGCTGTAACTCCACTACTGATTAAATTGTTACACAATTCCCCATATTATTATTATTTTTTGACCAACACACATCTCTGAACCAATCACGGCCTATCATACAGACTTTATTAAGGAAACTATACTTCAAAATCCTTTCAATTTAGGATTACCTCTTCTCAAAATCACAGCCAGGTCATGTGGAGTTTGCTGTGCTCAGAGGACACACACTTTCACTGACAAACAGCCCTGACCTCACAAGTCTCCACGGAAAACGAGGTGCTGCTAGAATAGACCTGCGCTGACCTTTTGCCTTTCCCTGAGGTTTCGGTGTTCATTTCCACAGACGAACATGCATTTATTTTGTAATCACTGGACACACCTGGAAGCCCCAAACAAGTTATTGATTTAAAAGCCATGCCAATAACCAGTCTGTTGTTGCGTTCACCAGAGACCCTTCAATAGCCCCTGTCCTGATCCGACACACCCCCTGCCATCAGTGCAGTAATCAGGAGTGACTGAATGCGATACTTACATTCATCTAGACAACAGCATGTGAGCAGATGGACCTCACAGCTTCTGCGAACACAAGCGTGCTCCCATTTCAGAGCTATGACAGATATTTCAAATCATAATAACAACTGCATGATATATACAAGAGAAACAAGAGAAGGCAACTACAAACGCACGTGCTCTTGACCACAGAGAGAAGGGAAAACATCATTGGTTTTCTTGTCCTTCCCGAGGAGGACACCACAATGTTTGCAGTGTACAACAGCCACAAAGCATTAATCTCTCCAGCATCACACCCTCCTCAGAGCCACGTCATGGAGCACGAGGGCAAAGCTTACCGCGCTTGATGGACCCTGTAGAAGACCACGTCCCGCTTTGGCTTGGTCCTCTCTGATGGTCTGATTCTCCGAATGAAAAGCATGTCCTCCGGGTTTAGGAGCATCGCTGCTCTAGCTGCCCGAGTTGAAATGATAACCAGGTTCACTGACAGTGAACTGAGAAAACGCTGGCCCTCCCCAATGGCTTTAAGGCAGGTTTTCTTTTCTTTTCTTTCTTCCACCTGCTCACACGCCCTGCATCTATGGGCAGGAGGCGTGGCTCAGCCCACACGTCCATCCTTTTGTAAAAGTGTAGAGTTACACACCAGACAGGACCTCCCGGTGAAACGCCCGCTCCCAGAGGAAAAAAAGTATTTGAACCTCTGGTAAAGAAAAAGAAAGGGAAAAGAGGAGGCAGCAGGGAGGGCAAGTAGGTTCATTTATTGCCCTCAGATTAAGGACTCTTTGCCAATGGTACACTTCTCTTTCCAATTATGTGTAGTAAGGAGTGTTGGAGCCATTCCTATAGAAAGAAGGGAGTGGCGGTGGTGGTGCCTTGGGCTGGTCTTTATGTTGGTGGTAATATAAGCCACAGTGTAATAACCGAGTGGTTACAGGTGTCCCTTGTGTCTACAGCCCCCAGTGGCCTTCGATCGCAGTGTCATATGACACATCCCTCAGCATTAGAGCAGGGGTGTCATTCTACTCAGCTCTCAACCACCTTTGAAACACAAATTGCATCGTTTTATGACACCGATCGAGAGAATGCAAAAACCAGAACTGCAAGCACTACAAAACAAAACACAAAAGAATGCACCAACTGTAAATATTGATTATCAAATAATAAAAAACATCACAGGGTGTATAGACTCTGGCTGTAGATGCTGTATTTATTGACAAACAAAATGAGTTTTCCTCACCGAGCAAGGGCAGTTAATGCTATAACAATATATCCAATGACTGCAAACTCAATGGCAAACAAAACTGCAGGGCCCTGATTTTAGTGAATGGTATTGATTGAGAGCCTCCTGGTCGCTCATTATGTTGAGGAACCCCAGCAGCTCCGACTGAGCCGACAAAAACAAACAAACCAACAAACACTTCATACATTTCTATCATGCTGCTGAAGTAATATATCCATAAACCCAGCAGGGCTTTCGCTCCTGAGCTGGCGCTGCCTGTGACCCACAAACGCACTTTATTTAAACTGAGTTTGGAAGCAGGCCTCCAGCAAACACAGGCTGGACTGGCTACAGAATCAACCTGAGCCACCCAGTCCCATTTCGGTAATGTAAGACTGAGCACAAACACACGGCTTTAAAACTGCCGTCTACAGTGTCTGTTCTGTGTTTTTCTGTTCTGGGAATTATTTATATATAGACAAATATATATATGTATACACAAATACTTGGCAAAACTACACAGAAAACAGAAACAGAAAACGATATGCATTGTTCTGCTTCAAAGACTTCAAGACCATAAATATTGTGTAGATTGATTTAACTGTATTGTCTTTTCACGGATTATAAGAACCTGTTTGACTAGGTGGCATTGGAAACTGAAACAGGCTTGACTGTCTACTGTGCCATGATGGTGCATAATTAAAGCACTGTGAAGCCCCCAGGGGGAACTACAGGGCTGATGCAACTTTTCACAGCCTCAGGTACAGTAGTCATGTTTAAATGTGTCTCAGCGTTACTCACTCCGGTGCCTCGACTTTATGGGGAAAATAATACAGAAACCAAGGTTTAGCTCTTACATATTCAGAAGATCTGTTTTGTTATTAAAACAAACTGTGCATTACCAGCCGTCTGCAGGACAGCACAAAGAGAGGCACAGATGGAGACAGATATGAGCGTTACAGGCCCCAAAGGATTTTGACAAACAGCACCAGGCTGAAACGGGACTGCAGATTAACTGTAATTCCTCTCGCTATCCTCGGGTTCGTGGCAACACTCGCTCGCGTTTGTGATCTACAGCCAGCCGTGATATTAAAACACATCTCAGAGGGCTTCAGATATTGAACTATTTCTTATGAAAAATAGTGAATGTACAAGAGGGCGCGCATTAAGTAGTTTTTTTGTTTTGTTTTCAAGAAAACGCAGTCAATCAGCCTGAATTAGCGTTTTAGTGTTCACTTCCTGGGCCCTGGCAAGTCAGGGAGAGAGCATCAACTGTGGCTATAGTGAAATAACTTAAAACTAATCACTGCTTATTTTCCACTTAGATGAGATGCAGGAAAGACAATTACCGCCAAACAAATACCCAATTAGATACAACAAGCCATCAGAACATACTTCCTTCCCTGAGGGTTTAAAAACTCTGCTCCCAGATTTAACTGTATTATGCCGTGTTCAACGCTCATGAAACTAACAAACAATAACTGACAATAAAGTCTTGCCATCCAGAACGCTATGTAGGACCATGGATGTGATTTAACTACAGTGTGGGTCAACAACCTCGAGATCACAAATCTACACAAATTAAAGAGAAAAAAGGTTAAGCCTGTTGAAAGACAGCATCAATTGTCAGATAGCGCTGGTGGACTGGATACTGGATAGTTTGTGTTGAGAATCGTCTGGATCAGGTCCAGCTGGATGCAAAACACCAAACTACCCGGCATATGTGTTAGTCTGTACAGACGTCTGCCGCTCTGATGCTTGGTGCTGTGCCTCAGTCTAGTACAATGCATATGAAACCCACATCACTGAAGCAAACTATTGCTGTGGCAGGCCTGTGTGAGCGTTGTGTGAAAAATAAAACAACAAAGACACCATCCGAGTCAAACATCCATGTAATGACAACAATGTGTTACAACAGTGCAACGGCCAGGTCTTGGCATTCGGCCCCGGCTCAGTCCGCCGTGAACGGGCTGCACCGTGAAGAACTGTCTGGCTTCCTTCCGACAGTTAATCGTGTCAAGACAAACAGACACAGGTGTTGCTTGTCACCGGTTTTAATAACTCCAGAAATAAATCAAATCACTTCTCAATTCTGGCACCTGATTGTGTGAAGAATCCATCTCCAGGCAGTGGCTCTTTAATTAAAACAAGTACAAAGAGCAGAGGAGAGGGAGGTAGGAACAGGGCACAAAGAAAGAGGCTTTACCCTTCAACAAAATCACACAGCGTGAATACAAAATACGTCTTACATTGTTCGTTCGAGCCCGTGCTACACCCCGATGTATGTTTTTCTGCGAGGCCAGAGCCCTGGATGTTCAACAATCCCTGCCCTTGACTGACCCTCCTATCATGTAATGAGGTTATTTTCTGGTAATCTCAGGGTTATAGCTCAATTACACTCCAATGGGAGAGTAATTCTCACTTTTTCGTGTCAGGTCACTGAAAACGAGTACCTGTCCTGGCGCGTCCTCTTCCTCGCTCGCTGCAGGAGTGAAATTGTGATCACAAGCACGTGCAGTTTGACCTGACCCCCTGGCATGCCTTCCCACAGTGCCCCGTGTCACCCGAGTTTCGCTCTCCCCAGTGCTGGCAGTGTTCTGGGTGGGAGATGTGTTTTGGGATATCAGTGGCACTTCCAGGTCAAAGGGCAGATCCACCAGTTTCCTCTAGTGCTGTCCTGGCACACAGTTATCTCTGTCATTCACATAGCAGAGAAACAAGGGAAACTAAAACCAAAAAGTATGAAAACAAGAAATATTTGAAAGAGTAAGTTCAGTGGTAATGGTGTTTTAATCCCCACAGGGAGGAGATGAAAACATGGCGCTCTGTGAAGATACTCTGGTCTCCTGCTGTTAATCTCCTGTGCCTTCGATTGCACCGCAGGAGGCTGCCGATCCCCAGTCCGATCCTTATCAGGCGGTGAGGTGTCTTTGCCGGACAGTCTTCTTGTACGCTGTGTTGCAGGATGCTGTGGCTGCAAATTGCTGAACACGTGCCGGTTGTTTTATATGCATATACAGCTTAAAGTAACCTCTTATCTGCCTGCCAGCAGTAACTCCGCTCGCCTGTGACACTTCTCTGCTGTGCGACATCTCCCAATGTTAGATTGTAAAGTCATCGCCCAGGAAATCAGGAAGTCTGTCTGTAGCGGGCAGGACCAACAAAACAAAACGCACCGAAATGCTCCATCCAACCCAATTCATATCATCTCCCCTCAGGCAGTGCAATCTCTGCATCAGAATAAAACCCCATCGCCTGTGAGGCAGGGAAATGGATTATGAATATTAATCCCCAAAAAGCAGCTTTTTTTTCTCTTCCTTTCAAGAACAAATAATCTAAAAGCTTGGGGAGTTTCATCCTGTACAGTTTAACAGTCTCCTGCTGCACGAATGCTGCCGGGTAGCCCAGATGCCTACAGGGGCCAACACTTACTCTCAAACACACAGAGGAGCTCAGTTTCTTGGCCCTGGTGATGTTCTCAGTGTGCTTTTGTGTAGCGATGGAAAGAGGGCGGATGTTCTCACCAGCAGATGGGCAATAAAAACTGTACAATGAATGATTTTCACTGTCTCTACTGTCTTGTCCTCTCTCTCTCTCCTCACACTGTTAATTTGTTAGATTTCCAAAGCTCTATTCTCCGAAGATTACAGGGTTTGGTTTCCAAGCAAAGCTTTACCGTTGTGCCAGAGCGCGCTAAATTTAGGCACATCTAAGCAGCAGAAACTCGCAGTCTGACCACCCCAGCTGTTCCTGTCCTGCTGCCAACCCCTTCAGATGTGCGAGCCACAACACCAACAGAGGAACACGCAACATGGCATCAGCCAGGGAAAAAACAACGCTGTTGGCACGATCACACGCCGGGCGCTCTCTCTTCTGACTCGATCTTACTCTGAAGTCCGGCACAGAGGAGGAGTGGGTGGTACTCCATGTTGGAGCCTCGATCAGATGCGACAAACCTGACACTGTACAGATCATAAGAGTCCAGATACAGACACGGAAAACATCTGGCAGCAAAAGGCAGTGCAGCCGTCTGTCTGGCAGTCCCTGTGTTTCCGAGAAGACTTAACATCTGGACCAGGCTGGCAGAACATCGATATGAACAGGCGACCTTACCCTGGGCAGCAGGAAGACATCTCCTTTATACATGGGTACTTCTTTCCAGGTGGCATTACCTAGATGACCCCATTTCTCTCATTTTGACAGGACACAAAACTTCTGGCCCATTCCTGTGTGGAGTAGATTCCAATCATCTGCCCGGTTTGAGTTCAGTATTAAGAATGGTATTACAGCACTGACAGTATTTACTCATGACTTACGAGCTGACACTGATTTTCAGATTGAGGGCCAAGCTGCTGCCAGAGTTGTTTACAGTATTTGCCAAGAACTCTGTAAAGCTGTTTATCAGGAGCACAGTCTGTGTGGAAAACACGCATGTGCACCCGATCTCATTTTCAGGAAATGTCCTTGTTCTTTGTAAAGAGTGTGGCCCAACTTTATAGCCCAGAGACTGCTTTGGGTGTTACCCCGGGGCTACCCACCTAAGCAGCAAGATGGGTTGTCCTGTGCTGCCAGAGGAGCACCACCACACCCCAGTCAAGTATCCTCACAATGTCTCCAGCATCTAAAGCTATTGCTGTAACGATTACCCAGGGAAGGGGCAAAATGCATATATTTTTCCCAGTGACACCCTGTACCTGTCAGACTTGGAAAACGACAAACACCCAGTCTGTATCTTTAGACATACGTGAAACCGATCATGTTTTGTGTGTGAAAATCAGCCTTACAACACGCCTCTGGAGAAACAGAACAAATAAAAACAGAACAAATAAAAACAGAACGGAAGGAGCCCAGTGCGGCTTCCTGTCTAATGAGGGAGGCATGTTGTTCGACCTGCCTGGGTTCAATTCAGACTCGTAATCAAAGTGTGCTAAAGCGTTGCTGTTCCAGCAGGAGGTAATTAAGGCCAACCTCGGGGGTCCTACGGGGGTCTTAGCTGTGCTTCTCTCAGCTTCGTATTAATTATAAGGCACAGAGGTCCACTTCATTTAGCGCCGGGGACGGGAGCATGGAGACGACGCACAACGCAGAGGGGGCCTTCATTTACCTGATGAAGGAAAACCATAGGAAACCAGAGAGGTGGGAGATAGAGACTACCGGGACTGCACGGGGTTAACTCCCTGCCTCTGAAGGCACTCTGTTGCAGATGACTGAATTAATGCCCCTCTCAGGGCTGGGGAGAGATAAATGAGGCTGTGTCACAGCCGGGCCCGGTGGGCATCAGTCTGCACAGACACGTCCACACACTTCAGCACCGACTCATCGGCATGGGAGTTGTAAAGTCTTAAATGGGAGGATTTGTGATAAAAATAAAATTTTGGGGGGACTGATCCAAACTGGGAAGTTAATGTGACTTCGGCATGAAGGGCCTGTTAAATACTGACGCGAATCACAATTTCATAGTCATTTCAGATGAGCGGTTGGCTGGCACTGATACATTTTCATCGATTGATCTGCCCTCCGGCTGTGTATTTCAAAGAAAATTACAATTTCGGAAATATTGTTCAGAGAAAGACTGATATTATAGGGGGTGGTTTATTAAAGGCTTTAGATAAAACCCGGAGAGCTGAGATCTCAGCATCAGCATGGAGTGAGGAAGGCCGAAGTGACGGGAACTATTGAAATACAAAGCAATGAGGTCAGAGTATTTAAATGTGGATTTCACTGCAGCCTCCAACCACTGGAGGGCGCACAGCACTAGGCAGAACGCCAGTGGAGAATTCAATTCAGAATCCAGCACTGCTTCGAAACTGAAGGAAAACTGACAGCCTGTATTTTCCCCACCATATATCTCTGATAACAGGCCCACAGGCTGCTACAAATAGATATGAAACCAAGATACAACTCCACTAATTGCTGGAGTACTGAAGTAACTGAAAAACAAACCCTATTGATTTTTGTTTTTTAACTTTGAACTACGAATCTATATCTTCGTATACAGTCCAGGGGAAAAGTCTGGAAGGAAGCAAATATGTACTTTTGACTGGGAGAGCACAGCATCGATAGTGAAAAGATCTCTCAATGCAAGTGCGCTCTGTGATTAATCAGGCAAATTCACATCCTGCCTGGGTGCCCACCTTTCAACGTGAAAGGAAGATGCATTTTACTGTCATTACATTTCTGATGCGGCTAATTAAATTATATTATTATTATTATTGCCGTCCGGGAAGCAGAGAAAAGAAGAACTGCCATCCTGTCCTGTATGTATTTCAGTGTCGGCAGGAAAGTGTCTTATCTCAGGCACCCAGTATCTGTATGGCAGAAAGACTCAAGCTATGCTTAATTGATTGTGTAGACTATGTACTTTTTCCACTGAGAAAAAAGACAATGGGATAGACCACACTTTCAAAGTAGAACAAGTCAGAGACAGAGCAGACTATAGTTTGTGATCCATTATTCCACCTGCAGGAATGGTATTGAGAAAACCTTCAGGTCACAAACGAGGACAACCCCCCCAGAGATGCCCTCCTCTCTCAGAGACCGCGGCTCCTTCTCTTCACGCCGCTTCCCGTCGGATGCATAAATCTCATAAATCTTATTTTCATCCGCAGCGGGCTGTCTGTCTTGGCCAATAACACACCGGTGTGCGGTCTGGGAGGAACAGTAACGCGCTGTGACAGGGGCTGTGCCGATCTGCATGCCAAGCGGGGCGCAGGGGAAGGAGGAGGCGGCGGCTCGGAGATTGTTTCTGACACAGCTGACAAAACGCAGATGAAAGAAGAGCAGGTCTCCAAAAAGGAGCCCGTCACCTTACACACACACCCTCGCTCTTGCTCAATCCAACGAACATCGGGACTCTGGGACACGCGAGTCTCTGTCCCAGCTGTCCTTGGGGAAACAGGAAGAGGCTTCTTTCATTTTTGACATCACATTGTAACGCAGAGGTCAGATATGCACTTTGGAGGAAATCCTTCATTTGGTGACGCAGAATCACAAATGATGTTCCTGCGGTCTACTGTAACTGGATAACTCAAAGGTGTTTTAACAGGGACTAACTAAGGTACATTTGTGACTGACAGAACAAAAACAACAGCAAGCCAACTCACACCCTCTCACTCTCTCGGTCTCACTCCTTTACACCCTTGCACTATACCTTTGTTTTCTCTACTGAGGAACCTAGTAGTTGGTCACATGTTGTGAGAACAGTTCTAACACACTTATTTCAGAGAGAGTTATCTGGCTCATTACATGTCCCATCCTTCCAATAATAAGGGGCGTTTGTAGGGAAAGGCAGGGAATGAACTAATGCAGAGACTCGGCACAGTCTCGCCCCCATGTCACCCTGAACGGAGAACAAAAAAAAAACAGAATTCGTCAAGCTCTCAATAAACGCGGGTTCTGCCATATGGGACACACTGATAGGATTTGCACAAAATCAACTATATTTATACAAAAGAAATGGGCTTTGCAGTAATTTTGCTTGGCAGTGCAAGTGCAGTACTGGTTACCAGGTATGAAACTTTCTCTCCTCTCACAATGCACATTAGCATGCAGGAGATGGGTGTCGTGTCTCCAGGCTGATAGGTAACACTGAATGAAATATAAATCCAAATTTAATTTAGCAGACTCAGGCTGTTCCCCAGCTAAACTTTTCTGCTCCCGAATTCTGATGTATGCATTTTTTTCAAAGCAGGCTGTTATAAAGTGTGAAAGCCTGATTATTTTCTAATTCAGTTCTGGAAGACGGCCTACTTTCAAATATGAAGCCCCTGCATTTGCACAGAAGTTTGCGAGTGTGTGATTTACTACGCACTGCTATCATGTGCTATCACGTCTCGCTGGGCTGCGTCGAGAATCGGAGTGACAAAGATCTATGATCAAGTATGGTGTTTTTCAAATGCTGTTAAAGAGCTTAATATTGCTTTTCAAAGAACCCCATTTTTGGAATCTGATTAATTAAATGTTTACCTACCAGGCTACTAGAAACTACACTGAATAGACAGACTGAGTGGAACACATTTTACTAATTATTTTCACAATATACTTTAGGCACATTTTGTTACAGAGATCCAAACTGCAGGCATTCTACTGTAGTGAAGCCAGTGAAGTTAAAAGCAACATTTGTTTGCTTTGTTTCAGATAAACATAAAACCAAAAAATTCAAATTATGTGATTATAAATTATCAGAAGGTTTAGATTTATTCAAACTTGAAAAGCAGGCTCTGTTACAAGGGTACACAAGCCTCACAAAACAACCTCACCAGCTCATAAAAGACTGTTTCATATAGTTATTTCTCATTGGTATGGATCAAGTAACGTCTAACAAGAAAATGTAATCATCAAACCACAAAACATATCGGACTTGATCTCATCACTCTCTCTCTCTGACCACCCAAAAAAACACAATTCTAGTTTGACACACTTTCACAGCTCCCATTCGTACAGTGTATTTACTCTATTAGAGTACTGTGAGAGCTGCCAGTATTAGCAGTAGGTCTGCGTTCGCTGCAGTCGTGACGGGCGGGAGAGAGTGGAGGCTGTGCTTAATGGACTCAGAGCTACCCAGCGAAAGGCAAAATAACATCAATCTCTGAGCTCCCTGGACAGGAGACGAAGCACTTAACCCTCACATGGGACAATCCCCACAAACGGCTTACCAACACGGGATTAACAGAAATTAGTGCCTTCCTTTAAAGAGTAAACACAAAGAGGATTAGGCCTCTGGAAAATCAATCAAGATCGCCTCTGGTGAAAAGGGCCATTTCGAGAGTAAAATGCGGCACTTTGACGTGAGCTCCATATCTGTCCATTAGTGCGACGTGGACAATGTACCCAAAAGAGTGTTCCAGATTACGCTTACTTTCCTCGTCTCATTCTTGGCTGTATTTACACATTCAAATGCAGCACATTTAACCTTGGAAATGGCCAATATTGACATAATTCCTGTACAGTTCCTCAAACGAGATTTCTCGAGACAGACACACTTGGCCATATGCAAATGTACTGGGCATTTTTATAAAGAAAAAGAACCCGAAATCTATAAATCTAATATGAATAATGAAACCACCGAACAAACAAGTGAACAACCTCTATCTGGTGTTTTGAAAGATTGATGAGGTACTTTATCACTCTGTTGTGTCAATTCTTCGCAGTAGGACAAGGCAGGAATAAACAGCATGTCGCTAAATGTTTCATGAACATGTAGTGTTGTACATGGGATTTTCTACCCTGCAAATGTTGCCTTGCTCTCCCAATCTTGAGTGACGCACTGCATGGATCCTGTGTTTATCCAGTTAGGTAGCATTCATTTTTCAGATGCCACAACCTTGCAATGGCAGATGATGGGGAGATAAATACACTTTCAAACTTCCTCAAAGCAAAACCTCCGTTCCATTGCCTCGCCAAGGATTTTAAGGTGGAAGGGTTTGACTGCAGCTAAAAACAGCTGTACTGCAGATCTTGGTCCCAATTCAGCGAGGGAGCAGCCATGACTGTGACCTACATTACCGAGAGAGTGCTTGGGAGAGATAGAGCAAGGCACCTTAGGGATAGAAGCTGTAAATGGCATGCAAATCAGCCCAGAGACAGACAGCGTTAGGCTTTGTCTCTGCAGGGGGTGGGGAGGGGAGACACACAGGACAAGGTACGACTTCTAGTGACAAGCTGACCCTGCAGAACCCCTGCCGTTCAGTTTCCTGCAGTAAAACCAGGCAGAGAGCACCTGAGGCCAGCCATGTCGGTTGGGGATTGTTAGCCAGGTAAAATCCTGAAATGAGGTCCCTGTTTCCTGCGGTTCGTAAAGACTGTTCTCCTCCGAACAAGCGATATAAATCTACAGTGGAAAGCCTCGGTCTCAGTGGGGGAGAGTAATTGCAGGGATTCAGTCTTACTCACCGCCTCATTGTCTCTCTCAGCTCACAAATTATGCAGAGAGTTTAGGCGTTCGTGAGCAGCGTATTCCTCGTGGATTGCCAGTTAGTGTCCCATTTAAAGACAGTAAATGTTTCATTGCCGCAATTCTTAGGGTAGGGTTGCCTTTGACCATTACAAACACAGAGCGAGTCTCTCTCTCTCCCTTGGGCTCAGGATGCATCGTGAAGCTTGTCATGTTTGGGGTTTTGCTGCCTTGTCTATTTTTTATCATTTTATAATGAGGGTGGATGTTGTCAGCAGGCAAGAACAACAGAGCTGGAGAATTAATGGCAGAGCGGTGAGTGGAGTTTCAAACCAAAATTCAGGGGAAGAAAACCCCAATCTCACACCCCCCGACTTCTGCATCCCCAAGCAACACCGTGCTCTCTCTGCATTCACTGGTTTGCATCCCTTCCTTCCTACCCAAACACTTCTGTGCTCAATACAATGGGTGGGGGGTGGGGTCCTGATGGCCTCGTCCTCATTGGCCAGGTCGTTGTGAGTTGGGGCCAAAATACACTCTCTTGACCTTCTACTACTAGAAAGGACTGTCCAAACTCCTGGAGGACAGCAAGGGTCTGGGGACAGATTGGCAGTTCTCTTCACAGATAAAACACTGTGAGTGGAGAATCTCTCTTAGTTCATCCCTGTCAGATGTGGCTAGATAGGCCTTACAGATTGACAGACAGAAGACATACGAGTCCGGGCCGCTGCCTTGCCTTTTTGTGTCGCAAAGCTGACTGATCGCTACAGGAGCCTGACTGTGGCACGGCCTCAGTGTTTATCTTCTGTCTTAACCTTATACTTCGGAACGGAATAATATGTAATGAAACCTTAGAAGTAATTACTGAATCCCACAGCCTAGACAAATAACACAATGTTCGAATCAGTGGAGGTCGGGGTCAGAAGGAGCTCCAGGCCGTCCTCAGAGTAAGCCTGGAAGGTCGTCCTGTCTTTGACCTTGTACACACTGTACCCGGTGCATCGCCTGCTGAGCACAACCTCTCTCAGTCTTATTTATTTGAATGATTGGGGGCCAGGCAGAACTGTAGGGCCACAGTGTCGCTAGGTCCCCTCAGTGCGCCGTAGTGCCCATTGGGATTAGCTCCTCACTCAATAACAATGTGGCCTTCAACAATAAATAATGTGGCTACTACCCAAAAGCTCATTCAATCACTGAATGACAGAGAATCGGTTAATTACATTGCATAATCAGAAGTAATTGAGAGAGATTAAAGTGTACCCTGATTGCTAATGATGCCGGCAGAGAGAGATCCGTCATGTCATTTTCATTAGGGTACAGTGAATGTTCTTCCGTTTGTGGAAATAACTGGAGCATGTTTACAATCACCATTGTTGTGCAGATAAGAGAAGCGAGAGAGAGAAAATACTCGATTGAAAAAGTCTGAAAGGTGAAAATCCCAGTCCACAAGGAAAACATAAATACCAGACCAGAAAAACCTGAATGACACCCTGCACAACCAACACAGGGATGACCATGTAGAAATGTAATAACAAAGCTGCAGTGGCGGGTATCATGTGACTCCTGTCTGCACTTGAATAACCTTACGATAGCAGTAATGCAAACTATATGAATGTAAATCTAACTGCCTTGCTGTGAGGGGGTGGGTGAAATATTAGCAAATGATCCATCTTGGACCAGGCAAGAGCAGTAATTTATGGGTCTAGTTCATGATGCAAGATTGAGATCTGCACAAGTCCATGTTTATTATTTTGTACGTCAATACTAAATGTGTCTGACTTGGGATTTTATACAACACTGTGATCGGGGGACCAGATCAGTCAGATATATTCCGTAATTAAAATGTATGGTTTAGAAATCCCACACAGGGGCAAATCAAAAAAGTAATATGCTTAAAACATAGGATACGATATAAGGTTTGCAATGTGAAAGAGAAAACAAAATCTTTGTACATGAAACTCTTATTTCTTGTTAGAGGACTTGTTTGCTGTTGGTAGCATGGCAAGTGACTTTACGCCCACAATCCCGAATGTCACTGAAACAAACGCGATGTGTGGATGCTTTCTGATCTGCAAAGCATGTAGCATGTGACATTTCTAAATGAGCCATAGCTCCCACAGATTCGCGATGCCTAAACAGCATTATTCATATTCTTCGCTGCACAATGTGTGTGATTCTTCATGCAATAACCACGCTCCCGACAGCGCACTCAATCTTCATGAGGGATGCTGGAGCAAATTAATGCGCGGCATAAAAAGCTAATTGTCGAGGAAGCCAAGAATGACTTCACACTTCAGCTAAACAGCTTTGAAAGACTCCGACCACCCGTTCCAGATTTTTCAGTGGGGGTCGTCTTAAGTCCAGGTTGGGTTAAATAAAGTCTGGCCCTGCATGCGTTTCCCCCTGTGCTCACTGAGTGTTGGCCTGCAGTCCTGGTATTCTGGTGTAATCCCTTTAAATCACTGGCAATGCCACCCTGCCTGAGCTCAAACGTTCACTCCCTTTCACCAATCATGAGCATCAGGATTTATTTAGATGAACTCATGACGTATATGGTCCTGGTGGTATGGTCTATCTGTTGATCTGGTATTGTCTGGAGGCCCGCCAATCCTCAGATATGACATCTCGGTATGTGCTCTACAGGGCTTTTGGGATATAGTTGACACTCCTGATTGGTTCGTAAAACCCACGTATGACTTCTGAAAGCCTAACAGAGCGTTTTCTAGAAGCCTGCATGTCTCTGGCCAAGTCTGGAGAGTAACAGTAAAGTGAGTAAGTCTGTTTGTGACCTGGAGTAAGAAGCAACAACCGGGCAGGCTGAGACTAAATGAACACATCCACACAAACCCGTAGTGGAATGGCAGGAAGCGACTGCGTGCTCGGTGTTCTTGTCTTTAAAGGACACATGAAACAAGCACACCAGTGCAATGTCATCAGGGTGACACGTGTCCCGACCTGCACAGGAGGCAGTGATTAACTCTCGCTCACAATGTGCCGGACAAGCTTAAGAGTACGCACTGAAACACAAAAGCAATGATTGATCTCAGACTCACCAGAATTTCTTAGGTCGCCCGATTCGGAAAGGTGAGCAAGGCATGCTGGCAGATGCTCGGTGGTCCAGTGGAAAGTCCTGGGTCTGCCTGGAGGGCTGGCGTCTCCCCACAGGCTAGTCCACTCGGCTGGTCCACTGGGACGAACGCTGCGCTTTCAGAAACCCGCTGCCCGCCTCTTTGCTGCAATGCTCGTCTAGCCTGTGTTCATCCTCAGGAAAGCGTGAGGCTGCAGCGTCGGCCTACTCCATTAACTAAGCCGTCTTGCTGATGAATTTCTCTGCTGGTCCCCGAGGAGTTTGTGTCATTTGTTTTCTACCCAAGAAAACAAATCTTTGTCTTTGCGGCAGAAGCGAAACAAACCAGCAAACACAACACAAGCAAAAACAAAACAATGACAGCCTAAGGACCTTTTCAGGAGACGTCTGTGCCGGCATAAAACTCGGTGGAGCTGCGCGGTGTCTGCAAGGCAGCGGCGTTTATGAAGGCAGTTTCAGTGATGAATGTCACCCAGTGAAACGCAACATGTTCAAATATTTATCAGGAGGTGCTGCAGGACCCATTCGTGCTCGATGCAGGTGAAGACGAGGAGCAGGCAGAGCAGAAACCGAGCCCTTCACGATGAACGTATGGCTGCTCAGCCCGATAGGTGCGCTGCATGCTGAGAAAGTCCTCTGTCTGGGCACACGGAGCTGTAACTACCGATCAATACAAGCAAGTCCAGAACCTGAATAAATCACCAGGTCGCTGACGATGGCAGGACTAACCGCTTCAGCCGAAAATAAGATTATTAAAGTTTCCGTAAACTCGGTGCAACTCCATTGATCTATATTTAATCACATTATCAGAGCATCCCACTTTATTAGTTATCATTTCCTGTAGTTCAGGCCTCTTGTGGGTTTTCAATTCACAGACGCTGGCTTCTCCTCCTATAGTGTCCATTTCCCCGGCACTGTCTGTGCAACGGTCAGCACTATTCTTGTGTTTCCCATTACAGTCAAGAGTAGAGCTCAGGGCTCCAAGGAATACATTCCAATACAATCAAGGACATAAGAGAGCATATTTACTTTTTCCCCTTCACTACTATCCGGCCTTAATAGCTCTTGTTTGCAGTCATGTCTGTCTTGCCCTTAAAACACTGAATAAGACAGAAATCTGTTCTCTCTTCATTTCAAGAAGTTTCTACAAACTTCTACGAAAATAAGCGGCAACATACAAACCTCACAACCTCACAACATACAAAAACATACAACAACCTTCTGGCGAGGCTGAAATTAAAGTGAGCCAGGCACGGTCAAGACAGAGTGACCTTTGCAGAAGCTAGGGAGGTCACTTTGAAGATGACCATAAAGGACAAGGACTCGGATATCTCAGGCAGATGATCTCCGGTCTGGGCCACTATGTCTGGCGTCTCTCTGACCCGGTCTTGGCCCGCGTCGCTCCTCAGCTCCGGACGATGCTGTATTTCACAAGGCAGCACTAAAACCCAGTGCCGTCCGGGGCCGTGGCAAGCGAGCGAGGGTCTCCCCGGTCGGCGAGGCCCTCAGTGCCCGGGCCCCAGCTGCTGAGCCATCCCTCTTTCGGTGCAGCAACTTTTCTCGTGCTGTGGACGGGAGCTGTTCCCAGTCAGAGCTGCAGGATTGATTGTAAAAGATGCTTCTCTCTGCGTCTCCGTCTCTCTCTCTCTCTCTCTCTATATAATCTCATCCACTCTGACCTTCCCGCCCAGAGTCCCTCTCCGTCTGAGGAGCTGGCGAGCTCCCATGCCTGACTGCTGTGCCGGAGTGCCTCTCTGCAGCGACCGGACACACAGGCGGCTGCGTACCTGCGTACGGCCGTGCGGGACGACGCGGCTCTGCGAGGCAGTGCGATACTGTTAACGGTTGCTGCGGCAACGGAAACCAGACTCGCCGCAGCACGCAGAGCATCCCTGAGGTGCCCGCCTGCCGGCTCTGCCTCTCCCTCCCTCCCTCTCTGCTGTGCTTGTCGTTTTCACCTTGGCAGTAGTGGTGAGACCCTGGCCTTGCCGTTGTATGGGGCAGATCAACACACTTCAAGACTTGCGTTGCTTCTTCAACTGCAGCATTTACACAGCCTTATGTTTCAGGAAGAGGAAATGGAAATCCCAGTTGATCATAGTGGGTCTGAACGATTTACAGCATGAATGCAGTTCATTACAAAATCACAGCTTCACACACGACATCAAAATTGTATATTGGAATACGACTGGGAACAAATCTACAGTCCGAGCTGAATTAAAGACTTCAGACTAAAGACTAATTTTTATGATCATTACGAGCTGCAGTAACTTTCACGTCATGCCCCGAGTCGTTCATAACCCCCCAAGTCATGCTGCAGCCCACACAGTTGTTTTTGCAGCCAAACCCCCAGGTAGCAGACTGACCATGTGGAAACCCATTACCAGAGCTTTTTGTGAACTGAAAGTCATGTCCCCAGACAAACAGCCCATCAGCTCAGCAGACATTCTTTAAAAAACACACACAATCATATGACTGTGTACAAGAGGTTGTAAACATACATTCGCACAAAACCTATTCAAGTGGACTTTCTCAATATATAAACATAGTGTTTTATACATATAGTACCACAACTGTGAGGCCTTTATTTTTCAAAGGGAAAACTGCTTTTATTTATTCCCAAATTCAATAAGATTTAAAAAAAACACTTGTTAGCTAACATTTCCACATGATACAAAACGTAAATATTTCATTAAAGGGGAGGTTGCTATGCATTACAGCACAGAACTTGTTTAAACTCGAGTTGTAAAGTTTCTGAATATTTAAATTTACATGAAGACAACATTGCAAATGTACAATGCATCATGCAATCACAAGCTACAAAAACAACAACCAGTGTGTTAAACTGCACAAATTACAATCTAAATAAAATGCGTTAAAAATTGGTTTCAAAATAAAGGCGACAGAAAATCCCATGCACTTCCCCTTTAACGAAACTGGGGTCTGTGTCACATGGGGCCTTGCGCTATTGGCCGATCTCCTAATATTTCAGATTGGACTGGGATGCTAACTTCCAGACGAAGGCTTTCACGGGGGGGTTTGCAATCTGCGCTGCTCTGCCCTTCTGCCTGCCTCGCCATCCAAGGAAATGAAAAGCAAACTGGCTGCGAATAGTAGCTGCTTTGTCCTGCCTGTGTGATTTCTCACCTCCTGTTTAAAAATCTACATAATACCTGCTTTGTAAAATTGGACTTTCCTGACACTCTCACAGTTAATTATGGCCAACAAGATGGATTTTATTGGACTGTCACCAACTGTATGGAGCTTTCTGACTCGCTCCGCTTTCTGAGCTCTCTCTTTCTCAATTTCACATATAGTGAAATTAAAATCCGGTTCATTAATATCTCATAGGTTGTTCGCACCAGTTTGCCTTGCTTTTAAACACATGCAGGTTTGCTCAATTTAACATCTTAACGAGCAATCGGATCCTAATTACTGAGAGAATTGAATGGGACCCTATTCAAACAGGAGGGGGGCTGAACAAAAACAAAATATTGTCCTTCAAAAACAAAAAACAAAAAAACACAGGAAGACCTGTGAAAAGTACAGAGTGTAAACATTATTGATTTGTTCATTTTTAGTTACAATCAGAGTCCTTTGCCTTAAATCTTTCAATCTCCTCTAGGTACCAAAGACAACCACAGGAACAAGCGTTTGCTTCACTGCCTCCTGTCACCCCAAGGCCAGTGACACTGTGGGAGAACAATACGCACATGCCTCCATCTAGAGGGATGTTCTGCAGGAGCTGAAATAATGCTGGGGTTGAATTTAACCTCTACGACTGGGCTCATAAATGCACTGGAAGACACAGCTATTGCACATATTTCATTTTAAATAACGGTGACTATTCAGGCGGGGAAACAAAGCACACTCAAACTATAATCCATAATCAATGACAGGACTTCAGTGCCGAAGGTTCATACAGCCCTGAGACCTCATTAAGTAAACCTCCTTCATCACACACTGAGTTAGACAAGACAAGTGAAGAGGGACTCACCATAAACTTCTGGCTTTGGAAAAGGACTTGTCGACTCTGCAAGGGAAACAAAAACACAACGGTTAACTTCAAGCTTGTAAATGCACAACCACACTGTCGAGCCTCGTATTACAGTGACATTAAAAAATAAAAAGCCTGAATGAAGGAGGAAACAAAAAACGACTTAAGAAAACAGAAGAGAAGATACTCTGGTTCGGTGATAAATAACCGAGGGCCAGATCTGTTCAGCTGGGCCGCCCAGCACTCCATGGAAGAGTCGCCCAACTCCAGACTCTGACCTCGGTGCCGCTTCCTTCCTACCTGCCGAGAAGCTAATTTCCGTCGGAGGAGCTCTCACTTCATCCCCTGGTTTTCAGCCAGTGTGCCTGCCGGTTTGGTGCCTATTATACAGAGTGCTACCCATAGTGCCCTGCCTCACAACCGCACACTGACAGGATGCGTCCCCTGCCCCCCACAGACCGGACTCTACCTGTCTGCACCGCACCGCTCAGGCAATCTGTCCCCTGGCATCCTGAAGGGACCGTTTCCAAGGCTACGCTAAGAAGAATGCACAAAAGGGATAATCGCCAAGGTGTTTTGAAATCCATTTTCTCCCCTCTAAGTAACATAACGACCATTCCCCCCAGTCACTTATTATTCGGCCGCGAATCCTTCCGCACATCATTTCCACCGAGCCGAGGGGGAAGACTGTTAAGCCCGACACAATGCCGTCAGTCAGAGGACAATGCAGCTGCCCCCCAACCATGTCACCTCTCTTTGCAAAGCGTGCGGGAGAGAAAAATAAATAAATAATACATTTTAAAGGCCGTCCATCTAGGAGAGCGACTAATCTATTTTTTATTTCCAAGACAGGAAGACTAACCTGAACCCTCTGCTTTGCCTCACTGTGCAGTAGGTGCCCGAGAGCAACGTGCTCCAGCTCCACGTGTGATCTCAAGAAAAATCACCTTTCCTTAAATCTTTTATCTTGTCTATATAAGGAAATGCTTGGGTTCTGTGCACTGAGGGCTGTGATCACAACGATGCATCTATTTTTACATCAGACTAACACCGCACACTGCGTCGAGAGTCGAGAGAGGACAGTAGGGATGCCCGAAGAACAAGTGGCAAAACCATGACACTCCAAACACCATTAACACAATAACATTATCAGTATGAGGCTTGTGAAGGACATACACAGTGCCCAGTTGCGGTGTAGATATACGTGCTGAAGCCCCTGTGTGCTGAACTCCTGTTTCCAGTGAGCGGATGGAAACACTGTACTCGAGGTGCTCACAGGGCAGGGCTTTTCATTGAGTTGCATTTTCCAAGTCTCGGTGGATATGATCGTGAACCAAAGTGGGCCTGAATGCCACGTTAAACAGAATCAACAACAAATCATCCCTTCGGGGCAACCACAGCCAATACAGAGGTGTGTGATTTGTTTTATTTGCTTTGGATTCATGCAGTTTTCATGTCCCCGGTGTCCTCATCATTAGTGCCGACCGCGGTGGATCGGCGATGCTGAGCAGAGAGGCAGTCCAAGGGGGACGGAGGCTGGGCGTGATTAGCGCTCTAATGGGGCTGTATGATAACACAGGAGCTGACAGTAGCTCACTATTAACAATTACGTGCTACCTGATAGACGCACCGCAGGACGCACTTGGACTGCTGCGACGCGCTGCCTGGAATACTAAGGAGGTAAAGTTTGCCCCCGAAGATGAGATCAGCAGACGCCACTTAGGTTTCTAATGAATTGCGGATCCATTAAACTCCATCGCTGCTCTGTGCTGCCTCTCGGATGGAGTCAGATTCAGGGCAGGTGTGTATCCAGATGTATTCCAGATTCTGCACAAGATGACAATTTTCTGGGGTGAAATATAACTGCTCCCACAGTGGGTATACAGATGTGTGCGCAGATTGTTTAATGTATTGAATATATATTTTGAGATGGCATTTCTTCAATGTATCCATTTGGTGCTTCTGAAAATATTGTAATGATCTGTATAATCTGTATAATGTTCTCATTTTTAAGCTACAGTAAGAATATTTGGAGATTCTTCTCAATAACCTTTGATACAGATATCGGAGCGTTTAAAAGCAGGCTACAAGATACAATCCATCACTGAAGTTAGATCCCCCCTGCAGTCGAGTCATTAGTTTCTCGGACGAGATGGAGACGATTCTGACACACATTGCAAAACCATAGAAAAACCGCAGGTGGTAGGACACGGTGATTGCGCAAGTCTCACGGCAGCTGCGAGCGACAGAGTAAATGATCATGGATGTTTCCAAACTGCCCTCCGCTAATTCAGTCTAAAAACATGAAGGCCAAGAGACGCAGGGCTGGTGCTCTTGGCGCTATGGGATTGCATCTCCCCCGCCCCCCCCGCAATGGCGTAGCCCGAGCAGAAAACTCGAATGCCGATCGGCTCAGAGGCCTGGCTCCAGATAACGGGCTGAGGCCACATGAACTCTTCCGTCTTCAGTCACATGAGAACATGAGGAAAATGACATCTGACCCCTCTTGCTTTTTTGCCTGCCGGTACGTTATTGATGAAGATTAGACCCTCAAAGGCGTGTCTGAAGGATTCCAGGGAAACAGCTTCCAGACAGTGGCAGCATACTGGGTTTGCAAATAGCATTAATTCTGTGCAAAGCAATGCATGCTACGTTCTGTGTTTAATACACACTTTGTGTCAGTGTGTTCTCGGTTTCTAGTTAAAGCAGTTATTTGTGTTTGTGTTAAATATCTCCGTTCCTCTCAGGATGAAGTGCTTTCAATCCAATTATCACCATCTCTCTTGATCAAGCGGTCAAGCCCACGTGGAAATTGCAAAATCTAAATTGCATCAGAAAAAAAAGAGACTAAATTAGAAAGAAAACTCCACTGTGTTTTCATTATACCAAACACCCACAGCCAGAAAAGGTATGAAACCCCATTACCAGCCCAGGAATCATTTGCTGGCTGGATAAGCAGCCACACTGGGAGGGCTGCAGCTCGGGATCCTTATCATTACACACTTAGAAAATGCATTTAAATGAAAGGGAGCTTTATGCTTCGCTTCTTCAGCATTACCAATAACACAGAAAACAGCGCAATACATATCAATGACATGAACGCCAACGGCAGCTCGCCCTGATTATTGGTATATTTTTCAGCGCTCAGAGGTGCTGAGTGGCCTTATTAGAGTTTACCGAGACACAGAGGCCATTGAAATTCAGACTGCATTGACCCTGTTTGCTGGTCCGTAGCTGCTTCGGTGAGAAGGCGCTCTGTCCTCTCTGAGGGTCCGCTCCCCCACTCGGGCTGGGTGTGTGTTTGTGAAGTTGAGTGTCGATTTCCACAGTCCAGGGAGCACAGAGTCTAAACCCTCGCCCTCCTACACAGCCAAGCATGCACTCCATCTGGCCTCACGGCTTCTTCAAAATGACTCTGCAGCGCACGTAGCAGCCTGGGCTCACGCTGAAGGACGGGAATTCAAGAAACCTGGCATTAAGTGCACTCGTTTGCAGCTGTAAAGAAATGTAGGGTGCTACTCTGCACACACAGATGTAACTGGTTTTGCCGGTTGTTTTGAGGGGCCTTTCAAACCCCAGACACTTTTAAAACAGACCCAGGTGGAACACGTTGTCATGAAGGAAGCCTGACTGGTAACAGATGCAAACCTATTGACAGTATCTTGTCTGTTTGTTTAAATCAAAGGAGATGCCTAGGTATATATATCTGTAAACCAAGGGAATCAATTATCATCCCCCGAGGCAGATGAGTGTGCGAAGATCTGTGGAGAGTCTCCTCTCTGGTAGCTTGGCAACTAATGGACGGAGCTGTTTGATATTAATTTCCTACTGCCTTAGGTTTCTTGTGACAATTCGGCCTTAACGGACCACATTCAATCACTGGGGGCAGAGGACGCAGTAAAGACGTCCACTTCAGGATAGTGTGATCAGCTCAAAATGTTAGTAATCAGGAGTGCACAAATAAGATAGATCACAGATGGAAACCATGTTTGTTCAGAGGAAACTGCTTTGCTTTGCCAGAAAGCTGAGGAGCACTGTAGCCAATTCTGTACCAACTCCAGAAAAGAGAGAGAGGGAGAGAGAGATCGCCTGCAGGCAGTAGATGGCACTGTGTAGCTGAATACACAACATGGCACGGTGAAAACTTGGCCGCATTTTGTAAGGGGTGACAGATTGGATATGCTTTGCCTATCTGTAACAACAGCCGATCGTTCTAAATAAATAACAGCTTTCTGCAGTCGATCCAAAGCGACAGTTGCCAGTTCATTTATTGATATATATTTTTTTTACTATTTATCTTGCTTGAAAATGCAGGAACTCTAACGTGATACTGTAATTCACTCTGATCTAATGTTTGATGTCCTTCCTATACATCTCACCACAATCCCGATTAAGTGACTGCCTGCTGAGCATATACTTTCTGTGCCAAGAAACTATTCCAACAAAAACAAGCTAATGACAAAGCTGCCACCAGCTGATAGGGAAAACGTTCAGTAGAGAAACACATTCCAGACAAAAAGCAGAAAATCCCCTGCCACCTTGTGGCACCCACAGCCCCAGCAAATGCCCAGCCGATGTGCCCCGCCGGTGGGGAGATCTGATCTGAACTGGCGATTGCTGAACGGCAGTGCTTCCAAACGTGTTCTGAGCCCAGGTGCTGCCTGAGACACCTGCCCGACTCGATTTGCATAAAGTCATCAGTAACCAGGTCTCCCTCGTTTAATTTGCTTAAATGAACTCTGCAACCGAGGCTGATTTGCATTTAAAGTAATGGGTATTTTAAAAGCGAGCATTCAGTCCATTAAAATGATTTTCTGGGATTCACTGAGTGCAATATGGGAATTAAATATACAACGTCTGTCCTCGTGAGCTGTAAAGAGACATTGTCTTTCCCCAGCAGGACACATGGAAACTGCTGGCACACCTGCTCTGCCACACCACCTGCGCCTCTCAAGTCAGAGCCAGTCTGCACTAACAGAGCCAGACAAACCCTGCTGCTCCACACATTGTGCGTTTGGGATCGGGTTCAGGCCTGAGTGATTAACCCTGCAGCCTCTCACCTCTGAAAGACAGGACACTCAACCAGGGCCAAACATACAGCTTTTTTTGGAGGATTATTCAGTTTCTGTGAAAACACTTCTGTGAAAAAGGGCTTTTTCACACACTACAATTCCGTTCCCGTTTTTTGAAAAGTGAACTTTTAGATATTTACGGAACTTGCGAGCTCCCTTTCGGCACGTCTTTCCTCTTTCTCAGAAAACTGCAGAGACTCTGTGAACAGAAACCAGCCCCAGAAGCAGGGACACACAAGCGGCTGGGGATTTCCTCCATACATCATGTCTGTCTTGCACGTCGGGCTTCCTGTGTGTGGCAAGACCCCCTCGGCCTCTGGAGTCCAATGTCACTCAGTGGCCCATTAGGCTGAGGCACCGACCCATTGCCATTGAATCAGAAGTGGATTGAGTCTTGAACAAAGTCAGCCCCTCTATACTCTAATTATTTTTCGGAAACAACCTGCCTATTATGGTCTGGTGTTTGCAAAACTACAGAGGAACACAGCTGAGCTCATGTTGTTGTTATGATCAGATCAGTACTGAAGAAAGGGAAAGCAAGGGAAAGCAAGAACTAGGTAAAGCAAATAAATGCATAGGGAAATATGCAGAGAGTTATGATTCCTCCTATGGATGTCCAATAGGTGTCCACTGCCCTGCCGGGTACAACTAACAAACACTGTGGGATGAGTTGCCGGAGCAATATGACATCATCTCTCAGTTAAAGCTTTTGCAGGTGATGACTAATGAATTCCCAGCTTCAAAGCCGGGCTAATTACCTAATCATGCTGAACGGTGCTAATGATATGGTCAAAAGGAAAACAATTTCATCCACAAATTATTAATACTGAATTATTATACTATCCTGAATATAATATAATCCTGAACCCCACGCCGGCCCGCCACATTAATCCAGCGTTTGTTCGCAATTTTTGAAAATGTCAAGGCTCTTCAGAGCAGCGTGATGCATTTTAAAGACCTCTATATTTTCCCCCGTAAGCAGGATGTAAACATGGGCTATTCTAGTAACTCTGTCATAAAATAGAGCTGTACGAAGTGCAAGTGCCACAGAGCTGACAAAGAGCCTTCCGTTCATGCTAACGAGCCGCCCCCGTCCCCCTTCATAGCCGGACCGGTCACATGGCACTGAACCTGGAAACAATGAGGATTCTCAGCTCTGGAGCAGGCCTGGCCCAGCTCCCATGGCCCGCAACGGCTCCTGAGTTTGCGGCTTTGCTTCAGTCCGCAGAAAAACAGCCACCATGTTCTTCCTCGAAACCCGGATTCATTCATCCCACCTCAACTGGGTGTCTTTGCAGGAAATACAAAGACTTAAGCAACTGACCACAGACGGATAACACACAAGCCTAGCAGACAACCCAACAGATCATTTTAATCCTCGATTTAAAGTTATATCATGCAGTACTACTACAGTACAGTAGTCAAAATCAATTTAGACAGCATTGACATTTAAGGCTCAAAGATCAACATTTACTCAGCGTTTAATCTGACTTTTACATGATATAATTGTGACATTCACTTCAACACATGCAGGGTCATGCGGGGTTGCTTTAGCATAGAAAATATTGTACACTTTAGCCGGTAAGTGAGAGAGGATGTAATTACAGTAACGCAGGCTCTCTTGAAACAAGGCCACTCCGCCATTCCTTCTTCTCCCTGGCATCGTTATATTTATACTCAAAGCACCAGGACAATATCTGGGAAGGTCAAATACATAAACACACTGACACGGTGACGACTGGAACAGCCCCACTGTTGAAGAGACTGGACCGCCCTGCCGTGGACAGTGAGGGATTATAGGTGTCATTGACCTCTGTGGCCCCTCGTTGCTCCAGCCCTCATGTGTTAACCCGAAATGTGTACCTTATTGTGTAATAGTGAGGAGCAGCTTCCGTTAATATGTATGGGCGGTAACTTCCCATCGCCTGGTCTCTCCTCCCCTCGTGGGGGCCTCGGCCTCATGGGGTCACAGGTGGGCTTCATTTCAGGTCACCCAGGGGAAAAAAGGGGTTCTAGACCTGATGAGATCTTTGGCATGTCAGGTGTCCTATATGCGCTGCACACACTTTATAATCATCTGTGAGAATATGTGAGACACACCTTGTTTGATTTATGTTTTCTGCACCGACTGCAATTAACATTGATTTAACAAACATTCACCTTGTAGTACTATGTATGATATACCAGCGTCTTAATTAAGTAATGGTAATAAATATTGACAAAAAAAAATAATCTATACATACTCGCATGGGCCAATATCTTACATCTGTCTTCATTGACAATCTGTGATCTACGACAGCATGTATTTGCTGCAACTCAGTTCACACTGGAGTAACATAATAGGTAGTCTTTTCTTTAATTAAACATAATAGGATCATTAATAGATTGACTGTATGCTTACTATAAACAGCCTGTAATTGATGCTTCAATCATCTGGATGGGGAAATGTAGTGCATCTCTTTCAACCACACCACTTCAGAGTATGAAAAGGTTTATGTGACTTCTAAGTAACACTGAGCCCTGAATCTATAGATTCCTGAAGTAGGAATGTAAAGAAATACCAATATTAGTATAAAAATTAAATTAACATACAAAGAAGTCTGTGTCAGCTGGTGTAGAAGTCTGACCAGGATCGGTCTGTGTGCTGAGATAGCATCAGCAGACACGGTTGAGTTTGTTTGTTTTCTTCTCTCTCCCAAACAAGAAGAGATCCAGTTCTTCTCTGGATGGTATTTTACAGGGATTGTGTATTTGTGTCTTTTCCAAGATGTTATCCCTCCTGTATAGAGACACGCAGTGCCGTGGTTGTAAACTCAGAGCGACTGCTATAACACTGAAAGAATGGCAGAGCTCCTTCCATTAATCCCACTACTGCTAGCAACCGGCATCGATACGGGCTGATAAACAAAATCCTCTTGGTCTGGTGGATGTATCGTGCTGTACCGGCCTGACCTCACAACGACTGATCACAGGTTTGCGTCACCCACCTCAAAACACAGGGAGACTTTAGAGGCCAACTCTGTGGTGAATCACAAACGTGTTTTAATTAAAATTGCATTAAAAAAGCATATTACTTTGTTCAAAGCGCTTTACACATGTACCCTGAATGCAGTTATCTGATACTCATTTTGGCATGCTTAAATTGTTCATGTTTATTTATTCATTTTTAATGTGCACTTAGTATCCTGTCAAAAACGTTAATTATGAATCTGCAAGGATTCTGAATAATATATCCACTCTTGAGCTCTTCAAAAACAAGAACCCTTGTACTTCCTGTAACTAAAGACCTCTTTTGCTTATATGAACCTGGAGTTACTACTACTGTCTTACTCCAATGTTAGGCTCACAGCAATCCAGGAGCTGATCTATTAACTCAGCTAAGCAAAAGCACAGTTAGGAACAGTGTTACGGGGATGAAGTATTTCTAAATGGACACCACCCCCAAAAAACTCCTCCTGTACAGTTAGTTGTGCTTCCCACAGTCACATAGAAAAGATCTCTAATAGTGTGGCTGCAAGGGTCAGCTCAGAAGTAAAAGGAAAAAACGAAAGTGGATGTGACTTGAGGTATGCGGAGGAAAAGAGTGAAACACAGACTGTGCAGTGTCCCCCCCCCCCACCCTCGTGAGACTGCGAGAAACACGGCTGAACTGTTCCTCGTGTGTGAGGGCTTTCTGCTCAGGAGCGGCTCCTTCACAGACCTTCCTGCGCGGCGAGATAAAGGGCCAGTGTTGGAGCGGGAGACGCAGGGTCAATTAGCGGGAGGGGCCCGCTTCTTCTCTCTGGTTATATTTGTGTTCAGCGTTAAATAACGGGGGATGAATTGAAATAAACTATCAAAACCCTGACCATGAAGGGTTTCTTTTGGGTACACCACAAACCCACAGTAAAAACAGTTTCATCCACACCCACCGACCAGCAATGCTTTTTACAACGTCTTTTCAATATATCCTCGTTTGGAAAGGTTATGCTTGTGCAAACTGCACACCAATGCTGAAATGATTTGTTTCAACAACTTTCGCAACACTCTCTCTTTTTCTTCTATGAGGAAGTCGAGGGACAATGACACCAGTGTGTTTCTGGCTGCCCGTAATCCTGTCAAAGGTGTTGAAGTGCAAACAGATGGCCGCCCCTCAGCTCAGCGATGGTGCGGACGGTGACAGATCGAGGGACGAGAGGGAAAACTGAATCGATGCATCAGGGAGAGATCCTGCCAGGAACGCTAACCGGTCCAGACATCAGAGTCGGTCGTGCTACGCTGACTGATGCTTCAGTGTCAGCAACTCTAAGGCACAACCTCCAACTGGTTACACAAGATTTTCAGCACCACTTTCTTCGCGATCACAGTGTGAACCATTTATAACAGGTGGCGAAGGTCTCTAGTGGTCCTGGTACATTTTGAGGGGCTTCTGGTCATTGCTGATGGGATCAGTCTGAGAGGGAAGCCCAATGGTCAAGGTCAGTTCAATTGATCTGCTCTGTGGGATGTCTTACCTGCTGCACTTGCCATTGTATATCCATTGCTACTCACTGCACCGAGTGATCAGAGGACTCATGGAAGCTGCCCAATGGGAGAAATCAGTAGCCGGGCACGTGAAATCACAGCCTCTCCCATTTAGGTTAATGTAAAAGTGGACTTAAAGATAGAGGGGGAAAAACGTATTATGGCAAAGCACTCTACCATAATGATGTCATTAATCTATTATTTATACGCCTGTTCCTATTGTATTAACCCTGCAAGTCCCTCCGCTGGGCTCTCAACAGAGACGATTGGATTATCATCTCACCTTAGACGAATGAACTGAGATATGCAGCGCATCTGAGAGGCTTTTAGGCACTCAGAGCATGAGATTGGTTTGCCGTACACCAGGGAGAATCGCCATCCACCCCCATCTGTGACATCAACCATAACATACTGATCTTCTGCTACATCATCCCCGTATCTGTCCGGTTCAGGGTAATCACACATCTCACTGAATTCCCCTTCCCCGCTGCAGGGGCACTTCAGAAAGTCTTTGTGGACGGCCATGCGTGTCAAGAAACCGAGATCGTGATCCTACACAAAATACTTGGAGGTGAAATCTACAATTGTGATTTCTGCGTTTCTGTGTTTAAAGATGAAGAGGAAAGGGTTAAATTAGTTTTGCCATTCAATGTGTGCTTTGCAGTCGAGTGTGCAGATATGTAAATTATGTATTGCCTCTTCACCTGCTTTTTGTATCACAGCCAGTGTCTGGACTGCCTTTCTGTCTGCGTGCCACCAGCGCCGTCTGTTCCCACCGTATCCACTCCAGCCGGTGTTGACACCACGACGCGGGTCACGGGCACAGCTGGGTGTGAGACGACCGCCGGTGTTCATGGGAAAGAGGCGGGCAGAGGGCAGGTCCTGAGGGTGGTGTGACAGGGCTGACCTGTTGGAAAATGCCTGGACTCAACCGTGACTGACAGTGGCAGAACGTTCCGTGTTCAGCACTTTCCTCGTGAGCCATCACATGACTATTGTGGAAACCTGGCGAGTGAGTGCTGGGTTCAAGGACAGACCCTTGGAGGTCCAGATACTGGTTGCTAGCTGCAGCAGGCATGGCTGTAGACACCTCACTTCCCCATGCCAGGTCCTGGTGCAACACCCACCCACACACAGTGGTCAGGAGACACTGCCTGCCGTCCACAGACCGAGCAGAACGGCTGTGAAAGGTCTTTACTCTGTTCTCCACTGCAGAGAGTCGTGGAAAAGAGAAACCCCTCATTCCACAGATAGGAGTAACTTGTGAAGAATCTCAAACACTCAGGTTTGAATTATTGAAACACACCAGCATATGGTGGTCTCTCAAGGACCCCCAGCCAAGCTCCACCACGGACTTCCAAACCAGGTCCTGTTTAAAATACACTCACCTAAAGGATTATTAGGTACACCTGTTCAATTTCTCATTAATGCAATTATCTAATCAACCAGTCACATGGCAGTTGCTTCAATGCATTTAGGGGTGTGGTCCTGGTCAAGACAATCTCCTGAACTCCAAACTGAATGTCTGAATGGGAAAGAAAGGTGATTTAAGCAATTTTGAGCGTGGCATGGTTGTTGGTGCCAGACGGGCCGGTCTGAGTATTTCACAATCTGCTCAGTTACTGGGATTTTCATGCACAACCATTTCTAGGGTTTACAAAGAATGGTGTGAAAAGGGAAAAACATCCAGTATGCGGCAGTCCTGTGGGCGAAAATGCCTTGTTGATGCTAGAGGTCAGAGGAGAATGGGCCGACTGATTCAAGCTGATAGAAGAGCAACTTTGACTGAAATAACCACTCGTTACAACCGAGGTATGCAGCAAAGCATTTGTGAAGCCACAACACGTACAACCTTGAGGCGGATGGGCTACAACAGCAGAAGACCCCACCGGGTACCACTCACCTCCACTACAAATAGGAAAAAGAGGCTACAATTTGCACAAGCTCACCAAAATTGGACAGTTGAAGACTGGAAAAATGTTGCCTGGTCTGATGAGTCTCGATTTCTGTTGAGACATTCAGATGGTAGAGTCAGAATTTGGCGTAAACAGAATGAGAACATGGATCCATCATGCCTTGTTACCACTGTGCAGCCTGGTGGTGGTGGTGTAATGGTGTGGGGGATGTTTTCTTGGCACACTTTAGGCCCCTTAGTGCCAATTGGGCATCGTTTAAATGCCACGGCCTACCTGAGCATTGTTTCTGACCATGTCCGTCCCTTTATGACCACCATGTACCCATCCTCTGATGGCTACTTCCAGCAGGATAATGCACCATGTCACAAAGGTCGAATCATTTCAAATTGGTTTCTTGAACATGACAATGAGTTCACTGTACTAAACTGGCCCCCACAGTCACCAGATCTCAACCCAATAGAGCATCTTTGGGATGTGGTGGAACGGGAGCTTCGTGCCCTGGATGTGCATCCCACAAATCTCCATCAACTGCAAGATGCTATCCTATCAATATGGGCCAACATTTCTAAAGAATGCTTTCAGCACCTTGTTGAATCAATGCCACGTAGAATTAAGGCAGTTCTGAAGGCGAAAGGGGGTCGAACACAGTATTAGTATGGTGTTCCTAATAATCCTTTAGGTGAGTGTACATGGCCTGGTTTGGTGGGGAACATTAATAGGCAAAGTTGTAAGTGCTGATCAGAAATGTCCCTGGTTTATTGTGCTTGATTTTCATTTCAAAGGTAATATTATGCATGTTGGTGCTTGGCGTAATGTAACAAACTAGAGTAAATGAGATTAAACCCATCTCTCAATCCTCAGCTGTTCTATCCCTTCACTTTTATGATGCAAAGATGTTTTGTCACTTTAATTTTTTTTAATTATTTTAGAAACTGTAGTCTGTAATACACTCCCCTTTTAGCAAAAAACCCAAACATGGTGCCAGAAACAGCTTAACAAAATTAAAAAAGGGAAAGTCATGCCAGAGTTTTGATCTTTTACGGTCCTCAAATAGAATTCATTGTACTGCGCAGTTATGCAGAGACGGAAAAAAATAAAATAAAACTAGCTAAAAGGTTTATAATGTTCTCTTATAATATAATTCACTACCATGATGCCAGCAGAGCTGCTTTAATGAAGCTGAACCACCAAATGTAGGACAAGTAATTACTGAAATCCTGCCCCAGCAAGTAAAATCCGCAATGTAACCAAAGTTAGTAGAACGAAATAAAAACGACTTCTCTGGAAACTGTAGTTTTTCTGAGAATCAGGTGTTGTGTGGGTCGGTCTGCGGAATCCCTGTCATAATCCTCTCTGAGTGGCAACCGACCGGGAGGCTTCGTTCCTCAGAGGCGCGCAGTCACCTTCGGCTCACCCTGACCTTTACAGTCGACCAATCGCGACGCTGCACACGAGCTCGGCAGGCGTTCTTGTCAGCAGCACGTGCTAGGCCCGGAGCAATCTCGAGAAACAAAACAACCCCCCCCAACACACACACAAATAAGCGCCCTGCTCTGACGCACTCTGGAATGAACCGCACTGTCTGTTTTGAAATTTGTGCTCCATTTGGATACCATGTTCTGTCATCTGTAACCTCCTTCCTCGGGGGTCTAATAAGTCACTGCAGAATGGAAAGTGGCACTAGTCTCATTACAATGCATACTGAGGCCCATTTCCCTATTTCCTGGCCTTTTTCTTCTCGTCGCCTGTATTACAGTAATGTCAATCTCTCGGATGGTGACTCAGAGCGAGAGAATGGGGTGAAAGCAATTTAGATCTCCTCCGTTTAAACGTTACACATTGTTCTCAAAGTATCTTTTCAAGTGCCGGGGTAATTAGTTATCTAGAATACAAGAAGGAACAATTACTGAGAATAAGCACGAGCACACACACAATAAGATGTGAAACTACTAAGACATCACTCTTGTTTTCTATGGGAACCATTTGATGCAATCAGATAAAATCCTTGTACAGACCCTCAAGGGTTTCTTATTATTTGATATGTTTAAACCAAAAGGTACCTGACCCCCCCCCGAAAACCTAGTTTGGCTGAAAGATGTTATTGGAACAGTTGACCGAAGGAAAGACGACTCTGGCTCATCTTATTTTCTTTCATTTACAGGTCACTGTCAGTGCGGAGCATTTAAACGTGACACATGCAATGGTTTCTACCAGAGGCTGCTTCTAGAACGAGAACTTTTCTCCTCTCCGAGCTTCATATAACAACTTGAGCTTTTGCTTTTATGATGCACAGGCGACCACAGCGGCCCCAGTCATAGAGAAACTGTCGGAAAGTGCACACTCAGGAGAGAAAAGCCACTTCCTTTTGCTCAACTCTGACCAGGAAATACCTTGCCAACACCAGAACAGCGTGCAACCTTCCTGCGGCTCCCAGGCCAACCAGCTGGCAAGGCCACACATTACGGACACCGCTGGGCTGTTCAAGTGGAACGGCTACCAGTGCCGAGTAACAGACTGTCCAAATGGGGAATCTAAGACCGACAGGGGTTTGTGTATCGGAGAGGAAGACAGCAGGGTCAAATTGAGCAGATTTAACACAGCAGCAGAAACACACACTCTGCACTGGGGAAGATGCCCCGAATAATTACATGAGTGTAAGCACATTACCTGGTCCATACTTTCCTTTTATATGTTTAAATTACATCCAACTTCATGTTGACGGCACTTAAAAATGCAATTTAAACAGAACTGGAAATGCTATTTGAAGATAGGAACAACAGGAAATTAAAATCTGTTCAATCAAGGAATAAGCACAAGAAGGAGAACAAATTCCCCTCCAAAAAGGGACAGATGAGAATGGTTTATTTAACAAGTGTTCACTTACTTATGATTTATATTTCATTATTTTTCCATTTCTGCCAGGCACTTTATACCAGCTATTTCTGGCACCTTTCGAAACATCTGTACCACTAACGAGCCGCCGTGCCAGCAAACTGAGCACGACAAACAGTCAACGCGCGTAGAGAACAAACAGCGTTACTTCTGTGAAGCTGTACATGTTTGTAATCCCGTTGATAAAAGATGGCTGTGTCTCAGTTCATTATAACATGAAGCACAAGGACGTCACAATGTCGTAGATGGAAAGACTGCTTTTAAAAACACTGCTTTATTGTAGTTATAGAAATTTAGGCTTTATCAAATGAGGAACTATAAATCACCTTTTTTTGTGTCTGATTATGAAATGTTAAGATGTTAAGAAATGTTTTACTGTTGTCAGAGGGAAATCCAAGTCCTGTAATATCTTTACTGTATTTGTATTGATCTTATGTTAACGCAAATGCTTTCTCTGCTTTTCTTTTTTTTTTTTTTTTAAGAAATGACATGCACAATGCTGCAATAGTGCAGTTGTGGTAATACAGCAAAACATGTTGGGTAATATAACACACATGCACAGCTTATGTCAAATACATTCATGCCATTTCCATGATTATTTGTGCTTACCAATTTATAAACCCATTAATAAATAAACACCGGCCCCGTATAATTGCCTGGTGTCACACAACTTCTCCTATCTAGGGCTGCAGGAGAACTTCTCAAACAGAAAGCAGCTCTGAAAACTGCTGACGAGTGTCAAACGCAACGTCTCCAGTTAATTTAACAGAACAAGCCGCTTCAAAAACAGAGAAAAAATGAAACCGTGAAAATCGCGGTCTCTTCCACTTCCCACTGCTGTGAACAAGGGCTTCCAATAAAACCAAACAAGACAACACAGCAGCAAGGGTCGCAATTACAGAAGTTCATTAAAACATTTTCCATTGCCTCAGTCTGCATCAGCTATAGTGTGCCGTCCGCATTGTGGCGCTGGACACATGGCGTCAATGCCCCCTTTCAGTCCTTCAATGTCCCCACTGTTCAGAGCCCAGCACAGGAGCTCAGTGTGCCCCCGCACTGCCACACAGTCCAGCACTGTCTCTCAACACACAAATCACATCCCTTTCATATTCCCTAATAATACAGCTCCTAAATATATACACTTCCCCTTGTGATGCACTTACTGGCGGGCTCTCCTCGGGGAAGTGGAGTTTTAAATCAGAGGAGGCTCGGTCACCTGCAGCACGCTGTCCCATAACTCACATGCATCACAGAGGTTGACTAATGCCCGAATCCAGACAGGAATCCTTGTGAGCAAGCGAGGGGGTAAGAGGAGGAGATGGGGACCCGGGGCTGTCAGGGAAAACCCACACGGACACGGGGAGAACATGCAAACTCCACACAGGCACCCACACAGGCCAGGTCTCGGGAGCCACGAGGCAGCAGTAGAAACCGCTGGGCCACAACCCCAAACCCACCTTCATGTAGCATAAATCTGCATGTGTAATTGGTGTAATTTGGCAAACTATTTAAGAGCAGCTCATACATGACTAACCAGCTATTTCACATGTTTAGATGTTGTTGTGTAACCTCCTGCAGCTGCTCTATATGATCCCACATCTAACCATTAACTCAGCAGGGTGTCCAGTCTCACTGTACCGACTCCGGACTTAACAGCAGAGTCCTAACCCAGGTATTAGCCAGAGTAAAGCACTTCACAAGAGCTCTCCCTCACTGCCCTGCAGCTCTGCAGTCATTAGTGCTCTGTATAAAAGGAAGAGCGAGCACTGTCTACTGTTATCCTTCTGCCGACGTACCTCGAGCGCCGAGCTGAAGTGCTTTAAAAACTTGCGCAGGGCCTGAATGAATGAATCACAGCCGCCGATACTCCATTGTCATGTATGTGAGAACGGATGGGATACAAGCAGGGCGATACACACTGATATTGTTAAAATCTGCACACAAACAGAGCACACTTGAAAGATGGAGAGAGGTAAACAGGATGCTGGTCCAGTTCTGGAGAGTCACGTGTCACGTGTCCAGCTCTCCATCCTGACAGTGCTGTAAAATGTCGGCTTCACGGGGACCGGGCAGGATTCCTCTGCGGGCTTCTGTCCGCTCAAGGTCAGACTCGATCTTCGCTCTCCGACTCAGAGCGCTGCAGCGAGGCTTTTGAGAATCGGCGGAGGAGCGATCCATTTTTAGACGCACTACCGACTGCACTTGGGTAATGTGTGGTGAGAAATCGGCTAATTTCCATAGATTGCTCAATCGCTCTCTCCCACCCCCTGTAAAGAGTTCAAAGCAGACATGTTCTCATGGCTGGACTTCAGTAAGTCCCCAGAGCCCGGAATGTTTCCATCAGCTTTGCAAACGTATTCAGATAAGACGACGGGGCTTTTAAATGCAGGAAACAAAACCTTCCTGTCTTCTACTCATGGATATCACTGTTACTCATACTCAAGGACCCTTTACAGTAGCAGGATGTCTTACTGAGTAACTCTATTGAAAAGTAGTTGCTGTAAAAATCGAGCACATGACCGTGATGCTCCTCTGTTCCCACTGGTGTCAAATTGCAGGGCAGATAAAGAGCATCCTTGCATCTCTGTGCACCACTTTTACACCAAATGATTTTACTACAAAGCCACCACTTAACCTTGACTTAGAAATTAGTATCAAAACGCATTAAGCTGGCGATTACACAATGCCACTGCGGCCCCCCAGGGGGGAAGTCTGAGATGTCAGCTCCATGATCACCAGATGGTCTAGATGCTCCCGAGGCATTTAAGAGAGAGTATTGGCAAATCTGCAACTTATTCGCAGTCCAATCAAATACTCACACTTGCCACTAGAAAGCACTTACCCAGACATAACATCACCCTCATCTGAAGTAAACACGCACACAAAGAGAAATTAACACTATGGGAAGAAGATCCTCTCATTTGTAGTCTTTCTCATGTTCTTATTTAAGACTGCACTGTGTCTTTATAAACAATTTGCCAGAATGTCACACCCAATACACTCTTTAATGGCCTTAATGAAAGTGTCACAAAACATGACCACATCCTGAAGTTCACCAGCATTAGTGAGGAGAACTGATTTATGTTTTTGCCACAAAAAAAAACAGAACTCAAAAAGTAGAGGAAAGCGAAAGTGCAACCTACACACACAGGAATGTCCGACGCGCACAGAAGAGCCTTGTTGTTGCTCTACATATGCATGAGCACGGGTACTGTATAGTACAATATTTATAAAACAGCTCTCTCCTACTCCAGCACAGTAAACATTTTCAGCTGATTTGCGGAGGCGTCTGCCGATAAAAATAAAAAGGGAAATTTGATACCAAGGAAGGTGACAGTCCATGGGATTTGCACTCAAACATTACAGATTCGACTATCTGATGCAGCAGACAATGTGGTTATTATTGCATGTGGTGATGAGTTCATCCTCTCTGAGTGTTTTATGAGATTGATGAGACGTGTGATGTCTCTCTCCTCTGGGGGAGCTGGGTAGGGCTGGTCCTAACTGGAAATGCAACACTGACTATTGAGTGCTCGAGGTACGACTCACTGCCACACACACTTGAGTGAGGCGCTCTGCATTGCACGCGGGTTTCTGGTAAAATGCACAGATTAGTTTCTTTATTTCACACTGCTGAGGAATATCACATCAACCACTTTGGCTAATCTGTTAATTTTTTACTCCCTATTAAAATGTAATACTGCATCTCATTTCACTGTAGTTCATATATCTTGTTCTAGATCATTTGCTGAATTATGTGCTGTTCTACATTCTCTCAAACCACCATACACTTCACAATGTTTTACGATTCCCTGTAACGTATTGATGCAATCATGTATCTGTAATGCAAGTTGCCTTAGCTTCAGCACAATGCATAAATTATTACTCACATACATCCATAACAAATCAAGAACAGAAGGCAAAGGATGAGGTATTAGACTGGCATTGCAACACAGTAAGTAAAAGTCAGTGCCTTCAATTTGAAGCAGACAGATTTACCCATCAGTGTTGACAAATAAACTGTGCTTAATAAGGACTCCAAGAAAAAAAAACTACTACTGCCGTCTCAGAAGGAGCTCTGACTGTCGCAAAGGAACATACATACATACATACATACATGCACACATATGTGAGCGCTAATTTGCCTGCTATTTCTATGACCTCATGTGAGCAGCCACCGTATTTGGGGCAGCAGTGTCACTCAGAGACAAAGGTGCCAGTGGCTTCACAGCATCCCAGGGGTGAACTGTCAACAGTGAACTGTGCTGCAGCGTCTACACGCAGTTCTGCACCTGGCGCTGGTGTTCACAGCGGCTCGCTCACATCTAAAACACCTGACCTTGAGACACCAGATAAGCAGCCGCCGAGGCCCAGACCAGAAATAATATATACTGTGGCACCTGTTGACCATGACAGAGGCCAGCCAAATTGGCACAGTAGCACAGCATTAAAGGACAATGTCATTTTGCACTATCAACGCCATAAGGAATTCAAAAGGAAAAATGTTAAGTATGGAGTGAAAGACGAAGAGAGTGAATTCTGAAACCGCAGATAGACATCTATCTCTGGAAGAGCATGTTCGGTCACTGGCATTTCATGGCCTTCACATACCACAGCTACCTATGGAAAAACGCCATCACCGTATAATATCTTTGACCCATCTAACACTGACGTGCCAATAAAACAGCAGAACTGGAATAAACCAACACAGGCAAGTCTTCAGCGACTTGTGAAGTGTAACAAAATAACTCGTGAGCAGAATCGTTTCTCTACTCGCTGGTTTTCTCTCATTATTTCTAAATAGTAGTCCTCAAAGTTTTTATTTGTGAGGTTTTCTTTCACACAGTGCTGGTGTGATGCAGAGCTGTGCTGTTATTTCAGCTAGGATTCAATCCCACTGCAGTTTTAATTAGAATAACACATTTTCCTTTTCGAGTGTTAGAAAAACATAACTTTTCCGGTGGTCCATTACAATATGAAATCTGGTACCATGGTATTGTTTCATGAATACAGTTATTACACATGTAATACACAAGCACCGTCCCGAATGGTACAGTGCACAATGTCTAACACTCAGGCACGTCCACAGTGTCTTTACTAGGAGACAGCATGATCAACAAGTAGAAAGACTGTGTTAGTTCAACAAGATACAGACGAAGCATGTATCAGACACAATGTTGTTCAGGCCCAACACAAAGACTGTACACCACTATATGACAGACTGATATCACCACCATGGGCAACAATGCAGCATTGTGGGTTGATTGGAAGAGGTTTCTATTCTGTGAAGTCCACCATACATCACAACAAGTGTTTAGTCTATGCACTCATGTATACATAGATTGGCAGACAGATAGAAATGCATTTATTTACACATTTAACAACAACAATCATAACAAAGCACACTGGTTTCCTACCCTCCATATGCTCCAAAAGTGAAGCTCCTCTTCCTTTGTGGCATCCTGGCAGAAGGGAGGCCAGAGCAGTCCGGTGGAATTGGCTTTCTACTGAGTCAGTTAACTCAGCTGGAAAGGGTTACTGAGCAAATCACTGCCGACTCGCTCCGCTTTCTGAGCCTCCCTCTCTCTCTCTCTCTCTCGCTCTCTCGCTCTGCTACACACAGGCTCCAGCGATTGCTCCACACTGCCCTCTCTCTTCCAGTCCTCAGCCTGCATTCACTCGATCTCTCACTTCACTCCTCTGTGTCAAAAAGGGAGAGGAGGAGTGGAGAGGGGGCTGGCTGACCACTTGCGATCGTCCTGGCAACACGCTCGCTCTAGCCTGCGCCCAGCTTCTCGTATTTGAATATGAATTTGAAAGTAACCAAACCAGGGACGCTGTCTTCCTCTTTTGCACAGGCTGTCTGAAGTGGATTTAATTTATTTATTCATCTAAATTTGTAAAAACCTGTCTTCACGTGAATAATACTGTTGTGGGCCAAGTACTTTATGAGGAAAAACTTGTGTTTTAAATGCACTTTCTATCTATCCCTGCTATTGTAGTGCTTCGTGCTTGAGTCTCAACATATTTGCCTTTGTTGGTTTTTAACTGAGTGAATGAGAATGTCTGACGCATAGACAGAGAGGTTTACTGGGACTGTCTGAGCTGTGTGTGACACACCTGGGTTAATAAAGGTGCTCTGCTGATCTGCATGAACAATCTAGCCCTTCATAGCAGCTGAAAAAGAGACCTGATTTTTATTACCCTGACCCCCATAAGAGCTACAATCTCAGATTATGCTTTTGCCCTCTTAAGACTCCAATTAAGGTTAATGTGAGCTGTCTGCATGAATTATAAGTTGATATTTGCTAAAGGGACTAAAACTTCAGTGTGTCATTACTGCGCTGGTTAAGGTCATTGAATCCCGTATTTGTTGTTTCTACTGCAGTACACATCCCGGAGATTCCAGTGGCGGCACAGTTTTGACTGAGGTCGGTGATGGTCAGTCTCCAAGGGGAAAAAGTCTCCTGTGTTTTCTTTGCTGCTGATTTAAAAGTCAGCTGGACAGGCCGGGTGTCGGCCATGCGGCACTGGGACTGATGGACCAGCGCGGCGCAGCCCCTGTCTGCATTCCAACGGACCACTTTACCGCAGAAACTTCCTACAGTGGGGTTTCACACAGTACAACATTGTCCCTGTGAAAACAGTTTTCCACCGGAGCTGAGGAGCCTGCAGGCTCATTTCCCCTACACATGATCTGGATTGAGAAGGAAAAAGGTACAGGCCAGACTGGTGGCTGCGGTTTCAATGAATATCCCACAATCCCATTAGCCCAGCCTGTGTCAAGTGTGCAAGGCCCCGTCTCTGTCTCTCCTTTGTGGACTGAGCTACCCGTGAGCATCAGGACTGCTTCCTGATTCACTCTCATGTGTGGATGAATGTTTGTAGTGAGGGTGTTACCCTTGTACTGTTGTGTATCGGTAGCAGGCTGTTTCTGTGTGTTTGTGAAACTATGCAACCATCCTTGGATTAATCTGTTGAAAGACTGAAGGCCAACAACAATATAAATAGTTAATTGTGGCCTTATTGTAATTTAATTTGTATCCTCTCATGCAGTGACAACACATTGTTAATGAAGTGGAACAGTTGGAAATGTGACCGGTGTGGGTATTTGTGCTGCGCAGCCTTGCTGAGGGTCCCTGACAGTCACCGTGCAGCACTTGTTCCCACCGTGGCCTTCACGCCTCAGCCCAATGAGTAAACATACAGGTTTCTGATCCCTCGGATAGTCCCAGCCTCACAGACCAGGGCACCCTGTCAAAACAACCCCCAGGGTGACTGTGGGTCATTTCTAATAATGTCTCTCGTGATCTGCAGCAAGAGTCTGGCAATTCGGTGACTGAAACCCAAACGTTCAGACTGTAGACTCAGCCACACTGCTGGTTAACGACTCCCAAAGTAGTGGGGATGGCAAACAAAACGCATGCAAACCGCGTGTGGAAAGAAAACTGCATGCCCTCACACACACACACACACACACCATGGAAGATAGATGAAGTCTCACTTACCAGCATTCACCCAGCAGTATTACCACAGAAAAAAGCAATCCCAGAAGCCAACTTGATTCTTGAGAGGAGGAGGACAAAAAAGGAAAAGTGCCAGCTGCAGGCTTTTTGCTCCTGGAAACCAGTGGTGTGATAACATCAGACAGCCCTTCCCCGCGTGTATTCATGGGCTGTGATTCTGCAGGGAGCATTACCATGGAGAGGCAGCGCTTTGGGAGACGGGTGTCTGGTTACAGCGGCAGGAAATTTGCAATTAACGAATAAATTAGTGTTGCCCAGAAGCTGAAGGGCAGCGACACAGATGGGGCAGAGAAAGACGCATTTCGATACTACAGAGTGAGCGATACGATACCATTTACCAGGATGCTCCCCAGTAATACCATTGTCTCTCTTTAGCGGTGCGGTGCACGTGTGGGTGCTGATAAGGCACCAGTCTGACCCATGACCTGATCCTATTGTCCTGACCTCTCCTGCCTTGTACTAGCCCAGACAATTAACACTCAGCTTCACCGAGTCCCTGTCCAGATGCATTATTTGAATCATCTTGGTTATTGCAGTTTTAATAACAAGGCTGGGCTCAGCGGTGGAAGCTCATCATGGGAGTGATAGTGCCCGGACAGGGGGCCTGCTGGTAGACGAAACTCATCTGAGCCCGCTGGGCCACACAGGCACTTTGGCAACGGCTTCGTGCAGCACAGATTAGGGGCAGCTAACTGGGTGTGAAATGAGTGAGGGCTTGGGCTCCTGCAGCTCGCTTTTTGCCCAAAACCTCTCACAATTACCGGAGATTCGTTCTGAGTGCATGGGGCCACCTAGCACAATGAAATATGATGAGGTACTAAGTCCCGAAGGAAATCTAACATCACAAATAAAATAAACTGGAAAAAAATACAAAATTAAAATCATATTCCAATTAATTGAGAAAACGCGTGTGGAGCTATACAGTGTAGTTCTGGGCTGATTCGTCAAATATCATAATTTTTTTGGTTCCATCACAGTGTACCCAAAAGCCAACAGACACATTCACATCACCCCTTCCCATCATTCCACTAATATAGACAGGAAACACAAAGTGCAGAGATTATACACCTGAAAAGCAGGTGCGCTCCGCTAGAATATACAGGAGGCTCATTTAGAAATGGTTTCGAAAAAAAGGTTTGTCAAGTCCAATTTAAGACCAGGAGGTGTGAATAAAGGGCGTCTGTGTCTAAGTGGAGCTGGGCTGTAGCTCCCACTCAACACTTTGCTCCTGTGTTAATGAACACTTCTTATACACGGGACTCTGCAATTCATTCCCGATGTCACTCCCTCTCCATGAGATGGATTACAGCTCTTAAAGGTGCCATATCAGACAAGCTCAGAAATCATCACTGGAAAACACTGGCTCTCAAATTGAAGACACCACGACATTTTAATTTCTTTACTTCTTCATTATTTGTAATGTTTTGACAACGCGGTGCTCAGTTTGAGAGACCCATTACCCAGAAACCTCAACACTGGACGTCTCAATCACACGGAGGGACACGTAGTGAGAGGGGGCCGGATCATTATCAGATGGGCCCAGCTGATCTCCCGTCTCTTTCAGCACAGCCATCTCCTCTCCCATTAGTGCTGATAAGCTGCCACACAGACGGCAGGTCAGCAGTTCAAACAAATCTTTAGTCGACCATCCAATGTCATTAACGACTGGAAGTGACCGAGCTAACGAGGCCCTCAGCAATCCGGCGCAGAAGTGAGTTCAATTAGACCACAGGAGGCTGAGGATCGGGCACTTGACATCTTTCAAAGTCTGGAAGCGCCTCCATCCATACCTGGTGGGTTTCAAATCTTCCCCCAAGGTCGGCACCTACAGAGGCCTCCTCACACTGTGTCCTTTCATCACCGTGCATCAGACCGACATCCAGAGTCATTAGGCACGAGGGGGCGAAGAATGCCGTGTTGTTTGGGCTATTCTCTCGGGTCCCCCCACTCCATGCCCTCTCCCAGTGTGTAACTCGCAGACACGCAGCGCTGGATCAAGCAGGGGTTTGTTCCCAGAGCCCACACAGCTAACCATCCACAACACGCACCCCCCCGCCGAGCTGCCCCAGCACCAATGAACCACAGATTACTGTTGGTTCCGCCCCCTCATGTGTGATGGAGACTCGAGCTGCTACCGCAAGAATCTGGTAGGCGAGGTCAAGACACAATGCAAGATAGAGAGGGAATGGTGTTTCTGTTAAGGATTAGTGTCAGTAAGAGCACACTCACACACACGCGCACACACACGGCAATTCTGAATGTCACACTGCATGCAGTCAAGGAAAATAAATGATTAAACGACCGGCGACAGAAAGTTAATTGCTTAATGAGCCGGTTCTCATAAGTGAAAGTTAATTGAGGTAGTTTTTTACGCATGTTTGGTGAATTCAATCCAATGAAAGGCAGCCGCTGTTCCGGCTGCAGACCAACCCAATGACTGCTGGTGTTCAGAGTGCCACCTCCCTAAACTGCACCACATTCACCTTTCAGGCCTGTGAATTAATCACAATTACAGCCCCTGCCTCTCAACACACACTTCCACATGTTGCTTGTGTGCGACAGTGGAGAGAGTGAGAGCAGAGTGCTTGTTAACAAAGTGCATTTCCTTTCTCCTTCCCGATGGCTGCAGTCCTGTCCCAGGCCGCACTCGAACATCTGTGAACTCTCTAACATCTGTGTTCAAAATCTGCAGACGGACACCCTTCTCCCATTTCCAGAGCTAAAAGTCAACCACATATAACCACGACCAACGACCACACGCGTGTCTGAGTGGGCGGTTACCGTCATGGAGCAGACTGAGAACCGGTGAAGAACTGCTTTGGAAAATAATCTGCTTGTTTTTATTCTGCTGTTTACATCCCGGAGCAGACTGTGGGGGGGAGATTATCAGGTTATACCCACAGAGAAAAGCAGCCCCTGGGTCTTAGTACAGCGCTTAACTGCAAGAAAAAAAACTGGATTTCAGGACCCCCTCTGAGCTGATGCTGGAAGTGCCCTTTAACTGAGATGACAAATACAACCCAGAGCCAGTCTCAGCTGGGTTTACTGCAGATAGGCACAGGCTAGAAATGCTATAAATCGACAATACAAAACTGAATAACTGAATAAATACGTACACTGAATTAACATACAGAAACGCTTCTTTGTAAACTTCTACACAAGCAACTTCTAACTTTATCCGTTCACATTCGTTTTTTCTTTTCGCCTGCGGAGAGAACATTTCTACTGTTCTACATATTAAACAGCTCTCTCGTTAGGCCAAAATAATTCAACTTAGTTCAAAAGTACACATTTATTTCAATGTTTAACTGACTGAGGAGTTAGCGGCTATGTAGATCAGAAAATGGAGAACGCGACCTTCTAACTTTCTAGCATTGGTAGCTACAGGTTAGATGTTCAGTTCTGACTGCTGCTGCTTTGTAGACGTCTGTGTTGCTTAGGGCTCAGCTACAAAAAAAGAAAAGACTTCAAGAGCTCCAGCAGGGTGTAAAATATTAAAACCAACGGTGGCAGACCAATAAAACTCAGCTGGATCAACCGCATTTTTAACTTTCTAATGAGACAGTTGTCTCTGTAACCTAGAACTGGGTACATGTTTTACAAGCCAGCTATAAATATTCATCTGCGAGATTTCAGGACAGCGGTGTGCGCCTCATCCCAGCCATCGACCGCCGTGCCAGAGAGAAGATCTATTTCTGTTTTAATGGATCTTCAGAGTTATTACAGTCCCCCCCTCGTCTCGCTGCACAACTGGACGTCTGATGGATGCATCTCTCAGTAGAAACACTTGTGCCGACGGGTTGTCTCAACAATCGATCGCAACGCCAGCCCCCTGGAGACAAACGCGCCGATTTTGGGGTTCTAGGCTCGCAGGAGAGAGGAGGAAGGCCTTACATTTCATTGAGCTGCGGTTTTAAATGTCGTGGGACACACAGACAGGAAGAGGTAGTTGTGTGTTTCTGCTATAGTAACACTAAATCCATGCCCTCCTGTTGCAGCTTCACGAAAGTCTGTTTTTATCATTAGCAGCGGCAGTCATACTTAACAGTACTAGAGATGGTGGCAGCATGTGCGATGCCAGCAGATACTGTCAGAGACGCATCTCTCAGTCTAGCACATCAGCACACACCAGCCCCCGCCACGCAGGCCCGTAATTAGTACTGATTGATGTTTCTGTGCTGGAGAAAAGCCCTGGGGCACTTGATCTCGGACCTGCCGATTAATTTCATCGGCGACCTATGCGAACATTAGTCCGTCCCCTGGAATATCAATGTCAATGTCAAGCACACAGGAAGTCAGCTGGAGCGAGGGACGGGGCAGACACCCTCTCTGGTGTAACACTGCCCCCTGCTGGACACCCAGGGAGACCAGGGGAAAATGGGCCAGTTCAGCCTCTCCAAAAAGCTCCAGAATCCACTGTATCTGATGAATGTAATGTTTTTTTTTGGTGGACAATTTGTGAACAAATACTTCCAGCCGTGGGATTTATTAGGAGAACCTCTGAGCGCAGTGAGATCACGGGACACCTCTTCGACCACAGTATCACGGTGACTTACACTGAGCCCTCACACAGAAAATAATAACAGACTTGACATTTGGAATGCAATCTTCATTCCTCCATGGTGAACCTACCGCTGTTGTGAAGACGGGTTCAAGAATTCCTAGTATTAGTACCCAAGTAGGACTCTTACACACTGCTGAGTTATTGCAGCTTGGTGGCGGCCCTGAGGTGTCACGCTGGGCCATGTAATTGCCTCTCCTGACACCGCGGGACACGAGACGGGTCAGAGAGCGCACGGCCCGCTCTGAGCAGCCTGTGCCGATAATGAAGAATTATACAACGCAGCCGAGAGACGCAGCAGTTACTCTCAAATCTACACCTCAAACCGAGAAGCTGTCTCACTCACTTTATAGGAGAATAAATAAGCGCCACACCTAACTGTCATACAGACATACAACAGTAAACAATGTCCTAGCTTTTCAGGTGCTAGTGCATTTACATTTCACATTACAGGTCAATGGGAGGGTAGTTTACTGATTCCCTGCGAGACACTGGAAGAAGTGGGCGAACGTCACATTGCGGGTCGCGCAGAGCAGCTTTCCACTGATTCAGATTCGGGCACCGCAGTGGCACAGTCTGCTTACAGTTCACTCTGTGCCGTATCGGAATCACAGCTGGGTTTTAAGGACTGTTAAGTAGCAACACACAGCTGGCATATTGACTTTCATTGTTCCCCTGCCTGTGTGAAAGGTTTATACTGGCTTTATACACTAGAAGCAGCGATGAGGTTGTGTGTGGGGAGAACGGGTCTTCAGAGAGTTCTGGAGACGTATCTGAGATGGCTTGGTAGCAGGGTGGACCAGGCTGGGGTGGGATATGTACTGTATTGAGCCACCAGGGGGAGTAACAGCAGGCCATGCATGTGTTCAGAAAAGGATATTCTGCAAGGTCATACTATGATGCAATTGGTTTCCCATTAAATTAATCGACACATTTGATGTGAAATAAATTTAATAACCGTATCCATCTTTGAATTGACTAACTTTATTTGATGTTTTGATACCACGCTCAGTTTTCAATCATTTGATTTGGTTGTAGGTCAGAAATAAACTGACACAGAAGTGCTGAAGGAAAGGTCACAGACTAACGGTGTGGTGTCTGCGTGCCTAGAGTACGCACTGTGAGCTGAGGGAGAGGAGACAGTCTTTTGGCAGTTTCTCCATCGCTGGCCTAAACCCTGCCAGGGTTCTTCTAACTGTGGAAACCGTATTTTTCCTTCCTCCAGAGGAGGGAGAGACCACTCTTCAGTGGGCATGATGAGGTGGGAATTGGGAGGGCAGTATCCACATGTATCCTGCACAAGGGAAGCCCCTGAGCCCCAAACAATAGGCCAAGAAGGCAGTGATTCGCTTGGTAAGTCGCAGACCGCCGGGGAGATTGGACTGCAAACGGGTCTGCATTGAGGGGAGCAGCCAGCGTGCCTCAGCCACACATCCGAGTCTGAAGTGCGGAGGAATGGCTCCACGCGCCTCCCGCTGCATCTCTGGGTGCAACTCATTATTCACAGCGACAGTGGGGAGCGGGGCTCGGAGGCACAGCGGAGATTCACACCGCCTCCTACCTGCAAGGCATGAGGGCTGCTAGAGACCGAGAGAGGCACTGGAGCGCACGGGGGAGAGAGAGACGAGGAGAGGGAGCCAATTCCACCACAGACGCCTGCTCTCCTCCCTCTCCTGTCCTCGGGGGACCCAGACTCGCGGTCCATTGAAGCAGGGACTCTCTCACGCGTTCATTGCGCCCTCAAACAAAAATAAAGGAATGTAAGACAAGGGCCAGGCTGTGGGGGAAAGCATGGGATCAGAGGGGATGGGAGTCCTGTGCATGTTCTGGGAATACGCATCAAAGGGGAAGGGGCCTCACAGTCCAATAACAGGACTGCAGACGAGCACTGCTTTTATATAACTCCGTTTATCCCGTGCAATGCCAGCATCATGCTTCACTACAGGGTCCCTGCCTAATCTGCAATGGCAGCCTCTCCCTTGGCGATGCGATGGGTGCCTCATTCTCTGCCAACACACCACTTAGACTCAGGGCAGGAGTGAACGACTGCAGGCTCCTCATAACAACCAGACTGTGAAGGATTCCTGCCATATATAGTCTCGCAGTTGGGCAAAGGAGCTACTAAAGGAGTATTAAGGGGAATTAAACAGGAAAAGGATAACAACGAAGGGGGAAATGCCATCTATGTGGTCCAGGAGACTGGTTCATTGGCAGTGGGACTCCCTGGTGTCAACTAACGAGCAGAGCTGGCTGTTTGGGAGATAACACTGAAACACCTCTCCAAGGCAATGGCAGCCTCCACACGTGCCAGGCACTAAGACCAATAACTCTCCCCTAACGATGTCTTAAAGAGGCACGGCTGGACTCTAAATCAGCCACCATGCCATATGAATCCGTGGGAGGAGGAGATATTAAGCGGAGAGGGAGCTGCGGGGATATTTCTCTGCTGTGATGAGGTCTGGACAGGGCCATTCCTCAGGGCTACTGCAGGAGGCAACGGGGGGAACAGTGCCGATCTCAGAGAATGTGCAGCAAGTAAAAGCACACTGTTTGAGTTAGTCTCAGGTACAGCCCGTTTTGTTATAAGGAGGCCAGTATTCAGAAGCAGATGTACATAAGTGCACATCAAAGTCTACGCTATTACAATTTCAATGCAGGGTATGTTTTTATTCTGAAAGCTGAGATGCCCTTTACTTTATAAAGAGAATACACTATCTCTTGAATACGCGAAGATGTCCCTCGCTGGTTTCCTGTCATACTGTGGGACTTGCTCTTACACATGACCTGCGGTGTGGTCAGTGTAATATTCCTCAAAACCACCTGACAAAATATACCCCCCATCTTCCCTGTGAGCGCCTGCCTGAATACGAGCACATAGGTCTGCAGTGATGAGGGCAGAAGGGACCAGGAGCTGCTTACAGACTTTCTTCTTCTTCTTCTTCAAAGTGTCGAACACTGCAGCACGAGACAATGTAGGCACTGCGTGAAACACAGCATTAGGATCAGGTTTTTATTTTAATATCTAACAGAACTGCAGAGTTATTATTCTCATTTTAAAATGTGTGTCAGTACACAGGGAGAGAATGTCAGCCCTCTGGGTTCAGTGTGATGCATTGTGGGGCCTGTAGAGACATGCTTAGCGTTGGTCAATCCAATCACAAGGCTAATGAAATCACTCGGGCCGGGAGAGGATTAGAAGCCAGCAGGCATCTCAGCCGTGCAAGAACAGTGTGTGTGTGTGTGACCGGCCAGCCTCTGTAGTAAGTGACATCCCACGGTCCGGTACAGATTATTGTTGCCCACATCTATACAGCGCAGGGAACAAGAGATCAATGCAGATGTATATTTGATACGTCCCAGCAGGTCCCTGGATTATGTTTTAGCCTCTGGATAAACTGTATACACAAAGAACTTTCCATATTGGTCAATGTATATTTGTATAAGTTTATTTACTGTGTTATAAAATCAAGAGTACGTTAACACAATGTACAGTGACGCTCGAAGAGGGCCCAGAAATACATATGCATCGGTTTCCAACTTGATTGGGCCATTTTATAATTATTAGCCAAAGGAATATGTCCTTATCATTGTAAAAAATATATATATATTGGTAACAAATGGTGCTTTCTGCATTTATATAAGCTTACCAATACAAAGATACTTCTTCCATGAATGCCTTCCGTTTTCTACAAGGCTCAGTATGAAACAGAAGTCAAAGTGTGCCGTACTGTTACACTGCCCTCTAGGGGAGAGGGGAGGAGCGGCAGGTGCTTCAGGACTGTGGACAGCTCCCCAGTGAGGCGCAGCGAGACATCCAGGGATGCTGCCAGCAAACAGATGTGCCGGTGCAAAAGGATGTTTTGCTCATTTTATAGCCTACAGATTGGCCAGTCCATCCTTGTAATCTGTGCAAGGCATAGAGGTCTGTTTCTTTCTGACATTGACAGAGCTGTGCGTGGTGAACAATTTCCCAGCTTCTCTTTAGGTTCTCGTTTGTAATTCCAACAACACTGAAGAATCACCCAAGACTAATAACTCTCTGTCTACACAGCTTAGCCCGTAAGGCACCGTGGTCTGCTTCAGGCCTCAGTCTGCTTCACTCCATCGTGTGAATGCATTTAAAATCCAGTCGGCGAACAGACACATCAATACAGCATGACACAAAGAATGGGCTTCCCGAGCAGACGTGTGGCAGGACGGTCCGTGTTTGTTTATCATAAATAAACCTTGCTGTCTTTAGTTTAATTTGAATTAGACTGAGTCTATGAACCTGGGGATGGAATACACAATATACCTTGACTAAATAGTAAAAATGCCAATGGCGACATGGTTTGGAGTTTTGCTCCTCATCAATGTCTATAAGCTGGTCTGCAAAGTAAAAGTGTCTGCAGTCAGCTAAAGACAAGCCTCCTTTACCAGGAGATAAGAACGCCACTGCTTCTAAAACTGTAATTACTATGCTTGCTTGTATCCGATAAGCTGCACACTGTTTACTCGTTTTGCATATCAAGGAATGCTCTTTATTTTTTATTTATTTTTTTGCATGGAAAGGTCTGCTAACAGACGAGCATGGCTACAGACAGAGCAGAAAAGGTCAAGATTACCATCAGACATCAAAGAGCTCGGAAATTGCCGAGTCTGGCCAGGCCGACACGGGAACACCTAATCGTCCGTTTCAAACACTGCAGACATGGTGAGCGAGGGAAGAGCGATGGGCCCGCCAGTCGCACGGCTGTATTGGGATTTGTGCAGCTCCGAGTTCGGACTCCTTTAGCAGACCTTGCCAGAGGTGACTGAGCCTCTAACAGTGAAGAGACACAAAAAGGTAGCCTTTTAAGTTCTTCTTCTGTGTTTATTTCACTGGTGGTTCTGTCAATGATCAGACCACTTTAGGATTATTATTATTTTGTACATGTGTCTGCGGTTACTGATGGAAGGTTTCACGTTTTAAAGTACTGCACAGCATAACTGTTCAGAGTTTAAAAGCTGTGGTACTTTCCTCCGGTTAGGAAAAGTCACTCCTGCTTTGGTAAATGCCTAAAGATTACACAGCTTTTGAAATCACTCCATTAGTTAATGGCAAAACACAGGGCGGATTTGACAGTGCTTAGATTTGACAAATAACAGAGAAGTAGAGCGAGAGGACTCTTTATTTTACATGATGCAACTGTTAAGCATCTCAAACTGTCTGAAATGGTACCTGATCCTATTGATAAATCATACAGAAGCTGAGAAAACATCTTCACATTTCTTCACAACGTGGGTCTGAGCAAAGCCAAGCATGACTGTGATGTTGGCTACAATGTTTTTCACCTCAATAAGCACCTGAGCTTGTGGATCAAAACAGGATTCCACATCTGCATGCACTCCCCTCTGACAATCTGTTTTTTTCCTATCCTATATTTATTACACTATTTTGCGTCTGTGGATACAACGTTTTTGCACAGTATACAGATCTGCAGACAAGGACACAACTGAGCCAAGTCCCTACACTGCGTCTGAAACCCGGCTGCAAAACAAAACCAGTATTTCCACACAAACCTTAGACAGAAGAGGGTAGGAGACGTTCAGACCTTCACAGCCGAGCAGACCTTCAACGCCACAACGTTGCCTCCACCTCCAGACGCCGAAGAGCCCGATTGAAACACTTAACTCCCGCTGCCTGGCTCCCTGCGTTGACGCGTTTCAAATCAGAGAGCGGAGACCGAAACAATCCAGCCGAGCAGCAAGAGTGCGATGCCAGGCGGCACTACGATATATAAAACCTTTTACCGCAAATTAGATTGAAGGTAGGTCAGACACCAGCCTTTCAGATCCACCTAGACAGTCCTAAACCATTTAGAGAATGAGCGTCTGCGGAGGTTGGGCAGGAAGCTGGGAGAAATCAATGGCAGTTTAACTCGTTCATAGCTGGGGATGTACTTTATAAGAGAGAGATTAAAAGCGTATCATATGATGACACTGTAATAGCCAGCAGTATCTAATATACCGTCATATGCCACATAGTTTGAAAAAAGACAATCTTCTCTTCTATCTGTCAGTATAATACCTGGGATTTAATATCAGCTGCCATTTCAAGTTCTGATTGTCCCATTTACACCCATTTATACACATCGCAGTTTCAGTAGCAGAGTGTGTATGTTACTGAGACTGACCTTTTGATTTAAATAGAAATATTTAAAAGACAGCACAGTTTAACTGAGAACAGCTATTTATCAGGTTGGTGGCAGCAGTTTATATTCTACGAGAATGCAGCAGGACGTTTTTTCCTTGCTTTATCCAGCCACCTTGAGTCGCTGCCTCCTTAAAATGATCAATGATGTTGTGCACAAATAGTGGAAATGTTAAATGTTGTTTACTTGGAAGTGATGCCTGGAAAGCAGAAAGCTTCGCCCGTAGCAGCATACTGTAGCAGTTTTCACACCGAGAAAGGAAGGGAAAACAAATCGCTGCTCACACCTGGCACATCTGAAGCTATTTCGTGAGATGATTGTTTGTCTAAAGAGTAACTTCTCGTAAAAACAGCAACAGAGATAGATAACTGAAGGAGACGAGGCTGGAAGGAGAGGAAACAGAGAGAGAGAGAGAAAGACTAGTCCTCTGACAGGGAGTTCAGAGAGGGAGAGAGAGAGACATGCAGACAGACAGACAGAGAGCTAATCTACAGTCATCAGACACTTTGGCCACTGGTTTAAAACACACAGCTCTTCTCCTGAGGAGGGCTGAGGTTCGACTGCCTTCTATGAGTGAGCGGCAGCAGTTCGTTCTCATCCCCCCGTCCTCGCCTGGGCCGGGTGGAGACTGCAGAGACAGCTGACAGCCCCGTCTGTGACTCCTGAGATAAGCACCTGTCTCCTCCTTTATTCTGTTCAAACCTCACAGCCAGAAATAAATTGAATTAAATTTCAAAAACACCACCTCATTGGGGTTTGAGATCATTTCTAATCTTCTGGCGCCATACTCGTGAATTTATAACTAGATGTGCAGTCTTTCCCACAGGATTTTTGGAAACTGTGGTGAGGGGACACCACACTCTCTAGGGGGTCCGGGGACATGCCCCCCCGGGAGAACATTTTGAAAATTTGAACAGTTAAATGCATCAATCTGGTGCACTTTGAAATGAAAAGAGGTGAGATCTGTGAAGCATTTTGGACTTTTGTAAACAATCCAATCATAAACCCAAGAGGCTGTATCAACTTGTAAGATGCTTGAGACGACACTTGAGCCACCAATGAAATTAAGTAATAGCTGTCACATGTGTTGTAATGGTGTATTTAAAGTGTTTTCATTCCACTGCAGTCAATGAATGAGAAGAAAACAAAACTATACAGGGGAGGGGGCACACACATCAGTGGCAAAGTTTGCATCCTGCATTTGGAGACAATTAGCTCTAATGAAGACTGATGTGAGGGTGGGATTTGTTATTTCTTGTGATTGGATAAACTAGAACATACCTTTGGTGTAGCACGGATTTGCGATGGGATCGGTGAAATTCTGCAGATCCGCGGAAATCTGTGCTACAAGAACGCGGTCAATGGCTTCCTCAGGTTCTGCATGGCAATAGTCTGACAAAGTAAATTAAAACACTGTTTAGTGTATAATATGTGCAGTGCGATTAAACGACTACAAATCTACAGCTGGTGTGTTAACCGACATAAAAGACAAACACCATTCTGCGACGCTAGCAATAACAGAAAAGGAAAGAGGAGCAACAAACACACTAATATTATTAAGCTACACACACATCCAGCTTGTGGTATTTATTTTGTATTTGTACTGGAACCCGAACACACATTTACAGCTGTAATTGCAAAATATACCTTTATCAAAAATAGTCACAACCTTTATAGATAAATTGAAATTTTGACGACCAAGAACAATGGTGACAATAGACAAGATGTGCGAGAGCTGACAGGTCTGCTTATTGCTTTTATTATGCCATTTCCGTGCGTCTTCTAACAGGAAGGTATTTTTACATAGCCTAATGTTTAGCTACTTAACATTGTTGTGTTGTGTAAGTATTTTATAAAAAGTTCAGAAAAATTGCAAAATTTGTCACATTGCATTATTTCACATTTAATGTACGTCACATTTTGAAACAGTCGTGGGCAACATCTGTTGAACTCTCGATAGTCAAAAGATCTGTCACGCACATCCCTAACCATTACCTCAAACGATGTCGTCTCCTCAAAATTAATTCTGGACCGAGCGGCACATTGCTGCCGAAGGCCCGCTCTCATCTGGAGCGCAGGGGAGAGGAGAGGCGGACTGGCTGCGAGTGAGAGCTGCTAATTGGGCCGCCACAGTTAAGTTCATTAATGAGAAACGATGATGTGAAAACGAACATCTGGTTGATCTTTAACCATATTTCTGAAGTCTAGCATACAAATTAAATTGTGTCGAACTCTCAGGTCAGTCCTGATAGCAGCAGGATGTTTCTCCTCGCCTAATAAAACCCTCAATCCGCACACGGAGCGTCACTCTCGTCCTCTGTGCACTGATCAACCGGGAGGGTTTCCTGTCATGCGTGTGTTTCAGTGATGGATACAGGCAATTAGGGAGGCTGCTCAGGGAAGAAGTGGCGATTGTGAACTTCCTGCGTCTGAAACCCAACTACAGCCCGTCCTCGATAAAAGCCTGTAGCCACTCGATCATAATGCAAGCATACACTCCAGCTCTCCCCTGGCTATAATAATAAAATGTCAGAAGTGCCGGTGGTGCTCAAGAAATGTGCCAGTGTTTAAAACGCTATTAAGCACCGCCTGGAGAATTATATTTTATTCCATGCTTTTTATAGAATTATATGGTGCACTGCAAATAAGACCTGAGTGACAGACTGTTTTCTGAAAGCAATCCTTACATTACAGAAACCCTGTAACACAAAGCCAATGAAATTTCATAACATTCAACACGGAGCCACGCACTATAAACCGCTTTCCTTTCTTTCGCTTCAAAACAGACACGTATCAATTTAAATAAAACAATGGACATTTGATGCCTGCAGGAGAGGTTATTAAACACAAAAATGCAACACAGCCCTAGGATATACACAAACAAAAGTATGCTTGCCCCACAAAAGGTTCACAGGGCTGTCACATACAGTGCCATAACTCCATAAGACTTTGACGCTTACCCATCCATTTAGCCGAAGAGAATGCTAGTACTTATTTTCTCAGCTGGACGAACTAGTTAGCGTTCAGGTCAAATGATCTGGACAGAGAGCAGTCTTCATAGAGACCTGAACTTACAAACCATGTGTCTATGGGTCAGAAATCCCAACCCCTGCTGTATTGTGCTTTACTGGCATATACATGTTACAGGTGAAATAAACCACTTTTTAAAAAGGAACGATTATCAATCCGTATAATTGTAAATTGGCGTAGTTTCTCAGGTGCATTAAGCGTGTGAGGATAACATTTGTAAGCTTGACTGTCAAGATCGGTACACTGTCACTGCCACACAATGGGTTTAGACAGTAATGCACAGGGAAAGCCCTCGAGCGATAAGATATCCAGGGTCTGGTATTGACAAAACTGCACTGCCGATACACTGGGCTTTTAACAGTGTAACCCGATTACTGTATCGCTGGTGTCACCGGCATGCATTAGCACCGAGAGCAGTGGCTGCATGGAATTGTAACGAGGAACTGTAAATTCAATTAAAATAATGTAATGTAGTTAAGTCAATAAGTGAAATAGATATCACAGCCTTCTGGGGGGACCGATAGGCGGATATGTACATGAGGTAACGGTTCTCTGAACTGAGTGGCATTTTTCAGCGCAATTCATAGCAGGCAGAATGGGAAATGCTCACGGTAGTGCAATACACAACACAAAGAAGTTCACACTTTCTTACAGATGCTTAAGATTAGCCAAGCTTTTGAGAAAAAAAAGGTTTTATAAAGGCAGCAATGATTTTTATAGTGTGTGGGTTTAGCTTTATAAAGTTCTGTAGTAAAAGCAACATATTACAGGTTTACAGATAATGGAAAAGAGAATGTGATTCACAGATTTATTTTATTTGTACTATATGTTTATTAATGTCTGGTCAGTTCTTCATCTCGTATACAGAGATCAACCACAGGCTTTTTGCTAAATTAATTCCAAAACATTTTGTCCTGTGTTGACTGGAGCCTTTAGCCTTCACCATTTTCAAAGAGGAACTGACTGATCGAGTTCTCATCTGACAGCACTTCAAAAAAGACAGAAAAAATGACCCCTTTCACATTTCCCTGTGGGAAGAGCTCATAAAGGTGTGAAAATGCATCTTGACATGTTACTTCAAAGAGTTTGTCCCTTCTATATTATGATTATTATGAACAGCAAAATAACACGTAGTTTTAACAAAGCGGTGAAGGATGAGGTGTCAGACAATACACACATCTAGTATTGGCATTAGCTTTGGTTAAAGACGACATGCAAACCAAGCATTATGAAAGAAACTCCGTTCTCCGCCGCGTCTCAGCACAGGTTTCAGGTTTCCTCTCAATCTGAAGCTCAGAGGTGCAGAGAGCTGAGAAAGGAGTCTCTCGGGTCACAGGTGCACAGTGCCGAGCGGGTTGGAAGTGCCACTGCGGCCGTAGAGACTCGTTACAGCTGGCCTGTCCAACACGGAGCTGCCGGCTCAGGCTTAAAACAGAAAACGGCAGGCTTTGCACTGTGTGCGGGCGGATGTTTGAAGTTCAGAGACTCTACTTTTATTTCTCAGAGCAGTCTAACTGCATGCAACACAGAATAGCAATGAGCGCACAGTGTTTTGATTCAGTCCCCCTCCCGCTGTCACTTTCCTCTAACGAGTGGAACCCTCATCATACTGTATTGAATGCACCTACTTCTTTATCGATATCAGGAAAGGCCTCCATCTCTATCAGTGTCGCTCAGCGCGAGTGAACACCCCTGACATCAGCGCAGTGGCTTCTCCCGCCTGCGGTGGCTCTCTGCTCTGTGCCGACGTAGGGGACGGCGCAGGGGTTTCTGAGAAGCCGCGATGGGCCTTTTCCGTGTGCCGTGAACTAGAAGCTCTTGTGACAGCTTCCCGGGGCGCTCGTTCCTGGACAGCAGCTTTGTGTGTTAGAGGGGAAATGAGCGAGCCCTCACGTGTCACCCCGGCAGCCCCCCCGAGGACAGGGAAGTAACCGGATCGTTGCTGGGTCAGCCCGCGTCGTGACTCACGCTGTAGTCGATACCATAATGAAGACAGCTAAGAGAGCATGTTTTTTATGCACTAGTTGTTGAGTGATTTGCTCTAAAAAGGAAAATAAATTTACACGTCTAACTGTCTTCAAGGTCACATAGTTACAGATTGTTCTCTCTTCAGCCCTTGAATAACAACCCTCACAAAATGAAGCTCAGATTTACAGATGGATCATAGTCTCAAGAGTAGCATATTCGCTCTTCATTAAGTCATTCAACTCTGGAAGACAATGACCTTTGTTGTAAACTTCTGTAAATGACAGGTCGCTCATGCCCAGCACAGAAAGACTCTGAACAAATGGATGGGCCAACAGATTATGGACACGCGCTCAAATAACAAAGTCTAAAGAGCTACGGCCAAGAACAAATTGTTATTGACATTTCATTCGGTCTTTGAAAGAAACCAATTTTTGAGCAATGGTTACACGTTGTCCGTTTCAGAAAAGCATATCCCTACAGATAACTACGATAGGAGGTTAACCTCTCTGTCCCTGTTTGCAGTTTCATGAAGAAAATTATGCAGGGGACTTGTGGGGAAGTCTTGCTTATAAACAACAGTCAACCAATGATGCTAGTGTCATCTATTTCAATACATCTGTCAAAGAGTGGTTCTCTGAGTATGAGAGTATATATATAAAAGTGTCTCTTAAATTTTGGGTTTGGCTTCAGAGAGGATTACATCCAGTGAAAATGTCAGCTGAATCCCATGATGACCAGAAAGCCAAGACAGGGCAGGAATGGTCTCTCCCACCATCAGTAAACACATATTCTAAAATCAATGAGTATTTATCCCCCAGTTGTGTACTCACCCCCACTCCTACACTGATACAGAACTACAGTAACGAGTATCGACTGAGCCATTCAGCGGCTCAATGCATGGGATTCCTTGAACACTTTTCACTGCAGGCTTTCAACAGAAAAACATCCAAACAAACACCAGCAATGGGTTGTGACAGCTACCAGCAAGCCCACTCGTTACAGCGCGTCACTCCTCAGTAAAAGGTCCTGTCAATGACTCTTTAGCCCGTACTGTCGAGTATTCCACCCTCAATTTAAGTATGTGATGTATATATTAGGCTATAGATTATGGCTGCTCAGCAATGGTAATATGTATTCATTTAGACCGATAAAGTGCTCTTCCAGTCTCACAAGTATGTTCTCCATAGCCTCGTGCTGAACACATTGGACAGGGCTACCACTGATTTCTCTATGCAGCTCAGATTACATAAACTCTGATCGCGGGGTTTACTGTACGGCTCTTAGCGTAGAGAAGACGGCGAGTAAATATGACTTCCCCATGAGATGCAGTAACTCAATAGATTTTATCTGGAGTTGGAGACGTAATTATTGACATGATTTCAGTACGATCAGAATACCGAATGTATGAGCAGGCCCGTGTGTCATACAGTTTTCACTGCTCTTAAACAGAATGGAAATCCCTACATTCAACAGAACACAGGTTACGTTACACACATCCGACCTGAAACAATTCATGCCATCGGTATACAGTCTTTATAGGGGGGGGGAATACAGTTGTGTGGAGCGGCAGGAAAGTCCATCCTGTCTGTCCTCGTTGTGAGATCATGCTCTGAATCCTTACCGCTGCTGCAGTAAGGCAACAGCAGCCAGCAGAGGGGGGCTGTCAAAGGCTTTAAACACCATAGCTCTTATCCTAATAATTATCAGTGCCATTTTATGAAGTAATACTATGGCACAGTAAAAAGTGTCTGGCTCCCGATCCTCTTCTGACTCACAGACCGCGAATCCGGCCTCACCGCTCACTTGCTCATACGGACTGAGCACACAAAACAAAACCTGAGCGAGGGCCCTCTTTTCCCCGTCATACGGGAAGCAGAGGACCACGTATGCCTCAGGAATGATCAGGAGGCAAAAACAGTGCTGCAAGGAAATCAAGTTTCCATCACGTAGAGCCGTGAAACAGAAAAGCTTGGAGTCCGCACTTCCGATTTCAAGTCCCTCGTGGGATCAGTAATAAACACCCTGAGGACAGCTTGTGTTTTCTCTCATCCTGTAATTGAGACTGAATTTGTCCGTCTCCACTGTAAATGTGAAGGATGCGCGTCTGTTAATAAGACAGCAGCTCAGATCTCTGCCGGATTGATTTCGATCGCCCTGAGCTTTTTGTTCCTACTCCTCCTCAGAGTTGCAGGGAGGCTTCACATTTTTTATAATGACCAAGGTTTTGTGTCTGTGTGAAATCAAATATTATTATCTTACATTCTAGTGTTTAATAGTTTGGGTTTTATTTGTGGACTCCATTATTACAATGCAATGTTATTTTTTTGCAGGTTACTTATATAATTGTGTTTAAATATATGCCTTAGATAATATGTACCTTATAAAGGTATAAAAGCAGTAGCACAAAGCTAATTAAATAATATAGATATATTACAAGAGCACGACTTTATTTGAGATGAAATTCTGGGAGATTTGCATATTCACTTGAGATACACAAAGCAAACAAATATCTGACAGATCTGTGACTGGATATGCATTGTTTTTGCAGTGTTGTGCATGTGATGAGTTTCTGAAGGGATTGTGTTCGCCTCTAATCTCAACACAGAGGAGGATGAAACACGACTGCCAAGTAGCTGTTGCTCAATTAGGAAAATAGTTTTATTTTACCCTGTTTAATAATATTCTAGAGGCTACAGTGGATATGCACACACTATTAAAAGGGTCTTAATTGTTTCTGCACAGGAATGTGCCCGGGGCCAGCTCCCCGATGAGTTACGGCTCGATCTTTGAAAACATTGTAGTGCATAAAAATGATATAAAAAGGTAAAATTAATTGGCTCATCTGAATTAAAGTACTGCCTGAATGAGAAGAATCATTAAAAGAAAGCATTTGTCATTATCACAAACAATGGCTGGCAGGGCAACTATGAAAATCGAGTGATCTACAGTTTTTAGCTTCACTGGGCTCCACAACACAACAAAAGAGATGTGCATGTGGCATTCGACGCGACAGAAGGACAAACAGACCAATACAGAATAGCAGATGGATGTTACCGGCTTTCTGCTCTGGGATAAGAATACTGATTCTATCCTGCAATGCGTGACTGGGCAGAAAATTAATTCCCCCAGTTTCAGACTGTCAAAAGTACATCTTTGGCCTCTGATCCGTACAGATCTGTGCTGCTGCAGACTTCTCTTTCAGAAATGGGCATTATTAATGCGAGCCACAAAACCCCTGAATTTAATTGCAACAGGTTTAAGCAGACGCAGGAGCAAGGGCAGGTGACGGAGGGGTAATTGCTCCATAGAGGCTAGTCTCTGATGTAAGGGGGGGGGGGGGGGAGAGCACTTTCTCCATCCAAACAATGTGGGGAAGCAATAAAAATGGCAAACATAGGGTTAGGGTATATTGTCAAAAGTGTAGAATTGAGAACAAGGGCAGTGATGTTCAGACTGTACAATGCACTAGTTAGAGCTCATCTGGATACTGTGGACAGTTCTGGGCTCCACACTTCAAGAAAGATATCGCTGCTCTAGAGGCAGTTCAGAGGAGAGCAACCAGACTTATTCCAGGTCTGAAGGGAAAGTCCTACTGAGAGACTGAGGAACTGAACCTGTTCACCCTGGAACAGAGGAGACTACATGGGGACTTGATCCAAGTCTTCAAAATCATGAAAGGCATCGACCACATCAAACCAGAGGAGCTTTTCCAGATCAGCAGGGACACACGCACCCGGGGACACAAATGGAAATTGGGCTTCAAGGCATTCAAGACAGAAAACAGGAGACACTTCTTCACACAGAGAGGCGTCACAATCTGAACAAACTCCCCAGCGATGTGGCTGAAGAGACAATGTGGGAACATTCAAAAACAGACTGGATAGGATCCTTGATCACTTAGTTATTAATGGACACCAAACGAGCACGATGGGGCGAATGGCCTCCTCTCGATTGTAAACTCTTATATTCTTATGTTCTTATTCGATCTCAGTGGTTAGCCATCATAGTGACACAGTTTTTTTTACTTCTCAAAACAAGCACACACTAAGATACAGGCTTTCACTCGTTTGTTTGTTCAAAACCATCATCTTAAAGAGATGTGCCGAGCTGGGCTGTGACCGGTGACGGCTGCTGGAGCAAAGTGAGCGAGTCTGAAAGCCAAGACGTCGATTCTGAGAATGACAGAAAGGTCATCGGATCTGATGGAGCCAGAGACACACTTTAATTCTGCTGTCGCCAGATCTTTGATTGTATCCTACCCCAAGGCCCTATTTGAAAATGAATAAAGTAATTGAAAACACATAAAACTTTCTATATATAACTATAGGAGCCATTATGCTCGACCAAGGATCCTTTTCAGAGTTGAGGACCCTGTGGCATTGAGAAAACAAGACGGAAATCTGCCCTCTTTCAGATCTACAAGACAGAAACAGCCCCTGAACTTTACCTGCTTCTGCTACCAAAGCATTCATCGCCGAATACGCAGCACGAGCAGAAAAAGTCCCAAATACAGACTGTCCTGTGTGCCTTGCTCTCCGTTTCTTTCCCAATATCGTCAAAGCACATTTTAAAATGTGTTCGTATCATTCTGACAATGGCCCGGCTTTCAAGTAATTAAAACCGACAAATATTTCTTAGCCTTTTCAAAGCACGTTAATATAAAGTAAAGCTCAACAATCCAGTCTCTCACCAAGACACGGGGGGTTTCAGATCACCTGTGCCTGCGCTCTAATCCATGATTACTGACCCAGTGGAAAGAAGAGAGAAATTACTATTTTTATGTAGAACTATATAAAGATATATGCGCCGATAAACCTTAAATACATCTTGTTAAAATGCGGGACACTGCTGGGAGGAATAATAGTGATGACATTTACACTCAAAATCAAGCTGCAGACAAATCATCGATATCCCAACACAGTGGAGCTGGAGATGGATTTCAATTGACCTGACATTCGCCGTTCCAAATAATTGCTTTCCATGAACACGACCGGTGATCGGGAAAGCGATCTCGAATTCCTCACCGATGGCTCGGAGATGAAAACTAGGCTTCTGACTGAAGTGGGAAGAAGATACGTGTGGATTTTCCACTTATCTTGCGCGTCTCCGTGACTGACAATGAAGGGATCTGCCGAGTGCTTGCCGATGTTCAAGCCCCGAGGCAGACTGACTTTGTGCTTTGCTATTAATATGCTAATGTGGATTTTAAAATGTCTCCGGGAGATTCACAGCAAAGCATGTGTCAAACATATGTTCAAGCCTGGTCTTAAAATATTTTCAGCGGTACAAGAAACACTCAGCAGCTACAGAAAAGAGTTTGTGTTATATAAATATCATTATGACAATTGCCAGAAGCTCATATACAGGTATTGCACTTTTTACTGAACTAGGAGCTGAATAACTGCCCGTTTGAGCACCTCACTGAGTGGACTTCAATGCAGACAACATTCAGCACCCGCCTTCAAATCAAACGAACTGCATTTTGTTGGATGGGAGCTGGATCTAATCCCATTATCCTGAATATCAGTATCGTATGCAGTTGCTTTGTCCCTGTATAACACCACAGCATTTTAAAAACAGGACTTGGTTAAAAATAAATGTTTCCAATCATTCCATGCTGACAAGAGATCATGCAAGACATCATCTTACTTTTATGTGACTCTGCGTCTTTGTCCTTTCAAGTCTTCTTCAGTCTGCAATGGAAGAAAAAAGAAAAGCTTTATTTAACTTGAGGCAACAAGACAGTCTCCACACACATCACAATATGAAATACCTGCAGGATACAGAGTGAATACTTTAACCTGAATTTAATCCTGCGTTCATTACGGAACAACTGGGACCCCTTGGTTGGATTATTAGATCTTGGCTGAAACCATTTCTTAGACAAACTCTTCGAAAATGAACTGAGAATTAGCACTGCAGATACAGGTGACTTGAATAAGCCCCAGTCATTTTGAGGGTGTTAATAGACACCAGAGCAATAAAGATAACGCGCAGCGCAGTGTAATAAGTCAAACCTCCACATGCATACAGGATTTTTATTGTCCTACCAGTTGCTGGACTGCAGCCAGACAGTTAATGCTCTCACTCAATTCTTTCTCAATGATTTGATACATTAAAAGCCCTGCAAAATGTCCTGGAGCAACAGTACTGCAGAATGAAATCACTGACTTACACGAAAGCCCGCTTTAATTAGGGGTTAAAGGGAAAAAAACAAACACGTAGAGTGGAATATATATGCCGATATTTCGTTTTTTTTTTTCTCAGTTGCCAAGGTAACTTAAAATCCTCAGATATTCGCGTTCCCAAGTCTTGCCTCTTGACAGAAAACACTGTATTGACAGGGGGGAGAGTACGGTGGTGAGCGAGCCCGATGCGTTTACCTTCTCGAATCCTCACAGCGCTGGATGCAGCTGTGGCCACGGCTAAGACAGTGGGGGAATACAGGACATGCTGTTCCTTGTCGGTCATAAATGTATGGTGGTGACCGATCTGGTTTACGATAATGCAGAAAAAAACAAACAACAGCATGTCATTTATGCCGTCCTACCAACCCCAGCAACCCAACTGTGTTTTGCACAAAGGGTCCAATCACGAGAGACTCAAACCACATCTCTGGAGCTCGACCTGCTCTCCAGACCCAATCTTTCACTGCAGGGCTTACATGATTCGATCTCCAATAAAAATAAATACATAAATTGTGCTTCAGGCAGCCATGACTCCACTGGTGCACCAAACAATTGACTGGGGAGAGATGCTAATCTGCAGAGCTCCCAAACTTAATCACTGCTTGAGAGCATTCCCTACTTCAACACAATTAGGGCTATTGGATATCGGCAGCCTCCGTGTTTTATTTGAGAGTCTGTGGAAAGCCAGGCTAAGCGGTTTGTTCGGGAACACGCCTGAAACAGATTCCCTTCAGGACACCAGATGTGTCAGCAGCACCGTTCAGGAGATGCAGTTGTGAATTGACAGCGCCCGATTGTTAATGTACATTATTTACCAATTACTGCTACAGAAGCTGTCAAAGCATTTTAAATTCATTTAGATCCTGGTGCGAAACGGGGACAGCATTTGTAATACATGAAATAAATAAATAAGTGAACTATAATCAAGTCCACCATTTGTTTATTTTCTAATTTGTTAATATCAAATCTGTGCAGTTCTTCCAGGTCCATTAGTAATGCATAACGAGAACCCTACAGTCACATTCCTAATTAGTGATAAGTATTCAGTTATTAGAAGTGAAGCTTAAGACGGCAAATCCTGAGTGACAGTTTTAATGCTGGGGACCAGTGGAGATATATAAAGCTATACCTCACTGTCAGCAAACACACAATACCAACAAACAGGAAAATCAAAAATAATAAACACACTAATGAATCGCAGCACAGAGATAATCTATTCATGCTGAATTACAATTAGATGAAGTTTTTATTATCTACCAGCACAAACACAGTGTGAAACTTTCCTTCTCACAAAAACAGGGCTAAGAAACTGGATTATCCTCTCCTGCAGTTCTCCTCGGCACAAACCGTTATTAGTCTGACAATCAAATATCTTTCACAACTGAACAAAGCCGTTTTATCTTAGATGTCTCAATATACGTTGTCCTAAAGACAAACACAAAAACTGAATCGTCACATTTGTCACGTAAATGACAGAGGGATTATTGAGTGGAATGGATGATTTGAGGTATGTTTACACTTTGTGGAAGCGATCAGAGATTTTATTGGGAATTGAATAGCAGTGAGCTTCCTACCACTCGCTGTTTTTGTATAATTCATAACATGGCACAGTTAGATTGCTTTAATCTGGAAACAAATGCTTAGATATCTGACTTCAAAAGTGTTGCGACTGCTTAATGCACTGCAGATAAATTCCCACATCTAACAACATTTTATGATCAGCCCTGTCTGTGTTCCTCTCTTATCTGTTAGTGTTTTAACAGGGGCTGCTTTACCTGAGCTGTTTTTAGTCAGCTCCTGTCTCGGTTTGATAAAACGGTAGCGATTCTGGTAAAGTAGGTAGATGTGACCTTATAGTAAAACAGGACCGGGCTTCTGCGCTTCCACGAGGATCAGATATCTCGGACCAGAGAAACTAATGCCAGTAATGTCAGGCCTCTGCTGCGTATCCTCCCCCCGGCCAGGAAAAGACCTTCAGACGATGCTCAGGATTAAGCTAACCATAAAAAGGAGTGGCGATTAATGAAGATGGATATATTGATTGATTAATTGGAGAGGATTCTTGCCATCTAAAGACTGTTTTCCTTCTCTTTTCTAAATGTCAGCGCTCTGAAGAATGGTTTGCAAACTGCTTCCTGGATGATCTCATTCTTTGTGCTGCTGAGTTTTATGTTTTAGACAGAGAGTATTCTTTTCTTGATACAGATTGCAATGAAAATAGTGCTGGGGTTTTCATTTATGTCCCGTTCCTGTGAATTTTTTAAAAGGTACTTATGATGCACTTTGTAAGTCATATCACTCAACCATTACAGTATTTTTAACCGATCTACAAACATGGTTACCTTTTAAATTTTAAATGTATCAGAGAGGCAGTAAAATGAATCCGCATTGGCAAAGCACTTCAAGCTTTGGCTCTGCACCGCAGTCTTGCTTGGCAGGAGTGGAGGTGTCCAGTTGTTGGTACAGGGGCAGTTTTGTGGGTGAGATCGCCCTGATCAAACAGGAAACCTCGCTAGCTTGCCAATTGGCTTTAGCTGGTGCCCTTGTTTCTCTGCCTTCAGGCTTACTACGATCCACCCACCCTTGGTTGAAAGATCTGAACAGATTTCAAAATAAACCACGTTACTACCTATCAGGAGAATAACAAATCAAGATCATACCCACTTGTCACTAGGAAAATTAAAATAAACACATTTAGGATGTTGACAACTCAACAGAAGCCATTTTCTTTTCGTTGTTGACAAATATTTTATGGAAGATTTTTTTACATCTGAGTTTTGGGATTGCTTCGATTGAAACCATGGCAAACATTTGGATGTTTGTACCGCATGGAGTTACGATATGTAATGTCATGGGTCAAATCGTACCACTCTCTTCAAAGAGACTTCCCGTCCAGTCAGCTCTTCTGTATATACGAGTATGGATTGGCCTGTCTCATTGATAAGATGCCCATTTCCTAACGAATTAAACTTGGGGGAAATGTGATTGCCTCCCGGGACGGGTATTGAACAGTGATCAAACCTCCTTCCCATGCGATTCATCACTCACAGGACGGTGCTGACCACAGCCGGCCACACCGAGGAGCTTCGAAGGCGCGTGTTGCGGTGGGCACCAGCGAGAGCGCGGCAGAAGGACAGACACTGTGCAGCGATCGGAGAGGCTAAACTTGTAAAAACTATTCAAGCTAATATTGCGAAGCACAGGGAGAACAGGAGTACTCCTTATGTGCACAGCAATTAGAGAGACAAACCAGACAATTAATGAAGTCAGTCCAGCCAATACGTTTCTTCCTAAACACACACGCATTTCACCGTCTCTCATTGTGCTGTAGTCAGTGATTTTCTCCCAAAGATCGTCAGCGTCTCCGCATTTAGTCGGATTACTTGGTGAGGAAGCAGAAGAGAAGACATTGGAACATGACAGCCAGCTCTGCAATTGAGTAATAACTCCACATGCGTACTATATAAAAACCTTCAACCCACAGAATCATATCATATCATATACATCAATCTCTCTTGTAGAATAAAGTGCCGTATTGCTCTGTAAGTGAAGCGAGATCATGTCTAAAGGGTATCGACTACATGAGCTAGTATGAATCTGTCCAGGGCTAATTCAAGTGTAAACTGAAAGGGGAAGATAGTTGCCACAATAGTACATGTCGTACATTTTATGTTAGCATTTAAAACATATATAAATTGCATTGGATAAATATAATAATAATTTAAGGGTTCCCTTCAAATTGTTGTGCAAACTATATGCACAAGATGTTGGACCAGCTCATTCCCTCAAAACAAACCATGTCAAACCAAATCATGTCAGTCGTGATGCACGCATGCAATGCAACTATTATATTCGTATATATTCTGTTAAGCTTTACTCTCTGTGTCTTATATAAGTAGCCCTGGGTCGTGATTCAGTGTTTAATATGTGCTGACTGAATACAGCTCTCTCAGGTATGCCGAGTCCGGGAACAACGCTGTCATTTTAATTCCCAACTCATCCATCTTCACATTAAAAGGGAAAACCAGGGCTGATCTTTCAGGATGTATTCAGGTTTTTTTTTTTTTTTACAAGTAACAACTTTGATATGAATCATCAATTCTTCTTCTTTAATTGGAGAGCAGCACATGACAGTCCTGGGCATCGATGGGGACGCTTCCCTGAGGCCCGCAAAATCACTCTTAATCTAGTAATAGCACAGCAGCTGTCTGGCAGGATGAAAGTTCTCAGAAGAAGCAGCAGATAAACAATCAATCGCATATCTAACGTCCAATCTCAGTTGACAACAAAATCAAGCACAAAGACACTTACTAAAATATTATATTGAGGGTGCTTAAATAGTGTTCAGAAACAGAATGGACTAGAAGCATTGTGCCTTATTTGAAGACAATAAATAAACACCCACACATACAGTTTCAGGTACTTTGTTTATAGCTATGCATCATTCCTTATCTACATTATATATTAGTGTTAGATGGAAACCAATGGATGTGATACAGCAGATTTCCCATGTCCAATTCGCACTCCACACCCTACACATTGTATCCACTATAATCCGATCTTCACAAAGCGGATAATATAGGTTGAGCGCAGCCTGCTCCAACTCCTACACACAACTCCTAGATATGAGCAAAAGAAAGCTAAAAATGCGTGCAACACAGCTTAGAGCACTTGAAGATAAAGATGATTATTTGTCCTATTTTTGTATTGCCCTAATGTTAGCCTTTCCAATATATATTCTTTTTTTGACAAACACAATTTGCTGTTTTATGCACTGGCTCCCGTTGCCGTTGAGTTGGAGTTGTGGTTTCTGGGGTTGGGTATTCTAACAAAAGCAACTCAGAGCAAAAAACATAGACAGGCAAAGAAACTGTCTATTTCCCATGTAATTATCTATTCATATCCCCTTACTTTCCACAATTAGATTGAAAACCAACTGTGAAGTTAAATAATGTAATATTAGTTAAAGAACATTATCATTAGGAATATCACACGTTTCATTTAGCAAACTATTAATTTGACATTGTATTATTATAAGGTTTTTTTCCCCCCCTGCATGAGCTATAATGTATTTCTCCCTTCAGCTTATGAATAACAGTGTAAATGATGTTTTCTTATTCAAGTCACTTTCTCTAAGACTTCACTGGGAGATACGTCAATTTTCGTCAAGCGCTGCACTGGATTTAATGATAAAATATTTGAAATCTTGAATAGATAGGCTTGCAGGCAGCTTTAATTTAGAAACAGCTTTTAGCACTCCAACCCCACGTCTCTGCAAATAATAAATGTGCTCTTTAGCAAAAGCAGGGGAACAAAGCAGGAGTTTAGTATTCTGAGAGTGTTCATGACTGAAATGAAGTCAAGTCTATCCAAGGCTATTTTATGCTTCTTTAAACTTAGCAGGAGGACACAAACTGTGGTAATTATATGGAAATATACTCAACATCTGCTGAAAGATACCAGTGTGTGGATTTGTGAACAGGTCCAGCAAGAACAATCAGCAGTTAAGGGATCATATACACTCGCTGTAATATGAGAGGGCATTCAGCACAACACACAAAATGTTCAATTACTGGATCCTGAATCCCCCAATGAAAATGCTGGACATCACCATCAGATTGAACTAAACAATAACCAAATTACTATTTACACACCTGGAGTGTGTGTTAGACAGAAAGCAAAGTAGCTACAGGACGTTAGGGGCAGATTAAAATCCAAACTCTTAATCACCTGCTAATAGCAATCTGCACACACCTACTTAATCTATGAAAGACTAATTTGATAAACACTGATGCCAGTGTTATGACATATTTGGCATCCCCTGATAAAATAATGATCTTCATTATATACGACTGACTTGACCTTTGGCTTTATAAAACAGTTTGCATGATGTCCTCACTTTAAAATAGATTTTAATTCATATCACACTGTACATAGCTTTATTTTCAATTGGCAAAATGTGCATGATTTATATTTTCACTACCTGTAAATGGATGCAAATAATTTTTTTAATGTAATAAAGCATGCACAGTTGGCCGAGAAGTCATAAATGTGTAATTCTTCTTCAACTGCACATGTGTAAGTCAGGGGATGCAGGATTCCAAGGGATGCCAAATATGTCACAAAGCGGGCATTCAGCTTTTTTGTTGGGGGGGGTTCACGTCGTTTGCGGGTATTTTTTGAATGGGCTGTTGGAAATTATTATATTATTTATCAATCATGTTAGTTTATTGCTTCATTGCGTTTTATGAAATGCACTCATATTCGGGCCAATAAAGTCAACTCGGAGGCCTTAAACTTGGTCAACACAAGAGAATGAAGATAAAAAAATATAGTCCTTTCTCAGACATGTGCGTCTTCTGTTTTTGTCGTTGGCTTCAGACTATGAAAAGTATCTACTACAAACTGAACACTAACTAACTGAATAAATCGCTACAATGTAAAGGAAGGGACTCATCAACTGGCGCTGTAATCGATATATCTTTGTCCATTCCACCACGCGTGCTGATCACATGATCTTCTCACGGAGGAATCGCTCGGGTTCTGTCTGGAAATGGGCGAACTCGGCCGCTGATGGCTTTTGGGACCGGTACCAACAGCGTTTTCTACTTCTGCAACATCTAAACCTTTGCATGTGTCTGCCTCCTAGGAATGTGCGCCTCCCTATCCAATCACAGTCACAGACATTACTCTCCCTCAGGCCTGGAGGTAGTCTGGGGGATGTACCTAAACCTGTGTCACAGTTTTTCTTCATTACAGTGCAGTGTTTCACAGTATGGGATATCATTATTATTAATCTTTTGTTATTAATTTAAATAAATGTGAACTACTTGGTAAAAATGGAATGCGTCCAAATAATGCCAGAAAATACACCTGCATTCAAGAGAATCAAAATGTGGGTCATAAATGCAGTTACAAGGTATTTTTGGTGGGTGGGCTTTTCTAAGGTATTCTGAAATGGCAGTCTTTGTTTAACTTGACCGGAGACTGAATCACAGCAGATAAATAAATCAATGATAAATATTGGGATCTGTAGTATATTCATGAGTACTGAATTAATAATGATCCAGGCTTTTTTTTTAAATCAATACCAATCTCCCGTCAAGCAGTGTGAGAATTTAATAATAATACGATTAATTTGTGTGTAAGTACTCCCCTCCGATGTGATTGAACAATGTCCTTCTGTCATGGCAGGCTTCCCTGTTATGAAAACTTTACAAAGCAATACATCTCCTTTCTGGGACGACTGAAATAAGAACCTCGAAATGGAAAGCACGAAGTGTAAAAATCACCCCCTGCTGCATCGTCGTTCTGCAGTATTGATGGTAAACGCTGTAACTGTTATTTCGACGGCATTTGACAGTAAGGACTGGGTTTGTAGCAATGATTATCAGCAATCGCTGTTCACATTCATTCTTATTCATTCATATTCTCACAGCTGCTCGTGCCTCGTCTTTATTTCAGATAAACATCCTTGTGCGCAAAAGATATTTCATTATCTTGAAGTTTGTTTCCCCCACTATCTTGGGTTCTCTAATAAATGGTGTGTCGCATGAGGCCACTGGATAGGAATTCGCAAGAGCTACATGCATCTGACAGTCCAGTGATATAAATCTTTCCTTAACTTTACCTTAACACTTTCGCCTCAGAAGGATAATACACACGAACCGCAGAGGCTTATTGTGGCATTTCTTTGATTAATGGTGTGATAGGATGAAGTTCACATTCAATTGAATTATACTTTCCAAAAACAACAAAAAAAGTGTCAAATAATTCTTCCATTTAGAGACTCTTAACATTTTAGTGTTACTTCTGTACATTTCTCTGTCACCCATGACGTTTGTGTAAGAGGCGTCCCACACACTCCGGATAGTTCCATCAGTAAAATCTCAGAGCGAAATATGGGAAGTATCCATGTGGAGTTGTAGGTAAATTGCTGCTTAGTACATTTCCATGTAACTTCCTCTCAACACAGCAACGCAACGAAATAAAAGAGTCCCATTATAGAGCTGAAAAACAGTCACACATACAATAAAACCTCTGTGTGCGATGCAAAGTGATGTGAAACAAATATGCCAAACACAGTGCAACAAAAGAAGAAACTGTGCATCTGCAATATGTGAAGTTAGTCATGCTAAAGCATCTGTATAAATTTGTCGTTCTACTGAATGTATACAGAATGATGCACAAGGCTATTTAGGGCAAGACTGAAGAAAGCTAATATCTTCAGCTGGCATTCGTTTATGGAAAGTGGAAATTGCCAATACTCGCATGTCTCCTGATCGTGAGATAAGCATGCGATATATGATATGAACCAGGGGTATACATGTGATATGTGTTTAATGATGCATCTCCTTTGGATTCTTATGAAAAAGCATTACAACAATATAACAAAAAACTGGAAACCAAATTAAAATGGTTGAAAAGACCATACCATAGGTGGTATTTATGCTAGTGGAAAAAGCAACTCCCTTGGGTTTCAACCACACACACACACACACACACACACGAAACGAGTTTCATATTATACAAAATCAATTATCTCCTTTAATTGAACATATGTTATTACATCAGAGAAAATCAATATATGTATTAAACCTAATACATTAACTTCAGTATAAATGGGACAATGTATTAATTTACGTTTTCTACTGGATAGGTTCGGCCCCGTTAGAATTAAGACATTAAGAGATCCGAACAATCACACCGAGGAAGCGAGAGAGAAAACCCAGCCGTGCCAGAAAATCCCTGTGCAAAGTATCTCAGAGATCAAGCCGATAAAGATTTACCGCGGCCTCATAAAAAAGTCAATTTCATCTTCAGAGAAAAAGGCAAGAATAAGAAGCTTAAAAGTCCAGCCCCCCAGCTCAGGGTGAGTAGTATTTTAGAGGCGGGGGGTTACAAAGTAGGGCCAGTCGTTAAGTGGATTGTTTTGCTGCAGTCAGCTCTCCCTAGATGGCTGCAAAACTATTTATTTTATCTTCTTCACATTTTCCTCACATTATGTTCTGCGCCAGTTACAGACTGGCAGAGAGCTGCAACAGGGCTGTACAGGAGAGTGGCTCAATTAGATCTCGTACTTTACTATTTAATTTGGTGTGTGTGTGGGGGGGGTAATTCAATGGCTTTGAGAGCGAATTCATTGTGCGTTTAACTTTTCCCTGCATGTGCACATGCTTGTGAGCACTCCACAACCCATTTCAAATGACTATATTTTCCAGTGCAGTCAATTATAGCATTTACTGTGCGTTTCTTTTGCCTCCTTCTTCAGGTGACTTCAGTAAGTTCTCAAACTTCTACCTCGCTGATGCCGATATGCAGATTTTCACACTCCCCGGGCCCTATCTACATTTTTTGTCAACGAAGCGCTGGCAGAGCTGATCTAGCTAGCAGGCTGCCATCTGTCCCATTTCGTGAAAAGATGCAGAGAGAATTGGAAGATTCTGGAAGATCCTCGTCCCGAGTTAACAGTCCAGATAAAGAAAGGTCAGCGAGCAACAGTACAGATTAGAAATAATGAACTCCGTACCGCAGCTGTTTTGCTCCTGTTTGTTACTGAGTTCCAAGGCCTACTTTACATTACTTTATTCGTTCCTAATTAACTGGTTTCCTTCCTGTTTTAATTTCCATAAAGTGCCCCGGCACACCTTTCTTGAATTAAGTTTGGTGTTTGAGTATATTATATTAACAAGTATAGGGTATGTGCTACAGCTCAATATAAGCTGTACAGGGTGGCTACAACTTGATTAGGAAGTCAAAGCAGCTGTTATATAATTTCAATGCCAGAGATTGGAGTGATAATTCTCCATTTTAATTACTGTACAGACAGCAATGTGCCAGACATTTTGAGTATAGCAGCACAACAATTCAGATTTCCATGGTTGGTGTTGTTCACTCTCTATTCCCCTTGCCCTGCAGTTTCTTAAGGAATCCACTATGAGATTAAAAGACATCCTTATTAGCGCTGCTCAGTGTTGGAACCAGGCCTCTGGGCGAGAAAGACGCATTATCTGGGGTTTTGCATTTCCAGTCGTAGCTGAAAGTGTCCACATTTTATTTTAGAAGCCACGCTATTCTGTGACTCATCCAGTTTAATAGTGATCATTCATTAAACCAAATTTATTCAAGGATACGTTGTTGTTTAGACTCTGTTGAGCACCATTGAGCCCAGACGGAACTGCGAGGCTTCCAGTCGACTGAACCGAGTTAAGACTGGTGGGTGGGGGGTCAAATATCGATTCAGAGAGCTTTCAGATACAGCTGTGTAAAAATATCAAAGTGACACTTGCGACACAAATTTAAGTCGGTCACTGAGGTTTCGAATTCAGCCCAGGTGGACTCGGAGTCTGGGGGAAATGCACACACCCTGGTCCAAGCCCTTCAGCTCGCCTCCGGGGGAAGGCTAATGTATCCGGTACAGCTGGGTGCCACATCCTGGACTCCATCTAGGAATCAATACGGGGCATAATCCGCCTGTGTAAAATGAGGAATCATAACACCCCTCTGCCGAGTTATTAATGTCATTATTGCGTGATGGATTTCAAATGCATCTCCCCACTGCAGTGCAGCAGAGCACAGAGTCTCTCCGCCTCCCTATCCCATCCTCATATTTTAGGAAGAAATAAGATGCTGCTGTATATAGGTCATTCCTTTTTGGCATTAGGAGGCATGCCATTAAGAGACTGAGGGAAGGCAGGCAGCATCAGACATGGCACAGAGCTCGTTAAACCTACAAAATGGAAGTTTTTCACGGACTGGGCATTCCTGTTGCAGAGTTTGGAGGTGAAACGGAAATACATGAAAATACAGCTCTCCTGTACCTAGCCAGCTCCGAAGCACGGCCCCTCCACAGCGCCATGCACCACTCGAGAAGAAACTTGCAACACTCCTACAAACCAGTTATATAAACGCGCATTAAAAAAACATGCTTTCACGTCAGATAGTCTGAAGTCTCAGCCTGCTAAGTGAGTTAATTAGAAGAGGAGTGCAGCAAATCCCTGTTTCAGAAACGGGTGAAACATTTATGACCAACTTCAACGTTCTTTCTGTACATTTGTCTTTACCTACAAAAAACCATCTCCGCTAAGCTGAATAAACGCGTCCCGTTCTTAAACAAGCAGACGCAGGCTGTCATGGTCGCATTCGTTGCACGGAGAAGGAATGCGACTGTACATGTGTTTTGGCCCGGAGCCTTCAGTGCAGTCTGGGAGAAATGCCTGTGACCCCAGGTCCAACACAGTTTACTGTGTTAAGAGGCACTTTAGCAGCGGGCCGTGATGATAGACACACCTGGAGCACCGTCACAACAGCCCCGATCAGGATGGCTCCACCAGGCGGTGCTGGGAGCCGTGCCTGTTCCCTGTACACAGCTGACACTAACACAACTGGCCATTGCTGTTTTGTCTTTTGTTATCCTCAACACTCAAGGTAAAACGTGTTCAGTCCTCAAGGCCTCTGTGAAACATTAATAAGCACTAGCTAGTCATGACTCCTCAACATCTATTGAACCCATCTGCTTACTTCAAAGGGTTTTCAGGCTGTCATTACGGCAAAAGCAATTATTCTCTATTATTAGAAAAAAGGAAGCGTTTAAATTCAAGTTAAAGACTTATTCATTCGTTCATTCGTGTACTTAAAAATCCAAACATCCATTTTCAAATTGTTTTCAAGGTGTTTTGTGCCAACTTTTGCATCCAAAAAAAAGCTTGGAGATTGGATATGGTAATATACGCCTATATCTCAAATGTAAGGTCATTTTTATTTATCATGGGAATTCTTATTTTGCAGCCAGCCAGTTGAATTATGTATTAATATAAGGAATAATGTATGCTTTCCATTCCACTGGGGTTTGTGATCAATGTTACAGGAATGTCCAGTGAGAGAGAAACTTTGCACCTAAATTAGATTATGGATTTGAATACAGTGATGGAAAAAAGTATTTGATCCCCTGCTGATTTTGTACGTTTGCCCACTGACAAAGAAATGATCAGTCTATAATTTTAATGGTAGGTGTATTTTAACAGTGAGAGACAGAATAACAACAAAAAAATCCAGAAAAACGCATTTCAAAAAGTTATAAATTGATTTGCATGTTAATGAGGGAAATAAGTATTTGACCCCTTGGACTTAGTACTTGGTGGCAAAACCCTCGTTGGCAATCACAGAGGTCAGACGTTTCTTGTAGTTGGCCACCAGGTTTGCACACATCTCAGGAGGGATTTTGTCCCACTCCTCTTTGCAGATCCTCTCCAAGTCATTAAGGTTGCGAGGCTGACGTTTGGCAACTCGAACCTTCAGCTCCCTCCACAGATTTTCTATGGGATTAAGGTCTGGAGACTGGCTAGGCCACTCCAGGACCTTAATGTGCTTCTTCTTGAGCCACTCCTTTGTTGCCTTGGCTGTATGTTTTGGGTCATTGTCATGCTGGAATACCCATCCACGACCCATTTTCAATGCCCTGGCTGAGGGAAGGAGGTTCTCACCCAAGATTTGACAGTACATGGCCCCGTCCATCGTCCCTTTGATGCAGTGCAGTTGTCCTGTCCCCTTAGCAGAAAAACACCCCCAAAGCATAATGTTTCCACCTCCATGTTTGACGGTGGGGATGGTGTTCTTGGGGTCATTCCTCCTCCTCCAAACACGGCGAGTTGAGTTGATGCCAAAGAGCTCGATTTTGGTCTCATCTGACCACAACACTTTCACCCAGTTCTCCTCTGAATCATTCAGATGTTGGCAAACTTCAGACAGGCCTGTACATGTGCTTTCTTGAACAGGGGGGCCTTGCGGGCCAACTGTTGTCACCTTCTCACCAAGCTGCTTGGCGATGGTCTTGTAGCCCATTCCAGCCTTGTGTAGGTCTACAATCTTGTCCCTGACATCCTTGGACAGCTCTTTGGTCTTGGCCATGGTGGAGAGTTTGGAATCTGATTGATTGATTGCTTCTGTGGACAGGTGTCTTTTATACAGGTAACGAGCGGAGATTAGGAGCACTCCCTTTAAGAGAGTCTCAGCTCGTTACCTGTATAAAAGACACCTGGGAGCCAGAAATCTTGCTGATTGATAGGGGATCAAATACTTATTTCCCTCATTAACATGCAAATCAATTTATAACTTTTTTGAAATGCATTTTTTCTGGATTTTTTTGCTGTTATTCTGTCTCTCACTGTTAAAATACACCTACTATTAAAATTATAGACTGATCATTTCTTTGTCAGTGGGCGAACGTACAAAATCAGCAGGGGATCAAATACTTTTTTCCCTCACTGTATGTGTATGTAGGTATTTATTTATTTATGTCAGAGCAAATAATGTGTTTCTTACAAGGATTACCCAACTGCTGTATTGCGCCTTGGATTGTCGTTTGATACTATAAAATCTCATTGAGAGAAGCCCCAACACTGCCAGACACTCATGGCCTTTTCCTATTCTGTCTTGTCAACCTTTCTTTTATGTGGTTTTATAATCATTCTTATTGTAACTTACCTTAACTTCTCCTCTTTGGGTTTTTAAAACTTTGGCCAGTTTTAAAACTGTTAAGAAACTCTGCATCAAAGACAAGCTGGAGGGAAACAAAATCCAAAACAGCTGACTGCGAAAGCACGAATCAGTGTGCCGGCTTTCTACAATGTAAGAATCTGTCTTAGAACCAATTCTGGAGTGACTTATTATGACTGACTTTGCATTTCAAATATACACTTAATAACATTTGTTCTTCCTATTAATCCTTAAGACATTCCACAGAATCTCCATCACATTCAGCCCACAGCATAGTGCTATAGGCGTTCTCCAGCTAACCCTGAGATTGGAGAAAAGAGACACACAGTTACTTTGCCTTTCTTTAACTCTAACAGTGCCACAGTCTCAGCTCAGATCTCACTGATAGCTGAATTCAGCTGCTGTTCGCTAGTAACCTGTTCCAGCCTCACAGCCTATATGCTGGCTTTAGCAAAGTAAATTATATATTTATTCTACAGTCTATTCATCTCCAGAAAATATGGATCTGTGCCCAGTGACTCTTGTCCATGGCGAGGAGAGATCAACCTATTTATCTCTGTAGAGTTTCTGTCACAGAAAACGCCTGGGCCCCCACTGTGATAACCAGACAGGCCATGAATCACAAAGAAATGCACACTTGAGCAAATCAGCCCTGCGCTCACTGGGTCTGATCTACAGCATCAGATCCTTCGTACAGACATCACGGTTTTACATCGGACATACCCACTGCATCATTCCTCACCCGAAGACCAATCTCTCCCTGCCAGGTACGGCACAAGTGGAGCGACTGCATTTTTTGGAAAAAAACATATGAAGACCGGTTGAAAAAAAAGGGAATTTTCTGAATGAAACCTAGGCTGTGACGATAGGAGTATGAGAAGTTCTGAAAGCCCATGAATGGAGACAGGGACCTGGGGAAAAAAGCCTTAACAAATTAGGATTTGTTTAATGGAAATGGAGACGGATTGTGCCATCAGAGCACCGCACTGTCTCTCAGACAGTTTTATAACACGAGCGAGGCTGACCTGCCTTTCCCGACACGTCTCTGCATTAGGCCAGTGATGTCACCCGGCTTCAGGCGCTCGTAGGACAGGACTGTGCGTCTAGACTGCCACTGCAGCAGAGCGAGGCATCTCTCCAAACGCACACAGGATTGCGATTGTGGTTTCCATTCATTGTTGTTTGTGTGCAACGAGACCACAATCAGCAAAACGAATAGGACTGGTTTCTCCACACTTCCTTCCAGAGGGCCGAGACCTTCGACAGCTAAGAGCAGCCAACCAGCTCCTGTCTGGCATTGTTTGATATTCATGTCACAAGGCTTCCCTAAAACGTTGACCGTCATAAAGTGCTTTAACGTTCATCATTTATATCAACTGCAAGTCTTCCAACAAAGAGAAGAGCCGTCATTACCCACCCATCCACATCTGGGAAAAGGGTTCAGAATCAGGGCTCACATGATACTAAATGTGTTCAGGTGGGGACAAGAAGATCTGTCCACATGAGGGGACACTCCAATTCCTGGGCTCACTTGCTCAGTAGTACACTGATATGGTGTAAAATAAGAATCTGTTCATTATATAATCACATACACAGAAAAACAGGGAGAAGAAACAGACACAGAGAAAACCTAAATCGGGAGCTCGGCCCCTGGAGGTTCCTAACGAGCTGAACAACACAACTGCCATAAACTGACACTAAGTAGAATGCATTACCTTTGCCTCTCTCACAACTGTAATGTTAATGACCTCGGGCTGGGCGAGGAGAATTAATAATACATTATAAATCATGCATTTCTAAACCCTCGCCGATACAAAGGTCTCTGATTTGCATCTGCATTCTTGTCGCCTAATTATAAGTGTATCTGGAAAGACACTAATTAGGCGTGTTAAAAACGGTTTTGTGTTGCTTCCACATCTACCTGTTGTTTGATGTATTCAGATGAACTAATTCCATTATGAATTCTATCATCCGTCTTTTTTTTCATCGTTTTATTTCTCAGTTTTCCTGTTGTTGTTTTTTTTCTGTATTGAATAGCGCAGGAAAAAAGGAGCAGCTTCAACACAATGCACAAAGCCAGGGGCAAGGAATTGCAGATACGGCATCCAAAGCACTGCAACACAGCTCCCACCCTCACAGTATGCTTCTTTCTCTGTCGGATCAAAGGGTGCTCTGTAAAAAAACAGACCCCAGATAAGAATGACTTGTAACTCACGTGCAGAACCAGGTGAGATATCGGCCAGTCTACAGTAAAATATGTCATTTTGAATGGAAAAATGAAGCTGGTGCTCAGACAGAATAATTGCACACTGCTACATTATGCATTGAGCTTTCTTTCCCCACAGCGATAATGATCCTAAATCAATAGCCCGACTGCCTTTAACTTAGAAGAAAAGAAAAGAAAAGAAAAACTACAGGTTTTAAGAATTATACACTTATCTCCCATAAGATTACTATTTGGTAAAATTACGATTTATATATATATATATATATTTAATCTTCCTTTCATTACAATAGAATGAAAGTATTTCCAAAATTCTAAACCCAAACATTTGTTTTAAATGGAGTATTGAGTGATACAACACATCTGATACAATGAAAATCAAAAACGGGTTATTTGTATTCTGTTAGGCAATTGTTAAGAATGACACTTTCACTTCTCAAGTATTCACTTTCAATAGACAAACACTTTCTGCTCTTTGCCTACATGGCTTTCCTTGAGCTTTCGAATCTCTGCTGTCAGGTCACAGTCCCAGATAAAAGAGCAATGGGCTACGAGCAAGGGCTCCGATTTCATACAGGATGAAATTCAAATGACTTCTTGCCAAACAAAACAGTGTCGAGCTGACATTTGCTTTGGCTGCAAGGGAATCAGACAGATCTTCTGTCATTCTGCTTTTGCTTCGGTAATTGATTCCAATTCTGTGTTAAGAAACTGCTAAAATCATTTAACATTAATGGGTGCTAAAGTGAAATATAAAACTATTTATTCAAGACATAGAAATGTGGCAATTTTACACACCTCCAGATTTAATAGGCATCTCTCACTTCACTTAATTACTTAAGTGTTAATAACTAAAGAATCACCAGAACATGGACAGAGCTGATAGATTAAACTCAAGTGTTTTTTTTTAATATTTTTTGCTGCAATATGAGGTTTTGTTTTATAGTAATTAGAGGGCTTAAAATGAACTGTGGGAAAAAGCAAACGCAGCTCAATTTCAGATCAAATCCTCCTCCTGCAGGCAGTGAGATCATGTCTTCATTTCTTCCTCAGCTCTCCACACAAAGAATAAAAAAGAAAAGCATCCTATAAAGGGTCACCATTCGTGATTCCAAAATCATGCTGCTGGGAAGCATAACCCTTTCATCACAAGTAGTCATTAGTGGGTCAGTTTCAATGTAATTACACTATATGAATGATAAGAGCAAGAGTAGTCTCATTAAAATGGTTTCCCAAAGGAATACATGTGGGAGGGCCACTCTAATAATGAGAAATATTTGAATATAGGTTGTACACTCTTAGAGAGGCCTATCACAAGAACACACAGACTTCACAGCTTCAGCTTTTCTCAAACAGACAACTGATTTTCTTATTACAAGAGAAGAGGAGGAACCCCACCATCCTCCCACAAAAAAAGGTAGAAAAAAGCAGAAGCAACTTTCAGAGGAATCTCCCCGGCAGGTCTGCGGCCAGACCTTTCTGAGCGCTAATACCGAAAACCTCCCCGAAGAAGCTCAGAGCGGAGATGCTCTCATCACCGCTGCGTCTCCCCAAGCTCGGCGCTCCCGGTCTGGTCCCACAGGGTTGCAGGATTAGCCAATTACCTGCTGCCCTCTGCCCCTGCGCCCCGGCCTCTGTAGCCGGCACTGCGGGATCCCCCACAACTCTCTGCAGCGCCAGCCGGCTGACGGACAGCTCAGCCAGAGCCTTCATTACCGTCCAAAAATCACAACATTACACACAACAGCACGGTTTGTCTCTCTCTCTCTCATCTTCCTCTCAGAGCAGAGAGTTCAGGCTAACTCAGCAGTACTGTGACAGACGGTGTTAGGGAACGCGATTCAAAACTGCCAAAAACAAAAACAAACAAAAAAGGCCTGACTGAGTTGTTTCATACATCTCTGTGCTTTATTTTGAATACTGGGTCCCGTTCCCGACAGGTCCGAAAGAACACAGTCCTGTACGTGATGGAAGGAACAACCAGCGACCATCAGAAAATTATATTCCACGCATGCTAGATTAAAATCTCTCTCTCTTTATCTTAGAACCAAAATATATATATATATATATATATATATATATATATACACACACTCACCTAAAGGATTATTAGGTACACCTGTTCAATTTCTCATGAATGCAATTATCTAACCATCCAATCACATGGCAGTTGCTTCAATGCATTTAGGGGTGTGGTCCTGGTCAAGACAATCTCCTGAACTCCAAACTGAATGTCTGAATGGGAAAGAAAGGTGATTTAAGCAATTTTGAGCGTGGCATGGTTGTTGGTGCCAGACGGGCCGGTCTGAGTATTTCACAATCTGCTCAGTTACTGGGATTTTCACGCACAACCATTTCTAGGGTTTACAAAGAATGGTGTGAAAAGGGAAAAACATCCAGTATGCGGCAGTCCTGTGGGCGAAAATGCCTTGTTGATGCTAGAGGTCAGAGGAGAATGGGCCGACTGATTCAAGCTGATAGAAGAGCAACTTTGACTGAAATAAGCACTCGTTACAACCGAGGTATGCAGCAAAGCATTTGTGAAGCCACAACACGTACAACCTTGAGGCGGATGGGCTACAACAGCAGAAGACCCCACCGGGTACCACTCATCTCCACTACAAATAGGAAAAGGAGGCTACAATTTGCACAAGCTCACCAAAATTGGACAGTTGAAGACTGGAAAAATGTTGCCTGGTCTGATGAGTCTCGATTTCTGTTGAGACATTCAGATGGTAGAGTCAGAATTTGGCGTAAACAGAATGAGAACATGGATCCATCATGCCTTGTTACCACTGTGCAGGCTGGTGGTGGTGGTGTCATGATGTGGGGGATGTTTTCTTGGTGCAAACACAGTATTAGTATGGTGTTCCTAATAATCCTTTAGGTGAGTGTATATATATATATATATATATATATACACACACATTAGGGAGATCTGATTTCAGTGTTAAAAACATTATAAGGAGATGGGGGAGTTTATGTAAGCAACAATGCAGAGAGATTTTAATCCCAATCATAATCCCAATTCCAATCTGTGGTTACATTCCCCTTTGAATTGTTTCCTAGCAGGACAACTACAAATAGGGAGAACTCAATTTTACTTTAGGTAACATGCGGAGTACTGTATATACCCGACTGTCAGTTGGGATAGAAGACCAAAAAAAAAGCTAGCGATTTATTTCACTGCCTGTTCCTCTCACAGTGTATTCTCCTCAGCACTACATCATTTGACCATCAAACAAAAAAGAGGCTCTGAAAAGATAAGATGATTTTTTAATAAACTCACCACTTTAAAAGTGGGACACTGGGGACTGAACCTGGACTGTAATTATGAGATTAAAGTTTAGCCCTGCAGAACACCATCAAAAAAACTCAAGCCTAGATCCACTTCACCCTCACTGCGAACTGCAAATTACAAACTCGCACGCTATTGCAGTTCGATGCATTGTTAAATGACACTTTCTATTACTCAAGTCTGTAATTCACGATCCGTGGGTAGGGCAAAGTTTTGATTTGGTCTGAGCCTAAGATTAGAGTTTGATTCTTCTAAAAACTATTTTAAATAAATCAATCCATATATCAGAGTACAAGTGTCCTAGCTTCTGTGTTGATGGCACACCTGCCTTTTCAACTATTTTCATCACAGAGCCTCTAGTCTCAGTAAAGCTTTCTCAAAGAGCACAGATATTTCACGACAAACTGCTCAACTGCAAGTCAAACAGAGAAACCGCTGAGTAAATAAGAGAAATATTTACTGCTGTCTGAAGCTGTGCATGATCTACATAAAGTGTAAAACGGTCAAAGCCACTCAACCCAAAGCAAACAAAAGTGACGCTGCTACCAGGTTATCTTTATTGACACCATTCCACATTTCCATTATTGGCTACTGCTGGGTAGCTTGAAAGAGACACGTGACTGCGGTTTTTGAAGGCCTCAGTTACAGGATTTACCAATATCTTAAAGTGAAGTGAACTGTTAATTCAGTCCATTCCACTGCACGTCTCTGTAAAGAGAAAAGACTCCTTAAATAGAGTAAATATCTTCCAGATTCAGATATTAAGAGCTGCAAGTGCCAATGTCACACCACAGAGGTCAGTCGGAGGTCTGGTGCTGTAATGGGGTACAACTCCTTTAAGATCAACTGTGTACAAAGACCTGGAATTAAAAAAACAGTAAATAGGTGAAATTAAAGAGAGAGAAAGATATTGAATCTGGCACGTTTTGTACAACTGAATCATGATGAGTTACTCCTCTGTTATTGTTACTGTTCTGTGGGCTATCATCTGCTGTTGTCATCAGTCGTATTTGGATGCAGCGCAGTGAAGGACCAGGGATTGTATTCATGGGTGACCCGTGAGCAGGAACTCGGGGCACGGCCAAGAATGGATCTGTCACTCAGAGCTCAGGGCCAAAGACTGCGGACAGCTGTTACGGAGAATTTAAAATAACCTTATTAATAAATGATCTCCATATCAACATGTCAACTGGCATTATCTGCCTAGAAAAATAAACTATTCCAAACGTTGTGTATATATTGCCCATGTCTCTTGAACACACCTCTCTATGGCTCTGCTGGTATATCTAGAACGATGAAAATGGTTCAGTCACTGTTGCATATCGTTTGCAGATCAGTGTGTTTTATGCCTTCACAGATTTCAGTCAAATATCCTGTTTTAACTCTAGTTACTCAGTGCCGTCTTTTTCCTTCACTTCAATGCCAACTCTTGTGCTTCTTTAAATCAAAATGCTGTCACTAACGTGTCAAGCGCCGCATCCTAATGGAAATAACAGGGCTGCGCTGCTTGTTCGTTATCTAGCGACTCCAGTTGTTCATACCTGGATGGTTCGCTTTCAATCCAGTTCACAGATAAAGCAGCTCGTATCAGAACAGAAACTGAGCTGTATATTTTAACAAAATATGTGCTGGTCTAATCCGGTGGCAGCCTAAAAACAACCACTTTTTCATATATATGGTATGTCTTCTAAATATATTTTAGTCTGTAATCAATCTCTATATTATAGTTTGAAAATACATGGTGGGGTTAATTTCTAGGATATTCACATACAATCCATAGAAGGATTACTAAAATATATTTAAAAATACAGAAAAGGGTGTGATTTTGGCATACTGAAGATATAAGGGTCACACATTTCTACCAAAACTATGTATGTGTTCTGAAAGGGCCCCATAATGGTCCTTTGACAGGCCGTTCAACACCCCGCCCCAGTACAGACTTCCATTCCTTCATCCTGAACTCGGCTACAAGGCTGCTGTCTGGGCTCACAAACCAACACAACCGCACAAAGCACTGCCGACGAGACACGGATTTCAGCCATGGCCCGCTAAAACGCAAGGCTGAAGACCCCTGCGTTACCTCCCTGCTCTATATATGCTGGCTTTTAAGGAAAGCAGCCCAAGACAAAAGGAACAGATGTTCACATTTACAAACCATAAGCACTTAGAGCAAAACTGACATTTAATTGCAGCACCTATTTATAGCAATCTTTATGCAGCACAACACACTGCGCTAAAGCACCACACTGGATTTGGACTTTTGTTTGCGTATTATTTTGTAGCTTCAATCCACCACAGATGAGCTTGTGTTGTGATCCTGGCGCAGTTTCTTTATCTTAAAAGCAGACACAATCAGACCTGTTTTGAGTCACAACTGAACTCAAACAAAATGAATGGAGAGATAATATCATCAGTTTTATCCATTAATCCTTCTCTTAAAGGGAGTATTTCACTGTAGTCACATTTTAGGAGCACATGCGGCGTACAACCATTGAGAATATCAGGTGACTGTGGCCTTACCCCCAAAATGGCACGTTGCAGATTCCAGAGAAACACAGACGCTTTGCAAATACGCGTTTTCAAGTCTAGATGAACAGATCAGCGCACGTGTATTCCCAGGAGTGCAGGGTGTCCCAGGATAAACCACTTGATATGCATACAGAATGGAAAACACAAACAATAATGGACAGTCATAAATAACTGGAGACAGAATACAGCAGGGCGAATGTGCCAACTTCTCACACTTAAGGATCGGAGACTGCAGAGACAGACGAGAAAGATAACTCAGGAGATGCAACAAAGTGAATATGGAGTGAATGCAGAAGGATGCTTGAGGGGAAATGCTGGCATGAAAGTGCGATCGAAAGAGTACAAAGGAAGTGTTGAATCTGAGCTGAACAGGTTGTGAACGAGCCCTGATGACTCCTGGTGCCTTTGTAATACGGGCTAAAGCTATTAGCTAGATTAATCATGGCTTTTGATGTCCCAGCTCAATCCCAGGTGAATAGACTGGGCTTTCTGAAACAATCGCACTCATGGAGACAATTTAGGCAAAAATCATTTTACTTGGGGGCGGGGGCTGCAACCATTTCCAGGTAAATGACACTGGGTTAAGGGGTTCGACTTTGGATTGTTGAAACGAAATCTGCTTTTCCGGGGTAGGACTGACTTGGAAACGATGCAAGACAATATTCAGGACCACAACAAAAATGGAAGCCTGTGTTTGAGATACTATAGTTACAATGCACTAATGATATGCAACCACAATCATCGATGAAACAAAATTAAAATGTCATTTATTTCTTTTTATTAAGACTGCCGATATCCAATACCTATGAATACAGAGTTCTGTGTTTATGCTTTCAGAAAACCCCTCACAGCCCAGCAATATGATATAGGCTGCACATTCCAGGAATAATTTCAAAACCTGGCAATGTAAACATCAACACAGCATGTTGCAAAATACATAATGACACCTTACTCTAATTAAGCAACAACATATTCAGCACACCAACACAGTCGGTGCACAAAACTGACAACCAGAGGCTTTTACCACAGGCAATGTATGCATACCACTATTTCAGCAGCTTTGATATAGTGTTTGTGTTCGACGTTTGCCTTTTTTTACATTTTATAATGTTATGCAGAATCTGGAACATTTATAATAATTTCTAAGGCTACAGTTTGAACCTTATGACTTCCAATAAGGGTGGACAGAAATACAAAATCATTGGCGTCTTGAAAGTGTCGTGACTTTTACTCCTTAATCCAACCAGCAAGTATAAAATGAAAAATACTTAATATAAATCTATCCAGGAGAAAAAAACATTCTTGATTTGTGAATGCGATACAGAAAATTTCAACACAGTTCAACAGAGCAACTGATTTAAGTCATATCTGTTTGGAAGACTCATTGTGAAGGTGCACGTTTTAACATTATTTACAATGTTTACAACACCAGGAAAACCTGAACAAAAGAAGAATTGTATGTGTTTTACACAAATTAAAATGGCAGCCCTTGCGATGGACTGTTGCAGTGCTTATGCTGGAGGGTTAGAGTTATCATTGCTTCAGTGCTGCTTAGTCAGTCAATACGATGCTGCCAGGGATGTGAATACAATGCTCTCCAGCCCAGCACAGCTCCAGCACTAGAAAGTGGACAAGAGAGTCTATTTAGGATATCCATGATAGGAGAGTTAAGCCCGGAGAAGTTTTACAGTTCGATAGAGCTGCCAGACAAGAGTAATTGAATCTATCTGACTTGTCCCATTAATATAAAAGACACCCGATATATATATTGTCATACCTGCTGCCCAGAACTGAGCCTCGGCCTGCTTTCCACCGATGAAAAATCTGATGCTGTTGAACTTCAGACGTGCTTTCGATATGAGCCAGGGCTCAGATCTGCCCCGTCCTTCTGCATATGATCCGGTCAAGGTGCCGTGTGACTGGAGGGATCAGACTGAAGAGCCAGAACAGGAACTAGAGCTCTGCACGAAACAGTTTTGCATAATAATTCACTCCAAACCAGTGCATATCAGGCGAGTGCTATACTCAGTACGGTTTTGAAATAGAATGCAAATAACATAAAAACATACAAATGAGTCATCAGTGTCTCTCAACATCTCTCTATTTTAAGATGCGACCATCAGTCAGATTACATAGTTCGGGGAACAGCAGAGACATTTGAGCCCGTCCAGGTAGGATGGTCTGAATTACTGTTAGGAGTGAGAAATATGGGGGAGGCTAGTCGACCCTGCGTACACACACAGCTCACGCACACACACACACACACACATAGACACACAGCTCACGCACACACAGCTCACACACACACAGCTCACACACACACAGCTCACACAGCTCATGCGCACACACACACAGCTCACGCACACACACCTCACGCACACACAGACACACAGCTCACGCACACACAGACACACAGCTCACGCACACACAGACACACACACACACACACAGCTCACGCACACACAGCTCATGCACACACAGCTCATGCACACACACACACACACACACACACACAGCTCATGCACACACACAGCTCACGCGCACACACAGCTCACGCGCACACACACAGCTCAAGCACACACACACACAGCTCAAGCACACACACACACACACACACACACACACACAGCTCATGCACACATTTGCTTGGCTGGGAAAAGACTCCAGCAGTTTATTGTGCTTTTGGAGAACTACAAGACAAGGCCTGTTTATTTCTCCATCTTAAATGAAGACACTGAGATCAATTGTTGAAAACGTATGAAACCAGTCAAAGTGAAGCCCACGGGGGTCTCTCTGGATGGACTCAAGTGTGTACCGCAGGATTTGAAATGCCCTAAACTAAAACAGGAAAACACAGATTATTGATATCCTGTGCTGGAGCAGAGACGAATATTCGGACTGTACACAGTTCTCTCGGCTGAGCTCCGTCATACAGTCATTTCATCCTTTCTTACAAGCTTGTTTATTATTGTACAGAGCAGACACCACCAAGCCCAGGATGTTTAGCAATTACAACGGCTATCAATTGGAGGCACAGTAACTTCTGTCCAACAAGCTTACTATACATGCATTTTTTATTTACAGTGTCCCTCAGTATTGTATTAGCCTCTCGTGACACTCATTGTTCACTACATGAGATCTTTTCCACATATTTCCCTGGAGATCTCACTGTACAAGAGAGAGAGGCAGAGAATTGCCCAGAATTGAGTTAGAAATCGTACAAAGGCTATATTAATAGGCAATCAATGCCACAGCCCGCCTGTACCACAGTCCAGAGAATATCTGAATATCCGGCAACTAAGTGTCAAGAAACAAAGTCAGCAGTCACGCAATGTGAGATTTCAAAACTGAGGTCCAGAGCCACATACCAAGATCCAGCCCATAATGCTAGTTCGTCTGCTTTCTCATTTGTTTGTATACAATCTAAAATAAGATCCACCCAGCAGTGAATTCATCTCTAGTATATTTTAATGTGATTTTGATTTATGTTTTTCTTTACAAAAGTACCAATGCTCAATCTGATACAAAAAAAGAGTTTGCAAACAAATACCCCATCAGGAAAACCATCAACCATCGAGGTCAGATTAAGCTAAACGTTAATGCTGAGAGAAACAAATGCAGTTGCCGGCTGTTGTTTTTATGCACCTAATCAAGAATATTGCTTCATAAAGACTATAAATACAAGCCGTCCTTTGAATACTCTGAGCCTTGTCTCGAGGCTATCTCAGTCATTTTTCTTTTCTTCTCTCCGCTCCTGTCAAAACCGATGCTACAGATTACAGCCCGGCCACGGTAGAGTTGTTTATTGAAATGCTGTTTCCGAGAGGCAACGTTACATGCTGCCTCCAGTCAAAGTGTGTTAATGAGACAGAGAGTGCGATATAATTAACATCCTATTAGAGAGGGTGCGTGAGTGTGTCGGCGGTAGGTGCCAGAGAAAGTCGGTAATCTGGCAGGTAATGTGAAGGACAAGATGCTTTTACAGGGGCCAGAGCAGCAACAGTCCCAGCTCTGTTTACACAAAAGGAAGAAGGCTCTCTCAACAAGGACGCCTACTTCTTCTCAGCTTCTCAGTAGAGAGTAAAAAACCTTCAAAGCACTGCTTCAGTTTCTTATCCACTGTCTCTTTCTGATAAAGAGATGCATTTTCCTCTTTTCAAATCACTGGCCTTTTTTCTTTCCCTTCCAAGGCTACCAAGTAAATACACAGAGGAGAACATTTCAAGATGAATGCAGGCCCTAAATGATAGGTAAACAATGTCTTACATATACAGATGGGTGACAAATCAAAGGAAAAACCATCATAAAGTGTCTCAGTAAGGTGTTGGGAACCACGACCTGCCAGAACAGCTGGATGAACACCATTCTTACAAAAGATATTCCCTCATTTTGGGGTTTTGATGATGGTGGTGGAGAGCACTGTCTAACACGTCGGTCCACAATCTCCCATAGGTGTTCAATTGGGTTGAGATCTGGTGACTGTGAAGGCCATAGCATATGATTCTGATAATTTTCATACTCATCACGCCATTTAGTGATCCTCGTGCCCTGTGGATGGGGACATTGTCATCCTGGAAGAGACACTCCCATCAGGATAGAAATGTGTCACCATAGGATAAAGGTGATCACTCAGAATAACTCTGTCATGATTTGCATTAACCCTTCCCTCAAAGAAGACAAGTGGACCCAAACCATGCCAGGAAGGATGTTAGGATGTTAATTGCTTCATTGCATCATGCAATACACCTGTTTGGAGGCATCTGCATTTGTTATGTTCCTCCACTCATTTATTCAGGTTTTTCCTTTAAATTTGTCACTCATCTGTATTTGATTATAAATGGTCAATTTGAGCCCTTTACATCTGATACAGGTGCTCTATTACTGGAATGGACCAGGGAAAATAATGTTCTCAAAAAAATATTACAGACTCACAATTTTACTTGTGAGAAAAACTACAATGGATCGCACTGTGAAAAACAGCAGTTCAGTGTATGTTATGTGTAAATTAAAGACTGTAATTTAAGTTTTTGTACTTGACATTTATAACTACAACACAGTCTTCACACATTCAGTAAACAGAGCTATTAAAATAAGTACAGCCAATATTTGACATTTAATTAGATAGGAAGCATTATGAGAAGTAAGCTTGGTTTAAAACCTGGGGCACAACAAGGAATTGTTATTCTGTTACACACAGATGAAAGCACAGTTAATATAATACTGTGCTGAATCACAATCACAGGGGATATGAATGAAAAGCTGTCAAATGCCTGATACAAGTACAACATACAACATAAGAAAGGAGAGTTTGTTAGTGTAGGTGTGGCATTTGTTAATCAGCCTTTAAACGCCACACAATGATGACAGAAAAACCTAAAGGTCTTACATTCGGCCCTAACTGTAGTCTTTCTGTAATACTTACAGACTGTCTGTGGGTCTTAAGAGTCATACCTGCTGACAGAGGGAGGAAGAAACAAAGTCCTACCAAGCAGTGTGGTGGATTGTAATTACCCATTCATCTCTTACACACGACCTCCAGCACTTTGCCTGGGATTACATTCAAATTTTGATATCATATCCCGTCAAATTCGATTTGATTGAGAGAGGACTGTTCTCAGCTTCTGCCCTCATGTGAATGGCTTCTTTGTCCTGCTGCCCTGGGAGAGCTAAAAATCAACCTGGCAACGACACCCTGGTCCTTAAGTGATGGTGCTCTGAATGTACAAATGTGCTTTTGATTGTAAAAATCCAGTGACAGATGAGCCAGAAGATAAAAAACTTTCACTAAAGCTCACTTTGTATGGCATGTGGCATTATGAATGACTTTGAGTATTATTAATCTGGGGGAGAAGTACAGGTCATATCAGAGAGCAGCAGAACAGATACATAAATCCCACCGTCTACATGAAGTAGATTGTTTGATTGCATGAAGCAGGTGGAGAGACTTCTTAACAATCCACGCAGAGACAAACAACCAAAGACCAACCCAATGCCTTTAATGTTAAGGTCATGACATTAATTATTCCACGGAAATAAAATATATTTTTTTAAATGCCAATCCTCTTCCTGATGCGTCTATACTTTCAAATAGAGCAGCAGCAATACTTCACTTCAGCTGGCAGCTCACAATGCAATCGCTTACCTTTTTTATCCCTGGGATTAACTGGGGGGGGTCATGTGGGGTATGTGTTTGTGTTCTTCCTGTTATGCTTATGTAACTTTGGGGTTTAGTTACTTCCGGGAGTCAGGGGTTGGCCACGTGCGGGAACACAGGGGGCGCTGTGACTGGGGGAGCCAGTCACGGGGTGCAGACTAATAAATAGGGGTGCCCAGTTCCCGCGTCTGAGTTGTAGAGTTAGAGAGAACAAGAGAGTTAGAGTCAGTCAGTGAAGTCCGGTTCCAGCCTTAAAAAGCCCGTTTGAAAATAAATTCTTGTTGGTTCCTGTAGAATATGTTCAGAGCCTTTGCTTTAGAAATTAGAGCATGTTTGTTTGTTCTCTTATAACTGTTTAGTGCACAGGGGCTGTTTGCGAAGTCCTGTATTTGCAGAGTGAGTATGGTGACTTCCACAGAGTGAATATTAACAATTTAAATCCATAGCACGAACAACACACAGCTTTCGACTCAAGGAAGCATGGAAGAGTCCATTGCTACAGTTATTTCACGGCTATCCCAGAGAAAAGTATGATAGCATTTCATTAGATTTTATCAGTTTGCACTTCATGATTCTGGTCTGCGTTGAGGGGCGTATTGCCAAGTGTTTCCAAGTGCTACACCTCCAAGCAGGCTTAAGTTGGACTTGGTCTTTCCCAACTGCAACTACACTGTCAAATATGAGGAAACATTAATGATAATGTGCTAAAGGTTATCTCAATACAAAGTAGAAATGCCTGGTTTAAAAAAGAAGCTAATTAGCCGTCCCTACCGCGGTGGCGGTTACAGAAGCAACAGGTAATTGCTTACCCAACAAAGCAAGTAATTGAGTCTTGAGCAGTGATTAACAGAAAGGGATTAATCTGAAGGTGCTCTCTCTTCCAGGAGCTGATACAGAATTGCTGATGTGATTACACCGTAGAGCAAACTTATTTTGTCAACGGGTTCGTGCGGTGGCGGTCAGAGTCACAGGTATGCCTACGTGTTTTACAGACACTCAGAAAGTAAGAACGAGTGAAAGATTTGGTTTTGAATCAAAGCTTGTTCATCTTCCTGGGTTCTTCCGTGTGTTGCTTCAAAGAACGGCTTGATTTCATTCTTTAAATTAGTTTCTCTGCTGAAAGCCAAACCAAGCAAGATCTACAGAGTGGCCTTCTCTCATATTAAATCATTTTTGTATTCTTACATTCTGTCTAATCTAGCAAAATCAATTATTTGATAAGCAGCGTAGAGAAGCATCGTATGACATAGACAAAGCAAGACGTTAAATCCTGCAGGCTGGTGGGTTTGGACTCCAGTTCATGAAAGGACCAGGATGGCAGATACAATAGTGAATCTGTTATACAGTGTGAGGAGACATCGGTTACACTGCGGGCGGATGTGGATGAGACACAGGGATGAGCAGCCAGGTGGCAAAATTAAGAACTCGTAAACGTCAATTTGTTTCATAACATTAACTAATAAAGATGTTGGGTCATAAAAACAAAATGCATGCGATGGGATGGAAACAGGAGATGGGAATTTTCGCATATTCATCACTGTCATGGTCGACACACAATCAGAACATTATTAATGAGGTAATGTATGGCACAGGAGACAATAGCAGTCCTTGAAGGTTAGGCTGAAGCTCTGAACACCTGCTCTTGGGCACTTTTGACAGGCTGCACTGCGGTTAAAGGAGAATAAATGGCTCTGAGAAGATGAAAAGAAGGGATTGAAGACTTACAGCTTTAGATCATGAATTATGATGAAACTGATGCGAAGAATTCTAATCAATTCAGTTTTGGCATCAGATGTCTTAGCCTGGACCTGAGTTCATTGTTTTCCAATATTTAAAGCCAAGCTGAACGCAACATCCATTTTACACTTGGGTCAATTAGGCCAAAGCAGAAGCATTTGATGTGTGTGTGTCCTGGGATGTGCGTGGATGATCGATGCGCATAATTTTCTCTTTTCTCTTCAGATGTTGAATGCTTTGCAGATTTCCCATTGGCCAATCGTGATTTCGTGAAGTCCATCCCTCCCTATAAACCTTATGTCATGGGCCTGTATCTACGCTTGCAGCTCACAAATCACGTGCCTATTGTGTTACTGGAATGGCCTACGTGAATTGCAGAAGGTCCGTTTACTAAAGACATGCTTCTGTATACCACCACGTACAAAATCGCTCTAACAGACAGCTGGCAATGAAACAGCACACAAAAGAGTAAAAATACACAAATAAATAAATAAACTCTTTAAAGGGAGTACTTGCCCTTGGATTTCTATTCTGAGGTGCTTCCCAGAGGCATGCATGTCCTTGCTAGTTTGCTGACAGGGACAACGGTGTCTCACATTAACTTCAGGCAGGGCCATTGTTCTGGACAGCTGAAAAGATCACAACCATTTACAGATTATTTTCACTGACAGCGTGTTTGTGTGCACGTGTGTGTGCATACAGATGGGAGAAAGTTACTGTGATGGGCATAATAGGAGACTTTGGTAATCAGCCTACATATCAGCATCAAAAGCTCACAGGGAAGGACTGTTTGCAAGACAACTTGCTATAAGCTTAGCTATCAACTAAATGCCTTTACATTTGCCTTCACACATTGCTGTCTGGCAGTATTAAGCCGCAGTTGAATGTCTATAAATATTGTTTGGGTACTTGTGTTTTAGGATCGAGTAACAGAAGAAGGAATTTCTCTCTCCACGAAGCCAAGTGTATCTGATAACTTTTCATGTTCATCAGATTATGACTAAGAAATTGGTTTCCCAGGATGCACTGTGGCAACTCAGTGGTTTCATGCTACAGCAGACACAAAAAGGCATGTTCATTTATTTTTGTGTTGCACAATTAAAGTTTTACTGCATGAATCATTCTATGACTGGCAGGTTAGCATTTAAAGTCACCTTTAAAGAGCAGACAAAATAATACTAAACTACATATTTGGTTTTTGGTATTGATTTGCTAAAATCCTCCAGTGAAAAGTGCTGTGAGTGTGTAGCGTTGATGTATAATAGACACCAGAAATGGCCTTTTAAATCCATAGACACATTTTAACCTATAATTAATGTTTATATCCTCCTATATCCCCATAGTTCGTTATCTCAGTCTCGGAGTCCATGTGGACATTATAAGATTACTGATAATTACACAATTAATAATATATATCTCACACAGATTAGATATTGTCCTGTCCTTCATTACAAAGTCTTGCCCTTGCTATAACTATCAGATTTCCTATATAAACAGTCGTTCTGTTCCTGCTCTGTACTTTCTCGGAGAATAGACAAAGAAAGAAAGAACCAGGATTTGCCAGCTGATAAGATTTGGGGAAATAAATGTGACCTTGTCAATTCTGTACACAAAACGTAACCAGCAGCGCCACACTTTTTATGTGTCTGAAAGAAGGAGTGGTTCAGATGCAAATCATCAGGAAACAATATTGTGTGATGTGTAACCCACTACTCCCTGACGTTATGATCATGATTTAAATGCCATCGGGTTTCCTGTATTAACACTTCAGCGCACACAATCATTACTGACGTTAATGGCGAAGCTACACTCACTCATACTGATTAAGTACTGTAATAACTTTCACAAAGAGATCTTCAGGAAGAAAAACCAAACAACCAAATAGGATTCCGAAGATTCTGTAGTGGCAGTAAGGACAGCACTACAAAATAGATAGATATAGACAGATAAATACATACATACACATAGTAAGGCTACAATGCACCCCTGGAGATAACACTATTTGATTAAAGATTATATACAATCCGATCAAATACGCAGCACTAATCCCCGACGCGCTCTCACTACCGAGACCTGAAAACAATGTATTCTCATCCTCTGTGTATTCTCCCATTCAAGAGGCAGCTAAACCCTGGTGGAAAATAACCCCGGCGTTTTACACAGGGCCGAGGACACAATCAATAGCTTTCGCCACAGACAACAGGGTGTTACTCCTAAAGCTGACAAGCTCAAGGAAAGAAAACAAGCTTCCCCCCTGTTTCCATTTCAATAAAACATTAGGGGTCTCGTTGAATCGAGAGCGCGGGGGGGAAGCTTATTGTTTGAGAAATTACTCAGACGGTGCATTGAAAGAGAAATGCACATCAGGGCTGTTAGGTACAGGAAGTCAGACGCACAGAAACGCAGGGGGGAGAGAGCGACAGGCGGATTATGATACTGCCTGCATACTCTGTGTCTGAAACTCATTCTCAAGTGCTTCTGCAATTTAAAATGGGAAGGCAAAAGGACAACAGGGTGAGACTGAGCATGATGGTTTTAAACTGACTCTATCTCAATCAAATCACTGACGTCTAAATGCAGCACTTAAAGGTTTCTGCTGGTATATGAAGAGCAAAATAAGTTCAAATGCATCCTAATCTCTCTGCGTCTTCCCTTGTTTACGCCGTTCAGAGCTAAAACAGGACCACACCATGAGACAAACACTGCGTAGGCTTTATAAACTTAAGGATCTACATGCTACATGCTGCATGCATTATTAAATGTTGATTAAATTACACTGTGATTGATATTAACTAAACTAAAAATATTCATCCCAGTGCATTGAAATAAAGAGACTATTTATTTTTCATATTGCTAAAGCTCAGCAGAGTAACACACACAAAATCCCCGGACAGCTTTAATGTCATTAGTTGTGAACGCATTGGGGGCAGCATGAGGCTGTGGTCAGTGAAGCGATTGGGGTGGTGGGTGGGGGGATGCTACAGGCCAGCCAGGGGAGTCTACAAACTGCAGGACAACAGGACGTCACCGCACAGCGTGGACAATAGGGGTCAGTCTCTGAGGACTACTTCTGTCCAACAAGAAAAATGCCCCGCACAAACATCATCTCTCCTACGGCCGGCTTCGATACGAGGTCGGACTAAACCCTAAAAGCCCTGGGCAGTCAGTGTCTGAAGTGGAGTACTTTTGCTGCTATGTACAACGAGGTTTCTTCTGTGCTGGTCCTACAGAGGCTGACGGCACATCTCCGAGCACTTAAACAGAAAGACTAGTACGGAAACGATCAGGAGAGGAAACCCAGGCGAGAGAGGGATCATTGCAGTCAGACAGTGAGAGGCCTCTGTGTGAGTCTGCACAGCCAGTACTCTCTGTCCTGCCCAGGTGTCTCAGAGCCTCCCTGCATTGAAAAGTGATATTTTCCAGCACCAGAAATCAATGGCCATTGAACCAGAGTGAGCCGAGGCTGGCGGCCAGGAGGAGGGTGGCCACAGGAGGCGGAGGGGGGCTGGAGGGATCAAACGAGAGGCTCACTGAGAACTGGCTCACCCTGCCTCCCTCTTCGGCAGGACTGCAACCCCTGAGCAGACAAACACAGCACTCCTTTGGCTTAAAGAAGGGGCTGATTTTTAAATCAATACCTTCATTATTTCCAAGCAAAGCCCTGTTATTAATATTGTGATAAAGATGGAGAAATATAGTATTAATTGCCCCTCTGACTGAGCATTACTGAAGAGGAGGTCTGATTTCTTCCCAAGCTTATGGATAGTTTCCACAGATATCAAGTCCACCAATATGTGAAGTATTAATAGTGTTTCTTTACCGGCATAGGATGAGATTTGCCTCTGGTTTGTAACACTGAAAAGTCTCTTCCAAACCAATAGTGTCATGTTCACAGGATTGCTCTTTAGTCGACATCTTGCCTTTTTTATGTTATTAATCAAAATTAAATTTGACAGTTTAGCGATATCACAAAAAGTAATACTCCAAGGAGATTTTATGATTGCTAAAAATAGTAATATAATATGTCCCATCTGTCACATTTCATCGGATCATCGGAATCTGTTAAATATTGAGGAAATGGCACTGATTAGATTTCACTTACACTGAAATTGCAGGCATTCACTCGAAATAATAGGAGCCACACTGTGGGATTAACCAAATACATTTCGGAAGTCGTGAGTGAAAAAAATCCATCTTCTTTTCTGCAAGCCCATATTATACAAGCGGTGATGGAACATACATTATTAGCTGTGAGTTTCTAAATCCCCTTTCTTGTTCGAAAGCCACTATACAGAGACCCATAAAGAGACAAACACAAAAAGGCTCTTTCTAGCCCAATTAGTTTTGTGTCACACTTGACAGTTCTATAGAAAGCGAGACACTGAAGCCGAGAATACATTCATGGCAAAAATATATAGAATTTTCCTGATAGAGGTTCAATTCAGTGTAATTTACCTTCTAATGAAGCTTTACGGTCTCAAAAGTCTAATTACAATTACTCTACCATGTGTCATTTATGGTACAGTTTGCATTTTAGAAAATTTTGTAAAATGAGAACAGCAAGTCATTAGCACACCTGAGACATAAAGTACCCGTATCTGAAGGCAATGCATGTCTTTTTTTCATTCATTAATGTCAATATAACTTCTAGGATAGCTAGAGAGTCCAAGGTCTGCAGGCCAGGATTATTCATGACAATTGCATCAAGTTAACACATAACACGTTATAGATTTGCATTTTGACAAGGACATAGTGAAATGCACAGTGTGTAACAAACATGGTAAACGATGTTCACTAAGAAGAACGACAGGCTGCCAATGCAACCCTGGTTCTTTCAAGTCGAGAATACTACCCAAAGGGGAAGGGGCTAAGTTTGTGTACAAAAATATACCTGTTTTTAGACTTCTGCAAGTTCTTCTCACATTGACTTCTCTCTCTCTCACTGCTGTAAACAAACATTCACCTAGGCCTACATGTTCTGTTATCAAAAGCAAAACCTCATTTCAGACTTGATTTCCCCGATCTGTATTAAGGAAGCATTCCGTATTATAGCTCGTGTGTGTGTACTTCACAGGCACACTCTGTGATATGTCAAATCATTTTCAATGGACCACAAAGGAGAGCAAAAATGGCGAGAGTATAATGAACCGCACTGAAGCACTGAGCAAGTGCATGAACAAAAGAGAGAAACACAGCCCAATCAAAAGGCACAGAAAGGGCTTTTAAAAGCATCTGCCAAAAGAATGGCAAATGAAAAGATATTTTCTGCTCTGTGCTCCTATTCAGTGCTTCTACAATCAGCCTCTATGGCAACAGTTACTGTAAACACACCTATTTACTGTAGCCTTAGGACCGGGACACCAGAAGCCCAGTCTAGCAATTCTCAGATCCTCTCCATAACACCACAGCTGTCGACAGCAAGTACTGAATAGTTTATAATTGAAGTTCCCTTAACACCTCAAAAAAGTGACCCACCCGAAATGTCATAATTTAAAATGCAGATTTCCAAATGACAAGCTCCTGCAGAGGTGTAAATCACGTCTGAAGCAGCCTGAAGGACTCGAGTACTGTTCTATACTCTTTCCCGTGGTTTGCCTTATATCTCATCTTTATAAGCCTCACGGATCTCCACAGCAAATGACCACTTATTCACAGCAAAGTTATTTTTAACCGCGGTGCCCCTGCTGCTTGAGCAGAGGCTCCGGCCTAATGAAGTCGAAACAGGCTTCGTTCTCTCACAAGGGCTGCTTTCAAACCCACACACAAACTAGTACACATCTTTAAGAACATCTTGCTCTTTAAATACTTCCTAGATCAATCTGACCAGGAACAACCTGATGATCAAAGCTGAAGGGACTGACCGAATTGACTCAAAAATCTAAGGAGATCATAAAACACAGTTGGAAAAGGATACAGTGACTCAGGAAGCTGTGCTATGATTAAGAAACTCCCAATGCAACAGCAGTCCAATACTAAAACTAATGTGCGTCTAGGTTTGTGGAAAAATAAACACTTTCCTCTTCCAGAAAAAATATAGATAAAGGATAAAATTATACAATGTTCTTAACAGAAACTAAATCGCTGTATTAATATCAAACCAAAATAGCAGACAAGTATTCCTTTTATTTCTACCAAGACGGCTGGTGTGATGTGCAGAGCAGCCAGGCCTCGGCACCGTGTGATACGGTGAGTATCTTGTCTTGATGGTATCGCTCGGGAGCTGCAGCCACGGCGCAGGAAGAGAAGCGCAGGCTGATGTTATTGCTGGGCAGCCCGCGTCTCCGGGGCCGAGGAAGTTATTGTTTCTGCGGGAGAAACACTTTGTAAATAAAGACATGGCCAGGTCCGGGCTCCGGGGGAGTGACAGGGAATTATAATCTTGTCAGATCGTATCTTCCTCCTGTGGGGAGACATTGTGTGCTGGTCCCAGGGCTGCGAAACTAATGGTAATGAATCTGAAATTGCACAGCAGACACAGCCCCACGCTCATAAACAAACCAAACCACAACTGAAACTCCAAAATATGGGAGGGGTGACTGTTTTCTGTATATATATAATGAGTGTCCGCGAGAGATTTGAATGCATTCACCGTGAGCACATTTCTTAATATCTTTCCGCCTATCAACTACACATTATATGATAACTTATAAAAACGTGCTTAAAAAGTAATGGTCCCTTCTTTGAATGAAGAAAAGACGGTAATCAATATGTTCTACAACAAACAAATGTTGTGGAAACGGTAGTACTTGTGAGCCTGATACGGTATTATCTTGCTTTCCTGAGCTGGTAGGATCTGGCTTAATGACCTTATCTCTTTCTTGCACATCGCAGCTGTTAAACCAACAGAGTCAAAGCCAAGCCACAGCACAGAATGCAGGTTAATCCCTCGATTCTCAGAGTGTGTCCCTATACTGTAATACTACGGCTCTGTATCTGTAGGAATGTAAACAGAAATGTGCATGTGCATGTGTGTATAAACTAAAAATAACAAGCACCAAATCAGGAAAACAAAAGACTCACACTACACAGCAGACTGAGTTACTTCAGAATGCACAAGCTACCGGCTTTTGAATTTAAACCACCAGAAAGATTACAGAGGTAAAAGATTCACAGAGGTAATGATAAAATAAATAATAAAATGGCTGTTAGTTTTGGTCTAGTTCACTAGCCCAGGAACAGCCCATCAGTGCAAGATCAATTTCATTACCTCTCCAGATCCCGGGCCCAGAAACATCCCCTCTTAAACCATCATGGACATATTAAAATAAATGATAAAAATGTAAGCCTGTCCTTAGCTAAACTATTAAATGTTTCCTGCAGGTAACAGTTCTCAAAGTCCATAGTTGGCCTAATCGAAATAAACCTGCCTCTGATGTGATTTTCTCCTTCCCAAGCAGAAGAGGAACAAGACTACCCTCTGGCACAACTGGAGTTTAATGCCAAGATAGCGATTATATATATAATTGCACCCCGTGCCAATCAATGAGGAAGTTTGATTTTGAGTTTGAAAATGATTTAGTTTGTGCTTAACACCTTTAATTTGCTAACTTACACTTCACAAAGCAGCAGGTCACTGTTAAGCAATGTCCCGGTAAGGATGTTTCCTTTTAAAAGCAAATGTATTTTGATGAACATCTCATACACAAAAAATAAACTAGAATATGGCAGAAAAGGAGGAGTGTGTCTGTTTCTGTGAGAAGGAGAGCAATCAGTATGAGGGACAGCAGGCTTATTTTAAACATCTTTGACATTTTAACTTAAACGTCAGACACTGAATGTGTGACTCAGGTTTTATTTAATAGACTGGAGATTGTCGTAGAGGTTGAGGGCAAGGCAGTCAACAGCAACAACAGATGACAAAGGATGACAGAAAAGCATCAGGTCGTAACGGCAGGTCTCTGAAACGAGGGCTACACAAACACGGTCTCTGTGTCACACGGTCAGATGATTTTGTTAAAACGTGAGAATAAGGGGAGAGAGTGGAGCTCTGTTCATGAAACCAGACCCTACCAGTAGTCAAAAGCAAACAAAAATGACTTCATTTAAAAAAAAGGTAGTGTAGAACACAAATCACACAAATAAATGATACAAGAGAGACTTCCTTAATACATTCACTGATAAATAATTCCTTGTATCTTGAGCCAACTAAGCCGATGTGATGTTCCTCTATGGGAGTCCATGCAGATAAGACATGAACATTTATCTGTTCCAACTTGCCACGGGACTTCTTGGTCAAAAGGAAGGCTTTAGAACAAACCTTTATTCCAAAAACTGCACTGCAGCCAAGACCTGCCCCAGAACAAACGCCCCGTGAAGATCTCTGCCGAGCGAATCCCAGGAAACCAGTTGTCTATTTTCATTAAAGGCGAAGAGAGGAAGAAATAACAGACTGGAGCCACCACCTCAAAGGTGCGCGACTTCTGCAGGAATTTGCACATCGCTCTCTCCTGCCGCCGAGATGAGCAGAATATCAATAAAACATCAAAGAGCGAGGCGGACAAAGCAGGGTTTATTAACACCTGGTTGTGAGGCAGCGCGGCCAGCTCCCAGGCTTCAGGCTCATATGGGATCGTTACCAGCAGAGAGAACAGATACAAAGGAAACAACCTGCATTCGATTCAATTAAGGTGAACTGCTGGTTCGAATCTCCACAGTGTTTGTTGAAACAAGAGCTCGCTGCTGCGTGTAATGAAAAATACCCTGTATAGTGGATTATTGAATGTGTGTGTTTCTGTTGTTGTAAATAACTACAGTGTTACGATACATTATTCATCTATTTATGACCGTAAAACAAAATGATAGAAGTGTGACATGAAAGTGTATGTAATATAGCCAAACTGTAATCTGCTGCTTTATATACACTTAGACTATAACTCTGTTCCGAGGGAAACAACAACACATCTAATGACAGATATTTTGCTCTACACTGATTGGTTATGACACATCTATACTGAAAGCACCCCTGAGGTGGACCAAATAAATATAATCTTTGGTGCAGCCCTGGATTTCAATGTGAAGTCTCACACACCTCCGAAGCCTGCTCAGAATGCGTTTCTTGATGTCCTATATTCTGGAGGCTCATTCAGTGTGTTTTAAAGCCCATAACAAGGTTTAAATGTAGGAAATGCCCACAGGACTCCACTCAAAGGGGGACAGAGCTGTATAGGTGATGCACTTCTAAAGAGCAGTAGATGGAGAAAGCCTATAGGCTCACATGTGAATACATTAGACTCACTGATAATTAAGTCAATGGTGTCTATTATCCGCGGCTCCATTCATACATCAGTGAACCACATCCCACCCTGATGCACTTCGGAGCGGGTGTATCCTGATATGCACTATTATATAAGTTCACCGGATGAATCAGGGAAATGTGTGTGTATCGATTTGAAAAGAGTTTCTGTGGCAAATATTGAGTGAGATAAATGGGCTTGAGCTTCCTTCCAATCGTGTAGCACCCACTGTGTAAGGTGCACTCCAGTGTAATTAAAATCAGAGTTGATAAAATGTTCAGATATATATTTCCAATAAGCTCTCTCTAATGCAATATATTTGCACATGATGATAGAAGTACCAAAGCTTTACTTTGCCCAATAGTTTAATAAGACCACATTTCAGATGAGTTTTTAATATTATTAAAAAGGGGCAGGAGAGTAATATTGTAGAAGCATACCTGAAATTTTGTTTCAAGTAAAAGGTAAAACTGCGACATGTCATACGTAATATGAAGGTATTTTTTCTGAAATATTATAATTATCATTATAATGATGGCACGTTATAACCGACTTAAACACAAGTCCGTTAGCATTGCGCTGCGTCGGCCGCTTTTCAATGCTTTTGGAGGCACAGACAGCGGCATCCGTTTGTAGTAGAAATCAACCCATATTGCTTTATCGATCAAGCAGAACAACAGACAGAGAGAGAGAGAGAGAGAGAATAAAACGATGAAGGCTTATATTGCGAGTCTCGCAAATTTCCCCGTCAATGTACTCAGGTTTGAATAATATATTATTAATCATATTAATAATAATAAGAGCAGATGTATGGGAAACGTCAATGTCAAATTCCAATACATGGGAGTACATGTAGCAAGTGTGTGGAGTGCCTTCGCCTCTGGGGGTGAAGAGCAATGCCTGGCAGGCACCTGCACGGGGGTCCAGCTGGCACCTGGGCGCTGCAGCTTCACATCCCAGAGAGGAGGATGGCAGGGTATGAAATACTCAGTCCTGCTGGCACTTACACGCTCTTCCTATACACACATCAATGCATATGCACAATGAAGCATTACACAGTTATCTTACCGGGGGCAGGCAGGCAGGCAGGCAGGCAGGGCGCTGGAGAAGAAGTCCGGTGAAGTCGGGGGGACGAGCAGTTCACACGCAGCAAAGCGCTGTCCGCACAGAGGAAGCAGCGCACAACACTGAGCATGCAGCGCCGCTCGGGAGCCTTTAAAGCAGCGGCCGGTCACATGTCCCGGATGGTGCTCTCCCTTCAGCACCGCAGCGTGTGACCAGCCCACCTCAACACCCCGGCAGCGGCCACATACAGACCCTAACCCCTCTGAAGCACGATGCTGTAGTTCAGTGGCTTTTGTGTGCAGATTGCTGCTGTCGGGGAAATGTGCATGCATTACAGAGGAACAAAGCTCGACGTCTGATCTGACGCGGCACAATGGTATGATGCATCTCAGTGCATGAACACATGAACACATACGACAATTGCTTCTGTATGCAATGCGTTTTTCAGACAGGGCTTCAGCCAGGCACAGCAGACCATTGCACTGGAGTCAGCCCTACTGGCTATGGGGAAGTGTGCGGATGCAATGCATGGTAACATCATGCTGCCAGACAGTTATTAGCAATTGTAGGACTAAATGCCCAACATTGGAGGAAAGCACAGTGATGAGACAGGATCAACCATCCCTGCCGCTTCACTTACTGTAAGCATCATGCCTTCAACTCTTAACAGACTCCGTAATGGCTGCGCTGTTATTGTTTATTGATCACTTAAATAATTCAGAAAGCAATATTGCCTCCCCCACGCCATGTAAAAAAAGACAAGAAATTCAAGTCATATGGGATGCACATCAAAACCTACCCTTGAATCGCAAAGAACAGAGATGTACCCTATTATGGTTAAATGTATTGTGTGTAGGTCAAAGTTTTGATTTTGTCTATCCCTATCTAACCTCTGTTGTACTTTTATTTCCCCGAGAGTTGTAAACGCTGCTGTTTTGCTCTGTACGAGTCCCTATGGATGTCAGCCAAAAAAATAAACAAACATAATAATTCAAACGGCTCCAATCACAGTTCTGGTCTAGTTTCATCCCTAAGCCTGAGGGCCAGATGTTGTGCTTTATTTGTGGCCGCAGTCTCACCCCTCTCCTTTACGTCTCAATTAATTTCTTTTAAATTAATTTCTCATTCACATTCCCTCTCATTTCTAGGTAAACGGGGCCTTCGTTTTCAGATAAGAACTAATCTCCCCGTCTCTCGCATCCTGTCAATCTTACTAAATCCTGAATAAATTAATACCCCTCTCAATATATTTTACAATTGTTCCAAAAAGCTGGCAGTCAAAAAAAACAACAACTCTGAAAGTTAAAACATACGGAGACTTTATATTCTTCGTCATGGCCAAATACTATCTTAGAAGAAATATTATTAGAGGTGCAGACACCTGGTTACACACTCGGATTAAAGTGAAACTATTGGGAGGAGTAGTTTGCGAACTTCTAACAACCAACGTCAAAGGATTACCAAGGCATATGGAAAGCCAGGGCGCCAACTATTCTATTTATAGATTTGTTGTTGTATGAGGTATGAGATAAGATTGCTGTCATGGCTAAAGTGAAGTGTGTTCATCTGTTTGTGCGTTTCTTTTCCCACATTAAATATGTGTTGCGTATGAATGGGTCGCAACTCACATTCAACCACAGTATCCAGTCCGGGCATCAAAAGATGGCCCCTTTAGTTAGGGAAGACTGGGAAAGTATTATTCTAGTCACATCACTAGTTTGTTACACCAGGCCATTCTCCTGAAGCACTCCTACACAGAACAATTCAAAACAAAAGGACATTTAATCCATCTGTACTGCCGAGGTATGCTGAAGGTCGTTTCCATAAATATCCCCACCACATCCATTGTTTTTTTTAATTTTAGTTTCTTTGTCTATTTTTCTTTTTATGTTCAGGTTTCAAAGAACCTGCCTTCGAGCACAAAACAAGAGACAAGCTATATATACACTTTTTTATTTTGCAAAGCCAACACATAGAGGCCGGGTCTGATTCAGAGTGTGTGTTCTGTGGTGGAGAATCCTCTCGGCACTTGACAGTGTGCCAGTGAGCTCACGGACAGAGAGGGCAGGCCTTCACATTTGCAAAATACACACTGTTGTTTGACCTTTCGGTGCAGTTGTTGTTTGTTTGCCTTCGCCGTGTGTCTGAAGAAATCTGTTCAGCCCTTATCTGAAAGCAATTAGCGTTGTTCCCACTCTCACTGGCCTCTTGATAAGTCCCCACCATAGATTATGTCTAATATTAACTTGCTAGTATATGTTCCCCACATGCTTATATGTGTTGGTCTGTTGCCCTTGTAGAGACATGAATGGCGTACGATTGTGTAAAAAATGTACACCAGACCACTACAATAGATTAATATATCTGTAATTGGCGCAGTTGCATCTGTGATTTATTTTATATTGTTTCCAGTGTACATGGAGTTTTATGGATGGGTTTATTATCTCATATACAACTCAACAGCGTGCTATATGCCATATGCAAGTGTACACCAGTTTTAGATTCGGGCACAAAATGTGTAGACTTAATAGTTTGAACATAAAAAGGTAACAACACGATCGGGGGCTCATGTGTTTGTTTTTGAAGAAACGGGTCTTCAACAGGTTTTATTGTCTATAACTGGTTTGATCTTCTTGCCACATCCAAGGAGGTAAATGACAACCATCGCAAGGTTTTTCTATTAAAATGCCATGAACAAAATTGCACAAATGGATTCAGGTTTTGGTCTTATTGCTTTTCCTAACAATTACGTTTTTTCATCCAGTGTTTATCCAGTTTTGTTCTTTGTAAATACCAGCCCAGATTTAAAAATATTAATTTTATCCCCTGACCAAAAAATCCATACTTAAAGCCTTTTGGCAATCTCTGACTGTTTCACATCACCAGTTAATTTGCGGTTTACAGGCAAGTAAAAAACGTTGAATTACACAGCGTGCTAGTAAACCTATTTACTGGACCAGCGCTGACACCGCTGTAATTGGAGTCGCCTGCAGCTATACTCTCCTCACACCAGCGGCAATGAATTATTCCACGAGCCACCCGCTGAAACAAGCGCTTACTGTTCATATAGCCTCCCCTTTTCACTGGCTCGGTTTTTAAAGCCACAGTAGTGCAGTATTTTAAGCTGCTTAAGGTCACGGGGGCTGGACACGGTCACTGCAACAGCAGCACGTCTTTTTCTCTCTTCTTCTTCTTAGATTTCTGTCTCAAGAAATGAGTATAATCTGGCCGAGGTAAAACCAGGCCCGAACTGGTGAAGAGGTAGAAACCTCAGCCAGGGGGCAATGGTTGGACGATCTCCGTGCTTGGGTGAGCTTTACTCAGTTCACAAGCAGTTCAGAGCAGATTCAGTTGGGGTGCGATTACTCTTCTCACTGGCTGCCACACTATCTCGCCAGTATCAAAGCACTGGGACAACAATAACAACAACAACAACCACATCAATAATAATCATCATTTTTTTTTTTTTTACTCTCAGTATAAATCTAAGTACAGATAATTCAATATTGCTACTTTACATGTAGGCCATCTCACACATTCAAGGCCTTTTTTCTGCTTCTTTATATATCCCTTGTAAAGAACGTAAACCAAAGGAATTTCAGAAGAAGAAAGAAGAAGAAGAAAAAAGGAAAAAGAAAGACAGATCGTAACGTCCCCACTAATAAACTCTGATAGATGGACTATAAGTGCGCAATATGGGAGAATCAATGTCACAATATCCACAGAAAGCCTCATGCCGTTCCACAGCATCAGTCAGACAGGAGCGAGAGCTGCGATCGATGACAGAGTGAGCGGCGCACGGCCCAGCGCACTCCCTAACGCCGGACCAAGCCTTTCTGACCGAAGGCATGTTCTAGACCTCCATGCGCATCACTGGGCACAAGTGTCCACTAAGGTATAAATAATAATAATAGTATTTATGATGAAAACTGGATTACAACTAGGCTATAGAGAGAAGAATCAACAAGACTCAAACTCTGCATTGGTCACAACTAACTTGGTGTGACAGGGTTTTATGTATTGTGATCTTTATCAATGGAGCACTATAGTACAACTACACTAAATATATACAAGATTAACATTTTGATCACCATCAAAAATCTACACATTAGAGTGAACGACATTTTGATATAAAAGTGAGTTTTCTGCATAGATATGCTGAATATGAGTTTGTGGACACATTCTAAGCTACTGTAATGTCTATAATGTCACATTACTCTCTGTACAATTCCCATGCAATATATCCTCCAGGAAGTAGTGTGTGTGTGTGTGTGTGTGTGTGTGTGTGTGTGTGTGTGTGTGTGTGTGTAATAAATATGAAAAACTTTCAGATATATAACCCACAGTTCATCGTGAGATGCTGAATTATATATGATATCTTCTCCTTGACCCACTTTCAGAAAGTGAGTTCAGCTGTACATTAAACATACAGGAGCTGAAACAAGGAGTTCTGGGCACTTTTTTAATTTTTAAAAGTGCATGTTTGGCATTTTAGAAAGAAGCACATGAGATTCTGTCTCAGTAGGAAAGCTTGAGCCCAATTTCTTGCTGTAAGTTGTCTATTCACAATACCTTGTGGCCAGCCATGCTTGTTATATTATTATTACTGCGCGAGATCTGCAAGTTGTGCATCCAGACTGCCTCGCCCGCTGTACCTTAAGGCTTCTGGATTTCAATGTTGTGATCGTTCCTTCGGACCACATTAGCACTGCGGTAAAACTCGACCCTGCCCGGGTCCCAACAACTGCACACGAGTCATCGGTCTCTACATCCCGTCAGTTTCCGTTCCATAGAGTCTTGTATCTATTGCTTTTCTGTGATACTTACAGCAAGCAGTTATAGCTTGCAATCTTTTTGCACTTTCCAACAAATAAAGTACAATAAAAAATAAAGGGTGAGAAAAGTTCTTCTATAAAAACTTCACCCTGGTTTACTTTCATTTCTACCCGAATCTCCTGCGTTGATAATGTCAGCACATTCCTTTCAAGGGCTTCTCAACCACTTTCGGTTATTTCTTCTGACATTTAAACTGTTGGAAGTGTTTTAGAAACGATCCATGAGCTCGGCAGCAAAGCCAGAGCGCTGAATCGGACCCCGTCAGTCACAGTGGCATTTTGTCAAAAGCCAGAAACTCGCCAAGCTACACAGTGCATGAACAGAAAAAACATAAATATAAAAATACTCACAAGGGTGCTCAACATTAAACTAACTCAAGGCCAGTAGTATTCCCATTCATTATTTAACCGCAGGCCCAGTGTGTCTACATTCGGTGGGAAATGTCACCGTATTCCCTAAGTGTAGCTGACATTGTCCTCTGACACCGCGGCTGGAGAAGAAAACTAAAAATAATAAAACAGCCAATTTTATTTATATTTTATAACAATGACATTCTTTAGAAGTCCTTATTATTATGAAGGCCGGGCCGGTTAATAGCAGCAGGAGGCCAGAAACCTTTATTTTTAATATGAATCTGCTGATGTTTCAGATCTCTCGTCAGACAGGGGATCTCAGAGGTTCAGACGAGAGGAGGAATGGAGCAGTTAAGTGATTAGGACGTATTTATGGTTCATGCCTCCACTCTTAAGTAGGGCTGTTCAAGTACAGAACTGTATACGCTTCCTCGAATATCAATGGTCTTTTGAAGAGATCCCTGGAGTGCGGTTGTTTGCCCACCTAACACTCGGTCTATGAATCTCACGATGTAGACAGTGTTATTTAGCTCGAGGCAGTTAGTACAAAAGCTGACAGAGTTGGAAGTTCAAATGTTTTTGTTTTACAGTTTCTGATTTCCCTGCGTTCAATTGTATCACAGCCCACTGTGTGTGTTCTTACTGATTCTGCAGTATTCTATAGACGGACATCCAGAAAGGAACAGATTATTAAACAGACGATACAATAATCTATCTCCGAAAGTCATGTGCTTACTTCAACGTCTGCTAGGAACCCCGCCAGAACTCTTACTTGTCCTCAGTGGTGATTCATGCTTAGTAACTCCAGACTGACTGATCTGTATAGAGCAGTGAGCACGACTGTACCGAGCACAGAATAAATAACCATAAAAAAAAAACAGAAAAAGGTCCAACGATTCGGCTGCAACATGAACAAGATCTCTGCTAAAAAAAATGATTGTTTTGTGTGGAAGCCACGACGATGCAGAACCCTAAACCTCTCTCCTTTATCCGCCAGCACAATAGACCCCAGTGAGAAATACAACGAGGGGAGAGGAGAGCTACCTCCGGAAATGTGATTGACAAATAACTCCAACACATTTGATATGCAGTCTTCTCCTACACATCACGGCATTACCGCTCAGCACTCAGGTGACACACGTATAAATTCTGACAGAACAGTCAGAGGGACAAAGAGTGACAACCCAAAACAACCTGGACCATGAGTACATCTGTGCAGGTGCCACGCTCAAGCCACGAAGCCGCTCTCAATAAGAGCTCTGCATAAACCTCCCTCACGCTCCTCCTCATTCATATAATTGCCGCACATTACATTCCAACAATGAGGAATAATCTCAATGTTTTTTGAGTTTTTTTCTTTGGGAGTGAGTCAGCATGCTCTGCAGGTGTGATTGTATCAGATGTAGAAGTCGTGAGCGCAGCAGGATAATAAGAGCTCACACACTATGGGACACAGATCGTATACGCGAGAGCTTGTTTTGCTCCGTGCTGGAGGTGTAAAAGGTCGGTCGTGTGCCCATTTCCCTCCTTGAGGAGGGGGAAAGATAAACCCATCCACACGGGGGTCACCGTAGGGCAGTTCAAACCAGAAGCGTATTTGTTGTTTGTGGTTTTGCTTGCTTTTAGCCACAATATAAGGGACAGCAATGTTAATGCACAAATTATCAGCCAGACTTTGAGTGGCCGGAGACCCAGAGAGACTGTGTTTGGGGATGAAAACTGACATGATATCTGCTCCTCAGGCTGCTAGGTGCTCAGTCCGACCGCTCAAGAGCTCGACAACACTGGATTATTAGTCTTGGCCTGCCTCCTTTAATTCTATTACATTGGACTCAATTTAAATTTATATATTTAACACAACAGGGTTGAGGCAAGAGAGATGTCAGTGTAGACTTGTCAAACTCGGGCGGTTGTAAGAAAGGAGCTTCTGAATAAGCCAAAGAGTTCATCAATACGCATTTATACATTGTGCATGGCACCCCCACCCCCCTCAAAACAAACGCTTTTGCTACATGCCTACATCCACTACAACACAGGAGAAAAACGTAATCATCTGGGAAAGCCTGGCTGCTTTTCAGCGACAGGGTGATCGATACTGTCTGTGTTTATTTAGACCGTCCTGTAATTCACCCCAGCTTTGGGTTGTCCTCGGTCCCGTTAGTGGCGGTGGCCCGAGTGTGCTGCCATCGCAATCTCCAGCCCTGTCAGGAGACATTACCCCCAGTGAAACACAGACACAGCACATTATGCTGGAAAGAGAGGAGGGGGGGGAAGCAGAATATTTTGATTTTGGAGGAATGCTGAGTACAGGCCTAAACGAAAGCAGTGAGGCCATTTGCTTAGGAATGGACGTTTGTTGTCCTTGAGAGGGAAACTTATATTTATCACAACAAAGATACTATTTCTCTAATTTAGAGTAGATGCAGCTTCCTATCATGAGAGTTTAGCTTTGTGTGCTCCTAAGTGCATCTGGAAAGGGTGGAGAGTGCGGGGGGGTATATATTGTAAGTGCAGTTATGACGATTTATGGGCAGAACTGTGAGGAGGTCGCAGCCCCGTTTCCTATTAATACCAGCTAACAATTGTAAAGGGAAAGAAAGGAAAAAAGAGAAAAGGATCTCTTGTAATTGTATTTCCAAAACGTGGTTATGAACAGACAATGAATAAAAAGCTGCCGCAGCTAAGCCCTGACGTCACTGAATGACATTTTTCATGCAGGTCAACTTGTCATCATCACTTGGGCTTTAAACCTTGTGCTTGTCTATCAGCTTTGGGCTTAAAAGGCAGGCGTATTGATCTCCGAGAGACGGGCTGCCATGAACTCCAGAACTGGAGTTAATCAGGCCCAGGGGACTCGGATAGCCAGCACGGCACTTCATTTCAACAGCCATAAAAGACTACGACTGACTTGCATTAAAACTTTTTTTATTCATCCGCTGCAGGCGACTAATGAGGCCGGCGTCGTGTGCTTCAGGGGATAGTGTATGGATTGTCACAGACCGGATCAAGAAAGGTGATATAGTGAGACTACCTCTCACAGGCCTAGCTCAGGACTGACGCTCCTGAAGATACTGGCCAACAAGATCTTTACCTCCTGTCTAAACACCTCATCATTTATCATTCTGTCTCTCGTATGGAGACTGATGAATGAGAAAAAGCTGCCTTCTCTGCAAGTGAAGCCTGTTAAACACCCGAGGAGGACAAATCCCTACAGTTCTGCAACTGTGAGTAAGTCATTTAGACAAACATTTGTATTGGTCTGGGCAACTGAGGCAAGAAACCACAAGGACACCTTTCATTCTGTCGATCCCTTCTGCTGCTTCAAAGATTCATGCAATCTGCCTGTAGTTTGGTAGGGACGGCACATACCAGCTGTGACAGGACGGCAGCATGTAATGCTAAAAATATTCCTTTTTCCAAAGGGAATTAGACTGTCATGTTGAGAGTGGTAGAAAATCAAAGCACCACAAAGGCTCAGATTTAAGCAGCTTTGTACCAGGATCAAAGTTAGCTCTCCGTTTACAGTTTTAGAGTAGAGATAAAAGGCTTCTGATTGTTCACAGGTATCATTCGTTTTAAATTTGAATATAAATCTAAAGTCTAGTGGAGTCAGTTGACCAACTTTAATAGGTTTAAGTTGTCCTCTTTGTTTCCAGACTCCAGACAAATAAACAGCCTGTTACTAGTGCATGACTGTGTATTGAGTGGTGGCTAGACCAATCAGAGGGCAGTTCCCATCACAGCCTTGGCCTGATGAATATGACCAATAACAAAACTCAAGTCAAGGCGTTTAACTCTGGCTGAGATGTGTGAGGAGCGGCAGGAAGTGACATCAGCAGTGGTTCCTGTCTGGAAGCCTGCACTCCCCTTCATTAACGTGGCGCCAAACCCTGCAGTACAAAATTAATCAGCAGGTCAAAAGTGAGCACCTTAAATCACCGGACTCCCTCTGGAAGTTCAGCAGAAGACACGTGTGATCGAAAAAGGTTTCAGAAAAGCATTAAAAAGATAAGCCGTAAATTCACATTCTACGCTACAAACTGGTTTGACCTTGACTCAGACGTATGACTCCGACCCTTCGGTGAGAAAGATTGGTAGTAAGGTATAGATCTGCGTACATGAATCATGATTAGTTATTGCTGGGACATCATGGGAACTCGTAAAGAACCCTATTTAAAATACACTCAGGAGGAAACTCAACCACGGTGGTTCCTGTGGTCTCCTGAAAACAGAGGCAGCTCTATAGTGAAGAGCTGCTGAAAGTCGGTGCTGCAGGACACCGTGTGAAGACAGAGCTCCTTTTGATTCCTAATCCACAGCGCCCTCCTGGAGATCGTTAAACATGCGCTGTCAGGACAATACATCAGCATTATTTACACCCCTATTACTTAACAAAAACGCATTTGCTTTAAAAAGGTCAATACATCACAGTTCTCTCTATATATTTTTCCCCTTCTACACACTGTGTTAATCATGCACTCACCTTACTGGAAACCACACTTTTGTTTTTTCGCCCAAGGTCAAGGTCTGAGGACCAGAAATTACATGGACTTCAACACAAAACTAGTGAGAAATTATGATAATAATAAATCCAGATCATAATCACCGATGAGGGAATCTGGACAAGAAAACGTTTTGTTTGGCAACAGTTTGTCTTGTACACACTATACAACTGGACCATGTCTATTTTTATTTTATTTGGGGAATGTGTGATGATTTTCCTATTAAACTGCTTGATCAGCCCCCCCCGCACCGCGGCCTCTCCCACGGGGCAGCTGACTCCTGATTTCCGTGCCCTGTGATTAATGCAACTGTACATTATTCTCCTGGAGTGCTTTATCTCCAATGCAAGGCAGCAGGAATGCATGTAAAAACCTCTTATCTGTGTTTTTTCTCTCTCTCTTCAGATATGAAAAGAAAGTTTGTTACCGTACTCAGAGTACAAGAACTACAACCTGCAGAGCCACATGCCCTTGTGCAAGTTAACTTTACCACAGGAGTTCGCACTTTTAACTTGTTTTTCTTCCACAGTTTTGCCGTTGTTTCTTTTGGGTCCAACATGCCTTCCCTTTCCTTTACTATACTGTGCTGCAGGAAACATGAAAAGATCACCTTTATTACAGAATTCCATGGAATGTAAGTGATTCACTATTGTAAAGTGAAATTTTGTTAATCTCAGGAAATCACTGCAAAGGTAAGGCATTTGAACCCAAGTCTGTCTGATGGAGGACCAGTGCTGAATGGGCCCAGTCCCCCTGGTTGTTGCAGGCCTTGCTGTTGAGGACATCTTCGTCACCATAGACAAGCAGTATCAGCAACACAATCACAAACTCCAACTGCCACACAAGACCTGTCTTCTGTGTACTTCTGTGTAAGAAGTACTTCTGAAGAAAGGCACCATCTGTCGCACACACTGCTTATGGACAGTTTTTGTGAATACTTTAATGTTAGGGAAGGGCAGTGATGTTCAGACTGTACAATGCACTAGTTAGAGCTCATCTGGATACTGTGGACAGTTCTGGGCTCCACACTTCAAGAAAGTTATCGCTGCTCTAGAGGCAGTTCAGAGGAGATCAACCAGACTTATTCCAGGTCTGAAGGGAACGTCCTACTGAGAGACTGAGGACCTGAACCTTTCACCCTGGAACAGAGGAGACTACGTGGGGACTTGATCCAAGTCTTCAAAATCATGAAAGGCATCGACCACATCAAACCAGAGGAGCTTTTCCAGATCAGCAGGGACACACGCACCCGGGGACACAAATGGAAATTGGGCTTCAAGGCATTCAAGACAGAAAACAGGAGACTCTTCTTCATACAGAGAGGCGTCACAATCTGAACAAACTCCCCAGCGATGTGGCTGAAGAGACAATTTGGGAACATTCAAAAACAGACTGGATAGGATCCTTGATCACTTAGTTATTAATGGACACCAAACGAGCAAGATGGGGCGAATGGCCTCCTGTCGATTGGACACTTTCTTATGTTCTTATTAGCGGAGAATGATTGGCATTCCCACAGTGAAATTGCTGGAACCATGAGGGTCTCAGTTTGGACAGTTTCTTGGACATGCTACTCAATGTTAACTTTTCGGTACCTGTAAGCCTGCGGTGCGATCAGTGAGGACTGCGTTAGTCGACCCTCAAACACACTGACTACACCATGGGCTGACAGTGTGAAAAGGAACAGGTAGTCTGACACATTTCAGTGCCTTCGGTCTTCACCTCTCCTGTGTTGGTCAGAGGCGAGAGTTTTGATTTTCAATTTGCACTTTGAAACAGGGGAGTAGAAATAATAAGTTGTTAAATAATTACATGGCATAATGAATTTGAACAAGAGGCACGGTTATTAGCCAAGAGCTTGCTTCCTTACACTCTCACAAGTCCGACACCAGTGAGGGAGGATATGAATAAATAAATACATCCATAATTAATCAACACATGTAAAAAACATCAACTGTTACTCGGTTATGAAGCCGACACCAAGACGGACCAGTGCAGTATAGAGCAAAAGCTTAGTATGATCTAAAAAGGATTATTACAGTAGACTGCATCACAGCAGAACTTTAAAAGGAAATCGCTTAATGATTTCCCTCTATGACAGCCATGACACGTAATTATGTAGCATTACTTATTGCATGAAGCTGGTTAAAATAATTAGCGGTTTCACTGCTTTTACGAAGATCACATTGGGCCATTCTTGCCACCATAATTAAGGTCGTGCTACTGAAAGATTTTGTTCTCGCGCTGCAAAGTCCAAGAGACGAGCAGAATCATTTGTACAGCACAGGAATAAACCATCTTGAGCCAGAGCTTGTGAATTATGCATGTTTTCTCCCTGCAGCAGGTTCAATACTCAGCTATTTAAACACTCGTGTGTATTAATCTTCCCCCCCCACAAGGTAAAAATAATTTCTGTCTTAGCACATCAGTATGATGGCAACCCACTACTCCCTCCATGTCCAGCCAACCACCTCATCTAAACAGATAAAGAATTATGGTTATAGTTCCTTTTCTGGAGAACTGCCATCATACTACAATGTATCAATTATTTACAAAAAGGAAGGAACAATGTTTCTCTATAATGTCCTTTAATGTCATACTTTTCTTAGTGAAGATTAATTACACTTGTTTTTTCCAAGGTAAAAGCAGTTGTATCTGGCCAGCAAGGGTATTATGGTGTGGAGGCATAAGAATAAACGAAGAAGAGGACAGAAAGATTAACCAGAATAGTGTCAGCATTTATTGAAGGGCACCAGGGTTTCAGATGAGTGGAACAACTATTCAACCATCAGCCTGTCTCTCTGTAAACATGATTTCCTCAAATTAGCATTAAATCTACTTTTTATGAACATCTTCATATTTCACGGTTCAGTCCTGTCTGGGTGTCATTGTATATTCTAACCTATTAGGCTTTAAACTTTAGAATTTAGAAACGCGTCCTTATTCCGTGCACTACAATGGTTTCATTTTCTCAAATGTGAATCAATTCAGCCACCGGCCAAACGTCTTTCATCAAAGCAAGCTTTGGCCGTACCGTGAAGGCTGAGTATCAGTGGGAGCCAAGGGGAAACAGCAGATTCACTCCAGACTCTAAAGCCCATTAAAGACCGAGCAGCGCTCACCTGCTTCTCGACCTCAGTTTCTGGCATGAGGCATGTTTGTTTGTTTTCTGTCAACCTGTAGGTCAGATAATATTACCAGAAAAAGCTCGGCTGAAACACTCACAGTATTATATGTAGCAAGCTGGACATGAAATGGCAGGAAGAAGCACGCGATATAAACTGCCCCTTTAATCGTGAAGCCGAGTTTATTTTTACTGCCATGTTGTATTACTTACTGAAAGGCACTGGCTTCTGCATCAGCATCCTGTTATTATCAGCAGATAATTACAGAGGACTGAGCAGCGACGGCTGGAAAGCACTAATTTCTGTGAACTGATGATGCATTTTAAGAGCCGGCTTCACCTCGGCTCGGTATCAGAGCTTTTTTCCGGGAGCCTTTTCTTGTTTCTATCTTGTACAGCCCCACACATCTCAGCGCCCTCATTCCTAGTTAACTCGCATTTAGGTAAAGGCAGCGAGGGAGATTGCTTTCGCTCTGAAACATGAACCATCGCAGCCCAAACCTCAAGGCAGTGAAATGTTCCAAGTCGGGCAGGATGCTGTGATGTATATTTCATGGAAATGCATTTGCGGTATCAATTTTTTATGATAAAAATAAAACAAGGCCAGAAAATATTGTTCTGGAGGCTCCGGCCAACACATGGGCTAAGCAGATCTCCAGCACCCAGATGCACTTGAATTTTAAAAGCTTTCAATTTAATTAGAGTGCGACACTTTGAAAATTATTCATGCACTGGGCCACCGAACTATCTTCCCAGAGAAGAGGACCACCAGCCAAAGCCACTGGGAGGAGTGGGCAGCATCAGACCCACAGCTGCAGGGCCCCAGTGCGCTCTGCTCTGCCATCTACTGTTTCAGGAGAGAACGGCATGAATGAAAACCCCAATGACCGTTCATAAAATAAAACCATACATAATTTACAGATATGTTTACACATGTTAAGATGCCTTAAAATACTGCAAACCATTTGAAGATGTCCTGAAGACACTTGGAATTAGTCTATTACTGTACAATATCTGCAGTGCATTTCAAAGCGTCTTGTAATGCCTGAATATAACTGATGCATCGTAAAATAGTATTTTTATGTATCATTTAATGTCTTCTTGTCCAGATGTCCCAGAATGATTGCCTCAATTTAAATGTGTCTCTAAATCCCCCAGAGTGCTCTGGTTTCTGCTGTAAATATAACTGTTAATTACACAAGCTTATTAAACCCATTGATTACATTTCTTGCCAACAATGTTAACTTGGAAACCAACAACTTGAGTACTGAAAAAAGTTTAAAGAAAATAACAATTGATGAAAACTGTTGAATTAAAGATCCAATAAGCCTAAGCACTTATATGAACACCAGAGGCAAAAAAAAGCTTCATAATTCAGTGTAGGACATATACCATTATTTTGGAACATAAAAACATAAGAGAGTTTCCAATCGAGAGGAGGCCATTCGCCCCATCGTGCTCGTTTGGTGTCCATTAATAACTAAGTGATCAAGGATCCTATCCAGTCTGTTTCTGAATGTTCCCACATTGTCTCTTCAGCCACATCGCTGGGGAGTTTGTTCAGATTGTGTGAAGAAGTGTCTCCTGTTTTCTGTCTTGAGATATGTCCCGGTCATTTTATGAGATCTCAAAAGTTCCTGTAATTTTAAAACACATACATCCATCTTCCTGTTCAGTTTAGGATATCTGTAATTCAGGTAGAGATATCTCTAGCTGACCCTCTGCTTAATTCATGTTTTGCATTGATGACAAGTACTTAAAACTATCCTGAAAACCTGGTTGTTCCAAACAGTGCTGAACATAAACATATTGTTTTATTTTTCATAGTACTCCTTCAGCGACGTATCTTTACATATTCAACAGTGAGACAGTAGCCCAAAACGAAGGAGTTCTTCAAATCTGTGCAGATTTAGTCGATTTATGTCAACAGGCTGAGAAAACCCTCAGCTCACTAAATATGCAAATGTGTGTAATCTCTCTGTGGCTAAAGCCTCTGTAAAAATCCCAGCTTGGGCAAGAAAGGAAAACAGAACACAGAAAACACGTTTGAAGGAAATACATTTGAAGAGAAGAAAATAAAAATAGACACACATTCCCCCAAAATGATTCAAGAGTTGAATGGAGTTCTCCATATCTTCAATAACATTACGATAGCACGGAGAGTGTCGCACATCTGGAATAATCAATCCAGTGCACTCTGGGAATTTCTGTTGCAAAGGGTAATAGGCCACAGGCCATGGTGTGCGTCTGAGATTTGAGTTCATGCGCTTTATAAATAATAATAATAATAAAAATAATAATAATAATAATAATAATGTCTGATTACAAAAGTGCACAGTGTGCTTAATTCTAGTCAACAAGTTAGCTTGTGCTGATCACATATAGGACTGCAAAGGAAATGGTATTCGTGGGCAGAGTTACCCTCTAATCCATTTCCCTGCTGTGATGGATGGTCCCGGGGGCGATTATTTTGACTGGTGCCTGGCTCCGGGGGAGTGTTGACACATACATCATTGCCTTATTTTTTAAATTGAATTATCCAGCAAGTAATTAAGCCATTAGACAGAAACTCATTTACATGAATGTGGCGTCGGCACCATCATGCAACCTGTACAAACACTGCTTTTTAGTACATAAGGTATGGCATTTGGTGGATGTATTAAGTGCCTAATATATAATTTATATAAATATAAGCACCAATTACACCTTTCACTGTGCAAGAGCAGAATGTGTGCATATGATAGTGTTACAATATAAACAGTACTGTGTGTAACAAACAGGTCAGCCGGTTGTCAGGTCTCTTTTCACAGACTGGGGACCGGGTTGGGTGATATTATTCACAGGTCTGCTAGGGCACGGAGGGCTGCACAAACACTGCTGTTACCTCCTCTGCCATCTCTAGCCACGTTGGCATCGCACTCCCGTCCCCATTCCCCATCGGCCCGCCTGCCAGCCCCCCGCCTACAACTGCACATTTCCATCTCGGCGGGCGATGAAAATCAGGAGAAAAAACGTGTTGCGTGTGGAAATATTCAAACCGTTCACCGGCCCCATTTCCCCTGCTCCTCCAATGCCAACAGCTCATGCGTCACACAGAGTGAGGACGCTTGACTGCGTTCAGAAGATCTCGTTGTGTAATTGTAGAGGAGAGATGCGGTCCCCTTGCCCCTCACGCCCACATCTCACACGGTGTCCTGGGAGGTGTGGATTTGGCACAAAGTGTCTGATCTCCCCCCCAGACCCATTAATAACGTTGCTCCCTTCTCACATTTACATGGTAAAAGGCTTGTTTGCCACGTTGAATACCACTGAATGTAAATTTAACACAACAGCAACTAATAATCACATTAAAACAAGAGCGATAAAAAACATTGTGTCATTACAGAAGCTGATGTATGGTCTTCATTGTAGAAATATTATTACTGCCATGTTGGTGATTAACACTACTTTAAAAATGGACAACGGGCAATTTCAGTAGCTGAAAAGATTAACAAAGTCATTCAGGAGACAGCAGGCCTTTAAATTCTCTAGGGGACAGTCTGTCGAAGTAATTTAGACAGAAATATAGACATATTTGACAGCAACTTACTTTAATAATTCACCGACGCAATAAGCGATCGACTGTAAGCATTGACATACCCAACGAAGTAAACACTAAAATCAGAACACATGAATGACCTCTGTGTACGTTAATGACTGAAGCAAATTGGCTAGAGGAGTAAAACACGTTTGAAGTGTCGATGAAGAGTCGAAGAGGATCCAGGTTACAAATATGCAACAAAATGTGCTATTATTGATGATTAAAGTTTTAAAAGACGCATACAGGGAGTTGGCAAATTTACTTGGCCTATTAAAAAGTGGACAACTGTGAGAAATGCACAGCTTGGAGCAATGAAATTTGGTTCACATACAAAGGGGACCATGGGCGATATGCCAGCCAACATCTTAGGATATTGCTCTTTGAATTTCACAAGGCCATGCGGCTGTTTGAATAGGTAACGTAACTTCATCACCATCCAGTTAATTGATTCTTTCTTTTTATAAGATAAGGTTCTTGATAATAGATAAATATATATTTTAAAGACACACTAGAAGTACACCCAAACAATCCACTACATATTTTCCTACAATTCACAATTCACAAAAAAAAGGCAGGTGCCAAAACTTGTCTCCAGACGCACGCCCTTAAAAAGCAAACGGTAAAAAATAACAAAATCACGGCTGTAGTTGAGCAGCTGAGCAGAATTTACTGCAGAGCCTATAGGGTCTCGAAGGCGAACAGATAGCCAGTAGGGATAAGATTTTCTAATCTCCCCTTGTTTCTTATTCAAAAACTTCTAAACAGTGGCAAAGAGCAGGTCGGTGCTACAATTCAAAGCTCAGGGCGGAAAACTTTCAGATGGTGGAAGAATATAAAAATTACCTTTGAAGTCAGTAAGACCCAGAGCAGCAGTAAATAAATACATATAATAATAATAATACAAAAAGAAAACAGACACTGGAGTACACATTCCACTAGAAGAGGGATGTTTTGTACTCCATCCACCATTATTCCAGGATAGAAAGGTTGGCTTTGAGGTATCCAGACTAGACTGAAGCAAGGAGAGAAGTGTTCGGAGATTAATTAAATACTTTCAGCAGGGTAAGACTAGCCATTGGCATTGTTTCTGCGCGAGTTTATAGATTTACAGATGCTTCCAGTCTTGCAGAATGTGTAGCATTTCCTCCGTAATGGGGCAACAGGAAATGAGGGGGTGTGGGGTCACCGTGTCAGTTTGGAGCCAGTGGGGAACGGACATGTCAATGGGCATAGAACCAGCTAAGAAAGAAGTTGCTCAAGTAGGAACAGAGTAAGAACAGATCTGAAAGTAAACTATAGGGGCAGGAAGCCCTGAGTTATTTTAAACTTCACATCCTTCGACAGCAGTAAAAGTAATTAATGTAGTAAATAAGGTGATGCTCGTTATCAGGAGAAAACATGAGAACACAGAGTAAACTTGACTTTGAAGCTTTCATAACGAAACACAGTGCATGAGCTCACGGGAAGAATGAAGACGGTGAAAACTGATGAAGAGGATCACATTGGACCCATTCCCAGAGAGAGGCAGAGCAGACTGTTCTATAGCCTGGAAACAGACAGCTGCTCCTCTGTCTGTCTGTACACAGTCCTCCCGACTCCACTTAGACAACAAGGGTTTGCATCAACTCTTAACCTGCCTGGGAGCATGCTGCAGAAGTCAACCACTTTTCAGTACTTGTGATTACATTTGTGCTGTCTGAGGCCAAGCGGGTGGTAACTTACAAAAAACAATCGCAGTATTTGCAGTAAATTATAGTAGGAGTATTGCTTTATTATAGTATTGTTATGTATATGTATATATCAATTCCTGCAATTATAAGATTACAAACACTGTCTTTCATCCTGGACACGGAGTCACACTTGAATATATTTCCACCGTGGCAGAAGTCAGTAGAACTTGCTACACGGAAAGTTTAAAAGAGTCATCTAAAAATCTGAGTCAGTATATGGTATCTGCAGTTTATGTCCATTATCTTCAAGAGTCTTCACTGCACCTAGAGGGACAGCAGCATCAAGGGCAAGGTGTACCGCGGCTGTGCTGATTTATATCTGTCATTAGCCAGGAGGTCATCTGTTTAGCTGGGAGACACGAGTCACGAGGACGCTTCTGCTAAGGAAACAGTACAAGGTTAAACTGCACATTTGACAAGACAACAAATGCCTGCTCGGGCCTCTTCTCCCCTCTGGTGCATCTCAGCCGACACATGTTTCAAACTTCAGAAGTCCTATACTGTGTCTATAGGAAGTATTCACCCCCTTGGACTTTTTCATACTTTGTGGTGAAGTTTTAATGCATTTAAAGTTAATTTTTCTTTTGATTTGCACAACCTACTCAACACTCAAGAGGCCAGAGTTGTATTGTATTAATTAATAAAAAATAAAAAACCTGAAATTGTCTTGGTTAGAGAAGTATTCACCTTGCTGAGTCAATTCTTGGTAGAACCACCTTTGGCAGCAATTACAGCGGTTTCCATTGAGGTAAGTCTCTACCAAGTATACACATCTGGATTGTACAATATTCACCCATTCTTCTTGGCAAAATTGTTCAAGTTCTGTCAAGTTGGATGGGGATCACTGGTGGACAGCAATCTTCACGTTTTGCCACAGATTCCCAAATAGATTCACTAGGACATTCACTTCCTTGTTTTTAAGTCACTCCAATGTCGTTTGGCCCCGTACACTGTACCCTTTACATTCTCACAGACACATTACCATGAGATACAGGCTACGAAATGTGGTCCCGGCTTCTCAGATTGTAATTCACTGCAACTTTAATTCCCTGAAATCCGTTACTCACCTGATAGGAGGCAGGCAATAACGAAACGGACATAATTCTCTGCAAACTGCTGCAGAACAAGAGTGATAGGAAAATATAATGCACCTTCATTGCCCCACAATATTAGAGAATTCTGCTCCAATAAATAAGAATGCTTGTGATGTTTACTATATCCCAAAATGCTCTTCCAGGCATCGGGCCAAATGAAGCCTCCCAGGGCCCGAGCCAAGATGGATAAATAATATGACAGGCTAATGAAGGCTGTGCAGACAGACTAATAACGCACAGCTTCAATCTGAGTTTTCTGTGCCTTTTAAGAGATAAAGTTGTAAAGTGCAAGAGGAGAATACAAACGAGGGTGTTTCAGCCTCATCTCCAGTTCACATATTCATTATTTTCTTCAGTGGCAAGATTTCTCTTTGTCTGCTATATATTTATTCTGTTCTTTTCTCATTCCACTTCCTTGCCTGGGTAGTCATCTCTGGAGAGCAATCAGAGGAAGATTGCATTGTGGGTGAAATTATAGGCGCAATTGGTGGCACCTTTGTGAATCAATGTGGGTAATCAGTTATTGCTTTCAAGATGTCCGTTTAAAGAATAGCAGGGCAGGAAGACAATTAAAGACCAGATGGATTGCTTTAAAGCCATGCACCCCTTTCACCCCTGTCACAATTGTGACATTTCCAAATTAAACTTTTTTCCAATTTCTCCTTTGCAGAACATTTCCTTCAACAGGGTTTTGTCTTAAATCTGAAACATATTATTCAAATAAATGTTGTACTTTGAGTAGGCCTTTGATAATACAAAATCTAACATGACCTTGTTGACAATAGTTCCCACAACAAGAGGACAGGCTCTTGGTCAACCGGTCAACGGATCTGACCTTGGTCAAAAGGTCAACTGATGTCACTACTTTAAAAAATGCAAGGCTAGAGTTTCCCAAACATCAGCACACTTCAGCAATGCAACATAAGACCCAACCTGTGTGGTAACTTGAATAGACAATTCCAGTGAGTAGCTGAGTTTTGTTCTTGGCAAACGCTGGGCATGCTTAAAAATATACCACTGCAATACAATATTTAAGAACGTATACAAGACTAATCTCTATAATCTGCAATTCCTTTCCAACTGAGGTTCTCGCAGGGGGTTGATAAAATTGTAGCCAATTTCCAGGAACTGACCCCTGCAGACCCTGGAGCTTAAATGAATGCAAAGGGGCATAAGCTTTAAAAGAAGGAAATTGTTTTCCTCGCCCCGGTTGCTGCCGGTGCCAGAGAGGCGTTGGAATGTATTAGTGACAGCGGCTCACTGAGAGGGATGTGTGCGCCAGGCGCCCAGAAACACACAGCTCTGTTTGTGCGAGGTCTCCTGCTCTGGGCTCACGACTGCAGGAGGGAGAACAGAAACGAGGGCATCCATCACACGCAGACAGGTGTGTATTTTACCTTTTTCTCTCGGCTTCTGATTTATTCCAATATATATGCGTGTCTGCGTTCCCACGAGGCTGTCCCTAGATCTACCAGAAAGGGAACAATTTGTTTTTCTTCAGCCCTTTTGAAGTCTGCACTTGAAATGCAGAGGCGTAGCTTTTGAAGATTGGCTTAGGAGGCAGCTTCTATGAGATGCAATTGCAGGCAGTTTTAAGGCAGAAGGAGTTCCAATTAATTCCTCTTCTACAAAAAACTGAAGCCGTCATGAAAAAGAAAGCAAAAAAACACGGCCAATTAATCCTGATTTATCACGAAACTCCATAAAAGCATCTGGTGAAATTACCTTAATTCTCAAAAGCAGAGATCATGTTGGCTCAGAGGCCTCTGTTCTTGGTTTTGTGGGGAAAGCAAAATGGATGAATTATGATCAGAAACATTGGAGATTAAAACGTTCCAAAGCTGATACTTTTCCTCAGTAAGTTTATATTAACTTATTGCAAATAACGCAGTAAATAAAATTTGAATAAAACATCCCATTCCTTGGATTTTTAAGGAAACAAGACCTTTTACAGACAACAGCACATACTAGTATAAGTGAAGTCATGAAAGCTTTGCCTGCTTTAAACACATACAAAATAAAATAAATAAAAAACCTGATGAAATAAAGCAGGTCCTACACTTGATTGGTTATAAGGCTCAAGAATCAATTCCTATTTGATTTTGTATCAGTGCTAATTGTGTTAACCATATTACATGTACAAAAGATTCAGAGCCTTATTTTATATATATATATATATATATATATATATATATATATATATATATATATACATACACAGTACATATATATACATACAAACAGTATGGCTACTGCATCTTTTATATTAATTTGCTAACAACGACACACAGAAGTGATCCAACAACAAGGTAAATTGCATGGAAACTGACTAAGCTGACTATATCCCAGTATATTACTTCACCTGTTCAAACAAAGATCTCTAGAAACACAATGTGCTTCAAGAGACCAGTAATCAATACTGCCTCTGTGATGCAACAAAAAGAAATGTATTCCACAACGCACGCCTTTCTGTATGTTGATTTGGGAGTTGATTCAAATTCACGATATCCAATTCACGTTTTAAAGCCAGGTGGACCAATACAACAAAGTACGAGCAGGGGCTTCGGTATCTACATGAACAGGAAGCTGCGCTGCCAGAGAGTAACAGCATGGCGGGTCCCACTCCAGTGCGATGGGAAAGCGATGGGATCAATTAGAGAACAGCAGGAGATACTGCTCTTCCTCAGTCTCTGCTAATCCTGGAGGAATCTGTTGCCCTGCAGCAGGTCTGCCTCAGAGTGATGCCCCAATTAAAATCTCTCATTAACTATGCAAGATTGAAATTCCTCACTGCTCCTCGGTGTGCGTCTTTGCCTCCCGACTCCTCCCTGAGAAATGCTTTCCCATATTTTAACTTGGCCTTTAAGCCTCGCCCTTCAGCCCTTATACCTCAGAATACAGCACACGATAACAAAACCCGGAGAAGTGTCAATTTCCTTGACAGGAGCTGAATTTGGAAGTCAACAAAGATCCCTGTGCTAAAAAACTGATCTGGGTAAACAGAGTACTGATGCAGTCAGGCCTGTTCTGTGGAATCCTACAGGAGTTTATGTTTTTCTCTCCTCCTAATGCTTTTCTTTCTTTCTTTTGGGTTCTTTCCAGAGTGAAGCGCTCTGAGGAAACTTGTTGTGACGGGGGTCCAGAAAATGTGGAAGAATGGACCTTCGTACCTCGTAGGTGGCTTGTCTCCCCGCCCTCCCCTGCCCTTTCGCGATGCCGTATTCTGTCTCAGATGTTGCGGGCTGCTTCATCTTCAAAGCCCGCTTTCAGGCAGCACGGCGTATCTCCACAGAGCCACCTGTTTGTTCACCCGTCGGTCACAGCGCCGACTGCACAACCGCGGGGGCCGGAGTTCTCACTTCATCTCCAGCACAGCGTGTCCCTTGACCCTCACTGCCCAATCTTCCCTTTGTATTCCCGCCGTTTGTGTTCAGACTACAGAATACTGCTGTCTGGTGCAATGGAGGTCTGTTTTGATGGCGTACTCAGACTGTACCTACAGTAATGGCCATGAACAGTGCGACTACATGTGTTGCGTACCAGACAGGCAGTATTCGCGCTTAATCCGGAGACTGGAAATTAGACACTGCCACCTTCGTGAGGCGTAGGATACATTAGCTCTGTTGATGCTTAATTAACTCCTTACACTTTAGCGAGTGTGGTTTATAAACCAGGTTTTAATTAGATTGCGTCTAATTAATGTTCAGAAACGCTATGATAATTCTTTCTGAATTAATTCATTCGTAGTCATAACTAAGATGTTTTAGAGGACCCAAAACACGTCTGGATTACAATGCCCTGCTGACTAAGACTGGTTTGTGCCAGCTGTTGTTGTCCTGGTGCAAAGAGAGAGTGGCCTCTCAATGTGTTAGAATTAAGGTAGTCAGATTACATGTGTACGAGGGCCACATGTAATCTGACTTGCTTAATTCTAACACATTGACAGACCACTCTCTCATTGCTACAGGAACAGACCCAGGTCTGCAGAGCGATGCCAGGGCGCTCCCAACCGCCCTGCCCGCCTTGTCACTTCAATCAGCACTGACGGATAAAAACCGCCGGCGTTTTCAACCTCGCGTCTCTCAAAAACGCATCACAAGTCCGTTTGAATTCCACTTAAAAGGAACGGAGCACATTCACAAATCCCCTGCCCTCCCTTTAATCATTTCTGGCACTAAGCATTCATGAGCCGCTGCAGTCTGGGGAGACGTGTTACCCTTGGATCAGATTCCAGAGAACCGTAGCTTTTTCAGGAGCCGGAAACTTGGCAGACAATCGCAGTATCGATCCGACCGGCAGGTCTTGCTTTGATAATGAACGAACAATCCTCCATTATAAAATTCTAGACAGAGTGAAGTAGTTTTCACTGTTGTGACCCATTTTGAGTACAGATGAAACTGTCAATAAATGTTTATCAAGTGCTTAGACTACAATAGCCGAGTGGTTCTTCTAAATGTGTGCCGAAGCTGCGGACGGTATAGTTTTATCTCAAGGGAACTTCCTCAGGTACTTTTGAACCATTTATATTTTAAATGAAAGTTGGTACTTGGAGACAATCTCTCATATTGTTAATTAAATGATCTTGGTAATTGTGAAGAGAATAAAAGAGTTGGACAAATATCCCAGTCAGGGTGGGACACACTATCATGGGAAGAAGGTACAAGTAGAGTAGATCCAATTACAATCACAAATTGTATGTCTTTAAAAACTCAAAGTGGAGAAGCAGCAAAAACGACATTTTAATTTTGAAAAAAACTACACTTTTCTTCACTTGGCTACTGAAAACAACTTTTGCAGCTTCAGGAAACATAATACTATATTTTTCACTACACAACTTTATCTTTGGTATATGTTCGGTATTATTCAGATGCTTGATTAACTCCTTGATTGATTAAGTTAGTTTCAAGGTTTCAGGAGGGGGTCAAAAAATGTAATTATGCGTCAACTAAATCATTAACATGCTGGTTTGATCATTTCCTGGTATAGAATATTTATTCACTCTACTGAAATCAAGATTTGAACAACCAGCCCTTGATTGCACGCGGCTTCAGAGCAGTCGCTCAGGAAGCTCTGATTTTGATTGTCACCGAAGCCGGGATCACTCTCCGAGATAACGGTTTTGATTTCTTACTCACAGGGCCGGTGTGGGTGAAATCTCACAGCCTCGCTCTCAATCTCACTCGGACCTCTGTCGGGCGAAAGGCACTGGCCTATTGCACGAGGTGATGAAGGGATTGACTCACTGGAGGATATTTACACGTGTTCCTTCACAGTCCCTGAAGACGGTTTCCCTGTGAATGTCACAAGCCACTTGGGGACGAGAGCTGACATCACAGCAGGAAATTAGACAGCTGAGATAAGCAAAGCTCTCACTCCAGTACATCAGCTGGCAGGCCTTGGATCATTCAAACCCATCAAGACAGTCTCCAGCACTTACAGATATGTGATTAGCCCAAATTACTACATCGAGAGGTGCTTGATCAAATCTGGAGTGATTCTAGTCTCTAAATCTGTAAAAAACATAATAATCATAATTTAAGACCTTACACTGCAGAACATTTGAAAAAGTTTTTAAAGTTTTAAAACATATCTGATTGTATAAGAAACCATATTGTCTTTGCTTTGGCAAGAGAAGAGCCATTACATTTGACATGACACAGTACGAGGTTGCTCAAGACAGGTCTGTAAATAATTAGATGACTAAACGTTGCTAAAACTGCCAAGTTCTCTCAGTGTGTTTATTTACAAACAAAGGGGTTCTAAACTACAGGAAATGTTCAGCTAATTTATAGCACTAAATCATTATTAAACACTCAGGGAGCCAAGAAACATTCAGAGGCAGCAAATGTAAATATTTTCCTCACAATGTATGCGACTAGATGAGCAAATACTATTAATTATCCAAGGAGTAACATCTTTTTTTTAATTGCAGTCATTGCCCAGTGAATAACAATAACAAATAACAAATAATGATTGTTTTAGCTTGGTAGCTCCTGTTAAGAACAAGGGCACCAGTTTGTGTTACTATGCATAACCCTGAATTGTGTTATTTGCAGCTGAGATGGGAAAAATACAACAGTAAAGCATTGTTGTTGTTACTTGATTATGGCAGCTTTCCGAGCCCTGGCCTTGCAGGAAATTACAACTGTAACGAAGCTAGGCTGCGTGAATCAAGATATAACCAGGCCCTGAAGCAGGAGAGGCCACTATCACAGCAAGGACTACATTAGTGTCCGATATACAAAGGGGAATGGAAAAAACATCGTATGTAAAGGAATTTCAAACTAAGGCAAATTTAGTTGCTTTTAGTACAGCCCAAAAATCCTTAAGGCGTAGAGAAAACAAAAACTTGTTAACTATAGTCTCAAAAACAGAGATGCATCAAATACCCTGGGAAAAAATGCATTCAGATATGCTAGATAAGACCTTGGAAAAGATTGAACACATCGCACAAGCAGCTATAATTGAAAGCAAGACAGAGAAATACCCCGCCTGCTAGCTCACTATAGACTCTGCATTAACCTGAATACATTCTTCAGAAAGGTATATGACACCAGTAGGATTATGCCGGCCGGTGTAATCAGAACGCAACACAGATGGCTTTATTGTCGGCTCATTAATTTCCAACACCTTTCTGAACAGCCGTCTCGTGTTTCCAGGATCACCTGCTGGTAAAGAACATTTTCACACGTTGTCCCTGAAGCTTTTTCGTCCTTAGAGCTGCAGTTTAATATCCTTTTGTTTACAGAGCGAACTGCACAGATTCATGTCAGATCGAAACGCCAGAATGAACGAGAAAACACAAAACAAAAAACATACCTTAAAACCGACACATTTATAATGAGGAAAAAACAGAGTGGGAAACTAAACCACTTGTTCCCTGTCGATTTCCAAACAAAACCAAAGCGAAATACTGTACACTTCTCCCTTAACAGGATACATAAGGATATTTGTCTGGATAATAACATGTCAGCGCTGTCTTACAGAAACGTGAGGGAAATTGTGAGGTTTATGGCTGAAATTGCCGTCACCGGTATGAAAGATTGTCTAGTGCGATTCCTCGAGGAAAAAGCTGAACAAAATCGAGAGAGAGGGAGAGAGAGAAAAACCCTACTAACACACAGACTGTCAGTGGGGGCGAAGAACATACACACAGAGTCATGCTTAGCTTGGAGCTAATGCACCACTCACACAAACACACACACACACACACACACACACACACACACACACACACGGCAGTCGAGGTAGGCCTATATAACCTACTCATGTATCAAAAACACTCATAATATTCATTTAGCTGTCAAAATATTGCTTTCCTTCCCCTTTTTTGAACCAATATGAAGCGTGTGACCTTTTGTTCTGTGTTTAATCTGAGAGTACATCACTATATCTCACAGAAGGTTGTAAGATAACACCAGGACACCAAGGTTGCCCCTGAAGGTGATCCACAGCACTTTATCCGGTTAACGAGCTGCCCCTATGAGGTAGATGCCATTTTTAACGCATCTCTGGAAACAGGACAAAGGTCTTGCTCTCTGGTTCGTGCGTTTGCCTGCATGTTCTCCGTGTCGCCTCTACCGGAGCATCCTGTTTCAATCCTCCCTGTGATCGCCTGGGCTCATTGAATCTGATGCTGACCACATGCGACAGTAGTATGGTTACAACGTGGCATTCATGAAAGACTGGAATCAACTCAAGAGAAATTAGGTAACAAACATCAGCACTCAGTAAACACAAAGGCAGAGCAAATTGTGTTAATGCATTTTGTCCACAAATATTACTTTGTTAGGTTTTTTTTTTCTTCCACCTGCCTGTTTCACATTATTTGCAAAGAGAACACAAACTGTCAAGACCTGGCCTACATACTTATTCATAAATGCAAATTCACACCCCGTCGTGCGAGTTAATGCAGACACTTTATATTAAGCCTGATTTTTCTCTATTAAATAGTTTTTCCATCATTATAATCATACGTGAAGATGACAGCAGCAACTACTGAACATTTTAGCAGTCCCAGCTCTGGGATCGAGGTTACACACATCAGCATTGTTTTGAATCCCGCCCACTGACAAACACACACAAAAAAAGGAGTGAAATGGTGATAGAGATAAAAACTGTTATACGGCTACACAAATGTATACTTTTTTTTTTTTAATGAAAGGGTAAAGTAAATCTCAATTGGTGGTAAATTGCTTTCAAATTGTTCGTTCTTGCTCCTTAAGTGTCTCGATTTTTGGTGCCCTGGAGTTGCACTAATAGGCTGTGACACAGTTGCCATCTCCTCACAGCCACATGCAGTTACTCCCAGGGGTGCAGCAGCCCTCAACGTGCTTATATGGTGCCCCCAGCAGGGACATTGTGTGGCCGATATCAGACCCCGTTTCTCCAGGTAGACACGCAAACGGAGAGGCGGATGCTCTCTTCAGTGTTGAAAACCTCCACCCTCTTCCCTTCCTCTGCCTATTTCAACACTGGTGTGTGTTTATGTCACTCGCAGTAATAGAGGATTGGAGAAGAAGTGCCCCATTAGTGCCGAACTCTATGATCCATGTTAGGTTTAACAAGCTCTTGTAAAAAAAATGTACTGATGGACCAGAACGGCCTCAAAGGAGTCTAATTCTCTGGGATTTCTCCACGGCTGCCGTTTCTTTTTCACCCTTGTAATGTACAAGTGCACTCGACTTCCCCAAAACACACAGGAACAAACGAGAAGACTAACGAGTTATCTGAGCCGACCACAGACTGCAGTCGCTGAGCTATGAAAAGAAAACAAATAAATCTACAAAAATGCTTACAATAAATTTCTGCCTAATTATTTCAACTGAACGCCTCTGCGAAATCTTATTATACCAGCCAGACTGTGATGTCATTGCTTTGGTACAGTGTCTCAGGCGAGAGTTCACAGGGGGACAACATTTTCAAAGGAAGCACAAAAACTGTATCAGCCTGGGATTTGTTTTGTGTTTTGCATGGTATCCAGGAATGTTATTTTCTTGTTTAGTGTTGTGATGATGCAATACCCATTTTGACTGCGTGACAGAGGCCAATCAGATCATGTTGTATATCGTATAAATATTTAAAAAAAAACATGTCAAGGTCAGTTATTCGTTGGTGTCCTATTGCCCTTATGGAGTTTCAAGACATTTGTCGATTTTAATGAGGCCATAAACAGCATATTAAGTCCAGGGATTGTCCATGCAAAACTGCAGACATCTCCTCTCTTTAAGACAGTGTCTTTACATTGCTTACAGGAAGCGGATAAACTATAAAAAACACATCACTAGTAAAAAGCAATTATCAACTGATCAAATTATTCAGATAAATAAGTCAATTTGCAGTTAAAAGACATGTTTCATGTCACAACAACAATCAATTACAGTTAATGATGGTAGGCCAGTGAAATACAAGCATTAAAAACAAAGTCTAACAAAATCTGGTGCAATGATTAATTTATTAATAAAAGCGGTCTAGTCTAGTGCTCCACTTCACGAATGCATATTTGAGTATTAGGAAAAGAGATTATATCAGAAAGAAAAAAGAGAAGGGTTGTCACATCTATTCTGCACTTATTTCATTATACACATTTGCTCTGGAAAACATGGCTCTTTTCACGGTCTAATAGGCAGCCTGGGGCCCCGGGTTTCATTTACAGACAGAGAAAGAAACTATATTTTTTTCCAAAAAAGATTTCCATCATCGCAGACAAACTGCTTTCAACTTCTGTTATTGAACATTGACAATTATAAATAAGAACCATATTCAGAACTCAGCCATGGGATCTACAAAATACCAACAGTAATAGATACAACTAAACACCTGTTTCTTACTAAGCTTAGTTTAAAAGTTCAACCTTTATACAGCTGTCAGGCAACTGCTGATCTGATGTACAAACACAACGCGCAGATGGAGCACCGGCAAGAAAGCCAAGTCAATAGACAATGCAAATTTGTAAATACCAAAAGCAAAAAAGCAAGAAACATTTAGATTAAGTCTAATGGGAAAGTGTGATGGAGCGAGGCTGGTCCCTCTGTCTAAAACTCCTGTACTGTTCTGAGTGTTATTGTGAACTCTAATAGGTAAACCAAAGCATGAACAGACTTATATGTTAAGTCCTGTCTTAAACGTATGACAGCACAGAGATTATAAGTGGAGAAAAACACGAATGCACCTCTGGGTTTGTTTGTGTGTGGATGTGGGCGGCCATGTTTTGTCAGGACCGGAGAGGGTTCGTTTAAGAAGCTGCTTTTTGCTTGACAAGTGAAGTGTTAGTTGACCTACAGTCGCAAATCGTATATGCAGTAATGAATGCAAAGCTGGTCAAATGAAAAGAAGAAGGAGAAAAAACAAAACACTACACACCTTTAGCTCTACTGGCAACCCAGGAAAGGAAGGGGAAATGGCATCGCTCAGTAAGCACTAACTTGATCTGTGTGGGAAATGGGTTAAAGATATCGAACCCCAGCTGGAGTGGGCAGACAGGACCATTTAATCTCTCAAGCTGTCCACAGATGTACAAGGGGGCCAATTACCAGTGACAAGAGCTGCAGATTTCCGAAGCCATTCTTGCTGTCAGAGGAGAAGATACTCACCTCATAGACCCAGCACTGAAAAATCCACTGGATGAAGCAGTCGGCACTTTAGTTGAGCATCGGATCTTTCTCTTCATTTGTTTATCACTGGCTAGCCGCTTCTCCTGCGTATATTGATTTATTTGCATGTCCCCCAGTTCTAACAAGGCTGCAATTACATTTCACGATGTGTCAATCACCTCGCATTAGGAGAGCAGACCGATTTTATTCCCTCAATTTTCCTAAATCATATGGCGCGTGAGACGGGGGGGCGTCAGGAATGCTTAATCACAGGACGCTCCGTCACCTTGCGGAGAGAGGGTTTTGTAAACTTAGTGTAACCTTCCGGGCAGGGAGATGCTCAGATTAATTAAACAAAAGCCTCCAGTGCATAGCAAACGAAAAAAAAGGCAAACGACCTCCATTCATCTCCCGAGAGACTACGGATAGACAAACGCAATCATAATTAATTAACTGCCGGGTCTCTGGGAGGAAGAATAACTCGCTCTAGTGCTAGTAAGACAGAGGACAGGTGTAAAGATTGAACCGATGTCACTGTGTTTCGGCAGATTAATAATCAGATCAAGGAGCGTCTGTCGGATGAGGGATGACAGAAATTGGTGCTTTAAGGTGGAAATTTCCAGAACAAGGGGCTTTCAGAGGGCATTTGACAAGATCAGGTGGATTTACAGTGAGAATCTGCATTTCACACAGCCTGTGGAAAAGCCTCCGCTGAGATCACAGGCCAAGAACGCCAGCGTGTCATCTGGTGCCCGTCTGTGGCCGAGGTCCTGCGCTGGAGCCGAGCTGCATGTTTTATTGACCTTGTGCCCTTCAAGATACACACAAGAGGTCTCTAATTAAAACCAAGCTCAGAAGAGGATTATCCCTCTGACATCTTCTTTTAAAGTAGTTCGCCAAAGTCATGTAACCACCCGGGAAACCGTGGTACAAATGTCTGTGCAATTCAGCAAAGTAGGGATTGTACATGTTTAAAGGGAATAGTCTCTCTTCCCGTCACTGTTACATTTGCTCCGTTGTTGTTATTGTGTTGTATTCTTGCTGTATGCAGTGTTTTTAGTCTGATTGCTTTGAACTTGACAGGGGAGTGAAATAGCAGCTGCACAATGATTTGAAGAACTAATACGCACTACACTGCTGCACCACTGCACCACACTGAGATACTTGTTAGTCTTCAGTGTGAGGAAGAAAAAAAACACACAAACTTAACTACAGCAAAAGATGAGCCATTCTGGGACACACTGTATTTAAAGACGATCTGATCACAGCTGCTGTTCTAGTGTACTGCCAAAAGAAACACAAAACAAGCACTTTCAAACTAATTGTTATTCCGCAAATAATCGGAGAAATAATTAGCGCCGGATATGAAAGCACAGCTGCTTACAAGCCATGTTATAATTATGCTAATCGTCTTACTGTATGTGAGGAGAAAGACAACTGTTCCTCTATCCAGTGGCATGAAGGCACGGTGTTAGCGTGAGCCCCCCCTGACCGACTCAGGTGTCCAGGAAAGTTATAAAACTTCTGTCGAGCGAAGACACCTTGTGGTCAAAGCACTCTTTCGATAGGGACGGGACGGAGGAGAAGGTCATTAGAACCCGTCTCCTTCCCCTGTCGCTTTCTCTCATCCGCAGGCAGCCCTCTGAAGAGACCCAGAGAATCTGCTGTGCTGGGTACGTTGCTCCAGTTGAATTTTAAAGGTCATTCTCTCACAGTTAATCAATAAATACATAAAGGCGCCTGCAATATCAATTTCATAAGTAAGCACCGTAATAATAAAAGCGCGTTTATGACATCGAAACACTGAGTACTCTGCCCACAAAATCTCCAGAAGACATTGATTCGTATTCAAGGTATTTTAAAATGTTCAGCACATTTGGCCGTTCAGTCTGAGAAGCTGCTTTTTCTCGCCCTGACAATCAAGTGGGCGTCTACATCAGTGAATATGAATGAGCCTTCGTGAATAAACTAGAACTAATGGACCATATAGCAGATGCCTGAGAATTAACAGTTATTAATTCCTGCCAAGTTAATAGAAGACATAAATAAACTGCAGGATGTTTTCTCCCCAGCTGGACTGCGCCACAAAGAGGGATGACTCTTTATTTCTCAGTGTTGTTTCTGGGGGCCTGGGGCCTTTGTGGCTCCATTACAGTTCCACTCACATGCCAGCTTCACAGGCGGGGGTCAGGCTCCGGCCTACCCTGCTGAATACTTATAAACCTAACTGCACTCGACTTTTATTTATAAGGCCTCACCAGAGTGCGCTCATATTAATAACGGACGAGCTCGGGTGGGAAGAAATACATTTTCATTGCATTGTTCACTTTCTTTCTATTTCTAATAGCTTATCCGGGGGTTGTTTGTAAACCGCTGGGAAGGCAGGTGCAGTTTTCCACCTGTTTATAGGAAATAGCTTTTCATAATGAATGTTTAGTTAAAGGGCTTTTTACGTGTTTATTGCAACTCAGCATTTCAGAAGCTTATTATTATTATTATTATTATTATTATTATTATTATTCATTTCTAAGCAGACACCCTTGTCCAGGGTGACTTACAAAATATCAGAGCAATACAAAGTGCAATAATCCAATGCCATACGTAATACAATAATAATAAAAGTGCAGTTCAGGCATAATACATTTTACAAATTTAGAATTTACACTAGTGTATAGGAGATACAGTAAGCAATATATAAGGTCAAACATCCTAGATTGTATCTCACACACAGGGATGGGAGGGAGTTTATGTAGGTAAGAAATACGGTTTGGGATGCATTAACCTGAGGACTGTCCCACCCTCCATAAAGTATAATGCATATAACAATCTCCAAAAGTATTAATTTCACAACACTTGTAAAGAATACCATTACAGAGCCGGAGAACTTATAATGCACTTTGAAAATTCACTTTTAGCTCCCTTACCCACAAAAGCACAGTAAAACAAGCACATTTGGCGACACAAAAACATCTGTTACAGCAGCTTTATATAACACCATGCTTCCCATTGGCGCGCTCTCTCCCCCAGGACCACAGTACGGACTATTAAGCGTACAACTGCACGAACACATGCCTAACCGCACGACACTAAACTGTCTTCATCCGAGAATTAACCTTCCTGCACTGAACGCAGCGCAGCTTTTTAATTTGCTTTCTCTGCGTTATCACAGCTAAGCGTGCGCTGAGTCCACCTCCAGCCCAGCTCCTCTGGGAGGAATCTCAGAGGCCTGGACTCCAAAGGCTCGATCGGCGCTGATTTGTATCGGAGGAGACGCACAGAACAGAACAGCTAGGATTTAAGGCGAATTTAAAAAGCAGTAACCATTCACATTGCTAATTTACATCAAAATGGGTTTGGTTATAAAATTGTTCCACTTGTTCTCCACACGTGCAGACAGTAGTCATATTTTCAGACCTGTTTGTTATTGGAGAACACCATAAAAACGATTCGAATGATATTCAGTCACCATTTTTCCCCACAAACAACAAGCCATCCCTGTTCTCGTTTTCAGACTCCATTTTATTCTCACTCCAGTGAAAGAGAGACCGGCCTTGGAATCAAAATCTGTGAAAGCACGTCGTCCGCCAAAACTTTGCAGGGAAATCCATCCATGCCTATTTAAATTCCCCCGACTCTCCCTCGAGTTGCTGCACATATAATTGCATTTTGATTCAGTTTTCCATCCATGCTTTGCCTAAGAAAGGATTTGGAACGCTTGCAGGATTTCGACGGGGAAATAGCTGCCATAGTTTAATCACAGGAAAGAAATACATTTAGCTTGTGACTGAGGGGAATAAGTCAAGTGTGGAAAGGGACAGATGGCACGCTTGATTTAGCAGAACATTGCAAACTTTTCCTCGTCGCAAACATCTTGTGCATGTTTCGAAATTGACATTTTCACGTCAGGCCTTCAGAGTAAAGGAGAATAAATGAGCCTCGCTTTCATCCCTGGAGGTTGTGTGTGATTACATGCAATCAGCCAATTCCTCTAATTTTCTTACATCTGTATTGCCATATATAGATGTGCGGCGGATTGAGTTTTCTTGTCAATCTGAATTCTTATTATCTGCGCCAGGTTTTGAGAAAACATTAAAGGAAAGAAACTGAGACAAATGCCAGTTTCATTACTCACAAAACAAGCAGTGTTGGTTCATCTGCGTTTAAAACTGTGCTGCCAACAGGTAGAAACCTGTCACAACAAAAAAAAGCATTCACCACATAATGTTCAAGTTGAGGGTGTGCTACAATATAGTAAGTATTACAAGGGTGTCAGAATAAATTAAAATAAAAGCCAAAACACTATATGAAGAAATCATAAATCATAAATAAATCCTCCATCTGAAAAAGTGAAGTTCTGTAACTAAAATGTATTCACTTCCGATTTGATTGGGTATGTTGTGTAGTACATTTCACTTTCATATTTGTGTGGAGTCCCATCCCTGCACAATGGAGAGTTTCTTTTAATATTTTAACTAAGTGCATGTGATCAAAACCAACACTGCTACCGATGAAAATCAGGTGTCATTTGTGTGACAGATGCACAATCGTAGTGCGATTTAAACCTGCATGTCAATACTGCACAGTCTGCTCCTTACTGACATGAAACATTGTCTTGAAAATAGACTATGATGTCGGCTAATAGGCAAACATAGTTGATTTATGGCATTCAGGCTGTGCATCTGTCCAGATACAGGCATCCAGCTCACCTCGGGTCAGAGAAGCAATTCCACCAACATTGACTTTCCAAACTAACACAAAAAAGGTTTGATTTTTCTTTTCCCCTAGGAACTTTCTAGACTACAATGGGTTTCAAATTGCATTATTCACTGGTACAATAACTGACACATTTCTGGATCACGAGATTTGCAACAATATAGGTCTATAGCTTAAGTGGGAAGAAATAACTACAATACAACACACCCCAAGGATAAATGAATGGATGGATACATACATATTGTAGATAAACAGATAATGCATATAAAACAGTCTCTGACTCTACCTTTCCCCATGCTGGAGCCTCGCTCTCTCATCCCTCTTCCTTCTCCCACTGTTCCCTGCAGGCTCCAGTGAAGCTCAAAGCCTGTTCTCCATTTGAGGGCGTCGTGTTTGCTCAGCACTCCTCTACAACATCAGAGCACCACAAAAACAAAATGTCAGCAGGAGCATCTTGTCTTCACGCCTTGGAAGAACCTTGTTTCGGGCAAACCTAACCGAAGCAGAAACGGATCATCTCTCTGATACTGTATGAACCTAAGACTATTTTGTATTATTTTCCCGCCACATTGTTCTCCCCGTCTCTTGCACAGATCTGTCAGATGATCTTATTAAGGTTATTATAGATTACAAGGCATGTTGTTGACAATTAGATTACAGCTTTCACAGCTGAGATACGGATACAAATGTGGGAAGCACGAGGTAACTGGCAAACAACATTACACAGCAAAACCACGCTTTCACTGTTAATCTAGTCACAGTAATTAAATTACAGTATGAAGGGTTAATTTGTATTCTGTATCTTTATATTAGGTAAATGCCTCTCGCTAAGTGAAAAAACGTTTTTGATTGAATTAAAAATATAAACTGGATGGTCTGGTTTTACGAAGAAGTTATTTTAGGTAGAGCAGTCCACGATGAGTGCCAATCAACGTCTGTGAAGCCAGCTGCATAGAGTCTGTATTTGTAAAGCGCACAAATAGGGAACTTTTATAAATAAATAGGTTTAGTGATTATTTAATCTACACCAGTTTAAGGTCCACCTAGGAAGAACCACATCACACACCAGAGTCCCGAGCACAGCAAGAACTGAACACAGCAAAGTGTGTCACTTCTTCAATGCCCCCTTGTAACACAACCAGTGGCATAGACAACTGCACACTAATGGGTGAACAGGGCTTCTGGAAATTGCTATACCCGATGCTCACTGTAAGGACCCCAGGCTGTGATGGATAAGCAGCAAAGCCTGGTAGAATGTGTAAACTGTAGGCTAGCTGAGCCACGGGCTGATCCTGTCCCACGTCATATAAGAGTTTTCAGGAAAGAAGGGAGATGAACTAATAATATATTCTTATAATATTGCAAAACAATACCATGACATTAATATACAATGTCAATAATATTACAATTTCACATCAAGACATGAAACCTGTTTTAATTGGATAGACAATATGTGCACACAACTATATTCTGTTATATAATCAGGGTGAAAAAATATCCTTGAGGTAAAGTTTAAAATCTCATTATCGTGATGATGTGAAAAACACAGAATAATCCGTTTTTTGTTAACCAGGAAGAAAATGTACATGTAAGTCGAGGTATCTTATTTCATTTTTAGTGCAGAATGATTCTGGCCCAGAGCTTAGGTCTAACGGATGAGGAAAATATAGCCCACTAGTGCAAACATGTCAGTTAGATATCAAAAAATCCAGAGCCAATATAAAGGTGCTTGCAGGCACAGTGCGACACATCCATATTTACAGCTTTCATCAGAAGAGCTCAACACCAGTGTTGGTGGACTCAACCTTCAGGCCTTTAATAGTCTTTAAGTGGAAAGACCTTGAATGATCTGGGTTATAACCCATCTAAATGCAAATCTCTTTGCCTAATGAACTGAGATAACACTAAGATACCATTTCTGTTTGTTGTTTGGTTTTAATTAAACCGTGCATGTGCGCTGGGTGTGCAATGGCTGGATCAATAGAACCAATATTGTCCGCGTCTCTGTATCAGTGGAGATTCACCAAGGGCAACACAATTAGCAAACAATTAATGGCTTTATTTATTCACCAACTTACGTATCTCAGAAAACAAACAGAAAATCGCATCTAACCTTCAGACTTCACAAAGTGTTAACCATGCGTTACATCTGAAATAAATTCATATTTATTTATTATGTATTTTAGCTGTGAGTGTGTGGGAGATGTATGCTGAGTGCACAAAGATATGGGAAGTGTGTTTGCTATAATAATCCTTACTTCCTGTGCATTTGTATTTGCATAAGTGAGTTTTAGCGGTTTGTTGTACGTCTCGAAGATATTGCTGTTCCTTGCATAATAATTTTAACAACACATTCTTTAAAATGTCTGGTCAGTGCAGTTTTTTTGTCTTTTTGTTTCAAAGAAATTCAAATTTCTCAATAAAGAAATCCGATCATGTTATATCATTATGATATGATATACTTAGATTTTCAGAAAGCTTTTTACAAGGTTCCACACCAAAGACTGATCCTAAAATTGTTAAAATGATTAGACAGAAAATAGAGCAACATCTTAATGAAAACCATATTCTTGGAGATAGTCAGCATGGGTTTAGATCATGTCTTACTAATTTATTAGAGTTCTTTGAACATGCAACTGCAGCTGTAGATCAGGTGAAAGCATATGATATGATATACTTAGATTTTCAAAAAGCTTTTGATAAGGTTCCACACCAAAGACTGATCCTCAAATTGGAAGCTGTAGGCATTCAGGGTAATGTAAGTAGATGGATTATGAACTGGTTGATGTCTAGGAAACAGAGGGCGTCGATTAGAGGAGTCACTTCTAACTGGAGTGAGGTTGTTAGTGGAGTTCCACAGGGATCAGTACTAGGGCCTGTGCTGTTTATAATCTATATTAATGATCTGGACTCCGGGATAGTTAGCAAACTTGTCACATTTGCAGATGATACTAAAATAGGTGGCTCAGCAGATACAATCTCGGCAGCTCAGGCTATTCAAAGGGACTTAGATAATATTCAGTTGTGGGCCGACACCTGGCAGATGAAATTCAATGTGGACAAGTGCAAGGCAATACAGTCTATGTGGACTCCTCACTTTCTCCATCCAAACTATGTGGGGAAGCAATAAAAAAGGCAAACAGGATGGTATGGTATGTTATAAAAAGTGTAGAATTGAGAACAAGGGCAGTGATGTTCAGACTGTACAATGCACTAGTTAGAGCTCATCTGGATACTGTGTGCAGTTCTGGGCTCCACACTTCAAGAAAGATATCGCTGCTCTAGAGGCAGTTCAGAGGAGAGCAACCAGACTTATTCCAGGTCTGAAGGGAATGTCCTACTGAGAGACTGAGGAACTGAACCTTTTCACCCTGGAACAGAGGAGACTACGTGGGGACTTGATCCAAGTCTTCAAAATCATGAAAGGCATCGACCACATCAAACCAGAGGAGCTTTTCCAGATCAGCAGGGACACTCGCACCCGGGGACACAGATGGAAATTGGGCTTCAAGGCATTCAAGACAGAAAACAGGAGACACTTCTTCACACAGAGAGGCGTCACAGTCTGAACAAACTCCCCAGCGATGTGGCTGAAGAGACAATTTGGGAACATTCACAAACAGACTGGATAGGATCCTTGATCACTTAGTTATTAATGGACACCAAACGAGCACGATGGGGCAAATGGCCTCCTCTCAATTGTAAACTCTTATATTCTTAAATGTGCTGCTCCAATTGGTTAGTTTCAACATGATGGGGTGAAGAGTTAATTACTTGTCATTTTTTATTTGTTTTATTAATAATAATAATAATTGCCCTACCCCAGTATACTAATACTACTGGCACAAGGCTTCATACAGTCAATTATTGCACATAGGCCTGTATATGATATTCGTATTTTATTGCATTACAATTCCAGCTGGGTGATAGGCCAGGTGATAGCGGTGTTAATTTGTACACCAGAGCATCTGCCACTGTTCATCACTCATAACAAGTAGCCTATGTTGTCAGTGTAAAAACAAAAACGTACATGTATTTTATATGTAAAAACATATATGTTGTGGTTATGAATACTTCAGTTACACAAGTCGTCAGTGCATTTTGTGATTTTTCTCATGTAACACTCAGTACGGAGCGGCGGAAGGGTCATTAGCGGTCAGGCTGTGCGCAAAGCATGCCGGGATACACAGAGAGCTGCGGTGAGGTTTTCATACAGTAATGACGATTCCGACATTAAAACGCGTACATGTTGGGTATTTTACACACACGCGTAGGCTGTGTCAGACACAAACAGCGCTGAACACATCAGGGCAGAAATTAATTTGAATTAAAAACGCACTTACCCGAGCAGACGGCGTTGCAGCGCAGGCGCACACAGTCCGGCAGCGCGGGTTCCTCCTGGCGTCAGCCGCCATGGCGCATACTAGTATTAATAGAGCTGTGTTGTGGCTGTTATTGTTTTAAAATGATAAAGTCCTGAATTTCGCTCATACAAAGGTATATCAGTACAGGGTTCAAACGCAAGACGGACTCTGGTCGACCAAACACGTCCTGAGGAGACCCGGGCCGCCCCCCGGATACTGCGACGGTGGATCCGCCCGGGACAAAGTCAGCATGTAGTGGAAACAATAACCATATTAATAATCACTGTAAATGACATTAAACGGCCACGCAAGGATTGTCCGGCACTTCCAGACGGCCAGTCCGCCCCGGAACCACGTTATCATCCCCAGTGGGCGCGCTGCCTTCATTCAGGTCGTTGACCCAGAAGTACGGAAGCCGGTTGAATCAATCCAAACGTAGAGCACTTTGATGTTTGTCGCATAGGATTTTTAAAAACTTTTCATTTGACCGGACTTATCTGTGTCACTGTGGTTTGGAGCAGTAATGAGAAGTGCATTTTATGTATGTATGTATTTATTTCGCTCTCACTGTAAAAAGTGCATGGGCAGCTGCCCGTTGGCCCATCCGTCTCTGGCGCCCGTGGCATCCTGTAGGATAAAAGAAAGGGAATTTGCTGCCAGTGGGAAAGAAAAACTTGATGAGTCTTACCAAGCTGAACGAGAAATCAAATCTTACTTGCAAGTCACTCTACTGTGTCATGATTGGCCATCCCACACTGAAGCCACTGGAGAGCTGTTGGGCTACTGTCACAGGTCTGTGTTTTAAAACCATGCGAAGAGCGTCAAGGGAAAAGATGTATTTATTTGTGTCTGCCGTCTCATGGGACGACAGGAGATGAAATACAAGGAGTGTCTGACACATACACAATGGAGTTACATGAGGACGTGTCCAGCGATGGCTTTGGGTGTCCTCAGCAAACCCCCGCGGTGTCGCCATGGGCCAGCAGTGAATCATGGAGCGCAAACGCCCAGCCGCTGAGCCCGAGCTGTGGAGCATGTGAATGAGAAGACATGGAGAGAGAGAGAGAGAGAGAGATCGAGAGAAAGTTTGATCCTCTGGCCGAACTCAGTGCTTACAAATACCGGCATATTTCAAGTCTCAATTTGATTAGTCAGTTTTGATCGATCATTGATATTCACTTAGAACAGAATAGCCCACAATAATCAATAACTATCTAATTTTACATCCATGCACACCCAACAGAAAATACAGGCGATCTCCCCTGACCTCACCAGCTTCTAACCCAGCACAAACAGTCCCCCAATAGCCATTTTGCCACGGCCTCTAATAAGCACGATAAACCAGGGTATAAACAGCAATCAGAGGGTCGCAACAGGATAGAAAACCAGCCATTAACAAAAGCACACAGCAGATGATATACATCTCCTCTCGGCCGCTTCCGAATCTGAAAGACATCTGCTCGGGGAGATGCAGGGGGAGAAAAAAACCTCAAAGCCTTTTTTCTTGTGGTACTTTTGTTGTTGTTGTTGTTGTCGGAATATCGATTGTCCTTGCTTGACTCCAAATATAGCTCTCTCTTCAGTGCAGCTGGCGTCCGGCCGAGCGTGTTTGAAGCAATCTGGGGGTGGGGGGTGGAGAGGTGGTGGTGGTGGTGGGTGGATGAGCAGAAGGGGCAGAAGAGAGGAGAGAGGGATTGACACCGCAGGGCTCAACCACTGCCTCCGTCCATCACTCACGCCGTCTCTGTGAGGCGAGGCACGGTAGGCGCAGCTGAAATAAGACTCTGCTCCTCGGGGGCGCGGAGCCGGTGTTTTGACTGATGTTGTAACGCTGACGAGCCTCCAGGGCGGCGATGATGAGATCACGAAGGCAGGCCGAGAAGATCTCATCATCGCTGTCTGGGGGGCAGGAACAGAGCGCCGGCCAGTCCAGAGTCATGCGTATATAAATATATAAATAAACAATTTAATAATAGCAAAGACAAGCTACTGTTTCAATTCACTTTCACACTTATTAGCCAGTCATGATATTCCAAGACGTGCCGATTGTGCGATGCTGTGTACAGCCCCGTAAAACAGTCCTGGTGTGCACTGGATCGATATCGGAGCAGACATTGCCCTCTTGTGGCACAGTCGATTCTAATATAACCAACTGTTTCACCTAAATGTGCTCTGATTTAAAATGTATATAACTATACGTCCCACAGTTAGTGTGTTTTCACTATGATTAATTCAGATACATCGCTAATCTTGTCTTTGGTTGCTTTGACGGTTTGTTTTCAAAACTTATTTCCAAGTTTATTTGAAATATACCATGACATACAATCTGTAAATGGCTCTGTACTGGGGCTTTTCGGTCTTCCTCCTAGACAAGCTCCTTCCGATTTCACTTAGTGGGTGCTTTCCTGAGGCCTAGCATTTGATGAAAATAAATGATTTATCCAATGCAATAGGGTGTGTTTATTTATTCACCCCCACCTCCACTCACCCCTCCACCTGCACCTTGCCCTTCAGCAGTAATACACTGGGCAAAACAGATACAATTTGAGAACTATTGAACAAACACTATGTTTCCATAGATGTTTCCGTCTCATCATGCAATAAGGATGGATTGATTTATCAGTCCAGTCCATCATGGCTTTGATGAGGCCAAAGTGCTGGATAGGTTTTGTTTTATTAAGAAATATATTAATTTCAATCTCTGTTAACAAGAGGGGTGTAGTTTCACATCGACTATAAATGTTCTATACCACCTTGTTTTTAGATGTGGCTAGTGGAGTTTTAACAGCAGTTGTGTGAGGGGTTGTTGAATGTCAGCCCGTTAATTCTGGTGGTGCGGAGCGGCGTCCACAGATCCGTGGCTCTCGGCCGATATCTTCTCTTGCCCTCCCGAGAGCGGTGGATCTTCTCTGGGAATGCGAGAGGAGTGACACATCAATAACCGTCAGCCAGCAGAGGAAGAAGCCAACGGGAGAAAGGCAGCGCTGTTTCATGCAACTCCTGGCTGTTACAGTGACAGGGTTGAGGTTGAGGGACTGAATTCAGCTTCAAGGGCAAGGGATGGAAATGGAAGAATTATATTAATCTTAAAAAAAAAAGTGACAAAACCATTTCACACATTTGTAAACAAGAGACAAAACACAAATCGTTACCCGTGTGTTTTTATTGTATTTTATTGATTCAAACACGCACTCGTAATAATCTTCTAAAAGAAGAATACAAGTCTCTCAGGTCAGCAGCCAGGCTTGGCACAACACTTGCAAAAAAAACAATAAAAACCTGCTTCCCTCCCTCCCCTGAACACACAGATTTAAGTTTTTTACTCAAAGACACTAATAAATTAAACTAATAAATAGTTGTATCTGCCACTGGTACCTGTGAAAGCTGGGGAAATTGCGTGTACTATTTGTATATACTTAAATAAAGCTTCTAGTCCGATTAAAAAACAAACTAAATATATAGTTTCCCTGCCTGACTAGCAGCTTTATTTGACTATGAAAGGCATAACTGTGGTGCATCAGAAAGCTCTATATGAAAACAGTGCTGTACAAAAGAAATGTCCATATACAAGTTATCTCGCTTAAAAGTGCTCTATAAACTAGAGGTCATGTTATGTCTTTTCATATTATACATGTGTGGATACAGGATTCTACTATTTACAGTACTTCTCTCTTGACTACATAAGAGCTGTAGTCAACAATAATATATATATATAAACAAAAAAACAATTATAAATATTTATAACTATACACAAAAGAAAAGCAATTTCTTTTTTCTTCTTCAGTCAGCAACTGTTTTCAGTGTTTGCCGTGGATTACAATTCATTCGTATGTAAAAACCCCAGACATGCACCAGTGATTTACTGGACCAAACTCGATACCACTTGGCAGTGATAAAGTTAATTTTTTTGCTAACATTTTTGAATGGATTTTTGGAATAGGTTTCCAAACAAATGTGGGGTCCTCCCACACACACAGAATTGGACCAAATCTTTACTACTGCTCACAGCACAGATGGCAACAACATCTGTCCACACATTGGAAATTGATACTAGAGTGTACAACTAGTCAGGGCAAGGAGTGAGATTTTGGACAGGGGTAACAGTGCGTTTAGCCTCAAACCTTTAAGGGAGTTCGGAAACGAAGCCTCCGGATCTCGGATAACCTCGCTGTGAGAGGTCTACTGACGTTTTGACCTGAAAAACGGATGATTGAACACATCTGTAGGTGCTACATCTAGGAATAATGTAGTATGAACAACCAGTTTGTGGGTCCAGATGTAAACGAAAACACTTTGGTGCATGTATCCGGTTTTGTACACGTTTGTTTGACTGACAGGAAGAATACAGTGTTGGACTGTCCAGTGTTCCCTCTCATGGACACTGCAGGACAATGGGACACACATACAGGTTGCTTTTATTACAGGTCTGATCTCAGGACACACCAGGGGCGAAAACAATCTGGTGATGAAAAGCAGATGGGTGATTGGAAGAAGCCCGGTCCTTTCGCAAAGATGGGTTTCTCCCACAATCCCATTCCTGAATGATTGTCCCTTCGCCTGACCCCCGCTGAGCGATCGGCGACCCCTCTCCTCTCGAAGGACAGAAGGTCGACGGTTATTGGAATCTGCAGGCTAGAACATGCCTCTGTTCTTTACATATTTCACAAGGGCCAACAAACACTGAACTCTAAGGATACAGAAAACAAAGCGATAATAATGATGTCGATACTCAGAAAGTCACTGAATACCGGTCTGTCAGTGGTTGACATACGAGCAGAAACCCGACTGTGATGCTCAGTGCACAATATGCAACTGGTATCCGTATACATCAGTATGTGACGCTGAAGAAAACAAAAACGCACGACAATACTCTGGGTAAACAGGAAGGTAACGGGTGCTTCAGGCAGTAAAGTGCGCTGATAAACAATTAAACTATTCTGCTTGCAGTGGAGCTGGAGTGGAAGAGGAAGCCACTGCCGGAAGTCGGAGCAGCCTGCGATTTCCCTATCTTGAGCTGATCTCGTCCGACAGCCGCGGGGAGATGGATGACCGGGGCTGCAATACGGTCGGACATTCGAAGGTTTAAAAGAGACTCCAGAATGTAAATTATAAAAAAAAAAAAAAAAATGGAAGCCACATTCAGTTTGGTCCCTCGGTTCTAGAATATATAGATCTATATATTCCTCCTGCTGCCCTCTCTGGATCAGAAGGCTGACATTCATTCTCTCCGCCGTGCCGATGCTTCGGTTTAGGTGACGGGCCGGCTGTCGCTCAGTGACAAGCGTGGGAGAAACCCCAGTGGTGTCACGTGATGCAATATAGGAGGATTTCCCAATTCTAGGTTGTCACCGGGTTTACGCTTACAGATGTTTAATTGCACATTCATTGACAAACGCTTACACAGATTTATCAAAACGAGGGTTGGGTTCAGTAGTCATAGTGCCGCGCAACGCGAGCGCTCTCTCGGGTTGGGGCGCTCGTTCTGCGCTGCTTCTACCCCGTTCGACCACCAGAGTCCCGGCTTCATTTACACCACAATGTTGCGACTCGCAAACACACACGACGGCTGACCAAGGCAGGAGGTCAAGACAATCCTGCTGTAACACAACCTTATTGACATCTCAGACTGAGAGTCTCTCAGTTAAAAAACAAAAACAATACACCTTTCTATACATGTTTAAATGAATATATAAATAGTTCTGATTACACCGCAGATATTCGATATGGATATTCATCCAAAAACACAGTAGATTTAGAAGAACTTTAGTTTTGTGAAGAAACAGGAATTCCACTACAAACCGGGAGAGTATTTTCCTCATAAACAAATCCAATCTCATTGACCGTTAGGACTGAAAACAGGTAGTCTCGTCTCATGGTGCGATAATGAAAATTATACACACTGGAAAAAATATTCCTAAAAACATCTAGTCTGGCTCCAACAGCCATTTTGCAGTCAGTAACTCCATTTTAACTTCAGGAAGCCAAGCTAGTTTTTCAGAAACAATATATAAAAAAAGTTCATGATCAGATTTATTTAAAAATTAATTTTAAATATTAAAAGCATCGAAGTCCGTACCAGGAACAAAATGTCAAACTGTGTTTTGTAAAAACTATAAATGTACACGACACGATTCTTGAAGCGAAACTAAAACTTTCCTTCTTGTGACTGGAAGAAGGAACCAGCAATTCCTGCGACTTTTTGAAATTTGAATTCCAATATTTCTGACGAACTTTAGCACGGTCCCAGTGATCCCCATGCGATGGATAATCTATTAGCGAGGAAGTATTGATGGCACCTCTTCTCATAAAGCTGGGGAACTTATTTGGTTGGGTGGAAACAAACCTATTGTTATTGCTATTGTTGTTTATTGCTTCATCTGTGTAGCGGAGCCTACATAGACTCTTACTGGCCCTGCAGGCGGCCATTAGCGGCCAACATACTCCCGTGACAGAAACACTGACCCCAAAGCTGCTCGAAACTGGTCTGAGCCCAGCCGGCGGGCCAGCAGAGTTCAGATCTCGGTGCTGAAGGACACCTGGGCATCGTGGGGAATGGTCCATGAACTGACGGGGGAAACGGACAGACCCGTCCTCCCCAGCACTAGTCAACAGACCATTCATTCTACGTGACATCCTGACTGCCCGGTACAAACACTCAAGTCGCTGCTGAGGTGGAACAGCAGCACTCGATGAAATTTCAGGAAAAGATCATGGGACAGACTATTCACATCAGCCGGAACTTCCCTACGGTAAAAAAATAAAATGTATTTCTTCTAAGAAATAGCCCCCCCCACCCTCCCTCTCCCTCCCCGGGTCCCAGTCAAGCTTTGCCATTTGCACCCCCCTCCCCCCAATCCAAACAAAGACCCCAGTCTGGACCAAAGCCCCTACCCCTAAAAAAGCTGGAAATGTGGTCACAACCAGTGTGTCAGTTTATAGTAGAATGCACGAGCGTTCACACACAGTCCATGAGTCGCTCCCCGGCATGGCGGCGCTGCTTTAGAGCTGGGAGTCTGCGCCCAGGCTATTGAGCTCCTCGGGGGAGTGTTTCTCCGCCGGGCTGGAGCCGGCGCCCTGCCGGAAGCCCGCCGAGATCTCGTCGAAGGTTCGGCCCTTGGTCTCCGGGACCTTGAAGTAGGTGAAGATGAAGAAGATCACCAGCAGGACGGTGAAGATCACGAAGACGTAGGGTCCACACAATTGCTGAATAACGACAAGGAGAGAAAAAATTGTGAATGCACACTCAGAGATGCGCTCGTGTCATTCACTGTAATTTAGTGCGAGTGCTGGCGCCTGCAGGGCTCCCGACCGCTCCTTACCAGGACGTATTGGAAGCACATGCCCACGATGAAGTTGGCCGTCCAGTTGGAGAAGCCGGCCACGGCGAAGGCAGCAGGCCGCGGACCCTGGCTAAACAGCTCGGCCACGATGAACCAGGGGATGGGGCCGGGCCCGATCTCGAAGAACGCCACGAAGCCAAAGATCGCCACGATGCTCACATAGGACATCCAGGGCAGGTTGTCCTGTCACAACACAACAACTCCCTTCAGTGCCTTCCTGTGGCAGTCTGAGCAAACCATGAGTTTGCCATTTCAATTTGCAACTTGTATGGATGTTGTTAGAGATCAAATATGGCGAAGGGGCTGCTTACCAGGAGGGCCAAAGCGATGGTCATGAGAATAGCAGAGCCAGCCATGCCCATCAGACCAACCATGTGCAGAGTCCTGCGGCCAGCTCGCTCCACCACAAACAACTGGAGATAGAGAGACACAGAGAGAGAGTGTGAGTTCCGCTTATCCACTCAGATAACACACATTGTCCAAACAGATACACTGTAGCCTACTGATAACCTCAACATTATTCTCTAACACAAGCATTGTGACAGTCACAGTACATTACAGGAGGAGAGGCCACTCACCGACACCACGGTGAAAGCGGTGTTGACCACGCCGGCGCCAATGGTGGCGTAGACGGGCTGCGCCACTCCGGCCTTCTCAAAGATGCTGGTGGAGTAGTAGAACACCTGCGAGACAGAGAGACGGGGAGATTACACACCGCAGGCCGAAGAAAAAAGGTTGGAGACGGCTTTTTTGCATTTGAAAAGGCGTGACCTGGGGAAGCTGGTCATTAGAGGAGTTTGAACAGCGATGGGGTTCTTGTGTTTTTTTTATGCCCGTGAACACGTGTGTGTGTGTGTGTTTGTGCGTGTAGGGAGGGAAAGACACTCACAGCATTGATGCCCGACAGCTGTTGGGACAGCTGCAGCACGATGGCGATGAGGATGGGCTGCCGGTACAGCGGCGAGCGGAACAGCTCGGGGATGGTCACCTTCTTCTCCCGCATCATCTGCCGGCTCTCCTCCTTCATCTCCTGCATGTCAGCGCTCACGTCCGTCGTGCCGCGCAGCTTCTTGAGCACTGTGGGGGGGCGGGGAGCGCAGCACATTAGAGAACTGACCATAGCCGCCCCGGTGTAAAACGAGACAGGGAGCCGGTGCACGTGCAGTGCGAGTGTGTGCAAGTCTTACCGCTCTTAGCCTTGTTCTCCTCGTTGCGGTTGATGAGCAGGAAACGGGGGCTCTCGGGGCAGAAGGGCAGGGTGATGATCTGCACCACAGCAGGGATGAAGGTGAAGCCGAGCAAGATGGGCCACAGAGAGGCATTCCCCATGATCGCTTCCATCCCGAAGATCTGCGAACACAGAGCAGGAGTAATCAGCACGAGAGCAAGTCTCTGCGTCGCATCCTCAACCCCCCCCCCCCCCCCCGTGTTGTATGAAAACACTCAGCTTCGCTTTTAGAGCACAGAAGGTGGGACGAGTGGATTTCTCTGGTTACCTGAGCCATGAGGATGCCAATGACGATGCCCAGCTGATGGAGGGTGCCCAGTGCCCCCCGGAGGGCAGTGGGAGCGATCTCGCCCACGTACATGGGCACGAAGCCGGTGGACAGGCCGGAGTACAGACCTACGACAAAGCGGCCAATGATCAGCATCTCCCACGAGGCGGCCAACTTGGAGAAGCCCATGAGGACGGCTGCAAGTAAGGCAAGGACGTTGGCCATGAGCATGGAGTTCCTCCTGCGGGGGGGAGATCGAGAAGTCAGTGCGCCCAGACACGAACACAGACACACACTGAGAAATGAGAGTCCGACAGTGACCCGAGGAATTATGTGAAGCCCTGGAGTTCAGTCAGGAGACAGATGAGGCACCTGCTCTGGTTTGGTTGCTCTTGTGCTCGGAAAGATATTATCGCAGGTAACATTAAAATAGATCAAAGGAAAAACTCCTACCTGCCAAAGCGGTTGACGAAAAGCCCCACGGAGAAGGAGCCGAAAATCCCACCGACCGAGAAGATGGCAACAGAGAGGGACCACAGTGTGGTGAGAGTGGTCTCTGAGATCGTCTCATTATAGCGGTCATACCACGTCTCGTTGTAGAACGTCTCTATGATCTGAAACAGAGACAGCCAGCCATGAGACACCTGCAGCCTTTAATGGGAGACCCAGAAACAAACAATAACTAGCATTGAAGATAGAATTTCTTCTTAGTCAAAGGATATAATTTTTAGATGTTCAGTTTAGAGCCTTTAAGATGCTCTATACATGCATGCGTTTCCCCCAAAACTGCTGCAAATAAACTTAAATGTATATCATTTTGCCCTCTCTCCTTATTTTCAGACTCCCCAGACTGATCTTGACAGGAAACACAGAAAGGCCGCAATGTCTAGACTTCAAGGTGACTGCTCCTCTATAATATACTGTACCCTATTTGGGGCAGTAGATGGCACCAGAAACACAGGAAGTGTGCATCAGCTCACTCCTCCATCTCCACTCCAGTGTTGACAAACACACGTCAGCCTGGCTGCTGGCAAAGGTCACTCGGCCCACAGCGAGGTCTGAGAGAATGTCAACAGACATGCAAGCCCCAGCCCAGGCCAGCCCCGGCCCCCAAATAGACAGACCTTCTCAGTCTGGTGACACTTGGAAACTCGTGACGTGCAGTTTGAGAGACTTATGACATAGGTACTGCAAATATCCATATGAGGGATTCAGTCTTGCTCCCATTGAACTTTCCTTCTCCTCAGCAGCACAATATTAATCAGGACAATTTGCAATGGTTTGTGCAATCTTGTAAAATGGGGAGCAAATACTTTTCCAATCTGTATTTATGACCAGATTAAAATACTCCTAACACGTAAACGGATGTGCATTTAAAATCGATTAATGTAGGACTGTTGCAATTAATTCTCTCTCTCAAGAGGAAGGGACATTCACTTTCATTATGCTTGAAGTTTAAAATCAATTATTGCTGTCCCAATTCAATGGAAACAATCAATACATGCTGGCATGTCCAACATTTATTTGAGAATAGATCAAGTATGATTTATTATCCTTGCCGATTGCAGAGTGACGCTCCTTAGAAGTAAAGCACTGCGTTTTCATAGATCATGCGTAAAAGAAACTATAATGACATCAGAAGCTGGCTACTGGATCAATATGACATCACTTGACCAATGAGTTAAAGCGTTCTGCTACTAATCTCCTGTTAATCCATCCAGGTTTATACAGCTTGTGCGCTTTAGGATTTAACTGTTACTCACATGTTCCTAATATGAACTGCATGTTTACGTTGTGAGGTACAACTTTAAATCTGCATCAGCTGAGGAGCAGCTGTATTCATCGGCACACATGCGGCTTCATTCATTAATTCAAAATGTAGAATGGTTTTCCCCACTGGTGTCCGAATTATCAGCTACAACAGACTCGCGCGTTCTTCCTGTAACCAGGATCCCAGATGGCGGTGTCTCTGAAGTGCGAGGAATCCACTCTGCCAATAGAAACCCGTGACCAAGAGGGAAGCACGATGGTCTGCATTCCAGAGCGGTAATCGAATCACCCACACGCCATTTACAGTAACTCTCGTGTCAGCGGCCCACTGTCTCTCCACCATGCAGCTGCATGAAGTTGGCATCACTCTGACCTCAGATCTCCTCCTCAGAGGGCACACGTGGTATCATCTCACACGACACAAACCCTTTCTGTTCCTTATTCACTTACTTCTCTTCTTATAAATGTATTCAACGCATATACACTTAAAACACCTAGACCAGATTCTTGAGAACTACAGCAGGAAGCCGCAGAAGTTGTGAAACCCTCCCTGTTCAACCAGGTCCCGCCCACCTGACTAAAAAGTTAATCCCCTGCCATTCACAGGGCTCCTATTCAAATCCCACAGCATCACAATATTTCCACAACAGAGTCGAGTGCCCAGCACACGCACAACGCCTGCTCTGTGTCAGCTGGGTGCATCTGTATGTGTGTGTGGGGGGGGGATTGCCAGATCGACTGACAGCAGAGCGAGAGGCAGGACCGCCAAGACTGGACTCTCTGTTCTATTTCCAGGGATGGAAACATTCAGTTCAGCGTCAGCGACGGAGCGAGTCGAGTACAGCTCCAAGAGCCGGGCTTTATTTATTCATCCACTTATCTCAAGATCGTGTCACACTGGCTAGCTCTCCTATATATAGAGCGGAAGATAGTAATGGGAATAGGTCAAAGTTGGCTCACGAGGCAGAAGTTCTTTGATACGAGGTGCTCGGTGGTTGAGTGGGATGTGATGCAGTTTAGAGGTCTGATCATGAGATCCCCAAGAAGTTTCCCCAATACAGAGTATAGTTCAGCGAATAATTATGCACTTTAAGACAAGTAAAATGTCAGCAGGGAAAGATCTTGGTTGAAGCAAGTTTGTCCTTTCATGGTAAAGATGAAAGCCGGAATGCGTATGGATTCACGGGGTTCATGCAGAGTGACAGAGGTGTGACAGAACTCCCGGAAAGACGTGCGGGGGTCTATATTTAGCTGGTGTTCCTCGCACGTGTGCATGTTGAGTGAGCAGGAATCTGCGTCAGTGTCGGTTGAAGAGCAGCCAATCAATAAAAATAGCTTCGCTCCCATTCATCGCCGCTGCCCTCCCCACCCATCTCTCACCTTCTGCGGTGCGTTGATCACTCCAGTGTTGTACCCAAACTGCAGGGAGCCAATCACGGCTGCTCCTACTGCCATCATCAGCTGAAATGTCACTTGCTGAAGGAAAAAAAAAGGAAAAGAAAGAAAAAATAAATCATACGAGTGCATGGGGATTTCACATATTGCACATTATCTGCATAGAATCTCTCATACCCCAGTATCTGCCAAAATATTCCCATAAAGATGTTCCCTTGTATAGCAGATTACCAAACCCAAGTAACGGGAACTATATTTATAGTAGATCTTGCACTTCCATGGAAAATCACAAGCAGACAAGCCAATGAAAATATGAAGGGACAGACGGAAAATTCACACATTTCCGATAACATACCAGGGACTGAATAGGGTTACCGGGCGTCCCAGTAAAACCCACGGGCTTTATCCCTCTCACTGTGCACAGGTGGCCGAGGTCTAAAATGAGGACTCATTTAAGAGGAAATGAACCACAATCTTCGCAATTCCTTCCAAAACAACTGCCTTATAATCGAGTCCGTATGTTTTACAGCCTTGGGAAAAACTGCAGCACAAATAAACAAAACTAAAACCCGAAACTCTATTACACACTTGCGTGATGCGTGATGTGCATGAGTAAAAAGCACGTACACAGCAAAGCCTATGTCACAGCTTAGTTTGATTCCCACTTCTGTACGAAGCAAAATCCCAGTATTTATGTACGCTTATAGACTATTCAAAGTATTTGAATACATACATGTTTTGCTTCCGACTGTGAATGGAAGCCTAATAACAGTAATTTACCATCACATAACCATTCTACTCTTCCACTGATGGATTTGCATGGTTTCAAAGGCAATTACCTGGTATTTAGAAAAACAAATCATTGTACGATTATATAAAAATGGGAGTGGCATACATTTTTTAAGAGTCATCCATATTTGAATTAATTGAGAATAAAACCCTGAACTATTTGCACTAATGTCTGAGATACCTGACAAGATATAGATCTTCAATCCTAAAATTATACAGTAGGTAAGCAACTAATGTTGTGTCTTTTCTAGACCCAAAAGCTATGAGGCTTTGTTCTCGTTTTAAATGAATTGTTCCACCTTGTGCTGGCATTTCATAAGACACGACAAGTTCTAACAAGTGAGCACTGAAGGTACACGAATGTGCTGTTATGAACACCTTGCTAACCATTGCAGTACAAACGCCAACGTCCAGCCCATTTAATGATTTAAAAACATGCCTGCAAAACTGTCTTTTAAATTGTACTATACATTTCCAATATACAGAAGACTGCACTCCACTTTAGACATTAAACCAATTGTGAAGATACAATATAGAAAAACTACAGCTCTCCCGCTTCATATTTTAAGCACTGCCACAAGATCCTTATGCGAGCGGCCGGAGTGCAGTAAATGTAATTCGAATGTGCTGCTTCCAACAGAAAAGGCGTTGTCAATACTTGAAATAAACCTTTTAAATTCTTGTTTATGTTCTCGTCAGTGAGACTCACGCTAGTCTTTACTAGCTGAAACTGCCCACTTGTTTTGCTGCATCAGGGGACTCTTTTCAAAGGCGCTTATGTTAATCTGGTTACATTCTTACTTCGCTGCACCGGAATAGCCTCGGCGCTCTGGGCTCCTCACACATGATCGCAGGGTGCCGGTTAGCGCGGCCCGCCGAGGCCGGGGGTCTGTGCTGACAGCTGCTGTGTCATGCTAGCTCAGGGAGCTCCTGTTGCTATGGAGAAGCGCTGCACTCGTTCTCAAAGGCAGCACAGAGCGACGGAGGAGTGTAAGCACAGCAGCGCTGGAGGAGAGCAAGCACACTGCAGCGCCGTGTGGCTGAGGGGTGAGGGCAGACGGGGCAACGGGAGTGTGCTTTCTCCCTCGATAAATACTGTTCCTTCAGGCCAAAAATCGAAGGAATCTGGCCAAGTGGCCTATTAATGTTTAAACTCCAGTCAGCAGCAGGTCCTGTCCTACTGGGCCCCACTTTAATCAAATGTAGGCAGGCACACACTTATCTTAGTGTAGTAAGTACACAAATCTGTACGCATGCAAGTTTTTTTAAATGTTTGTAGATAACACGACTGTAAATACAGTTTTTAGAGTTATTTTTATAAACATTCATTACTGGATTTGTAAGAAATGAGATCCTGTTTTAACATGTTTTATGGAAATCCTTTGTTTGTTGGTTAGGTGGAGGTGTAGAATTCCTACCAGGCACGCAGGGATCACGGCTGCAATTATTAGTCAATGCCCACATTTTTAAAGCCAATTCGGTGAAGCTGAATGTGTGACACTACGTCTGGCTGTTTGTGGAGAACTTGTTGACTCGGGAGACACGGGAATGTCATTTCCTTCGGAGTGACAAACACAAATGTTTAGTCACTATGCTGTGAGAGACCAAGTTCTAAAAACCAGGAAGGTGGTTCTAGAATCGTATCGAAATGTCTTTTTATCCTTGGCAATGTCACTCTTACATTAGGGAAAACCTGTCTGACTGCATTGTTGGCTTCTACAAGAAGGAAGAAAGATTATAATCCTTTGCATGAACAATGGTTATTTGTGGAAAAGGAAAGGCAAGACGTTTAGATATCACTTGTTTTTCGATTATTGACAATATTTTTTGCAATGACTCTACCTGACACAAAATAAAAGACACAAAATATAGGTTTATATTTTTAGCTTTAAGAACTGAAATAGCTCTTCAGTCCAGTTCTGTGGGTTTAAAACCTTCTGTTTGTGCTGTGCTTGAAAGTAATGTGGACATTGCGTGGGATTAGTTTTTAGGATTTTGAGCAGAAAAAATAAAAAATGCTGAATCACTCTGACAAAGGAATTATCTGGAGTGAGGAAAATGTTTACAAACTGGAACATAACAGATCAGAAGCAGCATGGCTCTATCATGAGACTGGCCTCTAGCCTACCCAAACCAAACCACTCCGGTGTAAGGACTCAGACAAAAGAATATTCAGACTATTCAAGGAACAAACACCTTGTGAATTTCTGAAATGCAAACTTAATAGACTTAATAAACTGAAATGTAATAGAAATTCAGTTGTCTGGGTTTCTTTGCTATTAAAAACGTGCATCAAGCCCTCCACCGCAGCACTGTAAACAGAAGACAAATCCCATATGTGTGTGATTGTAACTGGTCGGGATTGTGCAGCCCAGTATTTTTCCATTGTCTGGGAGTAGCCGTCGAGAGGGAGGGCTCTCGGCACTGGAGCAGGGCTCATCTTGTTTCACTACTTAAAAATGTATCACGTTAATTATTGCCATGGCAGCTGGAGGAGCAACTCACTTCATGGACTGTGCAGTAATTACACACCAAAAAAAGAAAATGCATTTCATATTCGTGAATAAATGCACCCTTGCCTTATTAATTGTTTAAAAGTTAATTCGGAACTGCTTAATGCACCCTAATTCAGGGTTTGAACAATACATGAAACACTGTGCCCTGTTGAAACTCCTGAAGCACAATTACTCTTGTATTGTGATTAATCTTTTTTTCCCCCGGGATGATTGTCATATGCAGTAGATGATCTTTTGGGTTCCAGATATCTTGTGCACAGTTAACCATGAAAAAAACCAAAAACAAATAATTTTGTTCAAACTTCTTTAACCTTTAAAAGTGGAAAAAGTACTTTTGACTCTCTTGGGTAAATGCTTTAGGTTTCCCAGTATAAAAGTAAAGTTAAAAACCTGTTATTACACTACTTAGCTGATTTTACCAAGATGAAATCTACCCACAAAATAAGGGTCATTAAAGGTGGACTGAGTTTAAATTAACGACCGGTAAATTCAACCATAACATTAGATTTTCAGTTGAAAACCACAAAATGCTAAGCGAAAAAAATCAGCCTCTTTATATTTATTTATTTATTTATTTTCCCCAAACATTATCTAGAAGAAAAATCAAACACTTAAAACAAACAAAAACAAGGAGCTTAAAATTGATAACACATGGATTTGTAACACTACCGTACACCACAGGACAGGGGTTAATATTAAAACTGCCCTGCGAGTCCTGTGGGTGTGTTGGAGGTCAAAGAGTTAAATGTTTACAAACACAAAGCTGCAGCGAACAGGCTGACGGAGCCGCTGCCCCACCAATGAGAGCGCCAGGAGCTCCAGGCCTCCCTCCCTCAGAGGTCATCGAGTCCACAGTGGTGTGGTTTAACCAGCTCCAGAACAGGATGTGAACTACGCAAATCATAGACTATTCCATTCCCTCACGGGGTTTAAAGAGTTGGGCGTGTGGGTCTTATCTTTTAAAAGGCACACAGCTTGTTTTCTTAGAGTAAGTTTACAAGTTTCTGGACTTTTCAGTAAGCAAGTGCTTTATTGATCCAAAAGGACAGTTTAGAAGTGTATTTGTGAAATATATAAGCATTAAGCTTTAGCCTGAATCTGCCTTTTTACAAGAAGCCAACACACATATTGGGGTACAAATGTACAGTGTCAAAAAGCATTCACAATGTGTATGAAATTAAACATCCTGTGGAGAATCTGGGCTCTCTAAAGCAGGATTGACTCTACAGAGGATCCTAGACGACAGACACAAACACACACACACACAGAGCCGTCTTACAAGACCTTGCCCTGCGGTGCGTTTATCCTTAGAGTGGGCTAATGCGACATCTTTTACCTTTAACCCAAATACTATCTGGGGAACCTCCCTCTCTAACCCAGTGCCTGAAGAACAACTGCGTCGATTATGAAACATGATCATTCCCAGCGACACTCCAAGACCGGGGGGGAAGGGAGGAGGGCCCGAACACAAACCAACTGCAGTGTGCTGTATGTAGTTGCATACTTTAGTTTAAAGGGACCTTTTTTCCTCGTTCCTTGTTGCTTTGGAGTCGTAGCCAGGAAATTAGATGGGTCTGTCCCACTGAGGACTCCATACATCATGTCATCTGTCAGGTCTGATGAAATGGTCCCATGCACACATAAAACATACCTGTACATGCACACAACATGCATCCAGGTGTTGAAATCTGCATTCCCAGAACCTACCTAAGTATAGCTGGAGGTCCTGGCCAAATTCCTTACCCTTGACTGGACACTAGCTATGCACTGGACACTTCTGTAAGCAGGTCAGGGCAAAAATAGCTCCTTTAAAGCTTCTCTATAGATACATTCACAGAGCTCTGTTCATACGCCCATCTTGTGTTGCCATTTAATATTCTGTTATAATGCACTCTCTTTAAAGGCAGCACTATTGCAGAGCTGGAACTCAGAGAGACTACATTCAATAATTATTTTGGTAGCATTGAACTCAAAACTGAACAGAACTCAGTGGCCGAACACTTTGCGATGCAAATGTTTGTATTTTAGTTTCTAGTCACGTACATTCTGGCATCATATTTTCTGTAGATGTGCAATCTCCATAAATCCAAATAAGGCAGATAAGAACACCCAGCATGACACATGGAAAATACAATCTTGTCTTTGGCACCCAGTTTAATTGCTCAGCGCAGGTTTACTCAGCGCATATGCAAACAGATTGATCCGGGATCATGTTCAATAGAAACAGATTCAGGAAAGGGTAACAAGATATTTCAAGCTTCCTGCAGTGTTTCAGTAATGCGTTGGATGAGCGTGATGTTTAGGGAAGGAAAATTAAGAAAAACAAATCACTTGAAGATTTGCCAAGGAAAAAAATCGAATCTGAGAATGAAAGACAGACAAGTAGAAAGAACTTGTGCGCAGCAGCTGTAGCAGATCTCAGTGTAACACATCCTGCATCCCCTTTTGTAGGTTGCTCAGTAAGGAACTATATAAACAAAACTCTGAGGATGGATAAAAACCAAGAGAGGCACTACAGTCGTCAGCATGAAGCAAGAAAGGCTGGGATCGCAGCGAGCAGAAACCCGACACCCCCTCTCAGAGTGACGGAGGAGAGCCCGGCCCCTCGTAGCTGCCGTCAGGTCTCAGATTGGATTATTTCTGTTGAGCCGATGCGCTGACAACACTGACCAAACACTAACTCGAGGTTAGCCGAGTGTCTAGAGAACGCCAATGCAAGACGGGTAAAGCCAACGAGCCATGTATGGGGAAAGTTCAATTTGTGCTGCTTGTAAATTTCCCATATAAAGTGAAGGCATCCTATTGTCTCTGCTAATAATTAAAGCCATGCACTGTCAAATAAACAGAGCCCACAGAACCACTGCCACAATAGGCACAAGCATTATAACTGCTGAGCACAGCGTATGAACTCTGCCTCCCCCCCATCTTCTTTTGGATAATTATCCCAGGCATTCATCTTATTTCAGGGACTGATTGATTAACACATTCACATTTTCCCGTCTTTCCTTCATTTAATCAGCTGACTTTCTTGAACATATAATGTATCTATTTCACTCACATATTGCAAGATATAGATATTCATAAATAAGCAATTCAACGCAAGAATGGGTTAATGCAAATTCAAGTAAAGCAGGTTTTTTCCTGCCAGCGTTGAACGTCACAGTTTCCTGAAACTAAAGCCCAGAAAGGAACTGTGCTGAGTGTGGTGCCCTGCTTAACTATTCACTCATTCACTCACAGCCCTGTCTGTGGTATCAAGTATTCCAGCGTTGCCCCAGTGGCTCATGGGAAAATCCACGAGCACGAGCTCCTGTCTAGTTAGAGCGCAGCAGGGCAGCCGAGGACCCGGGCGCTACGTTGCTGTAAAACCTCAGTGTGACTGTGGAGGAGAGTGGCAGGTTTAGGGTCAGCTGGACCAGTCCCAGTCCACCAAAAGTCACTTTGACAGAAGTTGGGACTTAAAGACCCTGGGCACAACCCTGGCCCAGCCCTTTCTTTAGACCTCAGACACAACGTCATTTTAATTTCCATTGCAGTCGATTCAGTTTTATTGGTTTACAAATGTAAACAGAAGTACAGCACATGCTCCATGTGTGTCTGGTCTTGAATCCAGCTCCGTCCAGGACACTCGAGCACATTCGCCCTGGTCTCTGCCAAGTAATACCTAATTATAAATTAATGTATCCTTTAGTGACGGGGTTTCCAGTTAGTGTGGGCCCACCCATCACTGCTGGCTTGATTACTGAATCATCGGTTAAGAATCTTAAAGATGGCTTTTCATTCACGTTTCTCCGAGAACATACGAATATGTTCCTTGAAAATAGGGAGGTAACTACACAGCAGTACTCCTTCTTTTAACTTACAAAAGATCTGTTACACAATCACAATCTCCTCTCCCACGAGTACAGCCTAACCTTGGCAAAGCTCCCTGCACTGGTGCTTAGTAATGCAGTATAAAGTCTGTGTGACCATCCCAGCATTAAAAAAACATGCTCAGTTTAATTTGCTGCTTTTTCATTTTGTACTGTCATCAGAACCTTTGATTCATAAACCTATTTTACTTTTTATATAATTGGAAAAGGGAAAAAAAAAACACCTCATTAAATTTCATTAGGCCAATCTGACATCTACCATAACAGGGAAATCCTAGACTCTAATCATCTGGAAAGAGATATTTGAGTTGGACCATGTTGAAGAGGCAATTGAATTAAGTCTTTACGGTTCATTAAAACACTACTGTCATGATTGTCAAAACCTTCGCAAAATCCAATTATATCTGTGTGTTGTGCAATTCGGTCTTCAGGCTGCTTGACCCCAATTAAGAGAGTGATTTTTACGGTTTAGTTTTTAGTTAAGCATTAAATTAAAACTGAAATTAATTTTCTAACCACGGAGTAAGATCAGAGAAATCGGTCTCGAACAGTGGGCCCTTTGGAGACCGGACGAATACGAGTAAAATTTGGAAAAGATCACAACCCACAAGACCAGGGTTTGGACAAAGCTGTATATTTTTTTCACCCCCTTAAATTCCTAATTTCGGTCTCACCTTCCCAATTATACGTTAAATGCAAGAATGTCAATTTTAACTTCACACCAGTCACGGCAACCAACTTCAAACAGGGTTGCCATTTATATCCTTTCATCTCAGTAGATTGTAAATGTTTAAATAGTGTGATCTTACTGGATAATTTTTGCCAGCATATCTTTAAAATACATTTTGGTGAAAAAGTAGGAACAAACAAATAATCAGACCGAATGCATAGCTGCAGTTTGTTCACATGTGGTCTTTGGGTCTTGCAATATCTAAACAGGACAAACTGTGTGTATCACGTCAGTTGGCTCAAGAACCTGAAATTGTGAGTTCTTGCTTTATCCCCCCCCCCCCCCAAAGCTTGCGGATCAAACATTGTTGTGATCCAGAGATCGGGGCTAACAACACTCTAGCCCCCTGCAGTTTGATGGATGGTGTAAAATCAAGGTAATGAAAGTCACTGTACTAATGAGCAAGGTCTTATCCTCAGAGTGGAAGTAATACACAAGGGCTCTGAGCTTTCCTTTCACATTTAGAACAAAGTACAGTAAAAGGCCACCTGCCAAAACTGCTACTGGATGGCTTTGTGAGCGATTAGACAATCACAACGCAGTTCCAGGGCTGAGACCGAGTTCAACGCCAGTGAAGACACCCTGTGATCGCCGTATACAAGCAAAATACCTAAAAGTGATGAATTCATGTCATTTTAATATGGTCTACAGACTTGTGCGTTATGAAATCGCCAAGATGAATGATAATAATGAACGCTTGGCTGCTCTCAGTCTTTGCCAGGTGACCAGGGTTATCTTCTGGGAGAATTATACAATTGTCGTACAGGCCAAAGAGTATGAGGAAGTGTTCAGCTATTAAATATGTAAATGCATTAGTCGCCCAAGTATAAACACAATGTAAAGGAAACAAGCAGGGGGATCGTATTGTTTTAACTTACCCAGCTACCCCCATCTGCGCGCACACACACACACACAATTTGTCTGGGCTGCATCTTTCATAGCAGGCGTGTTTGGTTTCAGGTGAGATAAGCAGGACACAAAGGAATCCTCATTAGCATTGTCACTGTGGGTTTTTCCATCACAAAGCCGAACCGCTCATTTTGTGTGCCAAACGCCACACATGACCTCCCTTAAAGACGTGACACCGGCCACAGATTCAAAGCCTGTCCATTTATTTCCACCAAGGACACGAGCGATTAGGTGCTCTGCATTACACAACGGTGCTTAATCCGTTTACATTATAGCCTGCTATCACAACCAAAACAATGGAGAGACTACTTGAGAAAAAGTCAAGGATTAATTCCTTGCAAGGACTGAACTACAGAGCACGTCCGCATCAGTGAACAGGATGTTGCTCATGTTGGTAGAAATCATACTAACAATTTCTAATGTATCAATGAGTGCCATTCGGTGATTAAGTAATGTGATTCCATTTCTAGTTTTTTTTTTTTATCTTTATATCGAATATCTTCATTGTCTCCCTTTTTGCAATGTAAACGACTCATTACAGAACAATCACTGTAAGATACTGATGTATTCACGGTACTGGCTATTTATTGAACCCAGCGCTAATAAAAATTAAATAAAATGCACAATGGGATAGTGAGATTTTAGGACACAGGCATGTATCCACTTGGAATATGTCACAAAGTATTTTACACCACAACCCCTGCCCTGCTTCCCCTAAGCATCACAATCCTTCAATAAAAGAGTGATCATCCCACCATAAGTGCCTTTTGACAAAAAAAAAGTCACACAAATTCTGTGTAAATGATGTTTTCTGAACGAAACATCTGTATCCAATGTAGCACATAAGCCAGGAGACCTGTGATGTAACAGCAAGCAGCGCCAACAGAAACTAGAGGTAGCAAGCAAACGCAAAACCACCCAGCGCTTTCATCAGCCTCTCCGTGAGACACTGCTGAAGAAAGAAGAAACTGAAACGAGGGGGTGGGATAGGCAATGACATACAAAGAACCACAGCCCTAACCAAACTGAAAACCAGATTCAGACATGCTGCACGACATCCCAGTCCCCTCTAGAATAAAAACTCTTATTCTAACAGGAACCATGTTTGTACTTTCACTAAAATGCTGCAGACCAGATTCAGGATGTTGGACCATTTTGACCATTTCTGTGCCATAATGTTTAACTGTTTAAGAGGTTTTTTTTTAAGTTTTTTTTAATGGTGGCTTTATACTTACAAATACAGAGCTTCCCCCCCCCACTTTAAAATCCAATATAAAAGAAAAGGAGAAATGTAGCACCGCCCGGAGAATTGGGCGACACTGTGTGATGTAGCTTCACATCTTGTTCTGCCAATAACATTACTGGAAAACCACACTTATGACTGGACACTGGTTTCCTGTAGCAAAAAAGGTGTCTTTTCTCAGAAGATGTGGATCCTTAAGACACTTTTAAATCTGTTTGTTTATGAATTTAATGTATGGTTTAGAAAAAAAGTATCAAAATCCTATTGGTGGGTTTGACGACATTCACATAAGAGCTGATTGTAATATTTAGTTTTTTACCTAACTAAATACAAATACAACATTAAGCCTAAACAGAGAAAATACTACCTGCCTGAACTTGCTGGACAACTAACCAGTATTTCGTATCAAAACTACACTATTTCTGTAGTATTTGTAAAATCCTGGAGATATACAATATACTTACAATATACGTACACTATACTTTTAAAAGCCTTTTTGGCAGAAAGCTAATCAGGCTACAACAAACTGAAAATCTCAGGCTTTTCAGATTAATATGTAATTGACAAACTTTATTATTAAAACGCACATTCAAAATAAAATAATGTATATTGTATCCTACAATATTTCCAGACCTGGATAAGTTCATCTTCCATCCTAGTAAAACTATGCTGACCCATCAGCGATGCATGACCGGTGGGCTGTGGTTCACCGGGCTGCACACGCGTCACTCAGCCGGAGCCGGAGCCCGCAGCCCGGCCGCGCCAAGCCCTCGTTTTGGGAAAGTAGCCGTTTAGATTTGATACCGAGGGTCGCACATTTAAACTCCGCGATTTTCCACTTATATCCAGACTATAACTATATTTAAATGCCAGCATGCGTTTGACAACAGACAGCGCCGGGTCTGGGACGCATGTGGCGGAAACCCCTGGGCTGCCGGACCGGCGACACATGCAAATCTACAGCGCAAGTACAATTATTACTCACCACAGAAAGGCACTACACACAGCAGCACATACTCGGACACGATGTGTAATTACCTTGCCGCCTGATTCCATGTTGGCTGGTAGACGCGATGTCCTCTTAACAAATAAAACTCAAAAAGCCCCCTCTCAGAGTTACTTAAATTAACAAGTTATTTAAAAATATGAATATTAAATATATATAATGTTCTTAAAAGTCCCAATTCACAATTGGTGACACGATGCCTCCGTCTGCCAGCGCTCCACTCAGGTCTGAGCGGCTCGGGCGGCAGGAGCCGGTTATCATCCCGGGCCCACACCGCACTGCACGCTGATTGGCCGGCTCGGGGGGCTCAGTCGATGCTGATTGGCTGTCCCGGGCGGACTGGAGGTGTGCGAGGAGGCCTGCGCGTCCTCCGGCGCTCTGATTGGCTGTCGATCGCTCGACGGATGACGACACCGAGAGTGAGTCGGCGGGGCGATTCCGGAGACAGAAAGGGGAGGCTCGCAGACCCGGCGCGGCCATGGGGGACGTGCAGCCCGACACCCGCCGCCTCACTCACCCCCAGTGAATCCCAGGGAAAATCTGTGAATGATCTATTCATATGGATTTCCCCGAATTCTTTCATCTGTAGCTACTTTTCTTAAGAACTAAAACCAAACCAAACCATAATAATGATACTTAATAACAACAGTAATTACTATTCATGAATATGATTTATAGTCTACTAAAAAAAGTAATAAAGTACATTTGTTTCCACTTTTCCGATCGTGCCCACTTTTGCCCACATTGTCCACGGCGGCTCGGATGCGACTGTGCAAAGCAAACCCCCCGGCAGACAATAAAACAAAGTGCTTCAGTAATGAATGCGATACAGAATATTGTAGAGCCCATAAGGTAGGACTGCTGCTTCTTCAGTAGTTTAAGTTCCGTGATGTGATTAATATATAGACAGAGGTTGTTGTTTTTTGGCAATGGACCATGTCTTTAATTACACAGGGCAGGTCTGCTGCAGGCAAATTGATGCCAGGGTGAATAAAACAGTCTGCCGGTCTGCCTCAGTGGAAGAGCAGGGTGTGTTTGCAGATACATAAATAGATACATTATTGCTCTAATTTAAAGCTATAACCGGTGTCTTTTTATACTCCTCTTGATAGTACAGTCTGATTATTATTAATAATAATATGATTATGATTTAAGAATAGAAATACTTGCAGATATTCAATAATATTATTACACAAACCATTTTTAAAATTGTAGCACAACATGTAATTTGTATTGATTCATGCCGAACAATAAGCGGTGAATTAGGACACACTATTCCACTGTGACCTGAGGACGTTTGTTTTCAGAACATGTCATACTATCAACACTTTGAAAAGCGCCCTATATCTTTTATTTACACAATGCATTTACACATAATGTACTTCATGTGTGCAGTTCTGACAATGTATATCATGGAAAATGGATGTTAATTTGTGTGGTACTCATTTTAGAGTGCGTGTGTGAATAAAAAAAAGAATTCATAAGAATTGAAACCTATTGCAAACCTTAAGTTTTAAGATGTGTACTTGTAGAAATGAGTTCATCCAGTAAAGTGCTGTTGTGCACAGTTTCATACTCTTTGGTTTTGTCCAGATTGCCTTAAGTCATGATGTTGGTACTTAGGTACACTCCACTATTTTAAGTGTACTGGCAAGGAAACATATATAGGTATTTTTATTAAAGAAAACTAGTGTTACTGTGAAAAACATATTGAAGTCCCATTATAGAGGTAACAAATAACGAATTAATCCAAACTAATCTCACCAAGCTTTCATGTAGATATCCTACAGATTTGCTAATCGTCACGTTATTTCTGGCACTTGTGGTTACTGAGCAACGCAAAATATCTGCAGATATTTCAGATATGGTTGAATCCATACACACATGAACCCTATCTTGAAATCCATTATCTAGGTATGCAGTAAATAAACACAATTCCCAAAATATCCAGAGTCTACACTGATACTAAAATGTAGAAAAGATGAGCAGTTATGGTACAGTGATCACAGCATTCATTCCATTTTCCTTTAGTAAATAACAAACAGGGCATGATTAGCTTGCATGTTGCCTTTTTTGAGTGAAAATGCACAGCAAGGAGGATGTAAAATAGTCATAAAACACAATAAAGTACCTAGACATTAGGCAGATATTAGAACATGGAACGCAGCCAGATGTGGCTTTTGTTATTATGGTAAAACAAAAGGAAAATCAGGGGAAGGGTTGGTCTTTCCCAATGGACAAAACTATTTGTATTCAGGGCTTCAAACTGCAGTGGGAATTGTTTCTACTGAATCTCTAAAACAAATAAACAGTAAATACCAATGCATACGCACTGTACAGACTTCCTACAGTGTCTGAAGTGAGGATTCGAGCTGCATGCCTACGGAAACCCTGCACCAGTCCCTCTCCATCCACGCCCTAAAGATGACAACATGATTACCAAATATTTGCAAGTCGTCGGAGGATCAAAGCAGACGTGTATCAAAGTCACCTCGTTACCCAGCACAGAATACAGGTAGTTTATATAATGCAGAATGAAAACTAATAGATAAATATGTGCCTGACCTGCAGAACAGAAGGGTCCGAGGTGACAATCAATACTGTGTCAATAGTAACGAAGACTAAGAGATAAAAAGACAGAGACACAGAGGGTATAACCTTCTGCAGTACCCTGTATGGAGGAGGCACATATATAAATTAGTGCATAATGTTTCAGTACTCACTTGCTATAGTATTGATAGTTTCCTTTTTTTAATTAGTTGATTGAGTTTCAATTTGGCAACATAAGGACAGGCAGAAAACATGTTTGTAATGTAAAAATTGTATCATGTTATAATATTTTATATTCAGCAAAATGTGGAAGAAACTGCCCACTTATCCTAAAAAATATGTTTTATTAGAAAACATATACTACTACTAGAACTGCTACTACTATTACTACTACTATTACAGCTACTACTACTACTCAGTTTAATCAACTTTGTGAGTAGGATCCTACATGGACCAGGACTCTGTACTGATTCTGGTTCTCTCTCTCTCTCTCTCTCTCTCTCTCTCTCTCTCTCTCTCTCTCTCTCTCTCTCAATCACACCAACGCTGACACAAAAAAGATGTCTGTCCCGAGACTGGTGTCTGCATAATTCATAGGCAGGTTATGACAGGCTCTTACAGATAAAAGCTGTTTCCTTCAGGGCTATCTCTAAAACCATGCAGAGCTCAATATATATATATAGAACTAAAGCAATCCGAAAAGGGGATTTCAGTCTTGCCCTGCTTGTGTGTTAAAGCGCACATGTCCTAAGCCAAATTGTGTCCTTATGTATTCACACTTACTTTGAAAACACAATATACATCCCCATGTATATTGACAGCACAGCAAATAAAGGAACTCTCTGACATTTGTCATCCCCAGAAAAATGATAAATCTGTTGTTGTTGTTGTTGTTTTTGTTGTTGATTTACTTTCTTATAAGAATACCGTCTAAGGGCAAGTTCCTTGTGACACAAACCCAACAAGAGTATTTATGGTAATTCACTCAAATGATTTCTGAAAGACATCAATTCTGCTGTTCATTACAACACTGCTTTGTTCTGCTTTCTGTGGGCAGGTTCAATTGTTTGTGTGACTGTGCTGGGAATCTTAATTCAAATACAAAATAAACACAAATCCTACATTACAATATTAGCTTTGTTTCACGCTTATTCAATTTTGTATACTTCATCTAATGAAAGTGTGGAGCAAGTTTTAATGGAGCTAGTTACTGCACCTCGGTGCTGATCATTCATTTTAATGGATATTCTCTTGTCTCACTATCTCTATAATTATATTATGTCAGTAAATTTGTTTATACCAGGAGCATTGAGAATACTCCAGAGTGTGCTTAAAAGTGTAGAGTTCAGAAAAGGATATCAGTCTTCTTCTTAGAACGTCACAGTGTTAAGAGTGAAACGACATGGAGATCTCTGGAAGGGATACAAAGACTCTCACATATTCTTTACTCAATTCCTCACTCTTACATGGTTACAGAGTTAAGGTTTACTCTGTAAATAACTGTCATGGCAGCTAAATTAAAACAAAATGATTTCTGAGGACAAGGGAGACCAAATATTTGGCTACAATAAACAATTTGCCATTGGGAGTTCATTGGTGGTTCCTCTGGCCACAACACAGTCCCAGTCCCAGAGAATGCATTACAGCACTACTGTTTTGTAAAGGATCTGAAAGGAACAATGTCCTCTCCATACCCACCATTTAAACGTGAGATTTCAGCACTTTTATTACTTTCCCTGTCTGATCTTCGCTTCCTAAGTGAGACACACTTTAATGATGTCTCTAGACATGACACGTTCCTTCCCACAGCTTTACACACTTTCTAGCAATCTGTTGACCTCTAACGAGACACTTCTGTCAAAATTTATGCCACTGGCTGCCCAGGTTGAAAGCCGATTAATGGTGTATTATTATTATTATTATTATTATTTCATTTTTTATTTCTTGGCAGACGCCCTTATCCAGGGCAACTTACAACATATGTGCAAAAATACAGTTAAGTACAAGGCATCAATCATTACAAATTCAATTTAGCTAAAACATAGCAATTCAAAATAATACATTACACAAATTCCAATTTACTATTTACACAAGTACAGTAATTGAGGTCCTACATCCTGGACGGTGAAAACTAAGTGCTTGGTGTAAAATATAGAGCAGCAGTTTTTACCCTCAACTACTGATATAAAGTGTGCTATTCCCCCCTTTAATCCAGCTCCTGCCCATTGCATCACGTCTATCTCAACAGATGACTTCTGCTTCAGTCTCTCGTCCCTGACTGTTCCCCCTCCCCCTCCTTCTGCCTTGCCATCCCCCGGTCTATCCTTTGTTCCTTTGTATCACTCTCCCTGACCCTAGAATGCCAGGCACTCTAATTTTTTGTCTCTCTTCCTCCCTTCCTCAATACCTCAGCTCAAACACTCTCTCTATAGGTGTGCCCCAGGGACCAATGCTAGGACCCCTTCTTTTCTTTTCACTCTCTGGATTCTCCTATTTCCACCTGCAGCCTCACATATCAATTTTACAACAAGTACTGCTCACATCTCCCGCTCTTTCCCATCGCATTGACATCTATTGGATCACCTTGAAACTGTTTTCACCAGTACAAGACATTGCTTTAAACTTTCCACCAAGGAAGTCTCACTCTTCTTAAAACAATTCCTACTTTTACATAATAGGTATTGAAGTGTTCTGGAATCCTGCAGCTCCCTTAATATAGTTGCACTTTTAGTTTTAACACCTGCTTTATAAAATGACCTTGACTTGAATTGAAACAGACAAAACCTCTGTTATAAGCTACAATGTACGCCTCAAAGCTAGGACGAAAACAAATGTCTGCACACATCTGCTGCTCTCGCCACAGGTAAAAGGGCTGTGAAAAAAGACGCCACAGCATGTCTTCAGTTAATCTCTCATCCCCCACCCTGCCTCTCTGCAATGTGAATCACAGACCACACATGCAGACAGATACAGCTTCCTGACTTAGTGCTTCAGGACGTGTTTTCAGTGACACTGGTCCACTTCTCGTTTAGCATAATGTCTAACCACTGAAGTCAGTGGGGTTGCGACCGTATGTTAAAGTGGTTCGTGACTTTCTTAAAAAAACTCTGATAACTTTGGCCTACTTCTGATGATACATGGTAATCTCTATTTTCACTTTAGAGCTGTAAAGAGGGCGTGGCAACCAATGTTTTATGTTGATTTCAATCACAGTGTAAGTAATAACATGATAATGAACTCACACTCTGAAGGCAAATTAAACAAACTGCGCAAAACCAACTCAATAAAAAGAGGGGAAAATGCTCCCTCCTGCTTTAAATATTTATCTTATTTCTCCTAATTATTTGTATTAACTGTGGTGTAATTTAATAAGAAAACAAAACTAAGAGGTGTATTCTTAAGAAAGCAGTATTGATATGAGTAGAATGGTTCTTACATTAATTAATATAATTTTGTTCTAGTGGTATAGTATGTGTGATTGTTACATTCAGATAATGTTTTTTTCATTTAGCTGAGTATTGCCTTGTATTGTATTGAAGAGCAGATCTGTGCATTGTCAAAACCCGTTGCCACCTTCTTAGTTGTATTGCATTTATTACCTTAATCTCAACAGAATACATATATGTATTATTTCTACCAAGTATTTATATATAATTATTATATTTATACTTAAGTGATATAACCTACCTTTCCGGTGAAGGGTTGAGACTGAAAGAGAAATCCCCCAAATAGAAGATAATTCATAGAAGGAAGCCATTATGCTATCTGTTTGTATAATATGTGTCTTACTTTAGTACTGGAGGATTTAGCCTTGAATTGCACAGCAATTTCTCCAAAATATGGCGTGACTCCTGTAATTCTATACAGCACAATGCATAACAATTCATTATTGACATGTAGTACTTGAAACGTGTAAGGAAATTGTAGCTCTAAGTACCATAACTGGCCCTGAAAAACAAGTTAAAGGAACAGATTAAGTTGTTTACATTTTCCGTGTATTTATGAATATCATTTCCTTTCCGTAGCCAGTGCTGTTATGGATGTTTTTCAATGGATTTCAAGTGAATCATTATGTACTGTTGCACATAATATATACATATTTTTAACATTAATATTTTTGTGCAACATGATCTATTTTCTACCTTAATGTAAAGGGTGTAAACCAGCAACATTTCCTGTACCATAAATATCCAATCGTAGAGTGACACAATATCAGTGCAACAAACTGTGTAAATTCAGATTTTGTAGGAGATGCTTTGAATTTTCAAACCAATCTGCAAATGACACTCATTTTCACACCTTACTATATGATCAGTCTCTTGCTTTTAATATTTCTTACAGAAACTCAGGAGCTGCTCTCCCTCCGGAATAAAAAATCCCCCCGGAAAGTGCATTACAGTAAGAAAAATGCAATGTGACTTTCTGATACAGAACAATCCTCTGCATTCCAGGCCCACTGGTCTCCCTTTGCACGTATGCACCCGCCACTCTCTAATTCGCTCAAAGTAAACTGGCGGAGGCCATGTGACTACAGTGCCGGGCTAGCGTTAACCTGCACGTACTCAATGAACTGATCTCATTCAGTGTCCTTTGTCTTGCTAATGCCATGCTATAATTCCGAGGCAGAGGGCTGTGAACACACAGCTGTTGTGTTTTCCCACTGCAAGCTCAGCATCCCGAACATCAGGCGACTTGTCATCGCGATGCAATTTGCAGGCAAGGCCGGGGAAGCTGGTATTGCCGATCTTACTGGAGCTGAAAACCTCTCATTAATGTCAATATGGTATCCTGCTATTATGGAGTTTAACAGCTCAATGATAAAAGAAGAGCGAAAAAAGCTTCACATGCAAGCTCAACTAACAGCCGAGACTTTCACCAGTGACAATACAATCTACGTGGAAAACTCATTCTGCAGTGGAGTATAGAATTAACGTAGGTTACCATTTATTGCTGTATCTAACTCTCTCTAACTGCTACCTTTTGATGTATAGAACGATCACTTAATCTTAATATATTCCAACTCAAATATTATCCTTCTTTATAACATGTACAATGTGTGCTATGTGACAACAGTGACAGTAAAACTATGTCAAGACTGTTGTCACATGATCTTCTATGGGTTGCATTGATACATTGCCTTTCAGCGTCAGATCTGTGTGCTCCTTCAAATATCCGTGCACCAGCCTGGGCGACTGTGTATGTGATCAAATCCAGTCCGATTTCTTGTGTAACAAAGTAAAACACTACAGCGTGACAGCTAAAGCTCCTCTGTGTTGGCTTAAGGCAGAAAATAGTTTGAAATCAGCAGCTGGACAGCAAGGAAATAAACAGTGTCCATCCCACGGCACTATATATAAACCGGGCTGGTGTGCGTGTGGATGCGAGGTCTACGATGAGGATTTTGTGATTAGTGGCCCAGTCACATGTCGCTTTCGCTCATTCTCTTACTTGTTATGCTCTTAAAGGTGCAGTGTTGGTGATGTTGATGTGTCAAGGAAAACAACTTCTGGGCTTTAGGTTGCACAGCCCCCCCGCCCCAGCTGATCAGCTTACTATTGGGTCTGACAGAGGGGATTTAGAAACGCTAGATTCCTGTGCATGGTATAAAATCAAAACCAATTCAGCCGACACACAGTCCAGTCAGGGTTTAGTGACACTGCCTCTCGCTTCACCTCAATTTACAACACAGATAAAGAACTCTGCACTGGACGCCACACTGTCCCACAGCCCCTCGTTTTTAAGATATGGCCTGTATCTTGCACGTGCCTAGCCCTACTTGGATAACCATAAACCCTCTGACCTCAGAACAACAACAAACTGCCTTCTACTATCTGATTTTTAAACACTTAACCATTAACCATACCTGTTCCCAGTATTAAAGCTCTAACCAATAGTCAGTGCCATTTCTCTCCGAAGACAAGTTGGTAGTTTGCAGAAAGCTTTTAATATATACTACATATAAATTCTAAATGGGATAATTTATGAATATACTAAGAAAAATAAAATATAAATAACAAATGTTTATGCCTGGTGGAAAATTGATAAAATACTGTTTTTGCTGAGGCATGTGGCCTGGTGAGTAAACAGGCAGCACTGAAATACTGTAGGGTGCTGCTGGAGTCCAAATTGCTTCATTTGTTCCCTGTGACCCCCTTGCCCTGTGGAATAGCCTTCTGCACAGAGCTGGCCTTCTTTAATGCTCGTTTCAAACAGTGGCTGCAAAATTAAGGGGAACCATCTATCAGCGTCAGAAACACATCAACCACAGGACAACAGGAACCTGATTCCCATTGTAGAGGTTTCAGAAATTCTCAGCAGACAAGTTTAATACAAAAACAAAAACACAGTTTAACCCAGAGCTCTTTTCTCACATGAAGAAAGAGAAAAAAATAACTAAATATGTACTTTCTGAGACAGACAATAGATTGCAGGCTTGCAGTCAAGTATCCCCAGAAAGGACCAAGTCCAGACTAATGATTGCTTTATAAACAAAATGAACCAACATGAAACCATTAGCAATATTAAGAATATAAAGAAAATAATGAGTACAATTTCCCACTACACTAGATTGACTCATCTAACACACTGTTCTGTTTTCGGATGCAGTAAAAAAATTGACAGGAAGCAAGAGACTACCTTAAACGTCCATAAACCTTTTGGCATTGTCGCAAACAAGCAGATCAGTTTAGAAACGAAGCTTTATGCTCTTGGAAATACTCTAGACATGAAAATGAATAAGTATATGAAAAAATATCATATTGATACCTTAAAGACAAATTAAACCTGCAGATAATAAAGGTTTCTGTTTTGGTTTGTGTGTTTTCCTATTGGTTATTTTTGCACTTCAGGGCGGCTGTAGTTCACAGTTGTTGTGATCTGGCCAATGAGAAGAGAGCTCACACACACACCCACACACACTGCATCTGCTCGATTTATGCAGGTAAAAGACAAAACCGGAGTCATCCAGAAGTCTCCTGCTGTCCAGACCAATCCCACGGCAGTCGCTGCAGAGGAGCCGCGGGGAGGGGCAAACTGAAGGCATCATCTCCATTGTGCCCGACGCTTTCCGCCCAAACAATGGGTGACTCGTGCTCAGACCTCGTGAGGGCCACTCCCAGCGCCTGTGCAGCGTTTGAGGAAAGTGACATTTGAGAGCAACAACACACTTACTGCAGCAAATACAGAGAGTGGGCAGGAGAACCGTTTGCCCCCTCTCTGTCAAAACGAGTAGAGGACTTGACAAAAAGGCTAGTGTTTGGTGTCATTCTTCTTTCTTATCAAACTGTGTCTCGATTGTAAGCTTTGCATAAGCTTTATTTCTTTTTACTTTATCTGTGTCTTTTTTTTTGTCTGGTTGCACATGTGACTCATGACGACGTATCTAAACCTCATCAGCTGAACACCTGCTCTGTCCTGGGTAACATGCTTTTGTATAAGCAAATCATTTCTGGTAGAGCGCATCAAGCTCTTGCCAAATTCAGATATGAGTAGTAAAGAGGTCTCCGGGTCATAGATCGTGTAAATTAAGGAAAGTCACAACCTTATTACTTGAACAAGTTATTGATTTTACTGCTACGAAATACAGGAAATGGAAATCATGAAGGATTGAATCACAGGTGCAGTTTCTGACACCAAATGAACATTCATAATATTATTAAATGGGTTCATCTACTGGGAAAAATTTTAAGGGTATTTAAAAAAAATATTTAATATTGCTATTCTTCTATTTGGAAAGATGGATATAAAATTAGTGTTGGTTAATCAATGCTGGCAGAAGTGAGTCATTTTAAAACACTAGTCCTTCTAAGAAAGTATGGGGAGTGTGATCAATTGGTATAGTGTATATTGCTTTTGTAGTCAGAATTTAAAGTTCACTTTTCAGTGTGTTTGAAACACATTGCCTGTTCACACAAGCCTGTTCAGCAGTATAATGCAGATTGACTGTATTGTGTAATTACTTCTGGTACAGCTCTTTTCATGTGGAGTAAAGAGGATGTAACACAAGATCGCCAACGAGACAGTGAGAAAGGAAAAAACGTGTGTACACCCCACCCTCACTGCACAGAGCTGGGGGAAAGCGACAGTCAGTGGGACAGGACCCAATAAAAAATGCACGTCTGTGACTGAAGAAAGAGCACAGGGGACACCTGCTTTGTTTAAATATAGCCCCTGGCTCAAGTGTGACACTGTGAGTGTAGCCAGAACCTCACACTACTGCCTCATCTCTTCATTCAACCTGCACAGATGATGGTCACAGGCACCCCCCTGGCCAACTGGCTCCATAGCTGAGGAACCTAGCTATGCCTCTCAGCCTCACCACAAGGCACCGGTGTCTTTCTGATCAAACAAAAGGAAAATAAAACGGGGCTGGGACTCTGACGGTAGGAACAGCAGGAGTGAATTCTCTAGGAAAGTGAGCGAATCCTTCACTTCCTGTAGCAGCAGGAGGAAATGTGACATGACGTCTTAGTGGCGTAGTTCTTTGCGTCTGACTTCAGTTGTTGGTATTGTTTTCATAACTCTCCAAGGTATAAAATTCCTTTCATTTATTTGTTTGTGCACTTCTGGATTACAATTACACAGCATCAAACATTCAGCAAGCGTCAAAGAAATGAAAACGATGAATAGCTGAGAGCTGTTATCACTTCTGTGAACACTGTCAGTAGGTCATGTATGAGTCTGATAACATTTAGCCTGAACTTTGAGTCATAGAGCCGGAGCCAACTTTGCTAACTAACTAACTCACCTAACTAGCCTGGGCCTAGTGGTGGGCAACCTAAATGAATCAGTGGGCCGCATGTCTGGTTGTCAGATAACTGCCTGGGATCACAAGACCCCTTTTACCACAATTACAAGCCACAAATTCATGCTCTACAGCTGGGTATTTGAGTTGGTTTGTTATTGCGTGTAATGTGACCCCCTTTTCTTGTATCACCTTGTCTGGCATTTGTAATCGCTGCTGATCTGTGACTCTGGAGACCTGACACACTTTGTGCTCATTGGTCTTGCTGCCCTTACCTGCAACAGGAAGACAAGTGAGGCATCTTTTAAAAAGTGCACAGTGCTGTACAAGGACACCTGAGCTGTCCTGTCTAAAAAGAATTGAAAACTAAGCCAACAGACATATGATTTCTTTGCCTGGTTTGCACTAAAGAACAGCGTCTACCAAGTAAGACTATATCGAGACTAAGAAATATCAAGAGGATATTTGGGTTGGTGAGTTGGAACGCAGCTTGATCACCAATCGCTGTATATTTTATTATTTTGTTGGTCATCCTCCCACATCAAGCAATCTTCTCTTCTCTGTCTGATTATTTTATTGCTTTTTATCATGTGTATGTGTAATGGTTGCTTTTAAATTATTATCTAGCTCCCCAGTCTTTTAAAATAGAATTGTGTGCCCCTGTTTAGTATTTTAAATTACCTTCAATGTCTAAATTGTATGTGTCCATTTTACTACTATCAGAGTTGCTGAGAATTGAACATCTGCAGTAATAATAGCCTTAGGTTCTTCAGTACATTTTTAATCCAGTTCTGCGTGGAACACCTTCATTTAAATTAAATGGTTTGGTTTGGAAACAGTCACTTTGTTTTATGAGATTATAGATGTGTGCGTGAGTATGTATATATTTGTTTGGTTATTCACGTTATTTAAAACTTATTCTATTGTGCTGACTTCTCTGTGGCACTATTGACCTGTTACCCTCACACTTGAACTAGTAAATCTCTTGTCTATTTAATGCAAAGTATTCAACCTTTTAAGACATTGTAAGGTCAATATATTAATAGTGTGTCCTGTATGCAGACCTGCAGTCACTGTTGTCCTGCCCAGTTTGAGATCTGTGTAGGAGGTATTGGAGGTCCCTCACCTTCTTGAGGATAGTCATTAGCATAGTCTACATTATTAGAGTACCACGCTTCAACTTGGCATAGTCAGCAGGATTCTGGTCATGCGGATTTCAGTAACTATATTTGGATTGTATACTTTATAATGATGGACAGAGATACAAATTAATCTAACCTTACAACCGTTTTAATGTCCCCACTATGTATGGGAAAATATGTTGGCTCAAAAATTTTAAGGGGATCACATTACATGCAATAACAAACTCAAATACGCAGATATAAAATTAAATTAAATGTATAACTAACACAATCACCTTGTTACACATGTAAGTCAATGACAACGTCTGTGCACTCCTTTCAGTTTTCCTTAGGCTGAATCGGTGTTCAACACACTCATTAAAGCATATATTTAACTAAATCATTGATAGAACAACGTGCTTTCAAATTAAGGATGCAAATACTTGGCAGTCCAATGAACAGGGCAAACACCAAACTTCACAGATGAAACTTTTTGTCTTGTTTTCAAATACAGAATTCTCTAAATAGGGCATTTTTAAAATGTCAGAAATTACATTATTACACCTTGCTATATAATGCATAATTCTGAGACAGTCAAAAGAAAACCGGTAGCAGAAAAGGACAGAGAATAGGGAGGTGCCGCAGACCACACTCACAATCCAAGCAGCATGAAAGGCGACAATACATGCCTTTCATGTCTATTTTTGATAGATATGGCATAATGGGAACTAATGGGCTCTAAAATCCTATGGTATAATAACTGTACAGTATGCCATTGTAATATACTTCTTAATGAGCGGAGGGCACTGGGAGCTGTGAGTCCAAAGTATTACATAACTCTCGGAGAAGCGGAGATCCTGTCTTTCAGTAGATGCACAAATTATCCACACTCCCTCCCCCCACACACACACAACTGCAGATAAACAGAGAAACAGCCACACGCTCAAATATTGGGGAAAAAGAGGTCAAGAAAATGCACAAATAACTGCAACCCCAGATAAGTTATGGAATTACAATATTTCCACTGAAACAAAAGTGTCTTTCTTCCTGTAATTACTAACAAAGGCTCAACTCATTCCTGCGGAGGCACTGTTGGATGCAATAGCAGCCCATTGTCTGGGAAAGATGAAACACCTGCAGATAAGATCGGCAAATTGGCACTGATTTAACTCATTCATTCATTCAATCAAAATATTTTCAGTCAAAATATTATTATATGTATTTGGCTGATACATTTTCAACTTTGTCACATATCGCATTTCCTTGCAACCTTACTCAGAAGCAGTAGTAAAGCAATGCTATTGAACTATCATGTCCAAGTGATACTTTACCTGTGCAATGCAGTGCTGGGTTTATATATGATGTCACATGCAGCACAATTGAAGCAGAAGGGCATTTCATGTATTGCAGTGCCAGTTCTACACAACTCGAATGAAAGGATAGAGATGAGTGCCAAGCATCTTCATTTTTCACCTGGCAACCTATAGTGTATATGTTTCTAATTAAATCATGGCTAATCCCATTTCCCTTTGCAATCATGCTTTTATCTCTATAATTAAAGTTTAACCCTGAGTGTATTCCTGCACACATGAACACCTGTGGATGTTTGCTCTGTACAACCATAAAAGTCAGACAGAGGATGAAAAAGCAATCTCACTATCTTACACACAGTTGGCTGCACAATGCATACTTGATAAATTCTGCTTTATCTTCTTGTTAGTCTTTAATTTTTTTATACTCAAACCTGGAGCTGGAGAAAATCCAAACTTAGACCTACCTGCAAATTATTATTTTTTACTAAGTGGTACAATTTAAAGGAAGACTGTTAAGAAAAACCTCAAAATTAAACCTAGCTATTCTATACATTTCTGCTTGACATGCAAGCCCTCAGGCCTATGGTCTTGCTTGTGTTGCTTATTTTACTGGAATAGGAGTGGCTGTGAGTGACAACTTCAGTTAATTAGATAAGAACAGAAAAAGCATTCAATTTGCTTCTCTGAATAATGTCTGAAGTGAATATACTTTGCAGTTAATTGTCTTTCAGAATAGATCTTAACTGAGGCAATCTTTCCCTCCAGGGGTTCCAGACGTCACCTGGGAGCGCTGTCCTGAATGTGACATGGTTTGTTTGGCTGGGGGGGTGGAAATTTGACAAGATGGGAAGGGTCAGGTGCCGGTCAGGTCACTGATATGTTTCTGTGGGACATTATTTAGCGAAAAGTCCTTTAAAGTGCACGGCGAGGGTGGAAGCCTAGTAACTGGACACAGTGCAGTAGAGCATTGGCTGAAGCTCCGGGCGCTGCTGGGATTGTTATTGTCCTGCTACCCTGAGCTGACTGAAAACGAGGCATTCTCAGCGACTGTTGATCGCATTACCTCCAGTGGCGTCATCAAGATCAATTTTCCCATCCTTCCACAAATTCTTTTTCCATTTTCTTGACCTCTTAATCCCGAAAGCTTGCTGCTGCAGATGGCATGTGTCTCTTGCAGTTCAAAATAATAAAAGCAGATGGGTTGTCGTGGTGGTAGGTTTACACTGTTGTACCTGCAGGTCACCGTGGTGCCAAAGGATTGCTACCATTCTTTGTTATTTTACTTTGACAGTCAATAGTACACGAGGGAATAAAAGTCACGTTTGACCATGAGTATCTCCCCTGTGGTGGCTGCTGCTGCTGGAAAACAGTCCCCAGCTAAAATAAGTAACACATGATTGCTTATCATCATTGTCCATTTGAAGCTCCTGACAGATTTAGTACGGTATTTCTCTGAAGAAAATGGAAACAAAACAGAGGAGCACAAAATCTTAGCTTGATCTACACCTAAACAAACAATGGTCTGTCTGAAAATACGTACAAGAACACGCTTGTGAAAAACAAGCACATTTAAGAAATCAAGTCACGTGGCATTTTTCCGACATTGGACACGGCAACACAAATATGCTATTTGGCAGCAGGTGACGATGTTTACTCGCAGGCATAACAAACAGTTTTAACTGGAATAGGATTATATTCTTAATGCAAGCATGAACACGCTTAAAATCATTAATCCACCGCTGTAGCCCACTCGATCTGGACTGAAAACACGGCACCAAATGTGTCGATAAGTGGCAGAACCAGAGAGCAGTGTGCAATGGCTGGAAGTACAATATAGTGACTGTGGCTGGCATGAAGAGCAGGAAAAATACTGTGACCGGCTCACTCCAGTGACGCTCAGTGTCTGTGGATTTCAAATATGTAAACACATCTCTTACTGTGAAACATTCCCCTTGGCCTTGGTATGCTTTGCTGTAGTTTTCTTTTTTTATATAACCACACAGAAATAGCAACCCTTAAAATTGCAACGGCAATGGGGAAACTTTTGTATGTAAAGTGATGCAGTATTATGTAATTAAATTACAGCAAAAAAACTAAAAACAAACAGGAAATAAGCACGATTGCCATGATTTGTAGAGGATAATACGTAACAGAGCCGTCTGAGAAGCCAGGGTAACTTTACAAGATGTTAGGATCAGTCGAATGAGGGGTTCCTGTTAAGATGCTGCAGAAAATACATTAAAATAAACTACATATATGTATCACCATGAAAGGTTTGGGGACATGGATACATTTAACCAAATTCTACATATGCATATGGTGGATAGAAGGGTGGCACAGTGCTGTCAACCTCAGGGTCCAGGGTGCAATCCCACACACTCAAGAGCCCAGCCACTCCATTAGTGTAGTAAGTCACGGCCAATTCTCCTGGAAAACCGTAACCCAACTTTTCATCACCTGACAAGAGTGCGATATATACACAGTTTATTTATGAATGCTAGCACTGATATCCAGTACAGAACAGCACAGAGCTGGGAGCGAGCCCCAGCACTGACCAAATTCCCAATTGTTTAAACCCTTCCCTGTGAAGGCCTGGGAACAGAGCACTTTTTGGAACTGTAAGCAGATGACACTTCCTGGATGACATGGGCCAGAGAACGTACGCTGTCTGTAGAGATTACCAAAACCCTCTGTGTTAAAAAGTATGTATATTAGTTGGTGCAACTGCTTTAGAGTATTAGATCAAGTTTCACAGCTCAAGTGGACTTCAGTGTTTACATCTCCTATACAGAACGGCATCCTGCACACCCAGCAGAACCAGTGAGGTTCTGGTCCATGCATATCCAGCAGACATTGTACCAGAAAGGAGTGGACTGGGGGTCAGGGCATTATACCAGGAATTCTAACACACAAGCCATGGATTTGCAAGGGAAATGAAGGGAAATTCAGACTTTAGTTTGACATATTTTGTCCCACTTTTCTCTTTTCCATCTAATTAATGGAAAGCAGCTCTTCTTGGGAATGTGCCTTTGGCTAGTAAGTCTGAGTTTTGATTTGAGTCTACTGCCATAACCTTAACGATTCGTAAACTAAACACTACACCACTTCTCAATGTAACCACAAGCATGAGACTGTTGTCCTGGTATGGCAGTAACAGTTTCACTGTGATTAAGCTAGTTGTGTTTTACACAACTATGTAGAACTTTTGGGGGCAGAGTATACGTATTAAAATACAACTCCTCTAGTGTATTACATGAGACTTATTATCTTAATGTATGGTTATGACTGTATTATACTCACATGTATTGGCTTGGAAATCTGACAAAAGCAAAAGCAAGTGTGGTAAAGAAGGGTATTTACAAGCCAAGGCATGCACTTTTATTTCAGTTCTGTTCTTGCTGGGGTTCTCTCTGCTTTGGGAAGGTACAGTGTACAGGACAAGCAGAAATGCAGTACAACCTTCAGAGTTGTGGTGTTTCCCATGAGCACAAAGTCAAGTCCTCAACACAGAAACACGTCGTGCTTTCAGAACATGTGTAGCATGACCGTGGCAGATGGGAGAGCTTGGCCTTAGGGGCTCAGTAATACAGTATTGTGTGTTTCCAACATGAATTCATCAAGGGTATTGGATTCTAAAAAAAACATACTGTTTTTCTGAGAGCTGTCTATATACTAGAGCATTTCATCTTGACATGAATCTGTTCTTGTTACACAACTAATCCTGTGGAATGTATACATCCCTGTTCTAGACCTTTCCACTCCATGTTATACAGTCAATCATGACCTTTGGCAGATACATATTAATCAGAAATGTTGCCCCCTTCTTCTCAGGTGGATATAATCATTATCTTTGCATTCTTTCTAAATGTCTATTTCATTACTTTCAGATTAATTTTTCATTACTTTTTTGTTTACATTTCCCATTTTAGCTTGAGGTTCAGACCGTTCTGCAGCTGCTGTTTTAAAATAGCAAATAGTTCAGTTATGAAAACATAAAAGGTAAAGGGTTTTTGTTTTGTTTATCACATTTGCATACAGCAAAACAGACAAAACAGCACCTAAAAACGAAAGGAATGTGTTTCAAGTGGTAAGTTTGGAGATAAACAAACAAGTGGAATAAGAACCTGTTTGTCAAGGAACTAGAAGGACTAATATCCTTATTGAGTTTGAAGAGTTTGACTGATAATCTGAAGTCTGAAGTGTCATACGTTTGTCCATCATGATGGGTCATTCTTGACCCTCACAGGCTGGTGGTCACTGTGTGGTGGTCATGTGCGACCAGCAGGAACTGGTTAAGGTCCTGGTAACAGGTGGATGGGATTACTGTGCACCCTTTTGCCTGGTGACCCCCCGCCACCCACATCAGCTGACAAATGTTTTTGCGATATTTTTTTCAGCCTCAAGCTAAATTAAAATATACCTCTCCCGTGGCTTCGACAGGCTAAATCCTTCCCCTTCCCAGGAGCGCCAAACAATCGGGCCACTGTAATTAACACTAAAGCCACACTTTCCTGGGCTTTGGCACGCTAATCTGTTCCCATGGTAATCACCGGGCTTCTGAACCTCTTGGGACTGTGGACTCCATCCAGGAATACCATTTCCATACAGCCCAGCTCCCAAACTTAACTGTTTAACCTTTTGCACTGAGTGTTGCATCTCAAGGGTTTTATAAAACTCACTCGCCTGGTGCTTCCTTGTATTAAGAAGGTAAACATTGTTGCCAGGATTACCATAATTATTTTCAGTTCAAAACATAAGAACATAAGAAAGAACATAAGAAAGTGTCCAATCGAGAGGAGGTCATTCGCCCCATGGTGCTCGTTTGGTGTCCATTACTAACTAAGTGATCAAGGATCCTATCCAGTCTGTTTTTGAATGTTCCCAAATTGTCTCTTCAGCCACATCGCTGGGGAGTTTGTTCAGATTGTGACGCCTCTCTGTGTGAAGAAGTGTCTCCTGTTTTCTGTTTTTCAGATAAAGTGCCCTACATGCGGTGTTATAGGGCAAACCTACATGATTAGTCTTGTTGGGGACTAATTCCTCTTGCATATCGGTGTTGGGATACGCTGTATGCAACGGGAGCGCCAGGGTGCCTTGCGTGTTCTTGTGTTTGGACTTTTTGCTTTACCACATTATATCCAAATTCCTGTTATATCGGGGAAGAGGTGTATTTAATATAATCACCTAAAACATTTTAGAAATCATTTAAATAGATGATTGTTTCTTTTTCTTTCTATTTTGTATTTTGTATGATTTGTGTTTTCAAGCACCTGCACTCTATTGTCCTGCCAGAGGTCATTCCTCGGTGAGAGAAGCAAACCTGTCCAAAAAATAAATAAATACAAAATCCTGGTCATTTCCCCCCTTGAATGAATACAAAGGGATTAAACGAATCCCAGGGGGGGATGTTGTTCCATTAATTCCTTTTTGAAATTGTCTTCAAAGCAGAACATTTCAATGCACAGACGCCCGGTGAAGTTCCCCTGCAGGCCGTCTAGTACGTCTAGTCAGACTGAAAACTTCCTCAACTAGGCCTTGTTGCATGACAGTAAAGCAGTAGGGTTTAGCCCCGGGGCATTGGGATGAGAACAGTAATCACAGAGATGCCTTTCAAATTAAATTTAGTCTTGCTATTGGATTCACTGACGCACGGCATTCAGGTGTCTCTCTGTGGGGTGCCAGGTTTGTCTCAGGAAGATTTATAAATATGGACAAACAACCAATGTAGGACAGCACAGATGTTTTTCATTTGTACAGTATTGCGTCGTGTTATAGACACACCCTGCTATGTTCTGGGAATGTGGATGAATGGGAATGCAATGGCAACACTACTACAGTGAGGCCTAGGCCTGTTGACGTTGCAGATATATCTATAAGTTGGAGGCAAAGGATGCATGCTCTTAACTAACAGGCCCTTGACATTTGAAAATGCTTTGGGACCCTGGACCTCGAGACTCCCATCCTAATAACAATAACAACAAAACAATCACTTGATACAATAGTAACAATACCATCACTTTCATTCTCCAGCCAATAGACTGCTCCTATTTATAATTTCCTTTCCAATTCATTGTAAACAATGACATTTATTTAAGAGTGACGGCATTTTCCATGAAAGGAAACATCAGTTATTTCTGAACTTTTCCACAATACCAAATGAAAAAGGGGATCGCAGTGCTTTGCGGAGAACATGATCTTTTGTGAAAGTTGTCTGAACATCTCTCCATTGCCTCCGTCCTGGACTCGCCTGCACCCCCAGCACACAAGAGAAGAACTTGCAAATGGTCTTACATTTATCTGCAGAAATCGGACCAGTCCTCCTGCATGAACTTAGCAGATTAGCGCTCCAGCTGTGATCAAAGTGATCCAGTACAGTCAATTAAGGCCCTGCTGCTGCATTCATTCATTAGGATTCGTGAAGGCTGGATTTACTGTAGCACGTCAAACTTAAAGGATTACTGCTTTTAATCGTTTTAAGGGGAAAACTATGTTATTTACCCTCAACAATGTTTTACTGTAATCAGTGAATCCCAACAAATCTGTGTATATTGCCCAATTATGTTCTCATAGTATAGCAAATTGCTTTATGTATGTTGTTGTTCGTGGTATGAGTTTACTCCCCTAGTCTAGTAGTTTAGGGGTTAATTGAGACGAGAGATATTTGTGTAATGCATACATACATATGTACATACATACATAATCATCCACAAGACAGCAAAGAACAGAAGTGCCTGAGATGGAGGTTTAATCATCACTGCCGCAGATGGATGAAGACTGTAAAAAAACCTGCCCTCACCAGTGAAACAACACAGAGAAACTTTGTGAGATGAGCTCAATAGTCGGTGAATTACAGTATCAGACAAGCCTGAGTGACTTTGTGCAAATCCCAGCAGAGCGCTGCGGAAGAGGCGCTGTGGTGCAGATACTTCTACAGAAGCAGAGAGAAACAGCTTGAGTCTGTTATTTGAAAACCAAGCATGGCTTCCCTGCAATGAACCTCCCAAGCTCTGAATGCATCATGAGAGATGTAACTACAGCCCATGAATCTGTAGGGAACAATCATGTACTCAGGAATAAGGATGCATAACCTATGAAGGCTGGCAAACACGTGTTTTACGCCTGAACTGGTCTAAAATGGGAACCACAGACATTGAGTGGCAACACGCAAAGCTCAGAGCTGAAAATATTAATTCATACCAAAGGAAATGTCAAATACAGTTATCACGGACAGTGTAGCACCAAATCAATATTAACTGCCCAGGAGTCTAATATGGAAACGATATATATATATATATATATATATATATATATTAAGAAAACTAATTAACAAGCCTACCAGTGGGTCCACCCCCCTAGTACCCAAACATCTTCTTCAGATAACCTGTAAAATAAGCTGATTAATACCAAAAAATAAAGCTCAGCAGTGGTCTACTTGGTTATTTAGTACCGTGACAAAAACACAGCTCCAAATGTACAGAACTGGGCCAAGTTTAGGAGACTTTCTGCATTTATTTTCCCTGGTTTCTGTTAGAAAACCATGGTGCCCGTGGTCCTATTGTAATGCTGTAGTTCTTGGCATGATGTGGTGCCATTTGCTGTTAATGCCACTCACACAGATTAACAGTGCATATTCCAAACATTAGACATCTCACGGAGGGATGAAAGGGGCAACAGGCTCTGTCTGCATGGTTTAAGGACTCAGTGTACCATCTAAAAGATCACATTGCTTGATGACATATGAGTTGAAGCTACTGCATGTCCTCTGTGTTGTTAAAACAGTTCTTAAATGTTCAGAAGGTTGTATACAATCACTAAGACCGTACCTTCAACAGAATAAAGCAGCAAAGACTTCTTAATCTTACATTTAAAACATTCACCGCAATCGTCAACCATCAAACAAGAGTATCACGTTAAAAAAGTTTTGTCTTGTGTAGTTTTCTGTTTTTTTTGTTTGTTTGTTTTGCTATATCATTGGTCTAGTGGGTTATTTTGGAAGTGCACTTTATGCACAGAGGCTGAGTTGTACATACTGTAACTCTCAACCAATGGGATGCTTGCATGTACCAATCTATCACTGGACCCTTGGCCAAAACTGACACAGGATGGCTTTTGAAAGCAGGTTTTCTGCGTTTTATGCAGAGTCTTTTTATTTCTGCAGCTGAGGCGCATGTGACTGCACAGGGACAGAGGAACAGATTGAGACTGTGGTTAATAGTAGTGCTTACGGTCTGACAAAGGTGCCAGAGCAAACATATTAATCAGGGCTGAGCCTGAGAAAAATGCCTCTTAGATGTAATTCAGTAAAGAAGATTTGCCCCATAGAGGTTGCCTACGCAGGTTTGCATTCCAAAGTGGCCTGGTTAGAAAAGTATCAGAAAGCATTGTGTGTATATCGTGAGTCCTGCTCAAGCGAACCATAAGGAAAAGCCAACCGCAGTACCTGTCCATACACATACTGTACCTAACAAGATCTATTTTGAAAGAATAATAATCATCATCATATTTAGAAAGTACACAAAAGTACTAGTGCTTACCTGCTGTCAATTAGCAACACTTGTCAAACATCTTGCAGGCGTGGGTGCATACATTGTTTAATAAGGCTGAACATCAGGTCAGTGTTGGGCAGGAACAAGGGAGCTCTTTGTTTGGTCAAGGAACTTATTAGGTTGAAGAATAAACAGAGAAACAATACACTCCTTTTCCTAAAGATAGCTTTTTCCCATACAAATAAATCCTGGTGAGCTTCCAGCAAACAGGTTCAATCTGAACAGAAAACAACCTAAAGGAAAATGCCTCCAAGATTCAATGAATGGATGTTGGACAGGCAATATGCTCACCTGCAGAAAAGCACAACGCTGGCCGTGAAATACAACTGTACATATGGAGATCAATCAAAACCTGTTGAAACATTTGTTTTCCAACCTGTCAGTGACTGTTTGTGTGTGACACTAATTATTATATGAGCAAATCTGGACCCACGAATGGTGGATGAACGACATAATTCATTACAGGAAATTATATGAGGGTATGTGCAAGATCTTCTAAAATTATATGAGCATGTACTAAGTTCCCTTCAAATGACATGGGCGTGTGCCCTCAACTACACAGAGATCATCCTTACTAAGCTACAAATAACGAGGCAATGTAATCACCCACCTATATCTTCATGTCCTTTAACTGAGCTACAGTTAGGTCCATAAATATCTGGAGAGGGACACAATTGTCATCACATTCCTACACCGTTCACCCAGTTTGGATGTAACTACCCTCAAATTAAAGATGAAAGTCTACACTTAAAGCACATCTTGATTGTTTCCTTTCAAATCCATTGTGGTAGCGTACAAAGACAAAATGATGACAAATATTTATGGACCTAACTGTATGCATCAAAAGGCAATCAGACATCAGCAGAAGAGCTGAAAAGATCAATTATGAGGGTCCTGAGCGCCGGCCGGGGGCCCTGGCTGTGGGGCGCACTCGAGCGTGGCTGATGGAAGGAGATGTGATTGCTCTGGCGAGATAATCAGGACTGACCCTAAAGAGAATGGATTAAACACAGGCAGGGCTGTTGTTTTTGTGTGTTAAATTCGCCTGCATCAGCACCCAAAGCCCCGGTGCCCACGGGGGGAATGAGATGGCCAGGGCCCCCAGCATGGAGGCTCTCCGGAGGGATACTCAGTCTCGCAGGCTGCCAGGATCCCCGGGGGCCCCGAGCTCGAGAACAGCATGCTGGGGCATTGACTTTGAGCTTCCGGGCGCCTGGAGGCCTCTGTTGAGTGACATGCGAGAAATGCAGATTAGGATCACCTCGGAGAAGCGTCTGAGGAGAGGGAGGGACCGTCAGGTGGAGGGGAGGGACAGTCAGGTGGAGGTGAGTCACCTTGAAGTGCCAAAGCGGTGCTGACTCGAACAGGTGGAGACTGAACCAGTCTGGATTGGTTCAGGGAGGCAGGAGCACCTGACATTACAGTGACGTTTCTGGCCAGCCCTTCTTCTCCCAGTGTGAGATTTAGCAGCGGAGTAGAAGGGTGAATTGCAGATCCAACGCTGATCCCCAGAGCCAGACACCCGTGTGGTTCTCAGCAACATTTTCCAAACTATGGTCTCTCGTTTGGCCAGGATTTTGCAAACCACTTAAATGTATTTGCTGTGGTGCAAATTATGATTTTATTTGAATGTATTTCTTTATAAAATCATTCATAGATAAAATGGTTGAGTCGATGGTTGATGTAGCTCTCTGGTCCTTAAAACGCTGACTGCAATTCCTTGCTTTAAAACAAAAGGGACTATTGTGAGACTTTAGAGACAAAACCAGGACGTGAGCTGCAAGTCTCCCCGTGGGAACTCTGTTTTCTGCTCTTTTCATTGCAGAACGACAGCATGGTGTTAGGAGGTCTTGGCCAGTGAATCGGAGAGTGATTAGTAGGGTGCTGCTTCACTGGAACAGCTGAGGCAACACAGCAGGAAATACAACCATCTGGAAAGCGAAATCTGGGGCAGAATGTTCATCATGTTACAGTTTGAGTGAGCTTAGAAATTGAAGAGTTTTCTTCCCCTTCTTCTACAGAAATAGTTTATTCCCAGCAGCGGGGGTAGAGGCATTACAAGAAGCAAATTAAAACATAGTACCAGTGAGTAAACAGCCTTCCTAGTGTGAACAATTATTGCTGGAATTACACGAGTTCACAGCTGTACATATAAACCAGGTCTAATCCCACAGCAGAAACCAGATTAGGGCTCACTGCCAGTGTTTTTAGCACAGGATGAATTGCAGATAAATCTGGGCTTCTTGCTCCATCTCTTCTGGTATCCTCACAGAAATGCCACCAAGGTTACCAGATGGTATATCTTCTATTTTTGAATCTTAATTTAGAATCACTTACAGAAAATGACACGTTTTACCAGACTCGACAAGAAAAGCCGAACAGATGGAAACAGACTTAACCACTCAGAGATGGAGCAGGGGAAGGATAATCTGCACTCTAAACAAACTGTGTTACTACTGAAGAAGAAATACACAAATGTTATCCTGAGAAAAAATAAAACTGAGCTGGAATTTCCAATATAGAGCAGAGACAGAATAATCTTACACAGAACTCCTTAATGGTTTTAAACAAGTTACTAATTGTGCAGATTACTAATTGTGCAATTAACCTAGGATAGCTTAAATGACAGAATGGTGCAGGTATGAATGGATGTAACGGCGGACCAGGGGAGAGCAGTAAATCCCTGTTCTGAATAAATCCTGAATAAGACTCTGGATTATTTGATCATCACAGAAGCTCCAATGATGCAATCACAGAGATCTTCAGAAAGTAAGTAGGTAAATATTGCTTCCCAATATTGCTTTTTTTAGGATGTTTTCCTACTGCAGGCAAGGTATGAAATGGCAACTCCCTGCAGTGACATCCATGCATGAGGCATTTCTATTGTCTCCCAGACGCAGGATAAACAATCCCACCTCCGTCAGCACCACAAGTGTGCCGTTTGATCTCCATGTGAGAAAAAGCAAACAATTGTGTAACCTGCAATTGCAGATTGCAGATTGTAATAAATGTTTAGACAATGCACACACCTTCCTCTTCGCTCAAACCAGTGTGTCCGGCTCTCTGGGGATAATGGCCGGCACTCCCTGCGGAATAATTCAGTGTGGCTTTACTGCTGTGTGCCTGCATGAGTCTCCCTATGAGTCACTGAGTCACGCAGATCGACCGGTATGATTGGCAGCCTCTGTGAACCCAGGGGCACGGGCCCATTAAAACAAACAAACACACACACATATTGATGTTTATATATATATATATATATGAAAAAGCAGATTCACTGGCACTTGGGAGCAACATGGAAGCTACATCCCAAATGCTGTAGTCAAACATACTAGAATACAGTACATTTATAACCCCTTACAATTAAAATAGTCGTTCTTTGCAAAACAAATAACTTAGACATGTAATACAAAAGTCTGGCAAATCCATAAAGCTGCACCACTCATTAAAATATAAATTTAGTGATTGTATTCATAGGACTAAAGCTCAACCTATTCTGATTGGTCAGACTGTGTCACGTGATAATCTGCTGCTGCCGATCCACCGATCACTCACAATGTTGTAGAATTCAATCACAAACATTGAGTATCTTGCTTTACACTTTTGCACGAATCTGACATCAATAGCTTGTGTTCCCCCTCTGTTTTTAAGATGCCACATCTTTCAGAAAAAGGGAAACGTTCAGCTTGAATGAAAGAGGAAATTAAACCAGAACATGTTGGTTATTTTTCACTGAAGATGTAAAACAAAATATGTACTTATTATTCAATAAATTGTTTATAAGAAGTATAACTAAAAAGGGAGGCCACTCTGAAATATACATCTTAATGCAAATGAAAGAGCTACAAAAACATTAAGATAAATTATAAGACACATTGGTTTGAACTTTCATGGTTATGTTCCATACACAGATCAGTGAACACACACACGTTTAATGTGTTAGTCATCCAAGGAATTTGCATTAACCTGACAAAACTATTGACTGATTAGCAAGAAAATTCTCTAGAAGTGAAAAACAAAAACAAAATGTTTTGCTGTAGTGTAATAGAGCATGAATGCATACATTAGCTCAACTATTAGCACATCATATTTAAAGTATTTGATATTCCTAGGTGACATGTCAGATTGAAGGTAGGATTAAGGTTAAGACCTGGCTAAACACAACACAGAGAGTCAGCTCCCTGTTAACCTTTTCTAACATCTAACAAGTGACGCAGTTTACCAAAAAAAAAATGTCTTACATAAACATTTGTGCGAGCTTTCCTCTCCATCTCATTACTATTTCATTCTTGGTTTACAGTTCACAATAGCTGAATTATAGTAGTACTTTTTAATTGCCTTTTTCTGATTGGATGCATGCCTTGTTATGGTTTAGTTTGTCTGACAAGTATCACACCAACTGAGGAACGATGTGGAGAAATGTTACCCTTCCCAAAACAACTTGAGCACTTTCCCTAGACTGCTCCAATAAAAACACTGCTATATAAATGGGTAATTGTATGTAAAAATATAAATATAATAATGTGATATATTGTAACAATTGTAAGTCATCCTGGATAAGGGTGTCTGCCAAGAAATATAATAATAATGATCTGTACAGGGTGTAAGTCATGGTCAAGACAAAGTAGAGTGTTCCCTTTCCAAAGCTACTGATTATGAGATACATAAACAGGTTCATGAAAGGAATACCGCATCTGATTGTAAAGAGCTAAACAACAACAACAAGCAGTTCAATTACTGTGCCATTCAGTCTCAACCCTCCACAGGAATTCCATTATAAATATTATTTTCCCCGTAATGGAGTTGCTTACTCAAGAGGGCTAAAATACTTTTCTGAATAGCACAGACCTGCTTGGACTATCATGCATCAGTATTACTGCCTTAAAAACTATGCTTTGTAAAAGTCAAATTACGATTGGCATGTTTATAAATGTTTTAATGCGGACCAGGGCCATGAACATGAACACAGGTCGACTACTGCAAAGCTGTCGCCTTTAATGCAAAAATCCTCTGAAGAGGATTATGTGACATCTGGGAATCCAGAGACTGTCCGTCCCTCCCACAGGTGAGGAAAAATCAGCTTTTCCCATCTGCCGTAATATTCTTGTATACCAATTTAGACGCTCTCTCTGTCCTTAAATTAAAGACAAGAACTCTCAAAAACCAGCTTGCATTTTTCTGGAGTAACCTTAGAAACAAACAAACACAGCTAAGAGCAAATTGACCTGCCGTACAGCTTGGCGTTAATTGTGTGCCAATCATGCCTTTTGTTTGAACACGGAAGAAACCGCAAGAGGAGTGTCATCAGCCAATCACTGCAGAGATCTGTACAATATAATATGGCTTATAAAACTTTTAGAGTGTTTGCATAACATGCGGCAAATCAGTTGCCCAGAGTAGCAAACAACAAAACTCCTTTTAGCAAAATCACTCCAATGACTATAGTGATTTCAATCTGAGAAATATAAGGTAACAAATGATTAGGATTGTTTCATACCATCCTTGTGCATTTATAATAAGCGTATTACCTATCATTTCTATAGATCATGTATTATTCTATAAGCACCTCTTGTTTGTTTTCTCTCCCTGGCTTGTCCATCATCACTAAAAAGAGTGAACAAGACCCAACACGCATCTCGAGACATTCCTTTTGCAATAGGATATCGTAGCCCCAAAATGACTGCCAGGCTACCGTGCACAGAACCCGTAGTGTTCAGCGGATCATACACCTAAATCACCAGCTGGAGAGACTGATCATCTGCCAACAATATCTGAACTGTAACATTATACTTGAGTGTTACATTTAATATTGGCAAGAAATATAGTCAGTGACAATCTTCTGCAACTATGTCCAATGAACATTGAATACGTTTGTACAGTAAATAAAGAACAACTGAATTTTGCAAAATTGTGTGTGTATTTTGATAGAAAAGGGCAAAGCAAAGATTTGCATGGAATAACTTGGTAAGTTTGCCTTTCTTTGTGCATATAGATCTGTCGCCTGCTTTGAAAGAGCGCTGCAATAACTAAATAATAATAAATATAAGCAGTGAAAAATAATATATGATTTATATAAGATTTATTCATATGAGGTGTGTAACTCAGTTATGATATCTCAGTGTATCGCAGCACACTGTGTGGTGATGGGCACTTGTCAGAATGAGATTGATCAGTTTGCAGACGTCCTAATGGAACGTGGAACTTATTTAAAGAAATACGTGCAGCCGTGATCAATCGCTGGCCTGTTAATCCCTCTCGCAGGCTGTTTTCTCAGGGATGTCACAGGTCACAGGATTGTTATTATATTTCTGAACGGAGCAGACTGAAGGCCAGAGCGGACAGGGGATGTCACGCACACAAACGGTCAGAGAGCCTTTCTGAGGCGCGGCAGGGCTGTGCGGCACCTTCATCTTCATCGCTATTCTCTCAAGGCCGCCAGTCCAGAAGGATGCGATTTGCCATGCCCGAGGAGGTGTTTGATGCTCAGACATCAGTTCTCCCCTTTTCCACTGTAACACTGGAGATCTATTGTTCATTCTCCTAATCTAAACATCTACTAGCATTTTATGTTTTTTCCTTAAACTCCGAGTTAAACTCAAAGCGGACAAAGTTTGTTTGCTGTTTTAGGGGAGGTTGTCGTAATATAAATAGCAAGTGCCGGGATGCTCAAGCGTTCAGCAGGATGCTCAGCCTCTTGCTTGGGTATTGATGTTAATGCAGATAAAGTAGGTCTCGGTGGACCCATTTGTCTTGGCAGTGACATCAATCATCTTTTTCGGATGATGTGAAATAGCCATTGTTCAAATTAATTTGTTTTCGTAATAAGCAGGCAGAAGAAAAAAGCTTTCCCTGGAAACACTGCGTGTTTACTTTATCTGCAGGTCACGATGCAGGTTGGTCTTGTTTTCCTACAGAGGTAATATTTAGTGATAACATTGCTGTTGATTAAACAATTGAGTTAATTTCAAGTAGATAAAAAATGGAATATAGCGAGCGAAGCCTGCTGGTACATATTGGGCACAGAAAATTGTCTCCAAACGCTGCAGATTTCACAAGCTATGACTATGCCCTTTTTTCAGGTTCCTTTGAGAATATAGATGTTACGTATGGCAAACCAGACCTTTTCAACAGAAAATATTCAGCAAATAAGCTAAACGTAGCTCGGGTCTGAGAGTGCGTCAGCCTCCCCAAGCTTTAACGTGGGTCATCTATTTAACCTTGTAAATGTGGAATCAATATCAATTTATCTTTATTCATTTGACAACCAAAGAGGTCTCCGAAGACTCCCGAAGGCCACAGGGAGGCAAGAACGAGTCCCTGGTGTTTTGCGTTTAAAGGGAAGTGCTCTTATAAAATACCTAACCCAAGTTTAATAACGTTCCAGCCGAATGCAGAAGACTTGTATGTCAACATTGAGGGCTCCTGGAAGATCCTATGTGACTCCACAGAGAACCCGTCCCTTGCTGTCATTAGAAAACATTGATTTCATGGGCCGCTTCCCAGTGGAGTTCCCGGAAGAATAATGTACAGATCAATACAAGCCTGTGTAAGATCAGTTTTGTTTCCCCACTTTAGACTGTGAATTGATTACTTCGAAAGGGATCGTGGCCTTTGCCTCTCCTCTCTAGCTAAGATCACCCTGCCGTCCACCCTGGAGGTGATTTCTTCGCCCGCAAGTAAAGCCGAGCAGCGTGCCTCGCCGTGTCTCTGCAGCCAGGTTCCTCAGAGAAGATGAGCTTCGATAATTACACTGAACACTAATCCAGCAGGTCTTGTGACTGTGGATGCAGTTGTCTCCCAGCACGTAGCTCTCGCAGGCTGAGTCACAGTGAAATCAGACCTGCCAGATCCCCTTTCGTCGCCCCACCTGAGACACCGTGGGCACCACTTGTTAAGGAATCAGGTGTTCGGGTCTCTTTTATACCACCACGGGTTCACTGGCAAGCAGACACAAAAGAGGCGCCCACAAATGAGCCAAACACAATATGTGAGCTTGCCTTCAGCATCTGTGCTCTGCTCCCGTCAGCCAGATAGAAGTACCTTTAAATCCAAGTATCAGAGGGTGGCACACTCAGCTGCACAGATACGGGGAAGTGTTACAGATTTATATACATTTATAGACATTCAGCTGGATTTATATCAATTCGTACTGATTAGTATGTGTAAAGAAAGATAATTAATATCTCTTTATGCTGTGAGCATCCCTGAACATTGAAATATACACTCATAACATTATGACCACTGAAGTGAATAACACTGATAATCTCGTTATCATGACACCTGTCAGTGGGTGGGATATATTAGGCAGCAAGTGAACATTTTGTCCTCAAAGTTGATGTGTTAGAAGCAGGAAAAATGGATCTGAGCGACTTTGACAAGGGCCAAATTGTGATGCCTAGACGACTGGGTCAGAGCATCTCCAAAACTGCAGCTCTTGTGGGCTGTTCCCGGTCTGCAGTGGTCAGTACCGATCAAAAGTGGTCCAAGGAAGGAAAAGTGGTGAACCGGCGACAGGGTCATGGGCGGCCAAGGCTCACTGATGCACGTGGGGAGCGAAGGCTGGCCCGTGTGTCCGATCCAACAGACGAGCTACTGTAGCTCAAACTGCTGAAAAAGTGAATGCTGGTTCTGATAGATAGGTGGCAAAACAAACAGTGCATCGCAGTTTGTTGCGTATGGGGCTGCGTAGCCGCAGACCAGTCAGGGTGCCCATGACCCCAAAGCACCTACAATGGGCACGTGAGCATCAGAACTGGACCATGGAGCAATGGAAGAAGGTGGCCTGGTCTGATGAATCACGAGTTCAAGGTGTTGACTTGGCCTCCAAACTCCCCAGATCTCAATCCAATTGAGCATCTATGGGATGTGATGGACAAACAAGTCCGATCCATGGAGGCCCCACTTCGCACCTTACAGGACTTAAAGGATCTGCTGCTAATGTCTTGGTACCAGATACCACAGCACACCTTCAGAGGTCTAGTGGAGTCCATGCCTCGATAGGTCAGGGCTGTTTTGACAGCAAAAGGGGGACCTACACAATATTAGGCAGGTGGTCATAATGTTATGGCTGATCGGTGTATATCAAAATATGCTTCAGTGCAAAGTTTAAATGATATACATTTTATGATTACATGCACTCATAAGAGTCATAAATATGTCATGAGATTGTTATCTGAAGGAATACAGAAATATACAGATCGTATTAGTGCTGTGGAATGGGAGTGAGGCAGTTTCTCTGGGTTTACAGTTCGCTCTTCTGTAGCCTGAATGCGGTTGAGTCCAACTCACTAATTAGACAAGAAGTGGAGGAACAGTTGCCAAATGCAGAACTCAGTTAACCTCAAAACAACAGTCGGCTCAGGAATTTAAAAGGAAGCTAGGCAACTATAGAACCAGGTGGCATTGTGCATGAATAAAAACATGCACAGTGTAGGAAAACTGAAGTGTTTGCACCAGAGATTGACATGTTAAGGGCAGTGGCAAAATCAGCTGACCTTTGAAAGTTACAATTATGACTTACAAAACCTAGGCTATCATCATAAATGACTTGTTTTAGAAGAACATCACATTCTGTAATGATCCTAGTTTGCCCTGGACCTCACTTATGAGAACATGTCCCTGACTAATGTGCTGACAGTCATCAATCACTTTAAAAAGAAGACATAAACACCATGCAAGAAATGCCCAATTTTTTTTTTGGAACAGTGGATACTTGTGCTTTTCATTTTCCGTCACTTTGAAGTGCCAGTCTAAGTGCCAAGTAACATTTGATCAACTCAGACTATGTCTACTTCTGTTCAAACTGAAAGTACACAAAATCCATCACTGAGACGTTTTATATCAGGAACAGGCAGGGAAAAAAGGTTGCTTCAGAACCGGGCGAGCTGCTGTGTCCCGTAAGATCCGCCCTCACTGAAGTCCAGGCAGAGATCTCATACGGCCCGAGACGTGCTGAATCTGCACTTCCATCGGAGTCCCTGATTTTATCGCGGTCACAGTAAGGAGTTGGCACTGTCAGAGATCATGGCATGCGGCCATTTGATGAGCCAATGTTTTCCAGGGTCTGAGACACACACGAGGCTTTGTTCGTGGGCACTTTCCAGATACTAATTGTGAGTCAGGCCATGGGCAGTGCGTATCAGGGGCATCAGAGGCAGGACAGAGCGGAGCGAGGGAGGAATGGGGCAACTGTGTGTGGCGAGGTCCGCAGAGGTCCGTTTTCTCACCCGCACACTGGCACCGGCGGGAGCTCAGCCCTGAAGCGGACGTGCTTTTACCCCAGGCAGTTGGCGGGGGTGCTGAGCATGACTTATGGCAACACCGACTGGCACTTTCCCTGGGCCCTGATCTAACCATCATGGGGCCACTAAGCTTTCCATGATTGAGGTAGGTGGACGGGTCAGGGAGAGGGGTTGGTTCGTGGCTGAGGTGCCAAGAATGTGATAAATCCTAAAGTAATTAAACAGAAAGGAGAGAGGAGAGGCAGCCAACAGAGGGATTTCACTCAAAATGTTCAATTTTATCTGTTCCCATACCATCTTATTATGGTTTCTTTTTTCTTTCCGTTTTAGCCTGGGCGGTTTTCCTCTACCTCTGTAAAGAGTGAAGAGTGTTTCTTTTTCTCTTCTATTAAAGGGAACATCTGGCAGGAGACCAGAGAGACGTGTCACAACACCTCAGTATCATAATCAGCACTTCGAGTCCAGAGCCCCTCACCTCGGGGTGAGAATAGCTGATAGTAAGGAGCAGATCTGTAGGGTCAGTCTTTCTCTCTGCCAACCTTTTCACAGTGGTCCCCCAAACCACCGGCCGAGGTGTCCTCAAGATAGTAGGACAGCAGATATTCCATCGGTCAGGGCATTTACAGCGACAGAGCCGAAGAAAGGGCTGCTTTGCTCATACAGAAGTACACATGACGTCATGTTCTTTGAATATTCATGTCTATTTCTCGAGTTTTTAAGCCTATTCACTCAAGACTAATTTAGTTAGTCAATCACATGCACTGAAGAGAAAGTCATGCAGAATTGTTCTCCGATGTTTTGGTAAAATAGTTTTAGCTTTATTAGTCATGTTTAGAGTGAAATGTGTGAAGTGAGAAAGGCCTAACTGACAATTGCAAAATTAAAGGGTTATTTTTATTGTTTCATGCATTCAAATACCATTATTTGCCTTTTTAACCTCAGCTTCTCTAGAGTTAAAAAAACAAGGAATAACAAAGCACCCAACACAGTTAGGATAGGTCAACAATGCAGTTAAAAGACCTCTCTTTAACCCAGCCGTGCCGCGGGGGAGTACATGCTGTACTCCATGACCGGCCTGCTTTACATCTATAGTCCAGGTCAAGGCCAGATCTTCAGACCCCAATAAAGTGCTGATAAACTCCACTGATGGAGAGTGAAACGGTGTGGAGAGCTGCTGGTTCCTCCACTCACACAGACTGAGACCTCCAGAAACTGTGCCATGGTCTCCACTGAGCTCCAACAAGGGCCTCTGTGTCCCTCCAGTGAAAGGAGGATTCAGAGAGATGAGTGCAAACGAGCGCTGAAAGGAAAGAGGACAGCGGTCACATGGCAACACAAGGTAACCATGCCCAGCCCTGCACCGGAGCCAACCCATTCATCTCCACCATGCCTTTAAAAACCTCATATCTACAGTTTTAAAGGGCAAACCTGTCAGGCGCAGACAGAATTACAGTACTGTAACGTTGTGTCTTTGCCCGGCTGCCACACCATGGTTTCCAGTTTGAATAAGTGTGTGGGGGGGGTGCTTATATACAGTAGCCTAATATAAAGGAGAAGCTTTCATCAGCTCAGCACCCAGATTAATTCTGCACATATATCACCTTCAGCCTGATCATGTGCATAACATACAGGAAACCCCCGATTTATACCCCCTAGCATTTGTAATATGTCTCTAATGTGAGCTCGCATTCACCACCCAATTACTACCCACTGTCTTCTCTGTTCCCCTCCCGTATCAGCATTTTCACTCCCGTCCTGGTCCTTCCTGCTTGCATTCTCTCCTGGTCGGCCTCTCTGTGTCAGGGACCTCTGCAGCTCATCCAACAGATCTTCCATCCTCCCTTCTCTTGTTCATTTCTTCAGACACTGCATCCAATTCTCACATTCTGATTTAAGAGTCTTGTCCTTGCCTGGCACACTATCTCAAATCCCCAGCCTCTCCCTATACCAATGGAATGGTCTGTTTTCATGTGTGATTTTAATGAGACAACAATATTAACACACACACATATACATACGCATACCACAGCCTGGCAGCACTTGTTCCCCAATACAAGCCCCTCTGTTTCCCTTGTGAAAAACGTTCATTATCTCCAATTAGGAACACATCACTCTTGATCTTCTAAAAAGGGCAAAATGGAGAAACAGACTGTCGGTGTCAGCTTTTAAAGGCAGTCGAGCATCTCATGGTGCAGAGGCCGGTCAGAATAACGTGGGGGCTTAGTGCCAGTCGGACTAGGGCAGAGCTGGGATGCACCTCAGCAGCGGGTTCACTGGACGTCCACTGCAGTGTCGCTCTGTCACCCCCGTCCTCCCACAGTCCCGCAGTGCCGGCACGGACGTCACACCCACTCTCCTCCACAGCTCTGCCGAGAATGCTTTTCAGGATGAACACTTCTTCGGCTCTGCTGGGCGCCCACGATTTGTTAAAGTTAACCATTTACCGGAAGGTCAAACAAGTCTTGCATTACTTCTTGACCGGAAATTGGATAAAGGTCTGGGCAGGATGATGTATAGTTGGTTGGCTTAGAGAAGACCAAGAAAGCTGTGCAAGAAGAAGAGAGAAGACAGAACAAGTCTCTACCCTACTATCCTTATCATCTCCACCCTCCTCAACTCCTCACTCCTCCTCACTCCTTTCCCCTCGGCTTTCAAACCAGCTTCTGTGATTCCACTACTCAAAAATCCCACCCTCAACCCTACCTCTCCTCAGAGCTAAAGCCCTGTCTCCCTTCTCCCCTTCCTCTCGAAAGCCCTCAGTTCTTTGCTTTTCTAGCCCAACATTTACTCCTTGATCCTCTGCGATCCAGCTTCCGCACAGCTCCCTCTACTCAAACTGCTCTCCTACCGGTCACCGACTCGCCCAGCTCTGCTCTTTCGGCCTCCCTCTCCTCTGTCCTGCTCCTCCTTCATCTCTCTGCAGCCCGAGACACCGTCAATCACTCCACCCTCCTCTCCTCCCGTGCCAACCTTGCAATCTCTGCAACTGCTCCCATCAGGGGCAATAAAATAGTTGCTTCAGTAATATGCACCTGATGAGCTGGTGTTTTTAGAACAGAATAGTTGTCAGTGCAGATATCTAGATTACATGGAAAGGAAGCAGCCTACAGCATTATTTTCACATCCCCTTTCCAGAGCTCAGTTGTGAATGATATAGAAAGAAGCTAGCGTGTCTCACAGTGTTGCCAATACTGATGAGCATCCGTGGCCCTCAGTTGTGGTCACTTCTGCCCCAGTACTAGCAATATATAATGAGAGGAAGTGATTCTTGAAAGTAGAAGTGATAATATCAGGACACCGCCGGTCACTGCACGGCTGGTGAAGACAGTACAATCAGCCTGTTTGCTGCAGCCGTGTCCCCAGACGACCCCCTCGGCTGCAGTTCACCGCTGCCGGCAATTACAATTATGATGTCATCACCAGCTGTGCTGCAGCTATTGAACTATAGCTGTTCTGACTTCATGAGCGCTGCAAACTGGATTCCAGAGAATGGCGAAGTGCACAAGCAACACCAAATGTGGCAACAAACTAGGAAACTGAGATGAAAGTAATGATCGGCTTCAATAAAACGTTCTGTGTGTTTTCAAGCTACAGTATAGGAATGGCTTTGTTTTCAATCAATTACCTATACAAAATACATCTGAACAGAAGGAAGGTTTATTTAATGATCATAATAATTAATTCACTGGGGTGGAGACGTCTCACTTATTATATATTTTGGAAAAAATGCTTTACAGGCTGAGAAGACCTTTCATGGAAAGTGTGAGTCAAAGCTTAGCCAGTAAAAAAGGCAGTTCTCGGAGAATGCTCGTACCAGTGGTGGCGGCACAAGAAATGTCTCCTGTCAATTCGAGTAACACTGTCGGAAAAAAGGGAAGCCAGCTGGATCTACCATTTACCATTTCTGCTAAATATCTACACTCAACTGTCTGGGTGTATGCAGACAAATACCAGGCTCTATTTAAAACGACAGTCTTATATGGGCATCGTAAAAATCAGACCACCTCACAACAAAGGTTTCACTTCCCACTGAGCAGGAGGTGATAAAAAAGTATTTGGTGATAAAATAGATGTTTTGAGATGATCCATTTCATGTGGTAATGCAATACATAAATAAATAAGTCTATAAAGTACTTAAACTGCTTAAAAAACATAAGATGTTAATCTACAAAGTTCTTTATACAGGTAAAAGGAAAAACAAGAAATATATGTTGCTGTTATTTTTTGTATAGCGTGTGAAACTAAGAAACTGCACCTCTATTGTACAAAGGTAATAAATGCCATCTAATGATAATAAATTATTTATACCCAGACAGGTGATGTAATGTATCCGTTGCCCTGTGGCACAGTGGCGGTTGGGAGAGTGAGTAGCAGGATGGAGGCAGTCAGAGGCATGTGGGATTGACAGACAGAGACTGTGTGCAGAGAATCACGTCTCTCTGAATGAGCCACATCCTGCTGGGTGGGCGGGTCCTCGCTCAGCTAACCTCAGCCCCAGAGGATGAATGAATATCCCATGTCCCAATCCTTGGAAGTCCACGCCATACTTTCCATCCATTTCGCAAGGTAATGAAAACACAGGATCAGTGCAATACAGATTCCTGAAACATTATTTTTTGGAGACACAGTGACTCACAGAACTGTAGAGACGCTTGTTTAAACTTTAGATGTTTCTACAATCAATGCACTAATCTCAGATTAGATAAGAGTTTCGTGGCTCAGTCATTTGTCTGTGAGAAAGTACTGTCAGAATCGATTACTTATTATTATCACCTCAAGCTTTTAATTAATATAATTGAGAGTGGTACTATAAGCCGATTTCTGAAGTCATACTACTTGCAAATGCTTATTTGGAACATGTTTCTAAATACATATTCTATGTCTACCTATGCGTAAAAGATCTAAGTGTAGAGAAATTGTGACATCCTACTGAAGTCTGGAAAAAGGAGGAAACTTTAAGGAAGCATGTGAAAGAGCAGGAATCCCCAGTTAAGTCATGAAAACAGCAATTATTCACTGTCAGGCAGGAGAACTCGTGTCACATGACAGGGGCTGAGGTAACCACAGAGGAACTGCTGCAGGCTTCCTGTAAACACTTTCATTCCAAGAGACCGCAGCGGCTGCCGTAACTGCTTTGACTGCGTGGGCCCGCAGCGTCAGACTGCTCCGTTACCTCAGATGACTTCTCTGGGAACGTGCACGTCACATTCAAATGAAAACACACCCTCGGCCTACCCTCACTGTTAAACTGCACGTTCAAAATGAACTGCTCAGTGCAGGAACTACTCTGACTGAAATTGAGATTTTATCTAAAGGTATTTGTTTGACCTTTGTATTTATTTTATGGCTTACACAAACAATCACGAAACACTGCCATTTACACCCTATTTTAACGTATTGTGCGAGATAATTATTTTTACCTCTGAATGCCCAAACTGATAAATGTATGTTCTACTACTTATAACATCTACATAGCATATTCATAAGCTTGAATTAATCATACAGCTACAGTGCATATGTATATGAGTATATTACGAATTCCCTCCAAAAGTGAGTCACTACCTAAATATACTGTTTTAATTGAGATGCATCCAGAAAACCAGTTCTGAGCGTTGGGACGAACGGCATGTAACCCACATTACCTCACCTTCGTTCACCACTTTCTCCTCAAATCTGTTCCTAGGAAGCATCGCTCTTGCATCAGAACGGAGATTTCTAATAATTATGTATTATATTAAGTAACATTTCACAATGTTTTTGTGAGCTCCAGGGAAACAGCCACCCTTGACTGTAAACGCAGAATTAGAAAAGCATTTTGTTTAGTCACTCGACAGGCAGCAGTTCTGTCGGCTATTTAAAGACATGGACCAGATAAGGCCACAAACCACACGTGCGCAGCATTGACACAACCTGTACAGTGCAAAACACACCTCTACAACAACAAGAAAACAAATTCAAATGTATAACTGAATTCATAGTTATAATTGAACTCACTCACTCAACACTGATTGTGTGTTTCAAATTAACATACACTACCGGTTAAAAGTTTTAGAACACCCACATTTTGCCAGTTTTATTGAAATTTAAGTACAGTTTCCTATATATCGAAACGCCCTTGGAAACTGGAGGAAACTCTGACAGATCCGAAGCCACAACAGAATCAGAAGACATTTCTGAGAGCTTGCATGATAGGCAGCTCAAAGGACAACAGCTTCAAGCACAGCTGAACGCTGGTCGCAGTAAGCAAGTCTCAGTGTCAACTGTGAAGAGAATACTTCGAGCTGCAGGTTTGAGCTGCAGGTCGAGTAGCAGTCTTATGGACCGGTGAATCAAAATTTGAAATCTTCGGTTCATCACACAGGGTTTTTGTACACCGTCCAGTAGGCGATGGTTCCTCAGTGTGTGACACCAACTGTGTGATGGTCTGGGGCTCTTTTGCTGGACCCAGAGTCGGCGACTTGCACAGAGTGAGTGGCACCCTGAACCAATACAGCTACCACAGCATTTTGCGGTGCCATGCAATACCCTCTGGTGAACACCTAGTTGGTCAGGGGTTCATCCTACAGCAAGATAATGACCCAAAACTTGGGATGAACTGGACAGAAGTGTGAAAGAAAAAGCAACCTACAAGTGCAACACATTTGTGGGAACTTCTGCGACAGTGTTGGGAAAAACTTTCCAAACAATTTTTGATTTCCATTGTAGAAAGAATACATTGAGACATTTAAACTTTGTAAATTTCAATAAAAACTGGACAATGGAGGTGTTCTAAAACATTTGACTGGTAGTGTACATGTTCTCACAGGCTAACATGAGTTGTATATATTTTTGGATATTTCCGCAATGAGAACTCTTTGTACAATTAAAAAATAAGTGAAACCAACTACAAGATGGGAAGAACATGGGCAACACATAGTAACGAGAGTATAAACAGATGAAAAACATATGGTATATATTTCAGAATGACCTGTTCTCTCATATATTTGTTTCCTCACCAATGCCAAATTGGATATCACAGCCAATCAGATGTGACCGTAGTCTTTCCTGATTGGTTGATTCAGGCTTTAGGTATTTGCTCTGTGATAAAGTAAAAAAGGGCCTCACCACACACAGAAATTAGGTGATTTTTCCAATATTTCAGGGTAAACATGTGGGTGGTGTGTTTCCTGGCTGGTTTAGCTAAAGCTGTGATGCTTTTCCTGTTTGTATTGTTGTTATTTTGCTTGTTTAATACACGTCTTTAAAATACGGGTATTTCGCTTCTACGTTCAATGTGCCAGTTATGGCTGTTCTGGCCTCCACATGACCACATTACTCCTAGGAGGCAACTTCAAGAGAGCGACTTTAAGTCTGACAGCTGTCTCTATCGCTTCGATCCACTGACTCTGTGCTCGGCGTGGATTGCGTTACCAAGAGGAGACTACGTTGAGGCAACTGTTCAAAACCCCCATCTGATGCCATTAACTATTTGCCCCTGTGGGTTCAGTTCCCACTACCGCCCAATACTTAGCCATGCCATGAGGCTGAAAAAAAAAGGGAACCAAACAATTGACAATGATGACGGTAGATTCCAACTATGGTTGAGTTTCTTTTTTTTGTGGCCAAGTTTTACTGATACTGCAGTTTTTCGGACTAGTCTTGTGTAAAGATGTGATGTAAGGTTTTCCACTTTAAATCTATAATGGATGCCCTTCCCTTTTCTAACTGCTTGTTACTGTGACACCGTTTAAGTCAACAGAATGTGTTTTAATCTGCAGATTCAGAGTTTTAAAAATATACATTCAATGACATGACAAATCTTGCCCATTGACCAGTTAATTGTTATTTTATACACCCAGTCGACAGACTCGTTTTGGCTGAAGGCCTGGGAAACCTGAGGCAATGCCTGGATCTGGATCCTCTCGCTTGCTCTCGCCCAGACATGGTATAGCAGCCCATTTGTATCAGTTGCTATGAGGAGGCAGCGACAACTGTATAGCTCCTGAAACACACGGCATTACCAGAACCTGCCCTGAATAAAACATTCTTTTTTTTGTTTTTATTTTAAATGGGGCACACACCCCATCGCCACAGACTTTCTGCTGATTTCTAGTTGCAAGTTAGTTAGAAACTGACACTTCATTGTCTTTCTGGCACAGGTTTTTATGGTCATACACAAGCAATGCAGCTTGAGGCTTTTTTGGGTTTGTAGAGCGATTGGACATGACTGCAGTTCTGCTCTGCAAGTGTGAGACTGAGAGCACCGGTTTTGGCTTCCAAAAGGTCTCCAATCCGCGGCCGAGCATCCAGTTGAATGAATAACTCGTGTCTGCTCTCACCTCTTTGAAATTCTGCCCTCAAACCCGGTCTGCATCGGGTTCCCAAATGCCCCGAGAACAAGGTCTTGGTTCTTTTCTCCTTTCTTTTCCCCCCTAACAGCGAAGTGGCACAACCTCAGTGAGGATGAAACCTGCCAAAACGATGACTACTCTTGGCAGGCTAGCCTGTTCTGACTTTCTCTATTAGTGTCCCGGACTCTCACACTGCACTCCCAGGAGCGATGAGAAACAGTTCATTTACAGCTCCAGTAAATTGTGATCTCTGTTCTGTTGTCCTGGAAAGCACAGCAAGAATACACTGTCTGTTTCCCAGACCGGCACACTGGGGATGATAGTACAGTCAGTGTATTGTGCAGGGAGATCCTGACAGAGACATTTGAAGTGGGCAGTACAAAGTCCAGGCAGGGATATTGATTCTCTCAGTGCCACATCCCTATAGAATTTGCATAGACAGATCTCAATACAAGAGAGATTACAATGCATGGTTATGTACATTAACTCTTTCCTGTGGTTTAATTGAAGCACCTATATCCAGCACAAAGTTACCGGATCAACTTTCAAGGTGTATGGGCAGATCCGGAAGGGAAGCATTTTAAAAGCAGTACTTCAGGTGATATCTTTGTGGGTCTAATTTGTAACAAACTAGAGCCTAGACCAAAACCTTAAAAAAGTGGCCTCTGTCAGTAAATTAAACCATGACAGGATATGGCTTTGTACTTTGCGATTCTCAGGTAGGTCGACGTTTTGATTTATGCCTGAAATTGACACCAGGAGGAAGTGGTTTATGTTTATTTGTTCTAAAACATAAACTGATTGGATAGTATCCGAATATGCTTTATCAGCAGTGCTCTCAGTTTCAGGTGACTGTGGTAATGTGACCTGTAGTGTGGGTTATGGGGATGGCATGATTTCTGGATTTATTCGCCTGTGAATTTCAATTGGGTCAAAAAGGTTTACTTTAGTCGATATGAATAACTCTTAATAGATATAGAAAAACTTAAGTTACGTTTCACATTCACATTTTTCAGAAGCATACCATTCAATGAGTAGCCCTCCCGCCCACTGAGAGAAAAATGTCCAAATGCATTCATTGTTTACTCTATGCTGTCCTGGATTTAATTTGGAGATGCAGTATGATGCAACAGTGAAGTATCTCTATAAAGCAGAAGCTTTCACAACACGAATCCTTATTTATATACAAGCCACCAACCTAAACAGCAACAGAGTGTAGCCTTCTGAATTGTGGCCACTGAATCATCACCGGGCCATTCATAAATATTCACAAACAAGCCTTATCAAGATTAGATCGATAGCTATTAACAGATAAGACGAATTTCACATCTTCAGTTGGTCAGAAAACTGATGTTCTGTCAGGCAATAGGAAACGTCTAAACATGGGCAATTCCATTTCTAGGTGATGAACCAAATGTGTCTGAAAAGAAACAGCGATAAGAGAGTCGATATACCATAAATCTGTAATGTGTGTTGGGGGGATGCAACTTTGTGGTGCAGAGGTTGGTTCAAGTCAGAGAAAGAAAAAAGTTTTTAAATGATAGCTATACCCCCCTCCTCTCCTATCCTGGCTAAATCTCCTACTAATCAATCTTCCTTTTCATTCATTCTCACTTCTTTTGGGACTCTGAACTTTCCTCTCTCCTCCTAGGTCACAACCCCACGATGTGCACCTTGAACCCTCTCCCTGCTCGCCTCCTCCAAGCTACTGCTCCTGATCTACTCCCCTTCATCTCCTCCCTCCTCAACTCCTCCCTCCTCTCTGGCTGTTTCCCCTTTGCATTTAAACAAGCTGCTGTCATCCCACTGCTCAAGAAACCAACCCTTGACCCCACCTCTCCTCAGAACTACCACCCTGTCTCCCTACTCCCCTTCCTCTCAAAGACCCTTGAGCGTGCGGTCCACCATCAGCTCTCTGACTTTCTTTCCCATCACTCACTCCTCGATCCTCTGCAATCCGGCTTCCGCACAGCTCACTCCACTGAGACGGCTCTCCTGGCAGTCACTGACTCCCTCAGCTGTGCTTGGGCGGCCTCCCTCTCCTCAGTCCTCATCCTCCTCGATCTCTCTGCAGCATTTGACACCGTTGATCACTCCATCCTCCTCTCCTGCCTCGCTGACCTTAGAATCTCTGGGACTGCTCTCACCTGGTTCTCCTCCTACGTCAGCGACCGGTCCTACCAAGTGACATGGTGAGGCTCCACATCCACCCCCCAACCTCTCCTCACAGACGTTCCCCAAGGCTCCGTCCTGGGCCCCCTCCTGCTCTCTCTCTACACTCGCTCCCTGGGCCCCCTCATCGCATCCCATGGTTTCTCCTACCACTTCTAAGCTGATGATGCCCAGATCTTCCTGTCTTTTCCCTCCTCTTACCCTCTCATTCCCTCTCGCATCTCCTCCTGTCTATCTGCTATCTCCGCCTGGATACACTCTCACCACCTCAAGCTCAACCTCTCCAAATCAAATCTCCCCTTTTTTCCCCCCCTCTTCCTCAAATTCTGCTGATCTCTCCATCTCAATCCCCTTGGAATCTATGACACTCCCTCCCTCTTCTTCCGCTAAGGACCTAGGAGTCACCCTCGATCCTGTGTTCTCCTACACTCAGCACATCACCACGCTGACACGCACCTGCAGATTCTTCCTGAGCAACATATGCCGAATCCGTCCCTTCCTCACCGACTACTCGACTCAGCTGCTTGTCCAGTCACTGCAACTCCCTCCTGGCCGACCTGCCTGCAACTACTACCCGCCCGCTCCAGCTCATCCAGAACTCTGTGGCTCACCTGGTGTCTCTCTTCTCCGTTTTGCACACGCTACTCCACTGCTCCGCTCCCTCCACTGGCTCCCGATAGCGGCACACATTCAGTTCAAGACACTGACCCTCACCTACTGCTGTCTTGACCACACTGCACCAAGCTACCTTCAGACCCTCTGCGATGCACCAACCAGAAGACGCTACTGAACACTTTCTGCCTGTATCTGCTGCATGTGAATTATGATGACTTTGCTGGTCTTAACCTGAACATTCACAACTGTCATGTGCAAAACATAAACTGCCCTCACACGTTCTGCTCTTTCTAGTAAGTGGTTAGGATTCAATTAGGCGCGAAAACAGACACATCCTGTTTGTAATTACTTGTTATCCTTTTTAATGTAATTAAATTAGAAAACTGAATTAATGTAATCATAATTGAAATCAATTAATTCCCGAATGGCTTTGGCAAAGAAGAGAACAGAAGAAAACTTTTGGCTGTGCTTTAGTAGGTCAGCTTTTCAAAACCAGTCACGTGTTTGGGGAAATTAAACAGTAGAGGGCAGCAGCACAGCTTTACCTCACTTTTGATAAGGCAACGAGGGAGTATACTGGTGCCAAGTTTAAGTAAAGTCTTAATAAAGTTCCTGCTCAGAAATCTTAGATGATATTCACTTCACAGGCTGTGCTGTAGGCTATATGTTTTTAAAGCAGTCACCACAAGTTAAAACACTCTCGGGACTTTTGTACCCATTTAGACCTTACCAACCCTTTATGATTAATCTTTTTGAATCATTCTGATAGGAGCATATTATTCACAGCTTCACAGCAGGAAACATGACACCTAAATGGAATAAATGTCATATGATTGTATTATTACATTTCTTAGTACACGCCCTTTTCCAAGGTGACTTACAAGTATATTACAAATAGACAATTACAGCTGGGCTTGTACTGTAACAATCTAAGTAAAGTACCTTACAACAATAAGTGCTTTCCAAACGCTGCAATTGCTTACTGTTCTTGCTTTCAAGGTAATACATTGTCCGTTCTGACTGTGGCAGGATGCTCTGAGGGTAGGGCTGGCAGTGCATTCAAACTGAATTTTTGGGGGTTTCACAGCCTACGAATAGGAACGTCACTACTAGGCCATATATACATTTCAAGGTGGCCAATTAACTCCAGTTCATTAATATATTAAATATGTATCTTCCACTTGAAAAGATACATAGATGGAGCAGCATCAATAATTTACATTTAGTTTCATGTTGGCGTTCTGTACCAAACATACCAGACAATACGAGATGTGTAACGGACCCGTAGAACAATAGCTGTTTTGGTTTTCTGCAGTTTGCAGTGCTTGGAGTAATACGAGAGAGAGAGAGTTGTCCTGCGTTGGAGTTTATACACAATAAGCCCACATGATAATACTCATAAATAAAAGACAAGGCTCTCAGTATTCAGCTTTCGATGTGATTCAGAAATGTTACAGCCGGGAAGCCGCCTCCAGCTGCCATTTTGTTCCAGTTCACCAACGGGGAGCTTGTTCTGTTGTAACTGTGTAGCGAACAACCGACAAACACTGAAAAAGTGCTTGGGAATTCAATCACTGAGCTTCCCCACTTCAGAGGGCATTCAGACAGGAAACGGGCTGGCAGAGGAGCCCCTCAAGTCTGCGGAGACATAGAGCGTACGTGACACCTCTCACATTCTTGAAATACGTAATTGCTATGGGGTTAGTAATATTGAAGAACAGATACTCTCTCTCTCTCCCTCTCCCTCTGCCCCCCTCTCTCTCTCTCTCTCTACCTTGTGCAAAAGCAAATTACAAAGAATATGAGGTTTACTACCCTTCAGAACCAAATTCATTCTCAACTTCAATCTATTGTGGTTGTATTGCACACCTATTATAAAAAAACTATTATAATTTAATCACTGTGATTAACAGCTTTCTACGGGGTCTGTCAACAACTTCTCCAAAGCGCGGAGAAGCTGCAGTTGAGGCGAGCGTATACCGCTTCCTTACAGAAAGGGCAGGGAGCTCCATAAAGGACTGCAGATATTTCCCTCAATAAATCTCAGGAAGCCAGTCAGCTGTGAGTGATTAGACATCATCAGTTGATCCCCCTGTAAAGAAAAATCAAGGCTCCAGTGTTTCCTCTCTACACAGAGCCTCTCTGGGCTCACACATACATCGCACTCCTACAACAATAGCTTTACAAGGGGTTGCTTTTGAATTGGCTGGAAAACAATGATCTCTGTAGCTGGCATGGCACACAGGGCTGCCCTCTGTTCTCCGCACATGGCACATTCCCCCTGGGGCAGACCCCCACTGTAAAGAGGGCACATCTGTACAATAACAGGCTTCCGACAGCAGCTCAAACAACAGCGTCGAGGGGGGAAATGGGCCGAGGGGGTCCTGTCATTATTGAAACCATTCTGACTCAGTGAGAGACACTTTCGGAGGTCCCTGGAGCTGTGGGGAAAGTTTACAGAGAAAGAGGTCAACAGATGGTTGTTCTTTTCCACAACACAGTAATGTAGCTTAAGTATTTTTCTGCCACTTAATTGTGGGTCAACTTTTATTATTATTATGGTTTCTTGCTTAGTTTGTACGGTAACCAGTTTACACAACTTACACAAAAAGTGAAAGTCACCTGATAAAGCTGACCGAGTATTTGTTCAGCACACCCCCTCAGGATTACACACCGTGTCTCCGCTGCTCTGGAGCTCCGGCTGGGCCGCAGAGCTGTAGCTTAAACTCATGGGCAGGAGTGGAGCATCTCTCCAGTACACGGCCTCGCTCCCCTGGATGGGAAGCCGACCACGTGGCCCCGTGCTTAGACGCTTAGCAGACATTTAGTTTGGGTTAGACGAATGCCAGTGATAAAGGATTTACAGACTTCACTTCAAAGTCTCGCCTGAAACCAGGATTTAAGAAACGCCTTCTTCTTCCACTGTGGTTTACGTGGCTATGGAAACTCTGACGCAATATCATTTGCATATATAGGCCATGCGTGGAGTGTGAATGCACCGGCTTCTCTAGAAAGAGGATTTTATACAGTAATATTCAGAATAATTGTATCTTGGTTCCACATGAATCTGGTTGCTGAGAGACTGGCATTGGTTTTATTGACTTCGGCGTGTGTCCAATATGTTGTTTTGGTTTCTTTGAATTTAATGTCACTTTGACCTTTATGCGAAGGCTTGACTTGTGACCATTCCCTAATTCTTGAAATAGAGAGGAGTCACAGAGCAGAAACAATAGGGTCACCGTCCCAAAGCATGTAAGACACCAGATAAAAACAAGAGACGAGATCAGTTTCTTCAGCTTGGAAAATTCTGGTTAAAAATACATGAGGCAAGGCAGCAGAGAAAGTACCTGCATACTCTGCAAAAGTGAACGGGCAAAGGAGACTCTAACTGTAACGCACTTGTGTGGCAGAATGCATCGCCAGAGAATAAACACTTCGGTCCTGGGGCAGGTCTCGGGGAGGGTTTGTATTTTGGCCGGAACAGAATTATTCCGGTCAGAACTCAGACTACACAGTGAGCACATTGTACATGTAAAATATTAAGCTTCAAATGCACTCCATTTGTGAAGGGTTCATCTGTGCTCTGCTGCGGACTCGTGCAAACAATCAATTTATTCTCCAGCTGTAAATTCGTTGACTTGACTGAACTCTTTCTTCAGTCAAGCCAATGAAAATCCCAAAGAATTGATTCTGGGTTCCGGGTCTTTAAAATGCAAGATTTGATTCCAAAAATTGAATCCAATACAGTCAAATCCATGACAAGAATCGAATCCAAATGCTGGAATCAAATTATTCGAATTTCACTTCGAGAAAAAGTGAAATTGCAGTCGTTTCAGCACCAGAATCGAGAATGGCTTTTGTAATCAATTGTAAAAAATGGAATTGATTGTGCAATCGATGCCTCAATCTGTGGAGTCGTCCATCCTGTGGTTGCGGTTGTGCCTCCCGGCGCCTCAATGATTTTCCTTTCGAGGGTTTAAAATCATAGTTTCGCCTGAAAACCGAGAAACAAGGCAGGCAGAAACTCTCAAGTATTGGATTGTATGCAGAATAATTTACCTGCAGCTCATTAAAATATATAAAGAGTGTTTTTATTTTTGTAATGCAGTGTTTTGGTGTATTTAATTGAATAGCACTCATAGTGTTTAATCAAATAGGGAGATTTGTATTTTTTATGAGCATGTTTTAAGAGAACTGGTAGAATTAACTGACGTTTATATAATGTCATCTCTGTGATTGATTAGCAACTGCCATGCCTTTACATAATAATAAAGTTCCTCCTTACAAATAGTGTTGGTTGATTAATAAAACAAAATGCTACCAGCACTTCGATATCAATAGGAAAGTTGGTGTTTAGGTAAAGTTCCCTAGTAATGCAGACGTGACATGCCAAATATAACCAGACTACCAGTATGTGGAAGCTACAAGGGTTTTACAGTAACTGCAGCCTTATTTGGTTATTTGTGAAGGATTCTACGAATTTGGGCAGCCACATGAGTCACAGTGCTTATTGAAAAAGCCTGTGACGTACTTTTCATGACTGACTAAGCCTGGCCTACTCCTGCTACGTGACCCAGGCAGAGTGCGCAATGGGAGCGCAGACTCCCCCATGTGGACGAGAGGAGAACCCGCAGCTGCCCGCTTAAGAGACTGGCAGCTTGATGCGTCTGCAAATCACATAACGCCCCCAAAGGGCGCTGCTGTAACTCAGAAATGCCTTTATTATACCTTTTGCACAACCGACACAAAATAAAGCACCATGCATAAAATGTTAAAAAGGTAAAGCAGTCCCTAACATCCTGGTCAAAACATTCGACAGCTCTTTTCATGAACTGATTATGAAGATATATGAATACAATAATAAGCACAGAAGGCGTGCAGAAAGGATACATGTATATTACAAAAAAATATGATCATTATTAGTGATGGCCTTGGATAACTATGAGGAAGTACTTCAATCACATAACAATGAAAGGGCTGAATAAAACGGGCCAGTGTGTCAGTAGTGGCTTCTGTAAGAAGGGAAGCTGCAACTCAAGACCAAAAGAGGAACCAAACGGATCGTAAACCAAACCAGCTCATCTATGTTGACAAACAAGTCTGTCCTCAGGGAGCAGTGCAGCGAGACAGCTGTGCAGCTTGAAGAGCAGGATCGAGATCATCCTGTGAGTCCACACTTGCTCTCTGTTATTAAATTAGCCCCCTGGGGAGCTGGCCCATTAACCTTCACGTTAGCTTAATCAGCACAGAGACGGGCCTGGTGTTCAGCATCACAAGCAGCAAGTGGCAGCTCTTGTATTTTTAGACACAGGGGGAAGGTGAAATAAGGCCAGGATTACTATTTTTTCCCCTTTTCTTTTTCAGTCATTCGCACATTTCGTTGCAGAGTTGATTTAAGATCTTAACAAAACTTATTGTGAGGTCAGCATGATTGTATCTATCTGTATGATGAATGTTCTTATAATTATTAAGAAGGACAGCCACTACAATAGCACTAACTATCCACACCGTTCTTTGAAATCAGGTACCGTCTCGAAGCAGACCTGTCTCTATATTATATAACTCTGTCTTCACAACAGCCAAGGCCACTGGCCGCCCAAAGCACGTGACTTTTAATTGCAGCATTTAGCTACACTCTTTTCTTTGCTGACAGAGGGGGTGATGCAATATTGTGAGGTGTCCTTGAATTCTGCACACTGTTTCTCTTTCGGACTTCCTCTATTTTGGTCTTGTGTGACTCAGCGCGGCGGTATATCCATATTTACCGGCTGAATGAGCAGATTGCAGCCGTGCGTTCTGATACACGCTGTGAAAGGACAGTCATTGGCCGTAGGTCTCTGTCTAGACGCGGCTCAACACGGCAAGCTCCTGGCACCAGACGATGCCACGCGGTGTTACAACACAGCCCTGTTGCGATACTGAGGAGTCCTGCTGCATTCTGGGGTGTGCAGACACTGACCACTGCTGCCCCCGAATGCTGAGGTCATCGATGCAGCCACACAACACAGGGAAACTCACGCCTCATGTTAATATTGCATCACAACCCAAGTGCGTCTGTTTTAGCAAGATCTGTCACAGCTCTTTGGGCACTACAGTAATATGAGGGGAGATTATTGCTGTCCGCTCAAATGGCAACATAGGGCTGCACTGGTTGCCTCTGTGTTGGTATTGTGTGTGCGTGCGTGTGTACATGCATGCGTGTGATTTTGTTAACTGCAGGCCAGGCAGGGGGAGCTCAAACTGCTCAGAGGTCACACCTGTCCTTATTGATTTTTCCAGGCGGCTGCTCGTAAACCTAGACCGATGCCTTTGGACTCCCTGGTTTTAAGTTGCAGAAACACCGATCCAGGTCAAGCACACAATGGGAGAGAAACAAACCCCTGCTTCTTAACTGGGGCTGATTGTCAGATACTGCGCTGCCGTGTCACACAACTATCTCAACTGCTACACAGATCTGGATATTAATAATGCATCATTCCTGTCCCGGCAGAAACATTCAATAACCATGTCATTATATTAGACTGTATTGGCTTGTTCTTTTTATCGTTATTGACAGTCGTCATTTACCAGATGTACGGGTCCAGTCCAGGCATCCTGAAACTCTTATTATTGTAAATATACCTTATTCAAACAGGCTGGATTGCCCTCCTGTCCAAACTCCAAAAGCACAACCCGGAAACTCAAAAATGCCCGAATCTGCTTTGAACAGAATAGCTTTGCGCTCCAGCCATGATTTAAGGGCCTTATTGCATTAATTTGTCACAAAGCATGGTCAATACACCAGAACAAGTTTCCCATGATATGTGGCGATCCTTGAAAGGCAGTATCTATGCTCATACACAGAAACTCCCTTATTCTCTGTTATGATTGTATTAGGGCTTATTTCACAGCAAAGCCTTTACCGATTTCGGGTGCCCTGATACATCCAGGGAACATCAGAATCATGTCTGCTCATCTCTATCTGGTCATATTCACTTTTACAATCGCGGCACAGCATTGGTTCCTTTAAGACAACAATTGTGAGGCTTCAAATGTAACTAAAGCTTCAACAGAATTAGATTTATTGTGCGGTGATCAAATTATTGTGTCTAATTGCCTTTAATTTGCAGAGGCCTGTATCTGTAAAATGTATACTATACTTTTCTGTGTGATTAGGTACTGTTGGGATCAAGTTGTAATAAGAGACGGCAAATATCGATGGGGATTTAGCTATCCAGGGTCACTCTCTAGGACATTACTGAATAAACAGGCACGACTGATGACATTTTCTGCTGCAGCAAAATCCCAGCACACATCACCACGAGTAGCATTTCTCAGATCTATATCACAAGTAAGGACTGAAGGGTGAAAGACAAAAAGTTCTCCTGAGTCATGCAATTATAGCAGAAAGATACAACATTTTGCCGAGATCCTAAAGACGCTGCCTTCATTTTGTAAAGACGTAACTATTCAAAGTTTCAAAGACTGGTCGGGTTTTTGATACCGGACTCCATATTCCGGATGTCTCCTTGGCCTGACCCCATGAGCCGATTGTTGCTTTAGTTGCACCTTTTACATCTCGAATTTACTTTAATTTAATTCCATCATTTAAAAAAACCTGGTGATTGATCAGATTTAAGACTGGAGTATTTCAATACGTGTGCCTCTTTTAGATTTACTTTTTATTAAATTGCCACTCTTCGTTGTCTTAATTTACTCATCTTATTTTTTTAATCACATCCAAATAACAATATATATTTTGATACATACACCAAAAGAGAAACTTTTCTGTACTGTTACAGTGGCTTCAAACCTCAGACATTATTTCTGTGATCTCAGGTTTCCTATTCTTTTAATTAAAGAGGGGTAACTTAATACACACAATCCAGGCTTCTTTAAGACAATGTATAACGTTATTGATAAGTTGCTTCAGGTGGGGAAACTCAATCTCCTCATTACTGGCCCCTTGAGAAGATTATTGCCCGTGTGTCCTTCAGTCATCAGTCTATACACAGATTACATTGGGAAGCATATGCTCCCTGCTTCCCATAGTAACCTCCTCTCTGCTGTGGGTTACTCCAGGACAGTTTACCTGATTTTACACATCGCCGCTACAATTCACTAGGAGTCACATGACATGCACTTGTCAAAATCAGATGCACTGTCTCTGCTGTTGATCTGCCAGGAAAAACGTGTTAACAGAAGTACACAACTCTCAAACTATAATCAGCTATTAGCTCACACACAATGCTCGGTAAAGGGATTTTTGTTTCTCTTGTTGGTTTCCTTATCAGATTTATTCTGCCGTAACAGAAAACGAGGACGGTTGATGATAAGAAATACCTGCTGCAAGTAAGAGCCGTTGGCAGGTGTCTGAGTTGTAGGGATCAAATGCAAATTGTCTGTGGCTCCCGAAGGACCTTACCTTCGCGTCCTTGGGGCCCCTCATGAGACTGGTGCTCTCGCCGGGGTCAGTCTTGGCCGGCTTGTCTGTGTTGGCTGCGGTCATGATGCCGTGCTGTGCCGCACTGTGCTGGAGGGAGCTGTGCAGCGTCTGCGATCTGTGAGAGAGTGTGCCTGGCTGTCCCTGTGTCCCCACGGTGTCTCCCTCCCCCAGGGAGCCGAGCGTCACTGCAAGGGAAACAGACACTGTGCGCTCACTCGGACTGCTCCACACACTGCATTCCTCTTTCATTTGCCCATTAGTTTTAATTGCTCATTAAAACATCTCTTCTCATCCAGCAGTTATGAAGTTTGACTTCGACCTCGACCTGTTTCAAGAACTCTGTGGTGGGGATGTCGGGGGGTGGAGAGAGCTAGCAAAATCTTAAAAATGTACATCAAAATCTGCTTCAGAAGGTATTGTACGCAATGGACACTTTCTCGCTTATTTGGGATGTGTAGTGAGCACTGAACAGATGATTTGAGACCCTGCAGATTTTAAATTTGATAATATTTATCAAATGATATACCATTATCAAATTACCATTTATAATGGTCGCTTCTTAGACTAGATGGAAATAAGATAATTATTTCACATTGCTGGCCAATTGTTTGAAGCCATGAACAAGATATCAATTCAGCCTATCTGTCTGTCTGTCCGTCTGTCTGTCTTTCTCTTCTTCTCTCTCTCTTTCTACAAAATGGAACTAAACAATGCAAGTCTTCAAGATCATGAAAGGCATCGAGCACATCAAACCAGAGGAGCTTTTCCAGATCAGCAGGGACACACGCACCCGGGGACACAAATGGAAATTGGGCTTCAAGGCATTCAAGACGGAAAACAGGAGACACTTCTTCACACAGAGAGGCGTCACAATCTGAACAAACTCCCCAGCGATGTGGCTGAAGAGGCAATTTGGGAACATTCAAAAACAGACTGGATAGGATCCTTGATCACTTAGTTATTAATGGACACCAAACGAGCACGATGGGGCGAATGGGCTCCTCTCGATTGTAAACTTTTTTATGTTCTGTTCTAAATGTTATTTAGTGGCCTTATAATACTGTAACAGTCTTTCTGTGTGTGTGTTGTTTTACAGGTTTCTTATTGGCAACTTAATTACATGCTTCCATAGCAAACATATTCCAAAGTAGAAGAGCATCATAAACAATTAATATTATATTCCCTCTACTTTAAAAGGGAGACAGGTCCAGTTCCATATGCATACATCCATAATGTGCCTTTACAGAGTCCTCCTAAAGCCAACAATGGGTATTCATTACCTAATTAAGGCAAATATATAACCAAATGATTGGAAAATACTACACACAGTACCGAACATGAGAACTCTTGCGTGTTATACATGCATGGAACATCACATACAAAAGCCATTAGTTCATTCTTCATAATTTAGTCATTTGACTTAACGAAGTATGTAACAAAGTATATGTTACTATAGACACACTGGGACCTGTAGGAACTCGGGGGAAACCAGTGACAACAGCCATTTTGGCTCCCCCACACAGAGTGTAAGGATATCGAGCCAACAGGGCTGCCAGTTTCCCAATAAATAAAAAACAGGTGTGTCTCATTAGCCAGGGGTCTGGATATATAAAGTCGCTCCCTGAGAGAACAAAAGAGGTCTGTTTGGCGGAGGAGGAGGGGAGTATGTTTCAGAGGTAGCCTGGCTGGTGTGTAAACCGCTTTATGGTTTGTTTGAAAACGCTTCTCCTCTGGGGTGAAGAAAGTTATGAAACCCCTTATTTTCGGTTTTCTTTAAGTATTTGCTTTATGAGAAACTTCCTTGGAAGAAATAATAAGGACTTCAGAGCTCAAAGAAGAGCCAGTATTCAGCCCATGTGGCTCTGATCACAGAGTCCCAGCAGGCTGGTTTTCTGTATTAATAATATTCACAAATATGGACTTAAATATATTGAAGTTCACTTCCTGTAGAGGCTGTTAAAACGTCATTAACATACTGATTTAGAAGCAGTTTCCTTCTAGTTTTAAATAACTGTGATCACTATTTTTATTTAACACCTTTGTAGCCAAAACCACTACTCAAAAATCTCGGAGATAGTATAGTTCCATTTATTATAAAATATATTATTGTACAGCAGACCTTGTACCTTTTTCTAGCTTTGTATTGTGAATCACTTGCATAACGAAAAAGTACAGAAACAATGAGAAAGTATCCTAATGGATGGCTCTAATCATTTAAATAATGGTTCCAAAGAACAGGAACATAGAATCCAGGTAACATGTCTGGTATCTTCCCATCTCTCTCCAGCAGATGGCAGTGCATGGGCAGCTATGAAAAGTGTGGTTCGTTCTTCAGGCCTTACGCTGTGTTTAGTCAGTCCTGCTCTGCCTGCCTCTTATTCAGCGCCGCACAGTTTAGTGGGCACTCATAAACCCCCTGAGCTTAGTGGGATCAGGGATTGGCATGTCGACTATGTGTCTGGGTGCATTTATGTATATTCAAGCTTTCTAATCCTTATTACTCGATGCCCAAGCTTAATCCATTTTTATATTACTATTTCATGTTCCAAAGCTGACAGGACCTGGCTCAGTAGGGGGAGAGGACTGTTGAATACATTGGAAATCATAAATGTATTATATAAGTTTATTTATTCAAGTGTTATTCTCTTCTCTTCTATTTCTTCCCCTCAGAAATAAGGGAGTGTTGCATTAGACATCGCTATACTATCAACGACCGACTCCAAGCTGGGACTGTGATGCAATTTTATGAGAAGACAAGGGAGGCGTACCTGTAACCTTGGGCCAGTCGGTACCAGGAGTTACCCAGTATTCATCTGTACCACGTCCACATTCCTCAACACCTAAAACACGCTTCTCCTGAACAAGTTTATCGTTTTAGGAGCTGGGTTAGCAACCGATGTTGGCATATCTTGCTACTGCCTGTGCTGCTACTGTGTCTGCATACCACTGTCCTCTCGGTTCAGCTGATGACATTAAAATCAATAATGCACAGTGTAAAATCTCCCACACCAGCTGGCAATAATCCCACAATTTAGAAGAGCTTGTCCTCATTTTACCCTGCAATGCTATGAAGACACAAGCAGTCATCAAACTGTTTCCAACCTGAACCAAACTTGTACGTTAGTTAATGCTTTAAATGATTTCCTTGTTGGTGAAAAATGATTGGGGAACTGTATCAGAATCAAGCACAGCACATGCAAGTCCTCTGAGTTAAAGTGGTCTATGGGAAATATAAATAAATAAATAAAACCACATGCATGGGAATCCGGTCAGATACCTGGAAACTTGCATCCCTTCATGTCAAACAGACGGTCGGACAAATCTGCCCGTTTTCTTGTCATTAATATTTCATCAGAGCCACTATAAATAATGCAGTCTCTATTATATCTGGGCATAACACCATGTAAACAGCGATTTGCGAGCCTGTTATTGAGCACCGACCGGGGCCAACAGGGATGAACGTCAAAGTGACGGCCCAGCAAACTAGAAGGCTGACCGACACTCACGACAGCTCGGCGGCTGAATTGAGCGGAACAGCCCAACAGGACCCGAGTGCAAATGCGAGGCCCGATCCGCCACCGGAGAGGCCGCTTTGATACCCCGGGTAATGGCATGATAATGTAGCCGCATTATTTATACGACGATAAATAATAAATCAGACGCATGTCAAAGAATACACGGGCTGTATTGTAAGCATCAAGCAGGCCTTTCATTGGGACTCAATGCGGTGCAGGTTTTCCTTTCTTACTCGCTGTGTCGGATTGTGCAGTAACTGTACTAATCAAGGGGCGGCTGCACTTGACTCCCTGTGATAAACCACCAGAAGGAAGAACAGAACAGATGCTCCTAGCCATGCATGCACAGAGATTCAGGAATAAGCTTGATTAATTATGGATTGGGTCTCAAATACAGTCAATTCTCTGCACAAAATTGTATAGCCAAAGCAATTAACAATAAAAGAGAACATGTTTTTATATATACATGCATATATACTGTATATTATATAATATTTATCTCTATGTAGGAACAATTCTGGTGTTGTCAGTGTGGTTCAAACTATAAAACTAGAATAAAACATAAAAACATGTGTTGGCTTCCGTGCTTCATTTCCACTGTATTTCACAATATCCACCTCAACGTTTGTCATTTATTGAGCTTGTATATTTCAACGCAGAAATGAATTATTCAGTTACTACAAACTCCGCTCATAGGAAATTAATTCAAAACTACAAACACGGTGCAACCTTTCTTGGAAGTGTGTCTGGGCTCATTATTATCACCCCAGATGGCACGGCTGGATGGACGGTGGAGAATGGTGACGACTCTTCTGTGAATATGATGAACACCACACATTAAAAACAACCCGTGTCTTTTACTTTTGCTAGCTACATGAGTCCCTTTCTCTCACTCTTGTGATTAATTGCCTGCGAGGTGTTTTACAGTCAACAATACAATTAGGTTATCATTTCCCCTTTCTTTCCTCTTTAATCCACACAACACAAACCTCAGAAGAATTGCTGTGATGTAATGCATTTACTATAACTATAAAACAACAAAACTTTTAAGAAAAACTCCAGGTCAGCCATAACCAGTGACTCCTTCTAAACCCCTCCCTCTGCTCTCAACACTACACATACAAATTGCATACATTAAAATAAGAAATACACTTTTAAGATGCAGATGTGGCGTTCGAGTCCCTGATGCCCTGAAGTCATTAGGGTCGGGAAAGACAGGCAGGGATACAGGACAGAACAGGAAAGTAAGCCCGGGCCCGGTGTGTAGGAAGGCCCGTGGTCCTCAGCATCGACGCACTGGGCGCCGGTGATTTAGTGCGGCGGTGCGGAGAGCTGGGGTCTACAGGACGCTCGCTATCTAAATTTATAGCCTCAATTACAGTTAGGCCAAGGCGTTTACAGCTGATAAGGAACAGTGACGGCGGAGAGCCCTTTTCTGCAGATGACAGGGGACTCATAAAGAGTGATGGATCCTCAGCCCCTGGGCCCCTCTGAGCTCCTTTTATCCCAGGTATTGTAATGGGATGTCATTAAAAGCCCCCTTCAAAATGGGAAGCTCTGTATATCTAAGGAACCGACCCTCAATGAGTCTTTCATGCGCTCGGTGCTGATACGACACTTCTCTGTGTGAATCGGCCCCAGTGGGGGGGGGGGGGGGGGACACTAATATGTCTATAGATACATACAATAATAAATTGATCTGTGTTCACATACCTTTCACCATGTACTTGCCTTCACAGCATCTTTTTCTGTCGATTATCGTTATAAAACTGCTGTCCAGTCTAGGCTGCATAAGAAACACATCAGAACAGATGTGCTGAGTGCGGGAAACCACACATTTAGCTACAGGAAACTGGAGCGGGAGAAAAACTAATTGTTGGGCTTAAAACTGCGCATAGGTGGGCTTAACCAAACACTCTTGCTCTGAAATCTCTCCCCATTGCACCCAATCTTTCTTAGCCAATGACAGGCATATGAAAATGACACTGATAGATGTATTATTCTGATTATTATTATTAGCATTCGCATTGTTATTTGGGGTTCAATTATCGGTTTTGTTCTAGGAATGAGAAAAGCTTGATTATGAAGCTTCTCTGTGAGTAATACAAAAGTTTTAAATATTACACAAGAACCCCAGACTCCTGGTTTTGTGTGTGTAAAATGGTTAAAATGGGATACTGCAGTAAATGCACAGTAATGTATGTGTTTAGTAACGTCAGTAAAATGCACAGAGAAATCAGGGAGAAGTTTGAGTATGCAGCACATCGAAAAGCCAAATAAATGCAACATAAAATAAAGGGGAAAATTCATTAAGAATACAGAATTCTTTAAATGTTGCTGGCACAAACATTACGCGATAAGATTAAAGGATAGCTAGGACACAAATACATATACTCAATCACTGGTACTTCTTATAATGTTCTGTATAATGTTATAATGTGCACATGGCTTTGTCTGAAGTTTTCACAGGTTTCAGGTGCTGCGGTGAAAATATTTTACAGTCTCGGGCACAGCATTTAGCAATACTCTTGGGGACTCCATATGGTATATACAGAAAACCTCAGCACGAGGCAATTGTACTGCAGTCATTCGACTCTAATGAGCCAGGGGTATGCTGTTTGATCAGTGGGATCCAATATCTAAGGTATATGGTAATTCATGAAGAAAAAAACATCCCGGTCAGGTGACTCTACTAGCACACAATGAGTCAGACAGGACACCTGCAAAATAAAATGAGCAGCAAGGCACTATTCAAGCACTGTGGGAAGTCGTGCGTCCCCATGAACAGAGACCAGTGTGAAAATTATGTGTATTGAGTCTGACATTGCTTTCTTCTGATGTAATGTTGTTGGGCTGCCTTCATGTTGCCGCAGTCATGTTGATTACGCACTATAGTGTGTTAATTACTCTACATGTGCAATCTGTGTGTTTCGTCCTGCCTAAGGGGCTCTGGTGCTCATGATGTCCAAGGATTGCAATGAACGTCGCCTGCCAGGCAGATGAAGCCGTGCCAGTGAAGTCGAGAGCCTTCGTTTTGAATCCCATGTGACGCACTTGCAATCAGAACCATGTTCTCTGTGCTATATGCTCAACGGATAGTTATTTTTTTTTATGTATAAGACCTCGTTAAGTCTTCATGAGGGTACTGACCCTGTGCTAACCCCACACGGTGCTGAGATGCGATAGGCTTGGAACAGAAAGGACACTTCAAAAGGTCACTGTTCACACTTCACTTCGCCTTTCTGGGCAAAAAAAAGAAAATGCACAAGTACAGAGAAGGAAATCTGACTGGAGCTCTTAAGAGACAGAAGATTCAGTGCCTTATAACTCCTACTGAGACTTGGATTTGAAACTCATTTCAAACGCATATATTCTGGCTGCAATGTTCAGTTCTATTTTGAAATTCAGGGCAAACTAAGGAAAAACAAAGTACATCCATCACCATTTACAAGTCAATGACATCTCGAAAATTGAAATCACATGTTTGCTTAAGAACGCGATACATATATTATTATGATTATTATTGCCATCTTGCTTTTCTGGGCGGCACTGAGTATTATTTTGGCTCTTGCCTTTATTGATATAATATCACCAGGAGCGCACAAGAACCGGAGAAATGTGTGTTGGTAATTGCATATGCCTTCCCTCGACGCATAAAACAAGCGGAAGGAAATTGGTAGCACAAAAAAAAAAAAGAATAGCATAAGCACTTCTTTCAAATCCCCTGCCTTTTTCTGACTTGCTTTAATTATCTCATTATTGAGTATACACCTGTGTGTCTCGAACAATTATCTCCACAATCAATTATCTGCTTTCTCACACCACAGCATTCCCTTTAATTTCCGAACCCTTTATTACCTGGGAACGACTGCGAAAGATGGTTGAAAATGAATACGGTACGTGCTTTTTTATAGTACACAACACAATTACAAAGACGTTGGGATTTACTACTCTAAACTGCAGTAAGCCCCTTTGAAACACATGACTTTGCAAAATAACATGCAATAGCGTAGTTCTTTCACTTCGAGGTGATTGCTAATACCTCAATAAGATTACACTGGATACCACCACATTAATTTGTCAATTTCAGCATTGATTTTCATAACCTTAAACTAATTTCCGAGAAGCCCTGGAGAGCAGGCATCTGGCCCCTGCTTGACTCGTGGCCTACATTGAAATCAAATGTAGACTAGAGGACATATGCACCGAAATCTCACCTTGAGTGCACCTCAATATCCCCAACGCAATCACACTGGCACTTAATGCCTGTTTTTATAAGAGGCCCCGCGCCCCAGCATTTGAATAAATTTGCATGAATTGTGACTTTGTGAGCTGCCATTAGCAGAGAGGCGTTCCGGTCGTTAGCAGGCGGGGGGGTTCTCCTCTCTGGACAGTCTGGCACACATTGCTCTTAGTTTCTCTTTTATTTCACTAAAATCAGTCACTTAGCAACAGCGAATGGCACATATGTGCTCATGTACCAAGAAGCGCAGCCTAATAATCATCTACAATATTACATAAATAATAGTAATAACATAATAATAACAAAACCAATAATACAAACCCTTATTGTTATAATAATTACTACCAGAATCATAATAATTATAATATTATTCAGGGTGTAACCGTGTTTATCGAAAGCAGTCTAGAGAGCTGATGTTCAAATCTATTGTTCTACTATATCTATATAAAACACAGTCAATGCTGAATTATATGTAGTAGAAATGGTACGCTCGTAGTTGATGTATTCACACCCTTGTAAACAATATTATTCTGTGATTCATGTACTAAATAGTGCTCATTAAACTATACTTATTTAAAAATTGTATCTTTTGTTCAGCTCTGATCCAGCCGAGGGAAAACTGAACACATTCCAGATCCCCATCACAGTAACGAAATGTCTTAACTCCTTTCCTTCAGCTGGAGTCTTGAGCAGTTTCTTTGGGATGAGTCTGTGTTCAGCAAACTCTGAAAAGCACATGATTGATCAGTGCATATAGTTTAACGACTATATAATGATATATTACTGCTATTGCATGTGTAAATAAAAATGTGTCGGGTTTTCTTGCATCTCGGGTTGCAGCTTCTTTAACGTTTTAATTTTAATTTAAGGAGTTTAATTTTAAACCTCGGAGAAACAGCTGCTCTTCTGTCACATTTCCCTGTTAATAAACAGAGCTAAACACAGGATGGCAGCATTTTATAACTTCACTGTTCAGACATGCCAGCATAGTGATGGCTGTTTCTTTTAAAGTTAATTCAAGCTGGAGTACCTTCTGTTCAGTGTGTTTGTGCATTTGATACTGAGATCGCTTGTGCAAAGAGGTGGTTTGGAATTTAAGTGGAATTGAAATCTATATAGGAAAAATAACAAAAATGATAATGGACATTTAAAGTTAAATAATAAAAAGTAAATATTGTATAGACAGGCTGGAATTCTGCGGCACTGGTCAGAGCCGATTTTAAACTGGTCAAGCCACTTCAAGACCATTAGGCTGAAGATCTGGCTGTGGAAAGTCAGATAGGAAAAATATGTATACTTTTAACAGATTGCTAAGCGGTGGCCAGAAATAGTTCACATGAAATTAAACTAATAATACCAAGACCTCACCAGCAGGAAGAGGGTTTATAAATGAGGAGCCCTGCATATTGAGTTAACCTCCCAGTGCTGAGACACGAGGGAAACCGCGCCATTGATTTATACATTAATGCAGTTGACTCAGATGCAGCCGAGCTAAATGAAATCTTAAGCAGAAAAAGCACAGACCAGCACTGTTGTGTGGGAAGGTCAATAACAGCCCCCCACACAGCGGATCATGTGAAAATCATGGTAAAGCGTGATGTTAAAACCTGAAAAACTGGATAGTTTAAAAGAAGAGGGCCACCGATGAAGTTGGAGGTTTGGTTGAGGCTATTTTCTCAGGTAGGGATGCCAGAGATTGGGATTTAAATGCTAACTAAAATAAATCTCCCTCTCATTCATGCTTCTTTAAAAACAAGCTATCTTAGATATCCTGGCCCTGAAGAAACAAATGCAGGTTAGACTGTCAACAATATATTTGAGTATTCCTCCCATCCCTTCTAATGTTGAAGGATTGAGAATGAGATCACTCTCTCTTAATTGCTCCTAGTCAATTAAAATATACACATGGAAAGTGAGTTGAGCCGCTTGCTTCACTTTGTGAATACACAAGTGTAATATTAGAAATGCATTAAATACTTTGTGAGTGAAAGCCATGTCTGTTATGTCTCACTGGGGTCGTGGTTTAAGTTACCTGTGGTTTGTTGTGGGAAACCCAGAGTGCATCGGTTCGCTTCTACTGAATACATGTAGGATCTGGAAGAGTCCTCTTAGGATAGCAAACTAGGCACGGCGAATTGCCAGTGATGAACTGCTCACATACAGCCTGCAGTAAGAGCTGATTATACCCTACTGCTATGGCAAGACATGAGGAAAATAACAGCTCCTGATTTAGACTGCTGTGAGGTGTTTGCCCTCCATTGCTATTACTAAGAAATAAATGAGCACGATCAGAGTTTTATTCTCAGTTCTCCATGGTCAGAAATCAGCTGTCTGGGTGATTTCATTCTGTGGGAATTGCTTGCGCTCTACAAAACGCAAGAACTGACTACAGCGAAGGAACCCAGAGACCTCACTCCGAGGGCTGACTCGTGGATGTCTGTAAATCGAGCCGTGCCCGTGGGGAAGATCGCTGGTATTTCCACACACCTGTGAGAAGAACATCAGCATTCTTTCCGTCACATTCCAGATGCAACTGGATTCTTCATCGGGCTGCGCTGTTCCACCACTCAGTTGTCTTGTCTTGTACTCGGACTGCCTCCAGCAGTGGTGATCAAGTAACCAAGAACCGTGCCTTAGGTAAGGTGCCGGGCTGCTCTTCTAGAAGAACAAGAACCTGGGCCAGCCTTATTTATCTATTAGTTATTAAGTCTACTGACACCACACCCACGACTGGAACGAAAGAAGTTCGACTTGCCACTGCCCAAGTACTGCTGACGGGTGAAGAGTTGATGTGACACAAAGAGAGAACGGCTGTCTTGAGTCATTTTGATGTTTAAAAAACACATAAATTAATATTAAAGCAAACTTTATAGGCCAAAATTCTATTTTGAAAGAATATTCAATTCCCCCCAAGAAACAAACCAGGAAATGAGTTTTACAGATATGGAATGAAATGAACAAAGCTAAAATCAAACTGAACGCCAAGCTAGTGATAAGCAGATCATTCAGATTTTATCAGCATCTTATTAATCTCCCAGTATTGACACAAGCTGTCATAAAGGTGCTGTTTCACATACACCTCCTGGTTTATCTTGAAACTTACAAAACTAAAAAAATATGTGATTTCGACTCTACAATCACCAATACCAGCAGTTCTGCCCATTCAGTAACGCAGCTGGTTGTCCACTCAGCTTGGGTTTCTTAAATTGCATCTCCTCAAATCCAGCTAAGTCTTACTGCCTGTAATTTAAGACACTGCAGCTCCGCACAGACCCACGATTGCCCGGGGAACGTGCTTAAGTATTTTTGTCAGCTCTGATTTGAAACAACTGCAGTAACTGCTTGGGTGAGTCTTTCTGCGAGCGTCGCCGGCGTCATCCACGACCAGAGCTGCTCGGGGGTCGTGTGGGGTTTATTTTCTACATTTCGGCGGCTCTGCACGTGCCTTGCAGGCCCATGAAGGGTCCGGCGGCGGCGCGCTCCATGTCAGCATCATATCTACGGCAGGGCAGGCCTCTTGACATCGGCGCAACTTTTCAGAGCGAGGTGTCAATGCAGTTTGCCGTTCTGCCAGAAACCCCTGCTGCAGCTTTCGTTCCCCCTCTCCCTCTCTCTCCTTCTCTCTCCCTCCCTCTCGCTCTCGCTCTCCTAAGCTGGGAGTGAATTCCAGTCCGCCGGCAGGAGCCAGAGAGGCTTCCAAGCAAAGGGTTAAACCGTTCTCGGTGTTGCCATGGAGACTGCACAGGCCTGCTGTACTACTGACCTGACACGACCAATCTATAGGAGGAGGAGAGAGAGAGAGGGGGTTGCTGGGTGGGGGAGTGGCGGAGGGACAGCCTCGACGGCGCATTGGCCGGGAGCGTCACGTGTCCCCCTTTGGAATGCTAATTCACAGAAGACACCCCCACCCCACCCCCAGCTCCTCCTCTCTCCCTGGTCTATTCCAAGCCTGTCGGACAGAACAAGACCCAGAAATGGTGTAGGATAACAGGAAAGAAACACGAAACTGAAGCCAAGGAGGGAGACAAGGCCTAGGTGGAAGGTATGGAACTGTGTTTTTTTTTTTTTTTTAATTTTATTCACGGGACCCGGAGCAGCTAGCTGGAGTCTCATTTGGGAAGTGTTCATGCTGTAGTACTAATCCTAGCTTGCATTATGTGTCTATGTATGTGTGTGTGTGTGTGTGTGTGTGTGTGTGTGCAGGACCCATTGTAATAAGAGTATTTAGTGGCTGCCCAGCAGAATAAGATTGCCTTTAACAGCTGCCTATCCCAGGCACCTCTGCTTAAGGCTGCTGGAGCTGCTGTACATTTTCCTGCACCGGCCTTTTAAACAGAAACAATGGAATTCTCCCCCAGCCTCAATGTGCAGATCGTTAGCAATGGCAGCTAATGGCAACTATCTCTGTGTGAGTTCATGTTTTGCCTCAGCTGAACAGCCACACCGTTCTGGGTGTCTTCCCCGCTGCCGGCGTCTGAGAAGTGTCCGTGGCGGCTGTGACACACAATCAGCCTTCCCGTGCAGCAGGAACAGACAACTAGAAAGTGCCTGCCCCTAGGGGAAAGGTTTCGGCCACTGTCTCAGGGGTCAGGACCTCTCTAGGGTTGCTTTTGGAAGAGGGGGGTGCGTTTTGACAAGTGCCGCAAGTCGTTAAAGCCAGGGGTTTGTGCTGCGTCCCGTTGGCTGCTCCCCTAGCCGGGCTGAGCTCAGAATACTTGTGCATGGATGCAGTTTGCTCCCAGATTGCCGGCATCTGTAATGTAGGTGTCGTGCCGGAGTGCAGGCTGTGTGTCTGGGCAGGCTCTCTGGTTGCATGCAATCCACTAGCTTTGTGTACAGACAGGCAAGTTCCTGTAACTGCTTACCAGGGGGAGAAGCATGCCAGGTTTGCAATCTATGCGTCTTTCTTTTGTGCTCAAAGTACAGCAGTGTAAAACCATGTACTCTGTTCTCAGTTAGCTTGCGCACTTCAAAAACAAGTAACAGATCGAAATGCACTGTGACCTTTCAGCTGATTGGCCTTGTGGGTATTTATTTTTACCATCGCTGCACATGAGGTTCACCTGACTGTTGTGTTATAACATACTGTTCAGAGTGACCTTTTGTAATGATCCAATGAGCGTGTGCGGATAACAGATGCTGAATGAGATCTGTGAGGCAAAGTTTTTAGCACTTCAAATCTATTGATCTAGAAGAAGACACTGCAGTTAAAAAATAAATAAATAGCATATTTCAAAGAGTATAAGCAGTGATTATATCCATATGCAGAATCCTGGCAGATTTTTTCCTTGCATGAAATGTATAAAATCTACTGGCGGTGAACCAAGTGTAAAATACTGAATAATTACAATCAATCTTATTCTCCTTGTGCAATAAAATAGTATCCTTATTTAAAGTCACACAAAATTCAGTAATGGCATGCATGTTTTATAGAACATGATAATGAAATTAAGTCAAAACCATAAGATTTAAAACAGGTAGACAACTATGATGGTCCCCATCTTTGAAGTGACTAGGTTATAATAATAATAATAATAATAATAATAATAATAATAATAATAATAATAATAATAAGTGAATAATAATAATTTATTATATATTTGAAAATGAAATGCCCTTTTACTGTGTATGGCTGTTATGAACGTGTCTGCCTGTGTATAAGGAAATATGTCCAACAAAATAAGACAGAAATGAACGGGACTACAAAGCATATTCAGAAATAGCTGCAGGTTTGTAAATTTCCAGGGAAGGTTTGCGCCACATGTAAATTCAGCTTATTAATGTGCTGCTGTTGAAAGGGCAGTATTCCAGGGGGATAAGCCTCCACACAGCCTGACCCACTAACGCTGAGTGTTGCTCAGAGTAAATAGTGTCAGATTGACTGGTTTAAAAGTAAAGAATACGACAGAGCAGGCAGAGGGCTTGCGATGCACTTACACCTATTGTTAAACACATGGGCATAGGTCACGTGGTGCCCCCGAGGCCAGTCTGGCCCACACAGTGACACGGAGGCACAAAGAGCACGACCGGCTCACCCTGGCCCCGGGGTCAGACAAAGAGGCAATCAATGACCTGTGCTGAACGGCAGACCTGCGATCTTCGACACACACAGTGAACAATGAGAGTCCCCTCACCACACAGACCTACAGGACAGTAAGACCACAAACCGTCACATGGTGACGTGGAACTGAAACACTCAACAGCACTATATAACAAGACCGCCCTCGGCACAACACAGGAAAGAGGATTTCTGTGTTCTGGCTGCAGCGTGGGCCGTATATCATCTGGTTATGCCAACATGCAGCCGTCCTGCTGAATCTTTCATGTAGAAGGAAGTCATTAGCTGGCCAGTGCTGTTATCAGAGAAAGTCTGTCGGACACATGGGGCTCGGTAAGGCCAACCACAGCGTGCAAACATCAATATTGAAATATTAAGATTACAGACAACAGAGGCACCACTTCCCAGTAGAGATAGATAATCTTGTCAATCGCAGATCTGCTGTACGCTTTAGACCCTTTCCCAGTACTGAAAGGGAGAGTGAAAACTGAGAAGGGGCCGTGATCAGGGAAAGTCGGTTGACTATCCGTGGGTATGGGTAGCAATTGAACATGTACTGCCGAAAGCAGAAGTCCTTCACTTACCCTGACAGCACTGAGGGAACAGTCTCCCCCGTGTCAGAGCTTAATGTGATTAAATTCCTGACCTGATCTAATTGCTCGGTCTGAAATACTAATACAGTAATTGCCCCTCGCATCCCCCTCCCCGGCCATTAAAATGTTGTAAACCGCAGTAAGCTATTCATTACGGCAGATCCCACCCCCACACACCTTGTCCTGTGCTGTACATTCCTCTGGATTCACCAGATGATCTTAATAGACCTTAAATGCTTCATTCAAGACTGCGTTTTGTGTTTTGATATAATACTAGCAAAAAAAAAATTACGAGGGTTTTTTCACTGTAATACCCCCACTTTGATGGCCGTTTAATCTCTAAGAGCACTTCAAGGGGAAAGAATAATAAATACCTGACCTGAGCCCCATCCTTGCAAGCCTGGTCCTGCACTAGACTCCCACTGCCCACTGCTGTATTCCACCCAGTAGGTTCATATTCCTATGCAGGCCCAGGTCTCTGGAGGCCAAGGTTCAAATGCAGTTCAGGTCATCGAACTGAGGTTCACAGTCTCATGTGAGCTCCCTGTGGGTGTGAGTCTGCTTTCACAAACCCACCATGCAAGAGGGAATTGTAACTGTCAGTCTGGAGGTTGGTGGAGACCCCAGAGGAGGAGAATTAGAAGTTGTTTGAAGAAGAGGGCCGACATACCCGTGCCCTTTCATTGACATCTAAACAATTGCTTTTTAAGCTGGAGCAGCGTGGAGAGACAGATATTCAATTGCCTCTGCAGGACTAGCTCTGTGGGTAAATGGACATTTACATGAAGTAGCACTAATACCAGCCGTAGGAATCCCGAACGAGGGAAATTCTGGTGGCCTCGGATTAGACCGTATGTTAATTTAGTGGTTCTCGACGCACAACTTGGGAGATAAGTTGTCAAGGATTCGATGAAGGCTGAAGTTATCCGTGGAATATTGAATCCTTAATTTGGTATTAAACTGTAGAGCTTAACTCATAAATAGTAAACATGAACACTTGTATGTAATAGTTGCATGGCCAATGGCCTGTTTGGGCTGTCTATATGACTGCTCCATTTAGACAAGCACAAGGCATTGTGTAACAGACTAAGACATTCCTAAGCCCTGTAAATCACCTTGACAGCACGTCAGTTTGAGAACCTGACAAATTCCTCTCTACTGTAACAAATAAAGCGCTGCGATATAATTGGGTTGAGAAGCAAAACAATGCGTACAGTTGCATAATGGGCCTATTATAGTGGTGGAAGTAGTCTGGAGAACTCGAAACAGGAACACGTTTAATTTCAGCTGAGGTGGTATTTCCTTTCACGCAGATAATTTTGACAGAAATTATTATTCCTGAAACAACTGGAAATGTTTATTATGTTTATTAATGGGGGTTTGGAATAACACAGTTCTCTTGTTTTTTTTTTGTGAAACCATAAAATAAAATAATGATCCATGATTCACAATCTTGCTTGATCATTGACTGGTATCACAAAAAAACTTGTGTGTCTTTCAAGGCTCAATGGTCAGGAAGGTGGGCTGCATGGTGGCAGCGGTGGGATTCAGGGTCTCGGGATTTGTCCCAGGGCTAGGTTGAATGAATTACATCTTGTGTACAGTGTGCAGTGGACTGTGACCGCTAGACACCGTGCTTAGAGCAACGGACTGAGGTCTGCAGTGGCATAGTAGGAAGAGCATTGATCTTGTCTTTGGCAGGCATTGAATTGATTTAGTCTGAGACTACTGGGACAATCTATATGTTTTAATTCCATAGTGTTTAGAGCACTGGGTATAATTTAGAAAGCAACTAGAAATTAGTTGATTGGTTGTTAGTGAATGGCTGCACTGTAGGAGACAGACGCTGTGCTCAGAAACAGAGTCCAGAAAGTGGTCGTCTTGTCGTTCCCGAGTCAGGCAGGTGTGTTTGAGATCGTCACAGAGAGGAGTCCCCAGCCATTGCGTATTTGTGTCCACAACCACCTCACAGACAGAAAGGCCACGGAGGAGTCCCGCTGGACGCTGGGGGTGATGAGTTGGCGTCTGGGAATCAGCGATAGAAGGAAACTAAACACCAGCCAAGGTTAAACCGCTGTGCCCCTGCAGCCTCGCATTAGGGACGAGTGGGGAGGGGGGGAGGTCTGCGAGATTCTTGTAATTGTGCCATTTAGGAATTATATCAGCCTTTTTAATCCCACATTAGTGTTCCATTTGCATAATGTTTCTCCTTCGTAAAACACCCACCCAGGCGAGTAAAGTGTCAGCCGCTGATAAAGACTGCCCACCAACAGACCAGAGAAAGAGCTCAGGGAATTATCTCAGCCTCCTTTTGTCTTATTTTGGTTTGTGTGCTTGCGTTACCTGAACTGTTATATGTAGGCAAAAAGTGCACATGCTCAGCTCAGAAAGGGCGTTGTTATAACCATAATCCTAAACATAGAAGAGTTGTTTCAGAGAACGAAAAAAAAAATGTGTGAGTTATAAAATGTGAAAGCCACCATTATATTTAAAGTACATTTGTGGGTTTTCTCCTCAAAGACAAGTGACACCAGTGAACTATCTATTGTGTATTGTGTATTTGCTGATGCACAACACCACACGGAGGCATTTCTCAGAATAGACAGAAGCTTAGATGATCTTTCAATACTTTTAGAGCGATCAAGAACAGAAAGCTCTTCAAAAATCCTGCTGACCCACCCAGAGGCCGTCTTCAACTGGAAACCATCAATTAAGCAAATTAAAAGCTTATCTCACCGGAGGTCAGAATACATGTAGAGGATGGAGGTTTATAATTCAATCTGGAGGTAGGACAACTCGTTTATCTGCCGTGTGTTGTTCATCGGTGCAGGATGTAGGGAGAGAGAACTGCAGTATGGATTGAAAATGTCGGCGGTTCCTCCTCACAATGCGGGCACATATATATATGCAAATGAGTTTGTGTCTGAAAAGGGCTTCGTGCCGTCGTGGCTGGGCTTGTGGAGACACCTCAGGAGGGAGAAGGTAATGCACTTAACAGATTGGTTGGCGCTAATTGTGGCGTTCCTGTGTGCCAGGGACGGGTACGTGTTTTCCTGCTAACCTGCTTCACAATCACAGGAGGCTTCCAGTGTTTTATTCTTCTCCGACTGTGTGAATGGCACAAACTCATATCCTGGTTTTCTAGCCGAGATTATGCTTGCAGTTAGAACCAGTATGGAAGAATGTCTGGCAGTGATTACATTTCATGCGTTCATGCATATTAATATATTCTGCGGATTTGATTCCTGTTGCTGCCATTTCCAGTACAATTACAACGCTGGTGGATTTGTATTTTATGGGACGGGTGTCAGTATCCCAGAACTGCCATAATCCCTGACCTTGTGCTCGGTACCAGCCAGCTCAATCCACTACAGCCCGGTTCCCATTAAAACACTGGGATTTTATAGTGATAACCAATATCTTTTGTATTATTTTCTAAAACATTTATTCACTAACAACTATGAGAGGAATCAGAATTTCTGACAGTGACTCTAAACGAAGACAAAGAGCAGAGAAAACACCGCTGCTTTGGATGATAACTGAAATACAAAAGACGAGTCAGCCAAACTGTCACCCGGCCCCCTGCACACACACATACCCTCCCTCCCCTCAGAAAAAACTAACACAAACAAACAACCTTTGCTGCAGAATATGCTCTGTCAGTGTTTGCTTCATGTCAGGTAAACCCAACCCCCTAAGTCAGGGTGACGGCAGCTCCTCTCGTCTGCCCCGACGCAGCTGCTCAGGCTCAAAGCCGTGTTCACGCTGATGAAAGTGCTTCTCACAAGCCGGGCCCTTTGGTTCCACAGTTATACCGCCCAGGTGCTCCTTCCTCTCGCGGTGTGCCTCTCCATCTGTTCCCGGTCAGATCTCTCCCTCAGAGGCTGACAGACAGCTGTTTGAGATAAATCTCCCGTCTTCGCAGAGGCCCAGCCAGCGGTGTCAGCGCTGTGCTCTGGGCTGCAAGGACTCTCGTCTGACCCATTTCCCCCTTTGTTGATGCTGTTTTGTTTTGTTTTCTTACGTCCTACCTAAGGCTACTGCTGCCATTTTAGAGACTGAGGCCCCTAAAAGCATTTATGTTACCCCCCGTCTGCATATGGGTGTGTCTCTGTGTTTGTGGATCGAGAGTCACGTTCTCTTTACCCACACAATCCCCCCTGCTTTGTTTTTTAATGTGGTTCTTTTGTAAAACAACATTTTTAGAGAAAGAGAGAGAGAGAGGCAAAAAATAACCCCTGTTTGTAGAATACCTTGTTTTGATCTTTCATTAAAAGAAATACAAACATACAAATATTTTGGGCAGGTAATTAAAAGTCAATTTAATTCACAAAATATATTTTTTTCAAATCAAAAAGCAATTCAATTCCAAACAAGAGCAGTCTTTTACGGTGTGAGCTGAGTTTAAATGCTGAAGCAAAGTGTTTTGGAAACCATTTAAAGTGGTTACCTGTTGGTTCCATTTCTTACCCTTGAAAATCTTACACAAGGCGCTATTCTTTTCTATCGCTTGTATGAATGTATGTGTTTTAGCATACAGAGGGCTATTGAGTTTCGGATTATTGTCCCGAAGCAGCGAATACATCTTGAAACCTCCTCAAAACGGGTTGTGTTGTCACACCTGGATACCGGTGGGAAAGTACAAGACGTTATGCAAAGCTTAAGAAAATGAGAGGGCAATAACAGATCCCACAATCCCACACTGCGGTTAATCCAGTCACTTCACACTTACAGTTACAGTAGTCCATGGACTATTATCATCACAATCGCTGGAAGAATAACAATAAATAACCAGATACAATTTTCATTATTCAATCTATCAAGTCAGCAATAAAACCCATCTCATCTTTTTTTGCCGGCCTAAAAAAAGCTATTTAATAACAGGTTTAACAAGCAGGGGATGGTGATAAATAACAAGACCTGAACAAGACCGCTCTTGATACCTAATGCTTTGAAAGGTTTCCCATTGTAAAACTGCGATAACTGAGACCGCCTGTGAAAGGCAATCGAAAGTATATGACTTGTTAAGTAGACAGGACGTGGTAAGTGCTTACATTTGGATGGGTAGAACCTCGTTTCGGTTTCGCCTGGGATTCTGTAATCACAGATCCCAGCTATTTTTCCAGGGAAACGACAGACTGAAGAGCTGTGAAGTCGAGTGTCAGCAGGGGGCTGGAAAGCCATTACTGTCAGCACCATGTGAGGCTCAACTGCATGGCCAATTTGTTCTACTTTGGCTTTTACACAAGATCACTATTGTGTATTTCTTGTCTTCTTCATGTGGTTAAAGTCTCCCACAGCCTATATAAGGTAAAAAAAAGTAAATTTGAATTCAGTTAACAAAATATTGCCCCTCTTATTATTGCAGTCACTTGAGTTCACAGCATACAGAACTAAACAGATTTTTCCAAGGATTGTTGACTGAAACCCAATGATGCTATTAGTTCTATTAGTCAAAAAACTAAAATATTGATGTCATATATCATATCAATGAATTATGTCCCTATGCTGCAGATGTATGTGAATATAAATGATAAGCATTTGTCCTTTAGCATGTTCTGTTCTGTATCAAACCCATATCTTCACATTTCTTCTGCTTATGCGCCATTGCAGCAATTAAAATGAACGCTAGACCAAGAGATTAGTTCCCAATGGTGAGTTTGAGTCCTTCAAGGTCATTCAGTCATTATGAGAACAAGTGTGACAATGTTGGTAAGATGAATTCTGTACCGGCCTAATTAGTCATGCGAGAAGGTTTAGGCCTCAATGACATGATCAACACACCACTGTATTACCCTGCTTCACAAAGCCATGCGCTCTTTCTCCATCCATTATTAAACAGGCCTTCTTTGCTTTGGGTCCTTTTATGTCTAAGACGAACTTGTCCCACATGTTTGCGTTTCATCTTCGGCATCACAGCCTGCTAGCTGTACGGCAGTTCTAAGAATCCCTTTGAATGTAACTGGAGCTGGAGAGTTTGTCTTTTAATGTTCCCACATTGAATTAAATCCTTCCAGCCTTCAGAAATACCAGCAATCTGGCATTATGTTTGCAATATTTTCTCCTGTGGAGGCTTTTATGTCAACTGCCATTGGAGGAGGTGTGTGATTTTCATCTTGTACTTTTTTGTGTTCAAATGTTCGCCGCAACATAAAAAAAAGCAGTAAGTCATGTATTGCAAAGATCAAAGTTGTAAGCATTCCCTGGCACAAGAACTGTACACAAGATTCCATTTGTGTGCTTGCCCATGTGGGGACTAATAAAAGTACATATCTGATATTATCTAATAGAAACAGGGTACCTAAATATGAAGAAAAGCTGAACGCGAACCAGATTTCAGGAATTTCCGAAGCAGACGCTATTCAAAGAAGCGTTCGGCTGCAGTAAGTAACACGTTTACGCACTGAAGACTCATCCATCACCGCTTATGAAATAATTCTACAAACTGTAACACCTGCTCTTCAAACTGGCAAACGAACTGCCCCTGTAGCAGTCGGCAAACCTCTGCAGTGTTGACTAACAAGCCAAGCTAACAAAATGCTGATACAGAAGTGAATTCTGCAGAGCTACACAGCCAATGTTGTTGTCATAGGAAAGGGAAACCTATCGAATAGGGAGAAATTTACTGCCTCAATAGATAGGTAGACAAGGAACACTCAGAGCACGATTTAATTAGAATGCCACCAAAATTGTTTATCCATCTCTAACGAAGTGCTCTAGAGACGGACAGTTGGGAAGACACGTCTAAAGTTTTTCTAAAGAACATACTATCACTTAGAAGATTACTCCATTTGGTTGCTGGGGAACTACATGATATCAATGATGTACCACACACTTCTCTTTTGTCTACTGTTCTCTCTATGGCCTTGGATGAACAATATTTTCATAATTTCGAAAGCTATGCTGCACCTGGCCTCTCTGGAGCGATATGATGTGCTACACGAATATGGCCTGATGTTTCTCCTCTCCACAGGTGTGAGGAAGAAAAGGGAAAAGGTTGGCCGGGAGTCGGGAGCCAGAGGGAGACAGGAAGCTGTAAGTTTTCTCCATCACCCAGTCTTGTTCCTCTGGTTTAACAATTTTTTCCATTTTGTTTGGTCTTTCTTAATTGCATGTTAGTTCTGGTCACAGGCTTCCATTCTGTGGAAGGCCAATATGAAGTTTCTTCTATAGGCGGGTGGGTCGAAGTTTTGATTTAATCCTGGCCTTCACAACCATGTACCCAAATTACAGGTAAATTCCCAGCTTTCTGCTCTACAGGATGGGGTGTTTTGTGATTTTTGATACAAGATTATTCCAAAGTTCTATCTTTTTGATTGAAAAACATAAATCTATCTTCAGGTGAGGGGGAGCGATAGCGGTCATGTATTAATTGTCATTAAACAAAGGAAAAGCTTTCATATATTTTCCTGTAGGGGACTGCAGGGGTGGCCCCTCCATAATAAGCCATGACATCATAAATATGAGACTCACAACAGGATAAGACACACAATCAGTGATTACATCAAAGCAATCATTCATATCCGTAATGAGAATTGAAAATCCAATACGTTCTTGATGCACCTCATTTGAAATATTATGCATGGGCGTTTTCGTGTGTCGTATCTGAAGTAATTAATTTAGCAATTTGGCTCGCGTTATTCGGGCTGCACTTGCGAGGTGCAGATGTGAAGGGCAAGCGAATGAGGTGACCACCGCGGAGACGCGCTAGAATTACACGCTCCATTCGGAGTCAGACGTGTCGAAAGTCCTCCTTTCTTAATTGCAATTAATTCTGGTCTCCAGCCCCGGCTGCTCGGGGGTGCAATGTGCTCATATATTAAAGGTCAGCGCACTCCTCCCCGGAGGCAGCTGCTCTTGATTAGTGCCACAGTCTGTGCTGCGGAGCTTTGGCATCACTGCCTGTAACGAGAGGCGAGATGTAAGGCAGTTGTTATTGTCAATAGAGTTCGGGCACCTTCTACCGAGGATACAGTTGGCGGCCGCTGTCCTCCAGTCCTCTGCCCCCTGCTTGACGTGTGGTGTAGGGGGTAGTGTTGGGGGTGGTGGGGAGGCAGGACTGTTGTGACTGCAGCAGCTCTGTTGTCACATGTTCATTCATTGCTGCAGCTGTGCTGGGCAGCTCAATCGCAGTGCCTTTGATCTCTTGTAATTAACAATGACTGTCTCTTAGATGTCATTGCAAAGAGCCTGTCAGAATGACGAGTAGCTATGGGGGGGGCTGTCCATAAATCACAAGGAGTAGATGATCACTATGTGCCAGGCTGCGTCTCCCAGCTGAGTGTCCAATTCTCAGTGTTTCTCAACTAGGTAGGTTAGAGATGGTCACCTGATCTCTACCTGCAAAAAGTGTCCGATATCATTTCCACACTTGACTCCAGGTGTGGCTCATTCTAATTGAAAACCAGACTCTTTCTGTAGATATGTGCGGTCCACCCGTCATTAAGGCACTCAACGTCATCAAATAATTCCCCCCATGTGGTCCATGCAAGAGACGTGGACAATCACACTTGCGCAGGGAATCATAGTTTCCCAACCACGGCGACTGGAGCTTCCTTTGGAGTTCCAGTGCTCCCACTGCAATGCCAGACACCTGCCAGTGGCCACAACTCCATCGGCGCCACGCAATCCCAATAAAGGTTTGCAGTAGGAGCAGCGCAGCGTCCATTCCCAGAGTTCCACCATTGTCCCCAAACTAGCTCCGCCACACCACCTCGTCACAAGCGCTTGTTTCCGGACACAAAAAACTGAAAAGAAACGCACAAAGAGGGATTTGTTTCCTGATAAAAAGCTCTATTAAAAGTAAAGTACACGTCCCCTAGGAAATCAACTAATCTTTTTCTGTCGTTTTTGGCCGCGCTGGCGTGTTTGTTTTGTAACGTTAGCTGGTGGCGTCTCCCCAGGGTGTCAGCTGTGCGCGGAGGGGTAGCGAGGCGGGCGTGCATCGCACCGCCATGCCTGCTGGCTGCCTTTCGGTTCACAGGGGAGGAAGAAAAGGAAAGAAAAAAGGGAAATCTTGCACACACTTGTCTGGAAGGAGGCCAGCCACTGATAAACTCCCTGTGTGAGTCTCTTTGTGCTGAGCTGCTGGACTGTTTGACATGAGTCCATTAGAGTCTGTCTTGCCAAATTGCTCTAGAAAAAACTTAGCGGGCAAACATTTACTCGGTACACATTCCCCATGTACAACAGCGTGTGATATGGTAGTGCTTATCAACCCTGAATGGGATCTCACAACCTCATATCACAGAAAGAAGAGCTAAATACAGAAAAGAGGTATGCGTGCTGAATGATTTGTTAAACAACATCTGGTGCTAAACACCAGTACAGAACATGATCCATTAGTTTTACATGGGGTGATCACCCACAATCATACATTCAGGTGTGTCCGGGGGGGGGCCTGTTCAATGAGGCTCTGTCTTCTGCATGAGATGGCTGAGTAACACGACTCAGCAGAAACTAGGCCAGATCAACTCCAAGTTCTTTGTCTCTGGCCTGGAGGCACCTGCCTCGTCTCCCCTCCCCAGTGATGCCTCGCAACAGCCTTGTCAAACAGCTCTGAAATAGGCTGGCCTCTTTGTTGTTGCTTCCACCCCTCACAATAAAAAACGCCCGTCCCCGCATTGTTGTGAATACAAAGTCAATGTCAACACTTCTGTTGCGTTCGGCCCGGATGTGGTGATGCTGTTGTGTGTGGAACAATGGCGGATAACAAGTTTTAGTTGGTACATTGTAGTGGGGGGTTTTCGCTTGGTTTTGTTCTCTTCCTGATGTTGACATGCTGTATTGATTAGTTTCCTGGGCATGAAGGTGTTGTGTAATATGAGATCCACGTCGCTGAAATTTCATCTTTCCTTTTGCCTCAACCTGTAACTAAATGTATTTTCTTTTAAGGATGAAGAACGTCATACTAAACGTCAATCTATTCTCGTCAGTTCACAATAACATTAGACAATTTGCGAGTGATCGCACAATGTCACTGTCTCTGCATAGCGAGTGGACAGTCACCAACACTCTGACAGTTAAAGTAGTGTAGCATTTTTCTTACATTGATCAGCAACTGGGAACATGTTCAGCCGCCATACACCAAAGCGAGCAAACTTTCTGTCCGGCTTTTGCAGTTCAAACACGTAAGGTACAGGCCAAATGAAAACATCAGCCCACCCGCCGGTTTGCGCATTAGAAACGTAATACATGACGACAGGGTTGGATTAAGTAGAAGGAAAAATCCTCCGCCTTCAAGTATTGTAATTGTAATTTCCATTTGGTGGATGTGTCAAAGGTTGAATTTCTGGAGTCAGCGTCTGATGAAGAGTAAATTAAACCTTTATGACATCTTGTGGACTATAATAATAAGATATAATTAAAAATGACTCGCTTCTAAGTTTAATAGCAAGAATAGAAAAAATATGAATGAATATGTAAAGAAGACCGATATGAGAGGAAATAACAGGTTTAAAATATAACTGTCTTCACTTGGAGCAGGAAATAAAATAATAATGATGATGATGATTATAAACAGATATACTACGATTTTAAACTGAAAAACAAAAGTAGGCAGTTGGCTGTGGACATGCCAGTAATATATCTCCTTTCCCTGGCACTGGGAGCAGGCTTCTCCTGAGCCATGTGCAGCGATGCCCCGATCCCGTCTCCTGGATTCATAGCTGACATTTTGCGAAATGATCTCCGTGCATGTGCAATGATGTGGATCACATCACAGCCAGACAGCCTCATCCGTTATAATTTATTTCTTTTTTCTCTCTCCCTAATTTCCTATATATTTTTTTAAAACTCGTAGACTTCTTCTCTACCTCTCAAAACAGCTAATTTATATGCTAATGAGCAGATAACAATCAATGCATTTCATGCTTGCCTGCCCCCAATCAATACAATATTACCCGGCAGATGAATGAAATACATTTATTACACACAGGCTCGGAGACGGAGTCGGGCTGCTGTTTAATACAGGAATAGAGCCGATAAGTGCCTTTGTGTAGGAGCGGGGACACAGAGACACAACAATGCTCACCGTTTCAATTTCTGACCTCTTTAAAGCTGTATGGGTTTCATTTGGTTTCAGTGCAAAACCTTTCGAATTTCTCAAAACTAGCCTTGAATCGAGCGATCACTCATTAAATGAAATACGTGTGTTTCCAGGGGACACCTATCGTTAGTGTATGATAATGTCTCATTAGTACTAAACCCCAAGGTATAGGTGTGCATGCCAAACAGTGTGGAAAGTGCATCCTTCTCATTGCTTGGAGATAGATGCTATTGATTTCAACATTAAAGCATTCTCCAGAACAGGGGTAGGTGGAGAACAATACAAAATCTCTATATATCTATATGTGTGTGTGTATATATATATATATATATTCTGAATATATATGCAATTTGGCATGAATTTGAGGAGGAATATATGTACATACATATGAGTATCTTTATTTTTGCGTAAAAAAGAGCTAAGAATATATTCTTCTACTGTGTCATGTCCTCCCTCAGTCCAATTAGAAGGAGCAGTATATCCATTATTCATTCCCAAGTCTGCCTAAAGAGCCATTTCATATCGCTCATCGAAAGAAACAAGGGATTTCAAATAGCTTTCAGCTCGCACCCAGTGGCAAATGGGAAAGAAGGCTTTCTATTTTGAAAAACAATTAACCTTATACCTCGGGCTCTCTAATATGACAGATCCACTTCTCATTGCTAGTCTCAGCTCATTCTGTTGACTACACTAACAGCACCAGCAAACAAGGTGAGTTTTATAATTACAACCAGGCATTCGCAAACCACATAGAACAGCCGACACGCTTGTGAAACCTTGTGAAAATCCCTAAATCGCTACCAATCGTGTTTTCCTTAGCATATTTGTTCCGCCTAATGATGCGTCCTGATTAGCCTACTGTCTGAGACCAAGGCCAATAGAGGTGCTGCAGCAATTCTTGTCGCCTCCAACACATCTCGAACACTGATTCAAGAACTGTGGTTTTGTTTCAGTTAATCACATTGATTACCTCACCACACCCGATAAGATGCGTAGTAATCACTTACACAGGGAAGGTTGCAAAACAGGACTCAACTTGTGTTAATGGCCATCCTCAGTTCTTGCCCCATCTCTGTAATAATACCCGCTTGATAGCTGCAATCTCACTCTTTCTAGGATTTGGTAAACAAAGGGTATTCCCCTGTAGGCGGACCTGACAGGTTTACAGTAGGATCTGAAGATGGGGACCATAAATCAGGAGCTCCATTTGCAGGTCCAGATGTACACCCAGAAGTCATGCCTTCTTTGGGTATTGGCTAACATCAGTTAATGCAATATCTAAGTGCAGACTAGCTTGCCTCATACCATCCCAAGCAAGGAATCTGATCCACAATAGATGGTTTACCAAGATGTGTTTCCATTTAAGACTGGAATCCAAATCTGGGCTGTTTATGTAACCTATATGTTATCTATTATATAAGTTTATTTTGTTTTCTTAAACAAAATCTTTAAGCATAAACAAGCACATTGTAACAAGTATCCACAAAGATGCATTTTATAATTTCAGTAAGCTCAGAGAAATTCCCCTTGGCCAGTAAATAAAATGCCTTCCTTCCCTGGCCTTTATACCAGGCAGTTTGAAGTTCTGTATCTGGGGGTGAGGCAGACACAGACAGTCTTTTAGCCAAGAAGGTCAAACTCTGCGTTCAACACCACATTCTTACAAAATAAAGAGAGAGAGCGAGACAGAGAGAGAGAGAGAGAGAGAGAGAGAGAGAGAGAGAGAGAGAGAGAGAGGGGGAGAATAGTCACATCTTTCTAATTTCCTAATTTCCTCACCCTTCATTTGAAGGAAGAATGCTGCCCAATCTGCATGAAATACAGCCAGGGGATCCAAAGGCACCCCGTTGGTTGTCGCTAGGAAACCGAATAATCACTGGGAAGCTCGGGCTGTTTGCTCTGCTGGCGCTGGGGTGGTAGCTGGGTAGCGCTGGCTGGCTGGAGTTAGACACACTTGGCCGTAAACAAAGAGCTGCATTAGTGCGGGGATCGGCGTCTCTTGGGGCTGGACGTCATAAGTCAAGGCAGTAGTGGGGGGCAATGGAAGGTAGGATTCGCCTTGTCTCACTTTTGAAGTTCTTTCTTATTCCCCACTGCTTTACACCCTTGGAATATGAGAAAATTGCCTCCATATATTATCATATTTATTTTATTAAATAATAAATACTATAGTCCCCCATTTTATGGCTACCCACGTGTGTTTTTTTCCGGTGTACTACAGGACTCTCCTCCTTCACCTCAAGTGGCCAAAACAGTAACATAAGCCAGAGGCCGGTTAGTGTCCAATCGCACAATGCCACTGCATGTCTTTCAGATTAGTGTAAGAACAGCAGTCCTGTGTGCGAATGTCTTAATTATGATTGGTGAATTATGAAGCTCACAATACGTGTGACCCTTCTCCCGATGTCAGTTCGGACACTAGAACACCATTTCAGAATCAAGGTGGGGGCAGCAAAGTGTTTTCTTGGAAATGAAGAACAAAAAATATTCAGTGGAAAACTGGCAACCCTCCCAGAAAATTCACTTACAAAAGAGCTTTATTTAATTACATACCTTGTATACACCACTTGTACTGTATTTATTTGTGTACGAGACTGAAAAAAAATTGCAGCTGCCAAGAAATGTTGCTAAAGGCCAGCTCTGGAAACAGTCTGCCGAACAGCAGTTATTTCACACATGGCCCCCGGCGGCCCCGAGACACTGCTGACATCTGAAATACGCGCCAACTGAAACTTTTACTGAGTGAACCTCTATAGGTGCTACTGTACGACACACTGCTGTAACCAAACACTGAAACACAGGTAACTTTTACCTTTACCTAAAAACAGGCAGCCAGGCGTCTGCACACAAAGGCACAGACACCTTGAACTCCGTGCCAACAGTTCCCCGTTCCCCGTCTTTCCCGAGACTGCAAAGATGAACCGCTCTCTCCGAACAGCGGCACTTTCACCAGCTGAACTGATGAATGGTCTTTTAAATGCCAGCGTTAAGTAGCACCATAGTCTTGTTATCCCTGCTTTAAGAAAGCAATAAAGTCAACCCCTCCCACTGAGTCTCTTTTAACAGAGCCCCTTTACATTCAAAAGACAGGCCTCTTCACTTCTGGGAAGCTGTAACACAAAATGCCTGAGAGTGCATTTCAATTGAGCAAAATACTTATATTCACTGCACTGCATTGTTAAAATGTTACCAAACTGTTCAAGATCCCATTGAACGTTATCTCGTAGCTTTCCATGCATCTCGTGCCGGTTAGTGTTGGTCTTTTTACCCCAATTGGTCCAGTTGATACATAAATAGGAAGTTATGATAAGAGACTGCTTTTTTGTGGGGTGGGGAGTGAACAAGTTAGAAGTAATGCTTGTAATCCGAAAGGGGATGAATAGATTATTGGGCTATGGTAACAAATATCCAACCTTCCAGGGACATCCCAGTAGGATGTGTTTCTGGCCAGTGTCACTGTTTATCTGGTGCCCCTGCTCCCTCCAGGACAGAAGCCGAGGCGTCACAAATAACACAAACAACACACACACCCCATAGCCAACGCCTCGTAAGCAAGGAAGAGAAACTAACAACAGACAGATGCTTCAAATCAGATCCGTGGCCTTTAACAGATGCAGTACCGTTGCACTGACCTACATATCAGGAATGAAGATATCCGATAAAAGACATTTGCATTTACTATTTTCCCTCAGAGTTCCTGAACTCCCTTTAATTTCCTGTGATCTAACCTCTGCACAGGAACGTCAGAGGGGGACCCGGCCAATAGTGACTTCTCTAGTAGAGGCATGAACCGAAGGCATGTGCGGCACATGTCCTTTCTGCCACGCTATTTAGATGCCAGTTTGTGGATTGTGAATAAAGGGAAGGTTAAAAGCAGCAGAGGAAATGGAGAGGTAATCGCTGCGCACATCTGTTTCCCTGGTGAACAATAAAGTGAACATGTTTAATTTCCTGTCACAATAACGATTAAATTAGACGCGGTTTTCATACTTAACCCCTTTCACACAAAAAAAAAGGAAGGCCAATTCTCTGTCTTATTTATGCTGTAAACCACCTTGAAATTCTCCCATTGGCTGCTGTGTTAATATATGTATGAAACATAAGTCTGAGTAAGGCTTTGTGACAGTGACGGGAATTGCAACAATAATGTGTAATTTCTTTGGGAACAAAGACTGAATACAAACTAGGACAAAATGCATTTCCACTCAAGCAGGGAATATACTGTTAGGAAAGATTCAGTTCTTATCAAGACAGAATACACAAAACTGCCTGAAAGTATTGCATTGACACATGTGTTTTTATATTTTTGTACATACACCGTGTGAATAATATCATAGATGAGAAGAGCAGCAAACAGTAGATTCCCACTCTTCATTGTGAGTCAGCAGAGGTCAGTGCAAACAAACCACACAGTTTTTCTTGTTCTTGTTCTCTAGAAGAATATATTTGTGACTGAAAAGAAGAACTAAGCCGAAATCTTCTATCAAGCATTACAGAGGTGATGTGGGGGGGGGGGGGTTGTTGACAGAAAAGCAGGGGAGAACATGTATGTTTTTTTTTCACACACATATGCAGAGGTAGTCTGGTGTCACTTGTGTCACATGTCTCTGATAATGGCTGGGCTTTTATCCCAACACACAGACAGAGAAACAGCACAGAGAGGCAGCTTCATTAAATGTACAGAAAAATAAAGCAGTGTTTGGGCTTGATACCTGAGAAGGAGCAACACATTTAAATCACACTTTTTATCACCTCATTTTGTGTGTAGCATGGTGATATTACTTACTTTGGGGTCACGTTGTTAAAAAGGCTATACTGTGATTAAATCAAATGGTATCCTCGTTGAAGGTTTCACATTTAACAGCTGTATTTTGCAAAGGGTTTTGATGACCAAACTGATCAGGAAGGGAACCGACATCAAAGTAAATCTTCCCATGGTGCACTGCTGTCCAAGTGAGAGCTTAGATGTGAATTAAAATACTCTAGCACAGCAGTACGTGGCTATAGCAAGGCAATGCAGTCTGGGAAAAGTAAGTTATATATTACACTTTTATGGTTTGATTGACTGTGGGACTCAGTATCCATAACTACAAGCATGCTTCTTCATAAAAGCTACTGTGCGTTGACTTTACTACTATTTATTTGTACAGAAGGTGGTTTTCATTTCATAGGTGACTGTGTTTGCCCCTGGACCTCCCACACGTGTTCATTCAGCAGGAAAATGCTACTTAAACTCCACACCAAATTGAATCACCTCAATTAATTGTTTAAAAGCATGCTCTGAGCTCTGACAGACTGTAAAAGCTCAGTGGGGGGGAGGGGATAGGCAGCAGATAGTGTGGTGGCTATCTGATGCTGGCCAGTGGAATATGATCAAAGTGTCCACACTTCTGTGTTTTGTCCAGTACAGACCAGCAGGGATTGAGTGTCCTGTCCATCTGGTCAGTGCCTGCCCGGGGGGAGGGGAGGGCAGTCTGTTTGAAGGGGACTGTTTTTCTGTCCAGTTGAGCAAGCACTCTTCCCTTATCTCTAAACCACAATCACAGTTGGTAATAATTAGCTCACTTTTGGACACAATCTGGATTGTCCTCAGGGAAGTTGTTTATTTTAAAAAGCAAGCAGCACGTCTGCCTTTTGAATGTTATATTTCAGGTGATTACTCAATGTGTTCTACCTCATGTTTTCCACTGTTTGTTTTGGGTGATTTGTGGATGGATTTCTCCAAATGAGAAATTTCACTAAATGGTTAAATCACGAGGTTTCAATTTTAACCAGAAATATTCCAGAGTCACTAGTAACATCTTTTGGTTTGCACCTTTAACTACTATTTGTTCAGCAGGAAATACTAGTGTTTCTCAGTAATGCTCAAAACCTTTATACCCCATAACTGATTGTAGGTGTGTAGTACACCGTAGAAGTCGGCCGTGACCTGCTAACTGATACGGCACGATATGTATCATATACTCGGAGTCAGAGTGTTGCTGTTGTATATGCTGTGTTTCAGAGAGTTGCGTTTCCTCTCATGGTAGCTTCTGTGCTCCGAGAATGGCATTTACCTAGTAGATAAGACCTTCAACAACAGCTTTGACCCCTGACTTCTTCAAGCCCTTCTCCTCAACACCCCCCCGGTTCGCCCGCTACTTCTCTTGAACACGCCAGTCTCCGTCCACTGATAAGTGACGTCAGACGTGTGCGAGATGTCAGCTTTGAGACTACACTATGGAAAAGCAAATCAAACGTATGTGTCATAGAAGGCTCGGTAGAGGAACACCAGACTTCAAATCTGAAAGAAAAATCAATACCGAAACAAAAACCAAAAAAACTTCTTTACTGATCTTTAATTTATGGTACTTGCCATTGCAATCAAACAACAATCTGTCCAAAATCAAGTCCATTCCCTGTATGAAGGGTCAGATATTATTATGATGATGACAATGATGATTCACTGACATTTTGGGGGTTGATTTTTGACCCTTCGATTGTCATGCAGCGTGGATGGTGGAATAACATGTCAGGATTTGACAGGGTTTGTTACATCACCCAAAATTACAAGGCCCCTTTGTGCAGCAAAAAAGGAAGTCTGCAATCAGGCCAGCCAGCAAGTCATTCAAGTGAGGGGCCACTCGCCGCGGCCGCTAACGAGGGAGCACACGAGGAGAGACCGGCTGGCAGCGCCGACACGGCCGCCACAAAGGCAAGAGCGAGGGAGCGGCTGAGGACGAGTGAATGAAGATAACACTTGGATATTGTCTGCAGCCACCCAGATCGCTGAGCGTCATGGGTGGCTGAGCAGTGGCCGGTCTGTGTCTTGGTTTGGGGGAAGAGAGAGAGAGAAAGAAAGAGAGGCAGAGAGGCAATTGAGTGGAGGTAATGTGCAGTGTGCCGCACCAACCAGCTGAGTAATGAAGAGAGAAAAAAAAAGTAGAAATCTGCTCCTGTTTATTTATTCCCACCTCTCAGGTTACCAACGGTGTGTGACACTCAATGTCGATGTCTGCATCAGGGAAACATCGCTTTCCAGTACACCCTGCATCCAAAGTCTTCTCCTCTAAGATCCAGGAGATGCCTTCACGGTTTGTGGTGGAGCGTTGTAGTTCTCGATGGCCGGGACTTCGGGAATTCAAACTGGGCCGAGGTACCTCATAAAATACTTCACTGGAAAGACGAGGCGTGTTAAATCATAGCAAACTGAGAAAGAAACCCCAGTCTATAATCGAAGATGGAGAAAAACTGTTGAATCCTCACGATGTGCATTTTCTTTCTCCTCCGGCTCTGGATTTGTGCTTTGCTTTCTTTCCGCTCCCATTCCTAGTCTTTGTGTATCATTTGTGAGAAGATAAAAAGAGTTTAGGTCAGTACACATGTGACTGAAATCACACAACCCCGGTTATTCAGCACGGAGATGTATTGTCGTCTGCTGAAAGTACAAGGAAGGTTTCATCCACTGATTCTTTCCACCCTGTGTGGAGTGTAACGGGGCGGGGAAGTGCTAATCATCGAGGGGAATATACTGGAAGCCAGCAGGGAGTCCCCCCAAATATAGTGGCGCATATGCCTGAGTGTGTAACTGTTTAATTGTGCAGATAAGTGTTTGAGCGTGTGGTGGAACCCAGCCGTGTGGCAGGTGTAGGTCTCCCTCACACATCAATTAGTCTAGCTGGAGTCGCTGGAGCAGAGAGGTTACTGTAGCTGTTGGGCTTGTGGGTCTAGGAAGTCCTGTCTCCCCCACCCCCCCATCTCCTCATTAACCCCCTCCTCCTCTGAGGAAGTATCCAGAGAGAGGCAGGGCCAGCTCTCTTTGAAGTGTGTTTGTTTAATGGGCGCAATAGGCCCCTGCCTCTTGTAACGGGGAGGAGCTAAGGGCCAGGCGGTGAATGGGAAGCTGTTTGTAACAAAAGTGTGAGTGTTAGTTCTTCGGCCTGTCTATGGAGGTGAGAGTGACGTTCTGGTAGAGCAGTCTGCATCCAGATCAGGGTGAGTGGAGCCCATCGATGCGTCCCGATGCTGTTTTATAGGGATTGTGTGTGTTGCTAAGATGCTATCAGACCACGCAGTGTTGCTGAAACACCGCCCTTGTGTGACAGTTGTGTTAGCATGCTGGACAATGATTTAAATGTAATATCTGTATCAGCTAAGGTATCTATACCAGGTGGCTATGCCTCTGAGAAGAGGACGGTTACAAGAAATTTCCAGTTATTTTACAGAACAGTTGCAGGTGAATTGTTTTTGAATATCCCACTAATAGGGTTAACCTCGCTTGGGAAGAAGCTGCTGTGCTGGATGTGATTTGCTTTGTTCTCAGATTAAACTATTCAGTCCCGTGCAGAAATGTGACACAGGCTGAATCACACCAGAATGAGCCATTTCAATCTGACTGAAAAGCTTAGCAGATATTCAAATTAAAGAGCTTCAGAGCAAAGCAGTAAAAGTACCACATTGCATAACTGTAACCAACGCCGCCTTTAAAGAAACAAATAAATGAGTAATTATAATAGAAAAATGTATTTCTTTACAAGCTACTTTCACTTTTTAAATTACTAAGATCTCGCTAAAGATGTTCACAATATGTGTGTTGGGGGAGCACATGTGTAGCTATGTGCTCATGAGTGACTGCGGAGACGTGACCTAATCTAGTGTGACGTTTGGCAAAGTTAAGGCTGTCTAACAACAAAATCATGGTGCGGATCATTGCAATGCCAGGGGAATCAAACCTGGACTCAATGATATAGTGAGACCGAAGAGGCATCTGCTATTGTTTGGTCTGGCTTCATTCTCTAACATGCAGATTGTGCTGCGAAGCTTTGTGCAGAATCTTTTAGACAGATCTACCGTTGAGATAACGGGAATGTTTCACCATGATCGCGTGTCTTACGGCAAGAGCTGTGCAGTATATCACACTGCTTAGCATTTATATGCCTTCATGGGATGGTCAAGCTAGAGCAATTTATTTTTATATTAGCATTTGTAGCACACCACTACTGTCCCTTGCTATTTAAGGGAAAGTGGTTGTTGGGGGGGGGGGGGGGTTGTGAGGAGGATTTGGCTTCAGTTAGGCATTGCATTATTTAGGACGTGACTGTCAATATCTCATACAGTAGATCCACAGAGAGATCAGTGGAACAGATGTGGTTTCCCTTATAAGGATTTATATTAAAAAATTAGATTTGCAAGGACTGTATTAATGCTTCATCTGTGCTTTGAATGTACATGTTTATGTGACAAACGGCACTGGCTCACCACCAGTACTGAGGAGCGCCCAGTCCTGGGAGACCGCTGTCTCTGGCTTTTCCTAATTCTCCCTTCTGTTCTGTGTTAACTCTTGCTCAAATGAGGGAACAAGTGGAGTTGCTTCTCGACTAAAAACCCAGCTTGTAATCACATGCCTAGAAGCTGTGGCAAAGGTAGAGTGAAAATGCCGCTATTATAGTGCCTTGTACCCTGTGTCCCCCAGGTTAGGCCAGTCCGGCCCACCATGATCCTTTTGTGGATGAAGTGGTTACTGAATATGGATGGATAAGTAGATTTAGTAAGATAGGACTCTATCTCTCCATCGTATGTTAATTGTTACAGCCTCTTATTCTATGTTGGAAACTATTTCATCTTCAGAGAAAACAGGAAACATAGGTGTTGTCTGAATAAAGTCTCCCTAAAGGCTATGTTTTCTTCTCCTATAAGGCACAGGGATCTAAAACGCACAGTGTAGAAGATAGACACCATCACTCATTGAAAGCAACGAGCCAGGATTTTAATTAGCTGTATATAAATATGATGCTTCTTGTGCATACATGTCATGCACATATCTGAGAAGTGTACTCCAACTTCTGACAAAGTCTGGTGAAGACAAGCTCTTGGCACAGTTCTTGATTATACACCAAATTGAGCTGCTTTGAAAAGCTGTGATTATGACAGTGAACGCTGTACATCTGTCACTTCTCTACAAAGCGTGTAATGCTACTTCATGTTCTGTCCAGCACAGAATGCCTGTATTACACACATTGTGTTGTGTGATGATAATGGCTGCCTACCCACATACTTAAGGGAGCTCTTTCTGGTGGAGTATCAGACAAACCTACAGAGGATGTGCCAATGAGTTTTGTTTCTGATCTGTATGTAACTAAAGCAGCTAAACCTCTGATTGGATTGATTAATTCTGGAGTACACTGTGGCATTAGCTGATGCTTTTTACAACACATTTTCATATAGTTTTATTTTTCCAGACTAACTTATTTCTTTCCATGGAAGGAAAGGCAATGATTCTGTTTGGAACATTTTTACATGGCTTGTGACAAAACAGGGCTTCTCTCCCTTGGAAAACCACTTATTAACTTGCTTTAGCATCCAACCCTGCTCTGCAAAGCCCACCATTTCCCCAATCACCCCTGATTTATTACAGAAAACAAAGCCCGTCACACTGCTAATGTACTTTTTACTGCACCTCGCGTGTATGATGTACACATTACTGTAATAACACAACAGAGGCCAGGTTATTGAGATATACGAGTGGGAAAATGTCTTACAACATAAATCACCTTTCTTGGAGAAGAGATCTACTTATTCCAACCTGTTGCTAATGTCATCTATATACAATGCTCCCTGTTTCAACAATCTGCGGGGAAGAACTGAAAAGCAGGAAGCATTCCCATGCAGAGGATCTAAGCAGTTGTTGCTACAAAATGTAGCTAATGCTCTCTTTAAAACCCAGAGGAGCCACGAGAAGTCGAGGAGAGTGCCAAAGCTTTTTGTGATTCAACAAATTTGAGAAACGATCCAGGGCAATGAGGGCGCTGTAGGGCCAACCACGTCACGGGAGAAACAGCTGTAAACGTGTCGCTCTCTGCTCGGGGGAGACCGGCCCTCATTCCTCAGTCTCCTCCGGCACCAAAACTAGCGCATGCAAAGCAGATAACATGGCTGATCTTGAAAATACCCCAGACACGTTACGACCGTGTTAAATAGCTTTCTCTTCATTCCACCTATGACTGACAGAGGTCTGACATCGTTCCCTCGCTCTGATATGGGGAAGAGCTTTGTGACATGATTCCAGAGGAAGGACATGTAGGTCACTTGCTTGCTGATAGGGATATGATGTAGATGACATGCTAAGCTCAAAGGGCATCTGCTAAGAAATAAATAATAATAAAAGCAAGACATTATTCAGATTGGGATTCGTGTCGCCTCTATTGCACTGATCCGTTTGTTCAATTAGAATAACATAGATCAAAAGGGAGGGTGAGTTGCAGGTGTAAACTGGATGGACGGATGAAAGCCCTACTCTACAACTGAGTATTTGAGGATTGCATACAAGCATGATATCACAAAAAGGTTGTTTTATGACCATCCACTTAAGATTATTGCACGTCAAACAAGTATGATCATTCAGTGTGGTGATGACAGGAACCTGTTATCTTACTACCTGCCGAAACATTGCTTCGGTCCTCTTTCTTTTAAAATTGATCTATTATAAAGAACTGAAATTGATGCAAGGGTACAATAAAGGTATAACTAAATCAGAAATCAATTAAACACAGAAGCCTTGTACCGGACGCATAGAAACATGTCTGACATTGGCATTGCTTGCCACAAAATCTTTTCATTAGTGTATATGTTGTCTGATTAATTTTACACACTGAGTTAACGTGATGTTTTCTGTTGCTTAAGTTTGATATCATGTTGCAAAGCGTGTTTACCGTCACCAGCTCCAACGCACAGACTATCAGGCAGGCAAAGTAGTACGGGACTATAGAACGAGATTTGGCTCATTTAATGCATTTCAGAGATGTGAGATAGTCTCGTGTTTCTCTAAATGGCCTTTTAAGCTGTCAATTTGTTAGTAACCTGACGCCCTGTCCTTTAGTCCTGTGCCGGGGCCTGCAAGGTAGCAGGGTGAGAGGTCACAGGCCAGGGGGAGAGCAGCTCCCAGACTTGAGCCTTTATAGCTGGATATCAAAGTGTAGGAGAGAAACTGTTGAAACACGTGTCAATCCCAAAAACCTCACCAAGGATAATGACGGCTGGCAAACGAAACTCGTGTCACGATGAAGCATGAAACAATTACAGAGTTACGTTTATGGCTATTTAATTACCGGTGGGACATTTGTATTTAGATTGTATGTTGTTAAAGGGATCGTTGAAAGCCGACAGACAACTTAACTGCCTTAAGCTCTGCAACATGCTTTAAGTACCATTCCTAATTCCTTACCTAAATGGGTTTTGGCTTGTTGGTTCATCTGACACGATCAACAGCCCACTGGCAACTGAAGCTGGATTCAAACTCTGTGTGATTAAACTACTGGGCTAACAAGTTTCTCTTAAAAACAATGTTATTTGAAACTAAGGAACCCAAAGTTTTTCCTCATAATACTCCAGGTGAACTAACATTAAAACACTGTAGTAATAATAATAAATCCATTATTTAGTTAATTAAAAATGCATGTACCATGTATAGCTTCATGTCATTACTGTCTAGCCCTCCGTGAACCCTGTGTCTATCTTGTCAGTCCTTTGGGAGAGATTGCGTTGATGGATGAAAGAGGGGAGAGGACCATCACAACATCAGAGCAGCTCAGCTCCGTGAGACGAAAACGAAGCCGCTGCCCTCCAACTCAACACCCAGGGGGGCTTATCAGACACTCAGCTTCATTTATCTTAGTCTTTGTCCTTACTAAAGGGTCTTGGTCTCTATTCAACACTATATTAGAAAGGAAGATTTAGATTCATCCACCCAAACCTTCCCCACAAAAAAAGCTTCAGGTACAAAATAGAGAAGATATCAAACTAAAACAAGACGCTGAACGAAAGCCCCACTCCTGACCTCCCCCTGTCCCCGCCTTCCCTTTCTCCCGCCAGGTTGACGTGGGCCTCTCCGAGCTGTAGCCGTGGATCCAGGTGGTGTGAGCTCCAGTGAACCAGGGGGAAGGCACCATGGAGAGTGACCCAGTGCCACCCACCTCCAGCAGCGCTGCCACCTCCACCGCCAGCAGCACCAGCAGCACCAGCGCCAGCAGCAGCAATGGGAGGCAGACGGTGCCGCAGATCGTGTACAGCGGGATCCCAGACAGACAGACCGTCCAGGTAAATAAAAAGCTCTTTGTGAAAGGATCACAAACTCCCCCGAAACACGGAGACTGGTCTTAAAGGGAATGCACGTCTCATTGGATTGTTTTTGTGAGTCACGGAGGGGTTTGATTTGGTTCAGCTACAGCTCTTAAAGATTGGTTTGCACATGTAAGCGTTCCTCTGCCAACCAGGACACTTTGGGAAGTAAGTGGTCATGCTACTGCAACGGCTGGCAAACAAGAACGACCTTGTGCCTGTCTATGGATGTGACCCGCTGTTTGAGGGAATTTTGAGATGCTGCTTCACTAACATTCAAGGAATTACTTAATTGGGTCAATGGATCAATACGCAGCTGGCAAACAGCAATGGCAAATGCACAATCACTTAACGGCAGCCTCTACTGTGTTGTAATGCTTCTGTGGTGAAACGTGCATCCAGCTGTTTTGAAAACATCACTGCAGACACTTACTATTACTGCTGGCAATCATTTACTTTGCCAGTCACAGAGATGACTTCCACTGCTTGCCTATATATTGTATAATACTACACTGATGTGATGTGAAGTTTATAGAATATGATTCATGCAGTGTAAGCCTTTTCCGCTTAGTTTTAAAGCAAGTTCTCCACAAAGATATAAGGGGAAAATCACTGCCATGGACAGGCTTTCAGTCATTAAAAAAAGATACCATATAATCCCAATTAATCAACCAGTTAATTAGCTTGCACATATACATAACTTCAGATAGAAATCGAAATCTCACCCCAGGAAATGTAGCACAGACCGTTGGCCACATTTAGAGATCTCTGATGCCACCTGCTGGACAGATAAACAGTGGACAAATTAATGTGACTATAGTGAAACTAAATGTTTTATTAACGTTTAAAAATATTGTTATAGGTAACAATTATCTTTACTGTCTGCTGGAATATACAGAGTAGAACAACAGTACCTTGCAGCCAAATACTGATTTACTTCTAAAGATGTTTTCAGCGGAACAATACCCAGAGAGGAATTATGGGAAAAACAGAGAAATAAATAATTGATAGTGACATTTATTATTATTATTATTATGATGATGATGATGATGATGATTATTATTATTAATGCCACAACCTTTGTTTGGCCGGTCAGGTCCAGAGATATATGAAAAACCACAAAATACCCCAAACAACAGAAGTTCTAATGTATCTAAAACAAACTGCTTTTACCTAGAATGAGAGGGACTTTTACGATCATATCAACAGAATTAAAACTCTAAAAACAAACTTGTCATTTGGCAGTTAGTCATTGTCATAACAAGCTCAATTAGATTAGTGAATTGGTTAGCCAGAATTAACATATTCACATGTGTAGACAACAAAACGAGATAAAGCATCCGATATAAATAAAAACAACCCAAACAAACAAATCAAATATTCACTTCAATCATAAACTCTTCAAAGCCAATTTGTAAATCTAATCTAGTGGACCAGTGAGATTTTATAGAAATGGACAATCTGCTTTTGGACAATTGACTATTCAACTATAAACATCCACCTCTAACACAATTCAAACAATACAAACTTCCCAGAGTCCAGTCACAGTACAGTATCCCAGAGTCCAGTCTCAGTGTCCAGTATCCCAGAGTCCAGTCTCAGTGTCCAGTATCCCAGAGTCCAGTCACAGACAGTACAGTATCCCAGAGTCCAGTCTCAGTGTCCACTATCCCAGAGTCCAGTCACAGACAGTACAGTATCCCAGAGTCCAGTCTCAGTGTCCAGTATCCCAGAGTCCAGTCACAGACAGTACAGTATCCCAGAGTCCAGTCTCAGTGTCCACTATCCCAGAGTCCAGTCACAGACAGTACAGTATCCCAGAGTCCAGTCTCAGTGTCCACTATCCCAGAGTCCAGTCTCAGTGTCCACTATCCCAGAGTCCAGTCACAGACAGTACAGTATCCCAGAGTCCAGTCTCAGTGTCCACTATCCCAGAGTCCAGTCACAGACAGTACAGTATCCCAGAGTCCAGTCACAGACAGTACAGTATCCCAGAGTCCAGTCTCAGTGTCCACTATCCCAGAGTCCAGTCACAGACAGTACAGTATCCCAGAGTCCAGTCTCAGTGTCCACTATCCCAGAGTCCAGTCACAGACAGTACAGTATCCCAGAGTCCAGTCACAGACAGTACAGTATCCCAGAGTCCAGTCTCAGTGTCCACTATCCCAGAGTCCTGTCTCAGTGTCCACTATCCCAGAGTCCAGTCACAGACAGTACAGTATCCCAGAGTCCAGTCTCAGTGTCCACTATCCCAGAGTCCAGTCTCAGTGTCCACTATCCCAGAGTCCAGTCACAGACAGTACAGTATCCCAGAGTCCAGTCTCAGTGTCCACTATCCCAGAGTCCAGTCTCAGTGTCCACTATCCCAGAGTCCAGTCACAGACAGTACAGTATCCCAGAGTCCAGTCTCAGTGTCCACTATCCCAGAGTCCAGTCACAGACAGTACAGTATCCCAGAGTCCAGTCTCAGTGTCCACTATCCCAGAGTCCTGTCTCAGTGTCCACTATCCCAGAGTCCAGTCACAGACAGTACAGTATCCCAGAGTCCAGTCACAGACAGTACAGTATCCCAGAGTCCAGTCTCAGTGTCCACTATCCCAGAGTCCAGTCTCAGTGTCCACTATCCCAGAGTCCAGTCACAGACAGTACAGTATCCCAGAGTCCAGTCTCAGTGTCCACTATCCCAGAGTCCAGTCTCAGTGTCCACTATCCCAGAGTCCAGTCACAGACAGTACAGTATCCCAGAGTCCAGTCTCAGTGTCCACTATCCCAGAGTCCAGTCACAGAACAGTATCCCATTAATGAACGTTATTTGTTTTCACAAAGATTGACTCCCTGACTGAGACACTGCTCCACCGCCATCTGTTGGAGAATTACAGAACTGCAGTTAAATCTGAAGATGCTGTTGCACACTTGGTCCTATTGTCAGCATTTCAATCAATAGTCTTGCGAGTATTTTTCCACCCCAACCATTAAAACCTGCTTCCATTGTATGTCGATTCCAACCAATGTTAGGAAAGGGGCTTTTGAAAAACAAAAAAAGAAGAAGAATGGAACCCAACCAAAAACATATATAGCATTTATAAATGCATTTGTGCTATTGTGGCATAGTTTAGATCGAAGGTAAATGTATTATTCACTTCTAGCATATACAGAACACCTCTGAATGTGGGAATGCAAACTCCTTATGGGATGAGGGTTTTGATTACAGAATTCCACTCAATGCTGCTGTTTAAGTATTTGCCCTTTTCCCCCTCAAGCTTTACTTCTATGCATACTATTAATTCAAATTAAGCTTGAACATCACCATTGAGGGGGATCATCGTATTTACCAGGGTGCCCAGAGGAGAATTAAAAATAAGGCAACACACTAATTTCTTTCATTAAACTCTGAACTACTTTTACCGCAGTGCAATTCTCATTCATAAATATATACATGTTTGGAATCCACATAGTCTGATCTATAGAGAGGTTTGGAATTTAAATCTTGGCTCAAAACTATCTCCTCTTGAGCCAAAGAAGACAAAGAAAAGTTTCCCGTTTCCACTTCTCATCTAATTTGTCCGTATGTTGAGAGAAAATAAACTAATTATGACACAATGTAGTACACAACTATGTGTGTGTGTGTAAAAATTCACTTTGCATTGAATTCACAGCCATAGCATGGTGATGAATAGAGGTAGTGACTCACAGGGCCAGAGTGGACGACTTTAAGCCTAAAAAGTAGCTCTAATGATCGAAAACAAACAACACATCCTACAGGAGCCGTTTCGTGAGGAAATGTAGCCGGACAGTCCTCTCTGTTTTCTCCTCTTAAACCCAAAAGCAATCCATCAGCCTCCTGTCTGCTGCATAATTGATGACTGCACCCAGGGAACCCAGCACTGACCTTTGGCCTCTCCTGCGGATTACTTGACCTCCAATCAATGCTGCTAATTTTTTAAGCGAGTTGTCCACAAGCAGAACTATTTTTAAATGCACTCACACGATCTATAGTGGATTGATAAACTACTATAAACCAAGCAGGGCTGAAACATATTTATACACGTTCATTTTGACAAGGAATTGCCAGAGATTGTACATGTCTCTATAATATAAAGGAGGTTTTGTGTGCAAAGAATCACTCCTACCAACTTTAATCTAAGCTAATTCCCAACAGTCACCATAATGATCTAATTGTTGTTTATTGGAAGTACACATTTTCACAGCTTTATCAGAGACAGGCTAGTAAATCAATTGTGCTGCTTATGTTGGAGAGTCGTTAATCAATAATGATTTAAAATGCTTATCAATAAAGAAGTGTAAAGGAACGTTCATGAATGAAAAGTCTTGTTTCAAACCATCAAATCACTGACTCCATAAAACACCGAAAGAAATCATGGTCCCCAGCCGTCAAAATAAGATCTCACTTACTATTAAACCAGCAACCGAAACATCAGCCCGGGCTGACTCAACAAACAAAGGACAAAAAGGAAAGACTTCAAAAGAAGTGTCCACAGGACGGAAAATGCAATTGTCCTCTTTCATAGGCCAAGGTGCAAAGGGAGGGGAGGGGAGCGGGGCCTGAGGCTAGGGGTCTTAGGTCACCCTTTCTTTGCCTGTTGCCAGGAAGCATTTTAGGGTCTTGCGGAAAAGGGGGTGGGGCTCACTGGACAGAAGAGCAGGAGTTTGAGGGGCAGCCATTGGAGGCCATTCAATAAAAGGAAAACAAGAGAAGACAAACAAGAGGCCTCACTCTCAGTCTCACTGCCTGACTCCGCAGCCTCGATCTCAGGGGGCCGAGGGTTTCATTCAGGCACAGCCGTCACCTCTCACACGTGGGGAACGCATGCTCTAGTTCAGACAGAGAGGAGTGATTCTGGACTGGGGCACCTCAACACACAGACCAGGCACCTGTGCAATCTCCCAGCTCTTGCATTTCTCCAGGTCGTGAAGGCCTCTGCGTTACGAATCAAGTCTTTCCAAAGCCTGGTATGTGTGCAGATTTTGTTTATTTTTTAATCTTCTATACTATAACCTAAACATATATAGATATGCATCTGAACAGACTGATATAAGGTATATATATTATATAATTATTATTATTTTTCATACATTTATGTCTCATTTTTCATCAAGAGGACCATCTAGGCCAGACACAAATATACAGTGTTGTCTTTAATTAATTAGTAGAATCATTCACTAGAAACAAGTGCTCATTATATTGTAGACCATTAAATATTTAAACTTTGACAGCTGTACTGGTTTAATCATTTACATGTGTATCTTCTATTTTAACAAGAAAATATATTGACAGAATATTGTTTATGGTGTCACTGTCCACCCAGGTGAAAAGGTAAGCAATGATACTTTCTGATTCATTGAATACCTGCCTGGTATTTTTGTTTTGTGTTTCTAGGTTTGGTGTAAAATAACACAAAATACTTACACTTCTCCCTACAGTATGTACTAGTGATCAACACAGATAAAGGCGTGTGATTCAAAGCAGACAACATTCTCTTTTAAGGAGTCATTCCAAAAAACCCCAAACAGTCATCGCTGTACACTGTGTTACACACTGACACATTCATCCACGATCTATTGATTCTATTCACTTTTTAATCTGCCGTCATTCATTTCAGGGTATAATTATATTTTCTTTTTTTGTAACTCATTGTACTATCAATACCTAAACATGACATATACAGGTCTACAGTCAAGGTCACGGTGACATTGGTTCTGAACCACAATACAAGATAAAACTCCCCCAACACACTCTCCTTTATTCTTAGAAAAAATAACAGTTAAAATACAAAATAACGTTTGTCTGGTTGTCTATATCATACTCCTACAAAAACCCCGGCTGTAGTACATTTCTGACTGTGCTGGTCTTATAATGCTGCTGGTGCCTCGCTTTTAAGTGGAAACTCTTGCTTCACAAAAAGGAAACACCTGAACTGAGGCACAGACCGTTTGTAATGGGTTTGTATCAGATTTCCTGTTTCTGAGGCTTTGTACCGGGGTCTGGTTTAGAAACTGCGTTACTCTCTCAAACTCTCTGACCAACTGTGCTTTGGGGTTCCTTGTGGTAACACCTGCCTTTAACGGCACGGACTCCATTTTATTGCACTATTATATGTTCCACACTGTGTGACGAAGGGGTTTGGTGGTCAATGATTTTCTGTTAAATGCAGGGAATCACCGTGAGTTAGCTGTAGTCTATGGTATGGTAACATCTAGTGTGGACTGAGTAACAGGGAGGTTAAGTTGCTACTAGGAGGTGTAAATGCTTAGAGGAATGTCATGGACCGATGTCTCACCTGTAAAGGATGTTGTCTTCTGTTGTGACATCACAGAGGGGTGGAAATCAACCATCTCAGCACGAGAGAAGTGCAGAACCTCCAATAAACAAATGACAATAAAATAATCATCACGGAACATCAACATGGAAACTCCACGATGTCACACGATTTCCAAACATCACAGATGTAATTGACTATGGCTGATTTGAAATGATCTGTACTCCGCTGTCTGTGAGACGCATAGATACGTGATCGGATGATGACAGGGGGGAAATTGAGAGACAGAGCAGTTGTTAAAAGGGCAGGGAAATTGAATGCACTAAAAAAAAAAAAAAAAAAAAAACTCATTCCCTTCGTGTTCAGTGTGGAGCCGGGAGAAGACAAAAGCCCAGTGTCATTGGAGTGGATCGGTTTAGAGAGTTGTCAGGGCTGTTTGTAAGCAGCGTGAGAGATTGAGCTGTCAGGGAGGAAGGGATGGAGATGAATGGGGTCTGTGCTGCGCTGGGCTGATAGATTACCAGGGTTTCCTCTTTGGAGAAGCAAGGCCCTCATGCTCAAGATGAATTTAAATCACGGAGTATCGTGAGTGCTGTGTTAGTGAGACAGGGAGGCTTGTGTTTATAAGCGATGCAGATTTTACTCACAGAGAATGTGTAAATATACTTTACATTGCTCAGCTTCAATGACATCCATGACGGATAGGCCCAAGTGAGTTTATGGGCTGTCCCTCACTTTTGGTTCTTAAACACAGTCATGATGAGGGATGGAGAGTAAAAGACACCCAAACTAGAGAGGAAAACATCAGCTCTTGATTCCGACACAGTGGCAAAAGGAAGAGGCCTGGGCTTTGTGGTAATGGTGGGAGCTCGGCCTTGAAACTTGCCCTCCCTGTGCCGTTTAGGGGACAGGGTGTTTCTGTACGTCCGGCTCCGGGCTCGGGGGAGCGTCTCTGTCCAAGCCCTGCGATCTGTAAACAAGTCAATATTGCAGCCCCCTCCCATGGTAGCATTTGTCGTTTTACAGTGATGGATCTTCGGAAGTCCAGGCTGGCTCTGGTGGGCCCTGGAGGGCCGGGGAATGTGGTCTCGCTGTCGCCACTGCGGTGATTGATGGAGCGGCTGAGACGCGGGGAGCTGACCCTGGCTGTCGGAAAATGGCCGTTCCCCAGCCGTGCAACAGGCAAAAGGGCCTAGTATTAGTGTTACTCTTGGCCAGGAGATGCCCGATGAAAACAGCGTAACGCAACACATGTTTTGACCAGAGAGTCCAATGAGGGAGCCTAGGAAATATTATGGTGTTTGTAAGTGAATTGCTATATATAAATAAAACTATATAAAAAAACATGAGTGAAATTAGCCGGGTAATGTGGGATGAAATGGTGCCCGTCCTAGTCTGCGCCGCCTCATTAACAGCCCATTCCTTGGCAGACTCCACTGCCAGTCCTACAATAAGCCCGCTGTGTGGCGGCTGCCTCAGCAATCTCACTCCGGTCCTTCAGGGGCGCTTTTTCCCCGAGTCTATCAACACAGTTGTATAATCCGTAGTTAACTTTTTAATGCTAACACTTCTTCTTTCTGTCTTTTATGTTTAACGTGCGGTTTACTCCACAGTGCAACACTTACAGACATATCCTCAAGTAGCACTGCGCATGAGCCTTGGTGTGAATGCGTGGCATAGGGCAGGTGTGCGGTTCTGGCTGCGGCGGATGCTGACATGTGTCGTTTGTGTCCCGGCAGGTGATCCAGCAAGCCCTGCACCGGCAGCCTAACACGGCGGCCCAGTACCTGCAGCAGATGTACGCCGCCCAGCAGCAGCACCACCTCATGCTGCAGACCGCCGCGCTGCAGCAACAGCACCTGAGCAGCGCGCAGCTGCAGAGCCTGGCCGCCGTGCAGCAGGTCAGAGTCAATTCACACACAAGTGTCGTTTATTCTGATAACTTTGCACTGTAGGTGGATCGATTCTGTTCTAAGAAATACAAGCAGAGAGATCTGAATGTTTTCTTTCCCAGCACTGCTTTTCAGTTGTTATTTTAAGATGACAGGGACACTTCCCACTGCCAAGTAAAATCAGAGATTGCTCTGACTGCTTGAGCAGAGAATAGTTTATTTTTACAAGATATTTGCTAACCCCAAAGGTAGGGCAAACACTGATGAAGGTGCTTATCAAACCTGATATCAGCTGAACAGTGCTGAAAATATAAATATGAGATGCCTTTGATGCAGGGAGGACCGCAAAACAAATATATTGGCTTATTGTGAACTACAGAACCAAAGAGAAACATTTCTTCCTGCATTTTTTCTAATGTCTGGTAAAGGTCAGAGCTGTCTTCCTCAGGCACTGATATTAAAGTCACCATAAAACGAGAACAAAAGCAGACTGAAGCCGTAGCAAACACAAGAGCAACAGCAGAGATTGAATGAGTCTGCAAATGGCCTCCAGTCTCAAGTCAGTGCAAATTAATATTCTTGTCATTCCAGCAAAACAGGTCCCCATACCGATATGCCTGCACCGTGCTTCGCTCGCTGGTGTTATTAATTGCTTAATTATGATGAAAAGTGAAAATGCACCTTGTTGAACAACACACACCCTCAATCTCCTGCTCAGATTAGTTGTGCCCATATCCTTCTTCCTTTGCCACCTTTTCCAGAGGCTTTGTTTCTCTGTTAAACACATTCGTTACATGCATTTCCAGTGTCATGTGTACACGCTGTAGCTGTTTTATTTATGTATCACGCCTTGCTTCAGCAGCCATCATCCTTGACCCCGGGCACGTACTCGTGTTCTCGCCGTCAGCTGTAGGGTGGACTGAAAGGCTGAAATTTGTATTGATTACGTATAAAAGTTTATGTAGGGATGGATTTACGAGTCCTGTCTGAAATGCCGTGGCCTGATGGAGGATTTGAAACAGGTGACCTTCATAGAAAAAATATAGTGTACATTTCTCATTGTCAAAGACCGGGACCGGCGTTCGCTTTCATTCAAGGAACCCAGAGGGTGGAAATCAAAGTCACAGAAAACAGCTGGTACTTTCAGAAAATGAATTAACATTCTCCTCTACCTCCAAAAAGTCCAGACACCACATTTCAGGAATGTGTTGGTGATCTAAACATGTGTGTGTCTTTAAAGATGAGACTCTTTGACTCTGTTTGCTCTAATTAGACCATAAAGCAGAGTTCAAACAACCACACACTGCAATTACAAAAATGATGTACTGATTGATATTGAAGATGTTGGAAATCTTCCCCTTCTGAGTAATGAGAAGGAAATTCATTAGCAATTGTATGCATGTCTTTAACTTAAGTTAAATGTCTATGTCATGTCTATCCTTTGCATATAAAATAGACTAAATAAATCTGCCATACTATAATGCTATAATATATTTAGAACAAATATCCTTCTTTCATAATCTCAGAGTAGGGGCTGATGTGGGAATTGTTAAAAAGTAGTGCAGAAAATAAAATACATGTTTTGACTTGCTCTTAAATTGGTGAGTTCCTTAAATCTGTCACTAAAATATAAATAAATCATATCAAAGTGAGGAGAGAGCATTCCTACTTTAACTTTTGAAACATTTCCTGGAGGATATTGCAGAAACCTGAGTAGGCGAACTGACCCAGGCTTTTCCCCCCTGAATCTGGACTGGGTAACTTCTTTGTGCTGATTTGAGCTAAACAGTGACGGCTGACAGTGATGAATTTCACTTTAACTTGAGGGCATACGGCTCTCTATCATGAAGAACAGAGCTCAGTGATATACCAGGCAAGGTTTCAACTGAATCCAGCAAAAGCAGTCATGCAGAGGAACTACAAAGTTTTTACAGCCATTAAAAAGGGAGACGTGTTCAAAGAGTGGGGGTGCACGATCTCTAATTCTCAAACAGTCTTCATTAGGTATTAAATAAAAAGCAGCCATGTATGCGGGTGAATGCTGATGAATAGTGCACCGCCGCTCCCCAAGGCGAGCTCATTTCATGCAGAGGAGCCGCAGATGTGGACAGATCTAAACGCTCAACATCCGCTTCTGACACGGAGAATTGATGATGCTCGGAAAAGGCTTGGCTGGCCTGCAGCCGCGCACAGGCCCATCTCAGTGCCGAACACAGGCCTGCTGTTGAGCTACAACTCGCACGTGAACGCAGTTCTGGATGTCAGCCAGATTGAAAACTAAACACTTTTCTCGAATGGAAAGATGTTAGAACATATTTTTAATGATTTATTCATTCCTGAAAGTGATTACTCAAAAGCTACCATACTGCTTCTGGTCGTATTAACCTAGAAGATGCTAAATGGCGCTGTCCTCCGAGTCTGTTGCATTGAGCAGTCTTAGAGTAGTTTAATAAACTTAAGAAAACAAACAAATAAAATGGAAAGGTTGTCATGTGAGGGCAGGCCTGAGGAACGGCCTGTTTCCTGCACTGTGTTAAATGGTTGTCCTGTTTATGTTAATGTCTGAGCTGGGCTTCCCTTTTTGTAAAGGTCCTGGCTGTGTAGTAACTGTGATTAATGAGCCTGTGTTTAACCTACTTCCCCCCCATCTCTCTCTCTCTCCCTCTCTCTCTTCTCTCTTTCGCTCTCTCTCACAGGCCAGCATCGCCGCAGGCCGACAGGGATCCAACCAAAATGGGACCACATCCCAGCAAACAGCATCCTCCCAAACGACCGTAAGTCACAGAGAAGCACAGATATTAAAACACCTTCCCACTCCCCTCTCATTAAAAAAACATGTCTGTTCCAGCCGGAGGGAGAGATCTCAGTTGTCTGTTCTCACAGCCCTGCTCTTCTAGACTGTTCTCATAAATAGTCTCGTCAACATCCAGCGTGTTCCAGTGCAGCCTGGAAACGGCAAATAGTGAGGTCGTGAAAAAATACAGCTTTATAGATCACTAAATAGATGTTACTTCAGCGGAGAAAGTGCCTGTAGGCCTAATGGTTACTGATGAGTTTTAACAATTTGAAACAGGAACAGATTTAATTCCTCAGAGATACAAGCCTAAAAACACGTTTAAGAGATTCCCATTTCTTGTAAAAAAACAAACATGGTAGCTGATAGTCTGATGATAGACTATAGTATGGTATAATAATTGATGCGTTGTCTTGTGGTGGCTTTGTAATGCCACTTGTGTAACTCCGTTGCACCCTCCTGTTTACTCGCTCTTGCCCCGCCCTCTCACAGATTAACCTGGCCACCTCCCCTGCAGCCGCCCAGCTGATAAGCCGGGCACAAAGTGTCAACTCCACGCCAACGGGCATCACACAACAGGCCGTCCTCCTGGGCAACACCTCCAGCCCCGGCCTCACAGCCAGCCAGGCCCAGATGTATCTGCGTGCCCAGATGGTAAGCTTTAGCATGCTCTACAACACACACACACACACACACACGTACACTTACGCTAGCTCACCCATACCAGGCGTAGTGCGTTGTGCGTGTGTTTATGTGTGCATGTATGTGCTTGACTCTTTATTGTATTTGCACATGCACAATACCCTGAGGGGGAAAAAACCCACGCAAGTATTGCAATAAAAAACAAGTGTCTGATTATTGCAAAACAAACAAGTTGCAATAAACGCTGCTTTTTATGATCTGGGCCTGCTGTGTGTGCATGTTCATTATCAAGAGTGTCTGCTGTACATAAGTCTCAGGCAACCATGTCCTCTGATAAGGTATCAGCCTTCTTTCATTATGGAGGGTATTGAGATATTGACTCAATACAACAAATATTGCTCTCACCAATACCAGCCATTTTTAACTCTTAGCCTATATTTGAGAATAGTAACTGATTTGAGCTGCATGAGAAACATTTATTTCACTGATCGAGATGTCAACGTTGCCTTTCTATACACGCTTCGAATCTGTTGGACAATTTTGGGGATTCCTCCCTCTAATGTAGGTTAAATAACTGCACCTGATCATAGAATTGTAAACAAGCTATAAGAAATCGGCAACAGAGATTGGAAGCAAAGAAATATCATTTGCAGTATCAGTCAGATTCAAGACAACAGGTCATAGATGAGCCTATTTGACAGTGACTGTGTTACAAGCCTTCATAAAGTGCCAAACACGTTGACAGCAGCTTGAGTAACAGTACACTTTCAAACACTAATAAGCAATCCATGATTTCTGATTTCGAAATATAACTATACTATAGTATATAAATGGCTGAGAACTGCAATATTTTAAAACCATTGTCATACGCATGTACTTCTTGTAACGTTATACCTACTGTATAGCAGATGTGTACCCTAGTGTGACGTAATTGGCATTTACATATCTAGCTCACGTGTACCGCATACATTCAACAACGCGGTGAATGTTGTCGTTGTTTTGAATGAGCTGAGATTTTGCCCAGTTTTCAATCTTCCACAGCTGGCAGGAATTTGTATTGACAAAGAAAATATTTAAATATAACCTAAAGATGAAGCAATTATTCATTTTCACTGACTCAAAATCTCAGCTTTGGCAGATACCACATTTGTGCTGGTCCTCTGTAACTTTTCAAGTCTGTTTTATCTGTACTATTTTGTAATTGGATGAGACTCTGTAACAAGGCTACATTATAATGCCCTTGTGTGATTTCAAAGAAAATTGAAAAATGTTTGGCTTTGTTTTCTGGTAGTAGATTAATGATTAGATTGAAGCAGTCAGAAAAATAAAACCGATAGACATCCCTAGACACGTTGGCCTCTTTAATCAACAGAAGACCGCAGCAATGTGACTCTGCATGCACGTACGGGAAGCAAGCTTTGAATGTCAGGCATGTTTTCATCCGGTCCGCAATCACGTTCAAACCGGATTGCCATGCCATCATTTTTCACGACCATCTCATCATCCCAAATTGTGGATGTAGGATTCACACCCCCGATGTGCGATTTATACATCTGTTCCCCATTTCCCGTCCAAAGTGCAATTCTTTATGTGGAGCCGAGGTTTAGGAAAAAAGATGGTGGCATGGTAGCAATTAATTTGAACAAACGACGCCTGATGTGGAATATAACACACATATGTGCTCCCCAGGACAATTTTAATACAGATGGTTTTCAGGGTTCAACCATCACGGGCATTGATAAGATAACTACAAAAAACTGCAATCCATCCAACTTTTGAAATACATAACGGATGTTGTTGAAGGTTATGGAATGTTTTTTTGACATGTTACTTGAGACTGCTCGAATAAGCAGCCCTGCCAGCCTTCAAAAAGATTTACATTTGTGAATACAAGATTTCTCAAATGTTCTTGAGCAATGTATTAAAATACTGTGTTGTGCAAGTAAGGGCTGTTTCAGATTGTAACAGAAGCCAGAAACACTTAGACAGGAAAGACGTCAAGAGTTATTGGCTCGCCCGTGTTGTGCAGCGTTTCATTTTATTTCACACAAAAATTACACACAACCAGAACTGACCGAGCTGATAAATGTGAAATAACGATGAATCAGTGCATCTACAGGAAGAGAAGAAATGCTTTGCTAGCATTCTGGGACCACAGTGAGGTTCCTATTTGTTACTGAAGTAGACTTCTCTGAGGCGAGAAACACTTTAGCTAATGAAAGCAGCGAGGCAGGAGGCTGAGTGTTGGCCCTCTCTTGTCAACGCAGATTAAACCCAGTATAAGAAATCACCCGTTCAGCACAATCACACTCATGCCCTACCTTTTGTCTCAGATGCTTTGTGTGTTCCTCGGCCATGTGCTGTCTGGAGGTCTCCCTCTGGGGTGGACAGGCTTTGTTCTTCATCTCTGGATGCTCAGAGCTCAAGTCAAAAGTCACGCCCTCGAGTGTGAACGGCCCGGCCGGCTGGGTCTGAGCTCTCGCCAGCAGTCATTGTAGGGCAGCTACTGAAACAAATGGGAAAGAGTAGGCTTTATATTCTTGGTTTAACCCAAATAGATACTGTGTTCAATAACAAACACGCAAGTATCGTATTAATCGGCATATTGACTGCAGTGTGTCATGGTAAAACACAGTAAAGTTTACCATGGGCACACTGTCAAATTACTGTGCAAAGTTTTACGAAGGACAAAATGAATAAATATCCCAAAACTATTTACTCTTCAACATCCATCCATACATCCACATGCTTAGACAAACTGCAGACATTTTCCTACACAATTTAAATGAATTGCTTGATTACAAAAAAAAGTTTTACACGTAGTTAGGAAATACTATCTTGATATGTCCTTTGGTAGCATGATATATCACTTTATAAAATGCTTGTCTTCACTTTAAACAAGAGTGATTTGATGTCTTATTTATTAAGTATTTTTTTAAGATACAAAATAAGATGTACAATTAAGCACTCCTTAGTCTGAAAATGTTTGTGTTAAACTGATATTTCAATGTAACAGCAGTATTTGCAATCACATTTTGGTACTCATGCTAAAATGTTTTTTATTCCCTTTTGTTAAATGTTATGTAAATGGTCTGGATGTGAAGTTGTGTGTGTAAAGTTCTGTTTTATGTGAAACTCGGCTAATAAATCTATTCATATTTCATATAAAATAATGTATGGCTGTGGTAGAAAATTTTAGGCTTTTCCATGAATTTATCTTACAGTTAAGTCATACCAAAAAGGTCATACAATAATACTAAACTAAAAACAAACTACTTTTTAGATCTGTGCTTGAATCCTGTCCGTAAACTAATATTAAACCAATTGAGGTTTTTGAGAATACAATACGTAGTGATTAAATACATAATTTGACATATTTTTAACAAAATACAGAGTCATTTCGTACATAACACATTTTGACAGACAAAACTACTACTACACACATCAGTACCAAACGTTGATGCTCTAGCTGTTGTATTCCGACAACCGTGAATATGGATTAATCAACTCAAGATAGTATTTGTTGTTGTTGTGTCAGGACTGTCGTTTGTCATTGTATTGCTGTGGTTCCTCTGTGCCTGTCCTCCAATAAAGAGGCCGTGCGTTTTGATGTGATTTTCAGGCACAGCAGAGTAACCTTGTGCAAGTAGCTAGGAGCCTAGGCCGAGCTGTTCCTTTGTCCCCTCAGCTCATTTTCACTCCAACCGCCACGGTCACGGCAGTCCAGCCGGAGGCCTCCGCACAGACCGCCGGCCAGCAGTCCACCAATGCCCAGGTAAGATGGCCAGTCTCTTCAAGAAACACACACAATACTCTAAACTCCTGCCACACAGAGGTGACTGATCTTATAGCACAATTATTTCACTGTTCTGCACAGTGTGAAGTTATCCTGGTTTTAGCAGAGCCTGAAATTCCACTTCTTAGGTTTTGTTTGTCTCTTTAATCCCAGTTTAACACCTGGGAATGATTGTATAGGTTACCCATTTAGTAAATAGTAAATAATTTGTTTTAGTGGTTGAAAATTCAGGGTGGAACTAATTCCAAAAGTAATCCAGGCCTCAAGGCTTTTTCCTCACTGCTTATCTCATGAGGGCAAACTATCTGAATGGAGTAGTTTAATCTCAGTGCTCATCAAGTGATGTAAGGACAACTCTGCCTCCACCACCAGTGCTACACTACTGTTCACAACTCCTGAGCCCAATGTGTGCCAGGCTGTGCTGACCTGACGTGAACTACTGTCATTTAATAAGCACGATATTTGATTATGTAATCGCATTGCAGTCCTGATTTCTAATTATCCTGGTGCCCAGATGTTTACACGGCTGTGTCCTTTACACCCATAGTATATCCATGGCAACACACAGGTAGAGCTGACCAAACCGACTGTCTGGATTGGCCATTCCTGGAGTGACTGCTTGGAGGTGATCTCCAGCTTAAAAAATAAGCACAATCTGTTTGAGTTTCTTTCAGATATATCTGAAACTTTGCATTGGGAATTCAATTAGTCTGCACTGATGCACCACACTCCTGGCGTTCTCTGTAATAGCTGTAAACTGCACTAGGGGGCAATGGAGTCCCGCAACACAGCACATGAAAACATGTTTAATTAAGGCAGGACGCACCTTTCTTTACTAAATAATGACAAGCTCACTGATACTATACACTGGCTGGGTGCTATAAACAGTGGTCAGTCAAGCTTACATTGTACTCTGATCTAAAGAAACACACACACCAAAAAACAACAGCCAGCATTCATAATGGAAGCATAAACCTGTTTGAGGGAAGCAAAATCTAAATACATATTTTGGATTATGAGCTATAAATAAAAGAATAAAGAAATGCATACAATTATGTATATTATTATTAACTTGTGAAAGCTACTGTATGTATGTGTGTATGTAGGAAATCAAGAGCTCCGAAAGCATCTTTACAACGAGCAGGAACATTGCACATGAAGAAAACCACTGCACACGATTTGGCTTCAAACCAAAAACATTTTGAGTTTGTCACTGCTCACAATCCTAGTAAAGTTACTCATTTCCTATCTGTTTTGTCTGAAAGAGTTGTATGAGATGATGTTGAGATCAGTTTGTGAAGGGGTCTAAATCGGAACCCCAACAATTCGAACCATCCGAACTATTTTAACTTCTCATCTCCGCAACCTGGGCTTCTCTTACATCCAAGAGCCTGTGCATGTCTTTTTTCTATTCACGATATGGCGATAGGTTTGTTGTTAAATTCTGATTCGAGACCCGTGTCTCTGAGTTGTCATGCAAACTCTTCTGTAGCGCCTCCACTTTCCATTAAAAGCACAATATACATACAGACGTTGGTCGTATTGTAGTCCTGTGAAGTCAAAGTGTAGTTGTTACCCTTTGAGATTTCTCACGCAGTGCTTCCGTTGCTTCGCCTCCAGGTGCAGAACCTCGCGATCCGCAGCCAACAGGGGGTGTCCTCGGCCCAGCCGTCTCAGGGCCAGCTGCAGAGCTTGACTTTGAAACAGGCGACCGCTAGCCAGCAGTCCGCCCTTGCGCTCCACACCGCTGGCCACCATAAGGGTGCTGGCCAGGGGCTTCAGAGTCTGGGGGGGAAGGGCGGCTCGTCGGACACCCCCTCGGAGGGTGGCAAGAAAGGAGAGAGCCCACCAAGCATGGAGACGCGGGTGGTGAACGTGAGCCGGAACATGACCACTGTGAGCAACCACCCCCTCATCTCCTCAGGTAGGCCCCCCGTCTCGACGCACACGTCTGCTACTGCCGCTCAGTGCCTGTTGCTCACTGGTATTGAGGACAGTCAATAACACAGACGCCACATGTTCTGATGCCAACTCTACAATGACTATAATCCCTTGTATTTGTCCACAACAAATATAAGGGATTATATGAACATAAAGGGCCAGATTAAATCAAAACTTTGACCTACCCGCTAATAGAAAACCACAAAACTATATTCAGTTGCAGCTTAATTTTTAGTAAGATGCCACTTCCTTCTAATCATAAATGTAACCGCTACTATGTACAGATTTGTAGTTTTCTATTAGCGGGTAGGTGAAAGTTTTGATTTAATCATGCCCAAAGTTTCCAAATCGAGAGGAGGCCATTCGCCCCATCGTGCTCGTTTGGTGTCCATTAATAACTAAGTGATCCACGGATCCTATCCAGTCTGTTTGTGAATGTTCCCAAATTGTCTCTTCAGCCACATCGCTGGGGAGTTTGTTCAGATTGTGACGCCTCTCTGTGTGAAGAAGTGTCTCCTGTTTTCTGTCTTGAGTGCCTTGAAGCCCAATTTCCATTTGTGTCCCCGGGTGCGTGTGTCCCTGCCGATCTGGAAAAGTTCCTCTGGTTTGATGCGGTCGATGCCTTTCATGATTTTGAAGACTTGAATCAAGTCCCCACATAGGTTCAGTTCCCTCAGTCTCTCCGAGTAGGACATACACATTGTAGAGCTGGCATACCTAAAGGTTTAAAGTTAAATATCCTAGTCTTCCCATTAAACAAAAACACATGTAAAATCTTGTGGAATGGTCGTTATTAGAGAGTATTTTGTTGCGTCCCTTTTATTCAACCATGACTTTCACAGGTTTTAGTTTTGACATCTATAATGGCTGCCTAGTGGGACTACACAAACAGCTTTGAAGCTGAATAAGGTTTCCAATTGGCACAGTGTTCCTGGGGAACGGCGCTTGTATTTTTTCTTTAGCTTGTCTTCAAAATGCACAAAAATGGTTGTGAGGAGACAGAAACACATAACATTAAGATTAAGTTGCCTGTTGCCAAACTGACTACACAACAATTTATCAGCCCATTGAACTCTAAGTAAGATGAAGGATCATATTCCAGTGGATATGTTAACATTAACTGTATAATTATGTTGTTTCATTTTAATTAATGTGTTTTGCTCTTCTTATGGACATTAGCTGCCCATATTACTACTTGAATAATATAAAAAGCTGTGCTTACTTGAAGTAAATCAATGTCCAACTGTACTTAAAAAGGAGGTATGAATATGTTTTGACTTATTTTAACAACCTAGGTGACCTCTTGTTAATCTCTGGTAATGACAGTAACTGTTCATGGTACAATAATAAGGCTATTCAAAATCTAATAGCTATTGTAGCCATTTCTTTCAGATTGAATTATAAAAATGTCAATACCTAGACAACTGATTTGAGAAAACTCTTTTTGAGACTAGGCTGTGTGTTTGAGGGGACCCATGTTTGCACAGTGTGAAGTACTTCTGGAATGAGAAATGTATAATATTTAATGCATATCTGAAGTGGGGTCGTTCACAAATTATAGAGAACTTTGTCTCTTAAAGCAGATCTTCTCTAAAGCATGTCACATTTAAATTATATGTTTGAAAGAATCCTAGGCTGAACAAAGCACTGTATTTTGTCTACCACTGTATAACTTCTATGCGATTACAGTTGTAGACAAATATGCAGATATCTGTGTTGAACCTGTTCACCGGCTCAGATTAAACTAAATACATTGTGTCTACAGGCACCACTTACAAAAAGCCAAACTCATTTCAGTTCTCACGCTTCCACAACCCCTGACCTGATTACTCAAGCCCAGAGGAAAGACAATATAACCCGTAATAAATTGTAAGGCAATACTCAGTTTAACACAGTATTTGAAATGTGATATTTAACCTCTAGGACTGCCAGGTCAGGCCGAAGGTCAAGCGCGCATCACTTCACAGCTGCAGATTTTGTGACGTTTGTGAATAGACTGAATTTTAACGATTATTTATGTCGTAGAGCAAATTTAAAGCCCAAAATACCAGGTAATACATTAATGTGACCTTTAAATTATATTGCATTCTACACTGATCAGCAGTAATCTCTGATCCTAATATAGTTTAACATTGACATTTTAGGAATCTGAGAGGATATTTTAATTAAAAAAATAGGTCTTTTTGGTTCAATAACATACCAGCTATCCAAACGGACGCCTTTTGTTTGTAACCTTATGTTCATGTGGGGATATATGACATCTACGCTAAAAAAAAATAGCAGCTGTGCGAAATTTGCATCAAATTAATATATCAATTAATCCTATCAGGTTTAAATTTGTGGTTTGTGAAGCAAAATACACGCTGTTCACGGATCATGTGTATTTGTCCAAGAGTATCGGTGTCACAGACGTGTCTTGTTCGAGTCTCTCGAGTCTCTGGAGGAGCCCAGCTGTAGGTGTTTGTAAGTGTGCGTGTGCGTGTCGGTGTCTGTGTGGATTAGTGCGTGCTAGCTTGGCCGTTGTGTGGCTGTCAGTCAGGGTGTGAGAGAGTGTACGCAGCCATTCAATTGCAGGCTCTCTGCCCTTTGCTGATAGCTTTGTTTCAATAGAGTGGGGGGGGCGGCTGAATAGAAACGCTGACCACCCGCACTCAAGGAAATGATTGATTTGGTTGCCATGGCATTGTCACTCTCCAGCGGGCAGGTCTACAGGCTTTAAGGAGCCACACCTGCAGCTCTGGTGTCAAGAGCCAGTGTAGGCAGGCCGGTGTTATTTGTGATTATATGAATCTGAACGTGTCGAATATATTCCAGATAACAAAGAGACCCCGAAGCAAAGTATCTATTAGGATATCTTCTGACACTAACCGGCCAACGTGTGGGTCCTTCTTTCATAAATCAGTAAGACAGTTATTCAAAGAAGAAAAAAAAAAAACGTCCCTGTTTCTAGACATTTCCATTTCGGTACGCTTGTATGTGCAGACTATTTTGTGTTTGCTTTTCTGGCAACGATTGAGAGATGCACCGTGGGTTGGCTGTTCCTCTATGGAGAACCACAAGATCGAAATTAATATCTGCCAGTGTGTCAATTCCAGATCATGCACGCTGCTGTGGTATATATAAGCCTCTGAATCGATAATATAGATATTATTATATAATTTAAACACATATGATTCACAGGCATCACCGTTACAATGCTATACAACTAACGCAGCTGTCAACAACCAACACTACTGTATGTGCTGCTATGTGGCATCTGTTTGATTTATTCACTAAAAATAAATAGTAATAGTAAATGTTGATGTTACATGCCAAAGCACACCCTTTGAGGTCATTCAGCTTTAACATGCATGAGCAAGACATGCAACACAAAGCAGACAGACTCCAGCGCTCACATCATAAATCTTGTGAAATGGTAAACGTGGAAGGAAAGCAATACTGAGCAGGTTTAACCAATAACCATGGCTGCGGCTAAACAATTATTATTTTCTGAGAAATATTAAGTGTTTATCTGTATTAGCAGCTTCAACAGCTATATATAGAACATATAATATATGTATTTATTTTTAAGTCAGTATCGCTCATTTCAATTAATGGGGACGCAAGTTGAGGAATCCGGACTATGTAATGGGCAGGAATGTAGTCTACTCTGGGTTCCTTCAAGCAAAAGCTTGATAAAATGTGGGGTGTAGCTTCTAAGAGCCAAATGGCCTCCTCCAATTAGTAACCTTTCTCAGTTTTGTAAGGGGTGCAATATACCCTAGCCTTCTGAGCAATGAGATGCAATTGTGTTTGGCAAGCATGTTGGCAAGCTGCACCAGAATAAAGTTGCATCAGGGAAATAAACATATATTCTGGCTCGTTTTCCAAGCTTGTGAAACATAAAACTAAAGACCGTATTGACTAAGCTCTGTATCAAGGGAGAAGTTTGGAGTTTCTTGTCTGTGAGGGGGTGTCCTGACCATCGCGGGAAGTTTTCATTAATGTGCGTCTTGACCGCAGTAATAACTCTGTATTACTCATCATGATGTCTATTCAAGGACAGATGTTGCTCTTATGATTAAGACAACATATTTATTACCAGGTAGTTCCCCGTTCTAGACCTGGCTCTGGCACGACGTCACCTTGTTGCCTTGAGCCCATTACATAATCTCCTTAAGCTCAATCTATTAGAGGAGATTTAGCACAAAGCTCCTAATGTAACTAACTCTGTAGCAGCAACTCCTAATGCATAGTTCCCCCCTTAGTCACAGTAATTTGCTATAAAAGGATAAAAGCACCCGCGAAATGACTAAATATTTGCTCATTTGACTCTATTTTATTTTTTCTCCGGGAGCTATTTGAAGCTGCTCTGCAGAAGCTCGGGGGTTTTCTTTGCCAGGTCTATTTTCACAACAATGTGGCGTCTCTTTCATTGGCTGCCTCCCACGCCTCACCTTTTCCCCTCACCCCCAGTGCTGGCTCGTTTGCAGGGGCTGGGGCAGCTAGTGGCCAACGCCGGTGAAATCAGTGGCTGCTGTGGAAGAAACGCAGCTGAGCAAACAAAGGGGGACAAAGACACTGCTGTTTAATCATGCTAAGGACACACCAGATGTTGTGAAGATAGAAAATAAGAAATAAAGAAACAGGATCTGTGAAGGCTGATCACACTGGCTTTTAAACTACATGTGGATGTGTCCTGATTTTGTCCCGTAGTTCCCTGCAGTGGTGAACACAGATCAACTTAAGACAGGAAAGCACAGCAAGAATAACAGAGACAGGATGAGGGGGGTGCAAAATAAATAACAAGTAGCCGCTTTTCCACGTATTGTTGTTGAAGTTTTAGTGGGTGTGTTGGTGTCACGTGATCAGGCAAATTTTACATTTACCTGTGGTCAGAACGGTAAGGTCGAAGGGGGCAGTTTGATCAGCCTAAACCCCTACCGGGAAAAGGCTGTTTGGTTTTATTGGCGCATTTAACAGCCCCAGAGTACCCTCCTGAACTTTACACCGCACCCTACTGTGATTATCTGGGGCTTAGCACTTAAATAGGTGATGCATACCAACACGTGGAGTTGTCGCTGTAATACTTTTATCACTATTACACATATTTAAAAATAACTGAACTATTGTTGTAGAATTAGACTAGCTAAGCTTTTTGGGGCACTTTTCTGTATGTGATACATATGTACAGATCAACAAGTCTATAGCTTTCAATGTATAAAGATCTAGAGAAATGTGTATAAGCGTATAATGTCTTACTTTAGAGGTCTATTGTAGTTATAATCCAAAACTGAAAGCAACTTTATGTATGTTTATGTTTGTTTATGTATTTTTGTATGTTCATGGCGATAGATTTATCCTTCTTTTTGCCATTATATACAGTATTTTTTATGTTCTTAGTGTTCGTAGGAGCATGTTTATACCATATCTGTGTGGGTGTATTGTGGTATATGAAAAATGTATGAAACCAGTTTCCAATAACAGATTTAGCACTTACTCAAACGTAAGAGAGGCAAAAAAATCCAATGAGAAGCAGTCACTTCTAATCTTTTAAGTTTAAAGGCGGGAACATGTTCAAGCAATTGATGGTGCTGGATTATCCTCACGAAGAAGAACATTTAACATATGTGTGGACAGGCTTGTGTGCATGTGTGAAAGAGGGGCGAGGGGTTAACAGAGTCATAAAAATAAAAATCTGAGCTCAGAAAGGCGCTGAAGGAGTTGTCTGGGGATAGACATTAAAGAAATAAAACAAGTTGAAAATAAAATATGAAAAAGGAGCAAAAGCTACTAATAATAAGGTAATGGGGCCAGCAGAGGTTTATGGTGCTTCAAAAAAGTGTTTCTGAGTTCTGACTTCCTGCTCCCTTTCCAGGCAAAGTGAGACAACAGCCAGTAGAGACAGTTTTCCTTCTTCTAAACTAAAGCTTTCAAATCCCCCTATTGTCGCACTAAACCACGTTTCACAGTAATGACAACCTCTTTAATGGAAACACACCAGTCTTACGGCATTATCCAGCGGCAGACTGTGCAGGCGAGACCACACGCCTTCAGTTCAGGTCAGGCCAGCGTCTCTCACGGTGCACGCAAGACCTGCTCCAGGGACGCTCGATGTTCCTCCAGCAAAAACAGAGCAAAATAGCAACCGCTCTCGTTTATTTTTGTCACTGGAAGGAACAAATGACCATACCTGTCAAGGATCTCGCATCCGATTCAAGTGGATTTGCATGTGAATATAGTGTATTGTGAAAGGAAGCAGAGTAAGCAGGCTAATTCAGTCTTCTGAACTGTTAGCTTAAGCTTTGGATGAATGCACTTTGTTCTGCTGTTCTGTTTGTACTCCTTCTCCACTACGAGTAGGGTGTTAGAGAATTTAATCATTACGATCTGTCTCTGATCCTTCGTGACCGTTGCTGTGATGAGGCACTGTTGACCAAATACCACCAGCCACAGAACTGCAACAATGAAGCATTGTTATGTAGCTCCGTGAGATGTATTAAAACTTCTTTAACTGCCATGACTCAACACCAAAACAACTTCTAGTGACACTAAACCAGCTCTTATCCCAGACTGCCAGACCACAGTACTGCTGTGTGTGATGTTTCCCTGGACAGACCCGCAGGGCTTCACTGTCACCCAGCAGCCAATGCTGGCCCCTACACTCATACCCAACTGTCATGAATCTCTCATGGACTGCCAACATCTGCCAAATAGTAGCATTTGCATTCCCAATTAGGCTAATCCAGACCTGCTGGGGTTCAACTGGGGCTGGTTTGAAACTTCAGACAGGGGGTCTGCGCTCTGAACAACTACTGCTCAACAGCAAACAATGCTGTGATTTATTGGGAGAGACTGCGCTCCCATAGAGGGGGTTTCTACTCATGAGGATCCAATTAGACTTAAAAGCATCAAACTGAGCATGGTGTGCCTGAGACCCAAGCAAAACAATTCACCCTCCTCTTAAGAGTGTATTTGTTTAAAATGACTTAAGCAGGAACAGACCAAAACCAAGGACCAGGACTCGGGGCTGTAATGGTTAATAGCCTGACTAGCTGACACTGGATTCTCTCAAAGTGAGTGCCTTTAATGAGCTGATTTAGTGAAAGGGGAAAAGCCAGGGTGTGGACTTGATGTCACCAGCACAACGGCCAGAAACACAGAGGAGCTTCTCCCCAGTAGACGTTCACTGCCTGGACACAGACAACATTTTCAAATGTTCAGCATTTAAATTTTCACCTTCACCTCTCAACCAGAGAAAAGGTGACCCTGTTCTTGGAGTTTAGAAATTCCTAGCGATATCAATATATTCACATTATTATATGTCTTAGTTTATAGATTTAATGTTATATATTGGTGGTTTGGATATTTAAAACAGCCATTCGTTAACAACCCACACAGATTGTCTAGCAAATACAGATGCCAGTGTGTGTCTCAGAAAGACAGGGTATTGTATAACAAAAAATTTTAAAGTAACACTTAATTATTCATACAGTAATGTCTTTTACTGGCAGAAAAAAATCGATATAAAGCTTATGTTGCTAATGTGCACCTAGAACAGTGTTAATATGCGTTCATTATTGTGTTATCTTGTATTAAATGGTAGGGTTTTTAATACATCAACACATTTAAGACAAAAACGCAATCAAGATTTTTTATTTTATTTTGCACCCAGCTGGATTTGGCTTAAACTGCGTGGTGAGCAATGTAATCCGTCTTTAAACGCCCCCGTGGTTTTCGCTCCCACACATACACCGCTTCCCGGGACACCGCCGAGATACAATGTCGCGTTGTTGTAGCGCAGAGTTTCACAGATCTGCGCAGATCTGCAGAATCCCAGCGATCCCATTGGTGGAGCAGCGCAGACCCACCCAGAGCTGCGGACATCTGCGCTACACAAACACGACCGAGGCCTCTGCTCTGTTTTAAAGACTCACAAGTTCCCACAAACGTTTATGTCAAAGAGGACGCAAAACAAATGGCAGAAAATCAATTACACTTAAATCATAGTCTTTAAGTGACTCCTTTGTGGCTGTATTGTTTATCGTTTAGTGTACTGTGACCATACTAAGTCGACATTTTATATTTAATATATTATTGATAGCTAATATAGGCCATGCCGTTTTATTTCTTAAGCGCGATACGATAGTTCTTATTTATAGGTTTCAAAGGAAACATGCAAAAAGAAACCATCATGTTATCAAGTATTTTTCATGATTGTGTTTCCCAATTATTACTAATTATTTTTCTCCACAGTTCAAGGGTCGGACATATTTCGTGGTGCTGTCAATTTAGGGAAAATCTAAAAGATGGTTTTCCAATTATAACATTGAGAAGTGTTTTGATAACACCCCAGAGTTCATTATTAGTAGTGGTGTGGGGTGGGGGGGGCATCTAGATGGATATTATTATTGGCTGTTGAATAATTACTGCTTGATCATTGGTCAATAATTTAAATCAGTGTTATTGGTATATTATAAAAAAATAATAATAGTAGTGTGGAAGTAAATGGAGAAATACATTTGGTTTGTAACTAACCGCAAGTGAAACATGACAATCCGTAAAACGCATTTTCGTCACACTAGAAATGAGAATAAATTATGAAACGGTAACAGAACTGTTGGGCTGATTAGATTGCAAGGTGAGACTTTTATGTTTTCTAAATGCATATTATGTTTGTGTGTTTTAAGGTTTTGTTTAAGCACTCAAAACTAACCATAATATGAACCTAACTAAAAACTGTCATTTGAAAGCATCAGCAATGAAGGAAACATTTGGCTCGTTATTGCAGGAAACAATTTGTAAAGTTTCACATAAAAAGTATTGGGGGAAAACAAATCGGAAGAGAGGATCTGGTAACTGAATAACTGAACTACTGGAAAGAAGGAAAACATCTTCAGGGAGCTGCCCGTTCCTCTCTTATTGTTAAGTTCTTCTATTGTTGCTCCACAAGCTGGGATTGTGTTTCACAGGAATCCTGGCTGGCTCTGAACAGCTGTCCTGCAGTTCGGTTCACTGTGTACTCACAACTTTCATCGCCTTCTTTGGCAGGGCCTCTCACAGCCACCTACACATGCTATCGCAACCTACGCGGACCACCAGGCAGATGTAATCGCTGAATGCTTGCCATTTCGAGAGGGAAAAAAAAGAAAGTGTGTGTTTCTTTTTCAGAGCAAGTTTCCAGCCCCCTCTGGGTTCTGACTCGGTGCTGATGGATCGCTGGGGTTGTCCGCTTGTTTATTCAGGCTCCTGCTGTAAGAAAACCCATGGCAGTGTTTCCCATTACAACACCAAACACTTATGAGATGTCGTGCTGTGCTGGCTGGGAGGGAGCATACTACAGTAAATGTTTAATATCCCAAATTCCTGAACAAGCCATCCTACCCTGCAAATAAGTTCAGTAAAAAAGACTTTCTCCGGTCCCAGTGAACAGGAGACTCTGGCCTAACCCGTTGTGTAAACCGTTAAGCTGAGCTGTCTGCCTAGCCCCCTGCTCTTGGCTCCTGTGGGCTGCCACGAGGTTCTGGCTCTCGGGAAGCCCGGGGTTTTCCAGCCGTGAGGATCACAACAGGGTCGTGCTCTGACTCAGCTCCAGTGGACCGGGAGAAACGGCACATCTGTGTGAAGTCTGAGTCATCAAGCTTCACACTCCCCCAGAGCTGGGAAGAAATCCTTTTTTGCCCCTGTATTCTGTTGAGATTTCTGCTGTTTTTTATTTAAAGCTCATGAAAGGCGAGATAATCATTTGGAGCCAAAGTCCTGCTTTGTATTCCGCACGGATACAGTACAAGCGTCCGCACACTGTACTGTGAATGTGCCTCAGCGCCTCCCGTGAGACGGCCACCCACTTTGAACTAATGGCGTATCTCTGCATCAAAACATAGAGCTCCTATCTGTGACCTCTGCTCTGGAGAAGAGCCTCTTAGACACTGGAGTGGTTTATGATCCGCCCTGATGGACAGTCACGCTTGTGTGTAAGACGCACTCCGGTGACAGCACTCTTCTGAGTCTCGGCAACATGGTGATGGAGAGCAGATGTTACACACAACCCAGACCTCGGGCTGTGCCGGTTTCCATCTCTCACTGGCTTTCATCAATATGCTGTTTGGCATGATGTGCACCTGCTCTCTGTTTTTGCCAACCGCCTGTTAACAGCGGGAAAAGCCCGAGCTGAGCCTCTGCCATCTCTCACAAATGGGGGACCATTCCCCTTCAGGGCTAAAGTGAGTTCCTGTCCAGTCCCACTTACTGTGCTATGGTGAGAGGACTTAAGCAGGGCCTGGGATATAAATTGGGACTGCTGTGTTGTGAAAGTCTGATTTGTCTCGGGGTACGCAAGTCATTTCTAGAATCTCCTTTTCCAATCTTGCCACAGAAGCATGGGACTGTCACAGGAATTAAGGATGCTATAGCTTGAACCTAAGAGTAGTAATGCTGTCACCACTAGCTAAGGCAAAAAAATACCCCTCTATGAAGCCACATAAAGTGTTTCTGTCCCCTTGGTCGCCAATGAAAGGAAGGGAGCACAGCTGGCTAAATTCACTAACCCAGTTTGCAGCTAGAACAATGCAACCCCCAGGAGACCCCGATAAAGTGGCTCCAGTCAAGTGAGGCTGATGCCCCACAGAGTTATGGTTATTATTTATGAAGAGAAACTCATCCAACTGCAGTACAAGGAGAACCACATTGGGGAAGCAGACAAGGAACACGAGATTGACCACTGACGGCAATCAGCTGCTTTTCTTATTGTTGTTTTTTTTTTTTTAAGTAAGGAAGTCCTTTATTCCTCAAACTCGTACTGTAGAAAATCACAACACTGAGCAGCTTTGTTTAGAAACACTTGTCAGCATTAATCCAAGGGCACACCCCCTCCCCACTACCTCCATTTTTATTGTTAGGACTCCTTCCAGAAGGTTCAAATTCAGATAGTGTGCCACCACAGCTGCTCTAAACAATACAATTAATAATTGTTTATATCATTTCAGAAAATTGCAAACAAAAATACTCCAGTCTTACGAAGAAACAGCAGTTCATGCCCTTAAAACTTGCCTGTCATGCTTAGTATCCTGTTCAACATCAGTTTTTTCCACATCACAGTCAGTCTAGTCTCTACAGCTTTTGCATTCATACAATTTATTTATATCCATTTTCTGTAGCTTGACTCTTAAGATGAACTTCGTTGTAGAATCTTGTGGCAGAAAACATCCAGAAACAAGACTATTTTAGACTACAGGAGCCATGACAAAGATTTACAGAACAAGAATGTTTCTCATATATGACTAATATCCTTGCGAATTCCCAGATCTCTCTAAAAACTATACTATATAGAACATCTCATTAAAACAAAAACACTTTGAGAACTGGGCCTAGACATTACTTTCCAGCTGCAGACTCTAATGTGGGTTGTATGGGTAGCGAATCCTGCAAGGAAAGCCTACCTGAAAGGTACATTTATCTCGAGTGAAGGAGACATTGTGCTCTGCTGGGGAATCCCGTCAGGAATGTTTGGGACTAGGGGAGCGGAGTTGTGCGTTTCTCAGACAGGGCTATACAGGGAGCTTGAGTGTTTATTTACACTGTTCCAGTTATAAGTTTTATGTGTTTGGCCTCAGGGTGGCCCATTGTTTTTCCTATAAACACTTGACATCAGTAGCCAGGTCCTGACAAATGGGCTGTGTTGAAAACATGCCCCCGGGGCAGCTGATAAGTTATGGGCTCAGGCAACCGTTTCTTCCTCAGATGTGCCAGCAGTGACAAACAAGAGTTAACCCCCCCTGGAAACGACAACACACAACAGCTGTTAAAAGTCTTAAAATCGGCTGGGGATGTGAAAGGCATTAGAGGTTGTGTCATGACCTAAATGTACTTGATAACTGCTGATATTTTGTACCTTTTCATTTATGAACTTTTGTTTTTCGGAGGGTGCTTTCAGTGAGTTTTCCTCCCACTCGTTATGGTGCTTAAAGGTCAGCTGAACAGTTTCTTTGAGAGGGGGAGCAACAAAAAAACATTTTTTTCTTATTAGTATTAATATTGTGTAGCTTTCTTCTGTTTTACTTTGCATTACCTCATTCTAGAGCTCTGTTTTAATGATTAACAAATCAAAACATGCCCACTGGCAGTGGTGTCACTGAAGGTTTGCCCGGCTCACTGCTTGTGTCACACGCAGGGGGCAGAACAGGGCGTTAGCCTGCCTGATGAAACTCTCTCTCTCCCTCTCTTTCTATACCCAGTCAAGCGGTGTGCAAGTGCATGGTAGATTTTACACTTACACAATTCGATACACACTCTTATGTTATGTTATGTGACCGACGTTAATTTGGAGTTGGACGACACAGAGCCAAAGCTGCACTTGAGCAAACAAATGTGAAAGCCACTGAAATGTTTCCCGAGGACAAAACCTGATGTGTGTATTGTTGTTTGTTCCAGCGTACACGCAGATCCAGCCCCACCAGCTGATCCAGCACCAGCAGCACAAGCAGCACCAGTTTGTGATCCAGCAGCAGACCCAGCTCCCGCAGAGGAGCCAAGCCCAGCTCCTCCACACGGCCTCCATCCAGCCCCAGCTGCAGACACAGGCCCAGACCGTGCAGGCCCTCACCATCCAGCCCGCGGTGGCTGCCCAGCCCCAGAGCCAACAGTGTACCATCCCGGTCTTGCCCAAACCTCCCAGCCACCAGCCCCCAGGACCGAGCCCTCAGGCCACCATCTTCCACTCCACAGTGAGTCCCCAGACGCTGCAACACAACGGGCAACCCACCCCGATGCACCAGGCCCCACAGCCCAAACCTCAGCCCGTTCAACTGGCAGCCGTCAACCTTCAGATCCAGCCCACGCCTAATTCGGTAAGAGCCGTCCGATCTGACGAGACTTTGGTGTCAAATAACAGAACAGTAAAGTTAGCTAATAAAGGTGTAGGTAAGTGAATATCCAGTAATGTCAAAACCTAAAAACGTCTCCACATGTTTCACTGCCAGACTGTTCAGTCACGCTTTACTCTCGTGTAAGAGCATGTGAGATGGAGGCTGAAGAATCACAGCCTCTCAGTCCTCCCCTAGTGAAGGTTTTGTGTGTATTTGTTTTGTTTCCCATTCGCTGACCTCTCTCCTTTCTCCCATACACAAGCAGACCCCTCGGCTGATCCAGGACAGCGTGAGTAAAGACAAGGGTGCTGCCGCGTTGCCCCGGGAGGCCTGTCCGAACCCCAGTGTCCTGCAAGTCGCTTCTGCTGCCCCTCCGACCACAACCACCACGGAGCAACGCAAGCCAGACGCCAGCAAGCCCACTGTGCCAGGTACTGCCAACACCATCAATTTACACTATTCTAGATTGCTGAAGGTTATACAATCTGTGCAAGATATTCAGATCAGGCCTCTGCTGTACTTTATCTTGTTTTGGTTGGTTGTTTATGCTTTAATAATGCTAGACTTCTGTACCATATAAGCTTCCAAAAGGTTTTAGTCTCTGTTCTTCTGGAAATGTAATTTTGCTGCCTGTGAGTAAACACAAGTGGTATAATTTGCATTTGTATCAGATGTAAGTGAATCAGGGGGCAAGATCAATGATTTTGGCTTGGCTGCATTAGGCATATTGACTGTGTGTCACATAACACCATTAGGGGAAGAGAAAAATACACCAACAGCCTCTTTAAAAGCCGAGAGGACAGACGAGTTTTGAGCTGGGGCTTTACCACACTTTATATTTCATACTGCATGGGAATACTATTGTTTGATTTTAAATTAATAGATACATTTATAAATTCTCTTTAATTGCATTTGCCAAACAGACACGCATGTAGAAGATGGACAAATATTGTATTACAGCAATAATAGGTCTACAGCTCAGTTTATAGCATTTTATAGGATAATCCAGTTTTGCATGGACAACAAAGCAACACAATTATCTTCAGCAAACTGGTTCAAATAACTATTTTCTCCTGATATTTGTTCAAAAGTATTTTCTCTAAAAGGTTTTGCAGGACCAGTGGATCAGTGTGTTGTATTTAGTTTTTTTACACTCCCACATGTAAATCTACTTATCCAAAATAAATAAATAAACAAGGCTCAGAAAGAAAGTCCAAACGATACGTTATATGGCATGTATATAATATGGGAACAGTTCAAATACTTCTACTACAAACAGCAAAGACAGAATTGAAAGATGATGGGCACACCGACCGGGGGTAAACTCTTATACTGTAGAGTCGTGCTGTGCCTCGGCCCTGGCAGAGTGAGCGTTCAACTCTGAGAAAGGCCGCCTGTGCCAAGAGTGGCCTGATCGGCTCGGAGCGCGGAGGCCGTTACGTCAGTGCCATCTGTATGTCCGCCAGCCGCCCACAAAGGCCTTGCCTGCTCGCTCTCTCCCCTCAAGCGGAAGAGTGAATCTGTCACGCCCCGTGTCTATTGTCCGGCCCCAGCGCCTGTGAGACAGTGACAGCCGTGGCTTTAATTAGGGGAAAGGGAATTCTGCTTTGTTGCTCCCAGAGGGGCAGGGGGATAAAGGTGGGCACCGAGCGCTTGACTGGCAGGTGGAAGGGCAGGTGTGTGCGGGACGATCCGAGACATCGGCGCAATGTTGGTTTGAGCAAGAAAGCTTGAAAATGTGTCTTGTGCATCTGCAGATTGGCTATTTTGGCAGAGGAACACTGCTTTAAACATGACCCATGTTCTAGCGCATGGGTTTTCAATGCAACTTGTAGAAAAGTAGCTGATATTGTCTATGTTTCAGCTGATTATAATTTTTAAGACTTTTATCCCCTTAAATACTTTCCTATGTACTGTATGGTGGCAAAGAACCTTGTGCTTTCCAGTAAGGCGGATCTGTAGAAAGTAACGTTTAACTCAGAGCAAGCCATTTAGCATGAGGCAGCAGGCGGTGTTGAGGTGCTGAGAGGCAGGCTGCCGCTCAGAGGATTGAATACTAAAGTGCAGTCTGATCTGGGATTTACAGGACACAGTGTACTAGTGGACTCGAACTCTCCGGGTTCTTGACTTTTATTATCACTACTGATGCACAGCAGCAATAGTGCGGACCTGGATTAAGGGCACACCAGCAGAGGCAAAGTGGACATTTTATTATGATGACTTATACAGTGTTTGAATCTCTATATAGGCATGCATTATTCAAAAGTATTGTTTGAAAGTAATCTGGACTACAAATCAGTGAATCTGGAGCCTCAATTTGTCTATGAGAGTTTATGAATTATAACTATTTCTATTGTAAATGAAAAACAATAAATACTCAGTGATCGTTGTTTTATCACCTTTACATTAAAAGGCCATCAGAAACAACTCACCTGTGACATGAATCACATTTAGGAGTTTAGGACTCTGTAGCCAATGTGCTGAAATGATAAATAAAAAACTATTCTAGCTTAAAGTAGCCTGAATAATAAAATAAAAAACTGTTACTGTAATTGACCATGAAGTCATTGAAGACTTTGATGACTCATTATATATTTTTTCTGATTTTTACCTATAGCAAAAGCCCTCTGTTCAATCAGTGATTTTAACTGTTGCAGAAATATGAAAAATAATTAAAGCATCAGTTAAGAAAAATAAGTCATATATTGCATTTCTGCATGAATCGGAAATCCCTTAGATTGCAGATACTCTTAATTAATGAACATGTACATGTAGATCAGGCACTACTAACAGAATATGCTTAACAAGCATCTCCAGCTGCTGGCACATTTTTATTGCACTGTTCCTTGTAAAATAAAATATGTAAAACTATAAAGGCTCCTTTTTAAAGACCGGAATAGGGGTGTGAGTGCAAAACCTGGGTGCACTTGCTCACTATTACTTCAAATGAAATGGAACCAGTTCTCGTTTGATGTTTAAAAATAAAAATAAAAAAATCCAGCCTTCAGGCAGCTTCACGTCCATATTAACCATACTTTCCACAGGGGCATCCTGTGGCCTGAACAAATTCGAGTCCAGAGCCTAATCTGTTTGCAGTCCACACAATGGTCACATTATCACAGAGGGCCGCCCCAGTGTCCCATTCGATAGGATACCCTTGGGATTCGGCTTCACATCTTGCACCTGCCTGGAGGTTTTAATGGATCCCTGTATGTTTTCGACGGGATCATGTTGCCAAGCCTAGACGGTTCCATTGTTGACCCCATGAAAATTTAAACGCTCTTATCGAAGTGAATCTGAAATCTCTTCTCAGACAGTTTTTTGGAGTATTTGCCAAGGTTTGATTGTGTGGTAAATTAAGGAGGAAAAACAAGGCCAAATTAATGGAATTAAGTCTTAATTCATAAAATGTTTTTATTCATTTTTAAAATGCATATTGTCTGGGGATTGTTTTTTAAAACAGATACTGGACATATTCAAATACATTGACCACTTTGGGAAATGTAGCCACAAAAAAATAAATACAAGATTAATCTTTTATTTGTTATTGCTACAAGTTTGATCTGTAAAAATTGATCTTAAGCCGATGATATAGCCTACTTATCACCAGAGTCTTTTTGGCATTGCTGTTGTGCGAATTGTGTGAGTGTTTGGAACACACTCTGGTTTCTGATCAGCGAGAGGGTGTATTGTGCTGAGGAGGCAGGTGGAGTGAGGTCAGGGGGTCTGCCTGGCTCTCACACTGTGCAGATTAAGATACAAGAACATGTGAGAAAAGGGAGGTGGGCTGTAAGGCCTTGGCAGGAAAGGAAATGAGATTGGAATGGAAACAAGATGTTCAGATAGTGGGAGGAAGAGCAAAGACAGAGGGTGGGCAGTCAAAGAAACTCATCTTGTGACAGATAAGATATTTTGGAACCCATGCACTTTTGCACTTGCCACTTACTTCTGCAATCAACAAGTTTTATGATGCAATGTTTTAAGATATGGATGTATGTGTTAGCTATTTGTACTTTTAAGGATTGGGAATGCTCTTTGTGATCTCAGAACACTCAATATATTGTGTTTTTTAATATGAAACTGCAATTGCAAATGAAACAAAAAAAACAATTGCATGAATTGGATAATTATTATTGACGAACGTTAAATCAACAAATATCCTCACGGTTCTAAATAAAGGAAATTGCTACAGCACTAATTCATTGATTTACAATAAAACTGTTAAAACTGTTTAAATTGGGAGTCCATTATTTAGTAAATTAGTTTGTAATAAAAATACATTGATATTTATCTGAACAATTAAGGAAAATAAATTATATGAATTCAATTTTGTTTGTTTTTAGGTTTCATAACAGACGCTCTATCATAAATGTTATCAATTAGGGTTTAAACTGCATTCTTGTTTTCATTTATCCCCCCGCCCTTTTACTCCAACAAAATTGAGGCTGGTCGATAAACTTAAATGCATTTCCAGTAAACCTGATTGCTTTGAGATACTGTGAGGTCATTCATTGTCAATTTATAGCCTCATAACTATCAGTTTTAATCTCCTGCGCCCGGGTAGCTATGCGCGTTGGGGGATAAAAGCGTAAATCTTTATTTTCAAAGCAAAACCTATAGCAATGAAAAATAAGCCTTTAAAACGTGTGGGTGTTACTGTGCCTACGCTGAGAAAATAAAACAGAAAAAAACATCCCAATGAATTCTCTCAGCTGCTCTTTTGAGAGGCAGTCTCTTTGCCCCGCCTCTGTCCGCGTTGACGCCTAGCGCACCGGAGCCAGCCAATCACAGCGTCGGCTGCCGGCAGAGCCCCGATCCTATTGGTTGGCGCGGTGAGTGCGGTGAGCCAATCGCAGGCGCCCGGCGTTTCCTATTCAGTCGCCGATACAAAGAGGATTAGCGAGAGTGCGTCTCTCGGGCTCCTGCGGGAAGGCACGGCCGCAACTAACAGCGCACTAGGAAGAAAGGAACAAGGAAACGGAAAGTTTGGGGGCTGTCGTCCTCCCGTTTATCGTCACTCCTAAGGAGAGCGCTTTTCTGCGGTGCTTGAAGTCCCGGGACGCTGGTTTTGTGGGCCCGGTGCTGGAAGGACGAGCCCGGATTGTTTTTGGGGGAACAAAGGCGTGTGCCGCCGCCGCATTGTTCGGATCCGGCGTATCTCTCGAGTCCAAACTAAACAAATCATTAAAAACGCGCACACAAAACAACTGGTTGGAGGGTTCATTTTCTTCGACTTCTGCCGTGTACTTGCGCACTTCGCTGGGACTGGTAAACAAAGGGGCTCGGGCAGCCCACCCTGCTGCTGCGCGGCTGTGACCGGCTCTTTGTAGTAAGTTGCACCATTGTTGTTGTGATTGCGGTTATTGCGCAGACGGCGGCCGTGCGGACTGACTTCCCCGGGTCCAGCCTGTCCCACCGCCGCGTTTCCAGCGCTGTGATCGGTGCGTTAGTTTGTATTTGAAACCCGGCTGGTGCGGATCTGTGCGCATTTCGTCCTGCTTGCACGCTTTCCTACGCACTGGCCTTTGCTGCACTAAACTTGCGTGCGTGTTTTAAACTGGAACTGGCTCTGTGTTGTAAGGTTGGAGTAACTGAGCTGCACTCCACCGTGGTTGCGGGTCCGTAGTTGATACAGTTGCAATAATGTGGCTACACGTGATGTGTGTACATCCTTTACATCGCTTTTAGAAGTTAAATTGTGAAGAAGCTACATACAGAGTATCACGTACATAGACTGGGGTAGAGAATTTAACTTAAGAAATATACAAGCATATTTTTGTATTGCTAATTATTTGGTGTTTGTTATTGATCTCCTTGGTAAATGTTAAACGTTTAACCTTTTAAACGGAAAATTGTACAGTTGTATGTTTGCAAAACACTGGTATCAGGCCCAGGATACATGTGATCATGACAGATTTGATGTTTCGAGTCCAAAGAAACTGGGTTCCCATTAGTAAATTGAATGGAACATCTGTAGCAGCAGCAGAGACATAAAAATCATAAGATCTTGATTAAAATATTTACTTTATAGACTTATAATAGAAATGTAAACCTAAAATGTCAAATTAATAACATGTACCAAGAAACTATAACGATATACTAAAACAAAATGAAATGTCATCACAAGTCAAAAGAGTGCCGCTTGGAATAAGTGTGTGTTCATGTCAGATTGAAAAACACAAATGTAGTACAGCAAAAAGGGGGAAAAATAGCATTCACTCCCCCACCCTTGCCATTTAGCAAATGTGTTTTGTAAAGGTTTTTGAATAATCTACCAGCGGCTCCAAAAAACAGCTTTTAGTGCAGATGAAGGGTCCTGGGGTGGGTTAAGTGCTCTGTGGCTGGGGACCCTCTTATTATTGTCATGGGGCAGAGGAGCTCTTTGACTCACTGGTCTTTGGAAATGTTTATGAAACTGGTTGGGCTTATCAAAGAAATCTGATGTATGTACTCTTGCCGGTGAGCACTTGACATCTCAAAACGGATATTCCCTGAGGTGAATGCAGCACAGTTTGAATTCAGAGCTGTTTTGGTGTGTGTCATTTTGTGTGTGCAGGTAAAGGCACCGCCGAGAGGGTGAATGCCAAGCCGGGACCAGGCACCGCTCCAGCCATGACCTCAGGAAATGGGAACAACGCGCCCACTGTGACAGGCAGCACCCCTCAGAACGGGGAGAACAAGCCCCCGCAGGCCATCGTGAAACCACAGATCCTCACGCACGTCATCGAGGGCTTCGTCATCCAGGAGGGAGCCGAGCCGTTCCCTGTGAGTCCCCTAAGTGTGCGCCCGTGGCTGGCAACGCCGGCTCCCCTGCCTCACCGCTGCGGAGCCAGAGCAAAACAACCCCCCCAGGGCCTGAGCAACATGCTGCCAGGCAGTGTGGACCTGTGCACAGAGCCGTGGGGGGGCTTGGACTCGGACCACCTCCCAAAACAGACTGGGAGGAGGGTTAGCGACACGCATTTAAAGTTTGGGTTGTGTCGAACAGTTTAGACTGAGGCTTTTTGGTTAGACGGCTAAATATTTGCTTTACAATATCCCCGCAGTCCTGATGTCTCCATTGAGAAAAGTATTGTGCACGAGACCTACATAAAGGCTTAAAAAAATACAGTATCCTTCTTTTTAGAAAACTTGTTTTAATATTGTAAATGTAAGTGAATAGATCAACCTTTTTATTTATTTGAAAGTGATGTCAGCTATATGGTTTCATATTCTATTAATCTCTCAGGCATGGATGTTGCACCTTGAATAAATCCTTAGTGTTTCTTATTTCAATACATTTCATAATGAGAAACCTAGGAAAACACAAAACCAAGCAAAAAGAGAGAACCTACCAAAAAAGGAAAAAGGACAGACATGGGGTTTCTGAAATTACTTGAAAGTATATTTCTTTCACTGGCTCAAGAGGAAACCAAATGTCTGTTTAACTTGAACGAAGTCTTCAGGATTTACAAAAGCCATGCTGAGATGAACAGTCTTTTCCACATGTCCAGTCATTAACCACATTCTCGTGTTGTTGATCGCATCAGCTGACCCAGTACAGCCGTAGTCCCCAGATTGGTTTGACTGGGAACTGAAAGCTGCCAATAAAGTTATGTTATTTTGCAATGTATTGCATAACATAATTCCCACACATCCTCTAAGCTGTCATCAAACTGAACCAGTAATTCAGCTAACTTAAAGGGAAGGGAATTATGAAGTACTTTACATTTAGAATTTACATTATTACATAGATGAGCAAACCATTTCATAATTTGACAGATGTATGGATCTACTGAGCCACGTTAAAGAAAACTGCAATGCTTCCTCAGTCTGTTAACTTGATCTGAAATAAGTAGCAGCTGTAAATAAACACTGCTGTGGCAGAATGAATGAACCGGTGTGCTTCCTCTGACTGTAAAACACTGCCACCTACTGGCCAGTCGTTCTTGTTTTGTTGTGAAATGCAACAAGGAAGTTCTCACCAATATTCAGCTTGAGGCTGGGCACGGGAAGTGAAGGTGAAATTCTCATGGTGATTCAGAGGAAGTTATTACTGCCACAGCATGTCAACGTTTCCACGGCTGGCCTTTCTCCCAGAATAGCGCCTCCGTAATGAGGCCCTGGAGCTGCCAGGCAGCTACCCGAGGCAGGGAGTCTCGGCGAGAGCAGGCCACGCAATGAGGTGGCTGACGTCTCCCGATTATTCCCCTTTTCCAGCTGCCAAGAGCAGAGCACAGATTTTAAGTACAAGTATTCCCCAGGCCTTTTTTTCCCAGAAGTGTAAAATTCAAAAAACAAATTATATTTAGACAACTACCATAAGAAGCCAATCCCCTTATAAAAACAATCTGGGGCGCGTCTATATTTAGCTATCCTGTGACACGTACACACATGAACAAGATGAGAAACAGCTTCCAGTAGCGTTTACAGCCGTGTTAACTTGCCGTTGTCCGTGTGTGCAGGTGGGGCGCCCCCCATTGCTCATCGAAAACCTGAAGAAACAGAAACAGCAGCTGCAGTCCGATCCCGAGAAGACGCCCCAGAGCAACCCGCCCAACACGACCGACTCCGAGATGGAGGATCTCTCGCAGCAAGGTGAGCTCAACTCAACTGCCGTCCCTTGCAGTGGACGTTTGTAAGCAGAAGGCTGTTCATAGTTCCTTTCCCCTTATGAACAGTTCAGATTAAATGACTATTCTGGAAATCACAACCATACACCTCTATAAACCAGGCTTTTTTCTCGCCACCGCAGAACTGAAAGACCAAGAGGAGGACGAACCCAAGCTGAAGTGTGAGCTGTGCGGCCGGGTGGACTTCGCTTACAAGTTTAAGAGGTCGAAGAGGTTCTGTTCCATGGCCTGTGCCAAGAGGTAAATCGCAGATTTGTTTAGTCGGGTTTCCTTATTACTTAAGTGACTGAAATATGGCACTTTTATAATACATCTTTATATGCTCATTTTCATCTCTCCAGATAAGGTTGACATGAAGGAGGATAATGTAGGAAAGCTTCCATGACGTTGTCATTTTCTGTGTGTTTGCTCCGTTTCATATGCTATAAATGAATCCTTGTGAATAGAGAAGTCTCATGGAATGTAGATTAAGGGTGGCAAAGCTGAGCTTGACTTCCACTGCATTTTATGTTTATGTTGCTTGTACTGTGGCTTTCATTCACTGAGATAAATACATTGGGTGAGAATGGGTATTTCAGAAGCTGGCCCCCATAATATTTTATAAATGTATGTGGGTGGGGGGAAAAAAACACTAAGGCAAAAGCAAGCACTAACTACCGGAGTTAAATCAAAGCAGATGCTCGGAAATATGGTATGGTGTGTGTATTTATTCTGCACACTTCAATGACCACTAAAAAAATCACTCTTGGATTTCCTCCCACCTTCTCCTGCAAGTCATCCGAGATCATTTCTTATGTTTCTGCTCATCGGAGGCGTCGTTTTAAACCACTACCCATGAACCATAGGACCGCACAGCCCTGCTGGAAAGGGTTTTTGGCTTGGTTTAGAGCGCTCATTTGTTTTGCTGCTGAATGGAGTCTGGAAGGAGTGGGAAAAAAAGCAATAAGTGCTAAATACATGCATAGGTGGAAAGACTCATGTGCGGTACACTTCAGGGGCAAGACGAGAGTTGCCATCCAGACTTTTATTTGATGACATGAAGGGTGAAACAGAATTTGCTACTTTGTTTATGTTGCTTACTGCAAATGCATGGAACTTGCATGCATTTGTTACCAACTCTCTCTCTCAACTCTACATAGTGGGTGTGTATTATTTAACAAAACTCTGTCTGTTTAGGTATAATGTCGGTTGTACCAAACGGGTGGGCCTGTTCCATCCAGACAGGAGTAAAAACACAGCCAAATCAGACGGGCCAAAACACCGCAGGCGGAGGTCGCGCAAAGGCAGCCTGCAGAGTCTGAACAAGGAGGTCAAGAAACAGGTACGCCTCCACACATCGCACTGTGCACCTTCATATCTCGCCAATTAGAGTTGGGAAGTTTTTAAACCCAAAATAACTCTGTAACCCTGTAGCAATGAATAGTAAATAAACCTTCCCCTCTTTCTGCCAAAGCCTGAATGATCACTCTTAGTCCACCGGTGCCGTGGCGTCTCATTCCTTTCCTTCTCTGATGATTCATACTAGTTTCGGATGCCTGCCCAAGAAAAACAATCCACTGTCAACTTGCAGACACTGCTCTGGGTGAAATGCGTGCTTCGGTTTTGACGCCATTCTGTGTTGCAGCCTTCCACACCCCTCCAGACGCTGGGTGGCTTGATGTCCTCCCCACTCCCCTCCCACCCAAGCCAGGGCGAGTCCAGCCAGTGCTCGGACATCTCCAGCTACGAGGAGCCCCCCTCCCCTCTCTCGGCGGCCAGCTCCGGGGCACCCAGGCACCAGGGCGACCGGGGGTCAGATGGCCAGGAGGGCCACGGCAGAGAGCTGCCCCTCCACGCGCAGCACTTCCAGTCCAGCGACCCCACCAAGTGGAACGTAGAGGATGTGTACAAGTTCATCCGCTCCCTGCCAGGTCAGTTAACGGTCTTCAAACCAGGATTTGAGGCTGGCGATTTAGGGCTCTGGTGAAGGAGTAGCTCCTCTTACCCCTCAGACCCCCATTTAACCCCTTGTCTCTGTCCGTGCCCCTAGGCTGCCAGGAGATAGCCGACGAGTTCCGCTCGCAGGAGATCGACGGCCAGGCCATGCTGCTGCTCAAGGAGGATCATCTCATGAGCGCCATGAACATCAAGCTGGGCCCCGCGCTCAAGATCTACGCCCGGATCAGCATGCTGAAGGACTCCTAGCCGCGCCTGGGGTGGGGGGCGAGATCGGCCACCTCCCTCACAGCGCAAAAATGGCATCCGAACAAGTGAGGTGGTCCTGGCACCGGCGCTCACGCCCAGACTCTGAGATCTGCACGGCCCACTGCGGCACAAAAACCTCACCCGGGTCAGGAGGGCTTCCCATTGTGTGTGTGAACGGTGCTTCCCTTTTTAGGGTCCCGGAGAGGCCCTCGTGTTTGGATGACCCTGTAGTGGTGACGTTATGTGGATGGAAATACGGGAGTGCACTCAACACCTTCAGGGGCTTCTGTGACGGCACAAAGGCACGCTGGAGTCACCGAAACTGTTCATAGCTACATTTTGATGGATGTCCAGCAATGAGAACTTTTTTCTCATTAGGAAATGTGAATAGTCAAGCCATTACCTGTATGTCCTTCGCATCCAGTGGTGTTTTGGATTTATTTTATTATTATTTTTTAAACGTATATTTATATTTTGATTTCTAAGACACGGGGTTTCATTGTTTATACACGAGAACTTTTATTATTAATGATAAGCTGAATCATTTTCAGCAGGCCAAGGTTGGCCTGGTAAATTGGTGCTAGTTTACAGAGTCCTGGTCCAGGCGAAGTGAACGTTCTCTGTCAGGGCCCTGCAAACAATAATAAAACACTTGCAATGGTGCTTCTGCCTTACTGTACATTTTAAGGGTGCTCATGACGTTTCGGTGATTGGTCTGTTTTCCTTTAAGTGAGGTTTCCACTTCCCACAAAGAAGTGAGTCTGCCAGAATGCATGTCAACTACACATTCCTGTCCTTGTTCCTCAATCTCGTTCTCATCACTTTTAATTGTCATTCAAGTGGTCTTCTGTTCACTACGGTCCCTTTCTTACAGCTCCTCTCCCCTCCTCTTTTTCATCACCATTTTCATTTGTGTGTTAAATGTTTTCGTGATTAACGGCTGGTTTCCAAAGACAACGCATCTCATGGCTCTTTCGAAGATCAGTTTTTTTTCTTTTTGTTCACTGTTCTTTTGACACAATTCAGAATAAAGATAAAAAGAAACTCAGAGTCTGTCATTCCCCTTCACTGACTCGCTCAATACAGGCCTGTTCTGTATTTGTCATCTCACTCTATCTTCAAGAAGATATTACAGTTTTAAGTCACCTGATGGGTCATATCACACTTCTGTCACAATTAGATCGGTACTTACATACTGAATGGTTCAAAATGACTATTTTGAGTTAACCGTCCCCTGTGATGACTTTAAGATTAAATTTTACATCAACTTTACAGGTGCGTTTGCCTCAGCTTGCCACAGATCTTAGTTTCCTCTTTTCACACTGAAAATGAAAACCGAAGCAATGCTGCAATTAAACCGCTGTTAACCAGCTTGGTGTACATACTCAGTACATCCACAGTACATATTCTGTTTTTTGCTGGAATCACTTCTGACTGTGACTTATAACTACGTTGCAAGCATTTCAATACTCATGGAAAAGGTTTGTTTTGTAAGCGAGATGAAGGCTGGAGCTCTGAGGTGTCACCGAGTCTATACCGCTAGGGCCCCGAGCCCATCACTGTGTGCGCTAAGGGGTTAGTGTGTCGTTTTGTTTTTCATGTATACAACTCTGTTTAAAGTTTGTATTTATCAAAAGAACCGTTTTGTAATATAACTTTTTTTTTTTAACTTGAATTCTAAAATAAAAACACGAAATCAGTTCTGGTAAAATGTGCTTTTTGCCGGGGCCAGAGAGGATCGCTTCCTCCAAGCCGGTTCTTACTCTCATTTTACACTAATGACGGTTACAGCTGAATTACTGGTATGACAACACGGCTTTGGTATAATTATCCCCATTCCTCCAGCAATCACACACAATTAAGTTACACCAAATAACTCCTGACGTAGTGTTGGAGCACCGCATTATTTTCTATATGTAACCTGTTGTTCTCTTCACTTACCTCTTGAGAAGACCGGCGCCATTGCATCGCGATTTTGCCGGCGGGTCGCTGCTCGGCGGGAAGGTTTACGTCACACAGAATCGACGGAAGTCACGATGGCGTCACTCGGTTCAGTTTCCGCTCACACTTCCGATGATACCCGCATTAGGGCAAGAGCGCCGGGCACATACTGATGACGTCACCAGTGTGCGCCCGGCGCGCTTCTTCAACACCGCTAATTTTATATTAAACTATTTAAAGAAACAGAGCATCGGTTCTTACGTTGAGTTTTTAACTGTGTGTTACTAGTTGTATCATACATGTAAATGGGCAAAGTAATATTTGCTCTACAACACGATCTAGACGAGGGATATATCGCCTGACACGCTACAATATTTAAAAACCAGTTGTACATACATTTTAAAACAAGCTTTTCTTTATTTTTCGTGTATATTTTTAATGCATGTGTTCAGTTTTCAGTTTAAGATACATATACAGTATATGCATCAGTACTAACAAAATAGATCCAGTTTCGTGTGTTTAAAGTCCTGTTTGTTTACATTCATAAGTGGCTAAAACATTTTCACAGACCAATATAGAGTAGCACACCGTCTCTCTCCTGTCTACTCAAAACACCCATAGCTTGAAGCACAGACTCCCTTAAAGGTCTCTCTTCAGACAGGTTCACTTGCATATTTATAAATAAATACAGTACAGATCCTTCTTTAGTTTTTTACCTTTGTGGAAATGTTTTTCTTACATATAATTTCACTTCCAAATAATGGGAATTGTACTGAACATCATCACCATTACAAAAGAAGAGCAAGCTTTTATCTCCGACGTCTTTTTAGTACACAGAAGGACTGGAAAGAAAGTAACAGTGACCTTTTTAAAACTCACATTATTAGTAAATACTTAAAAAAATGCTACTGTTTGGCCTGTTTCTATTTTCATGCTGTGTCCTGTGGATTAAAAATGGATATGAGGATGGAAATCTATTAAAATCCCTATAAAGCGGACCATAACAACAACTACAACAATAATAATAATAATAATAATAATAATAATAATAATAATAATAATAATAATAATAAACATTCAAATAGCTGCTCTCAAGCATATTAGGCAAACTGTGGATTCACAGTATCACATTCAATTTACAAACTTCACATTTGTAGTTTGCATGGGCTCTTAACTGTGCAAAATACTGTAGGGAACTAACCTATGGGTCGTTAGATGATTCTGGTTGCCTACACATCTCCTTTTCCTAGTTTCTTTGAAGAGCACGTAGAGATGAGCTGTGGTCCTTATCTGTCCATCCCAGTTCCCGGTATATCTCAATGTTAAGAGACAACGTTGCCGGGCACAAATTAGTCTGGCAATCTGGTGAAAACCCAGCTGTCATCAGGAGCTTTCCCCTCTCGTGTCCTCCACCAGGTTTGGGATAGTGCTTCCCTTCTGACTCAGTAGCCATCGCACATGCTGTTAGTTTTGTTCTTCTTGCGCTTGGCCTTGGCACTCGGAGGGGGCAGCCCCAGGGACTCCAGGCGAAAAGGCCGGGGCAGGAGGGCATCCAGGCCGGATGTGGGGGAGATATTGACTGCACTGGAGGTCATGTGGGACGTCCCATTACCGAGGGGGACAGTGTGGACAGCTGCGGAGACAATGGGACACATTAATAAGTCAGCAAAACATAGAATCGACCTGTTGCTGCTTCCGGACGTGGGAAGAACATGCAGTTTCAGATCAAGGACATACAAATCTCCACTGGGAGCAACTACACCCCACGCCTCTGGCCTCGGCTCTCACCCAGGCTCTTCATGGGATCGGAGTTGAGCAGCTGGCTGGCTCTCTTGGATCTGAAGTAGTTGCTAGCGATGTTTTCACTGTCACTGCGGTTCAGCATCTCCTTGTACCTGTCCTCCTCCTGTAGGAGACACAAGCCCATCTGAACACTGAGGAGGACCGTTCCCTCTTTCCTCCTTTTTAAATCATTTTCAGTTTTCATTAAATGTAGTCTAATCTTTTTAAATGCAGTATTTAAGAAAAGTTGATGACAAAAATGCACTAAATTACAGCTTTCGCATAGCTTTGATTGTGGGTTACAGCCTCCCAATACTATTTCCTTGACATCTGCCCTCCTTAGCTTAACCATTATCTGAAAATATTTTCTTCGCTTCCCACATATTCTAGACACCGTGACTAAAAAACGCACTGACTCGTGAATCTCCTGCAGCAAATGCACGTTTCCACAGGCTTATACACGTTAAGAGTCAAAGTGCAATTTTGAATCAGCTCAAGTGGGCTGTGGATACGACATCAGAACAGACTTTCTGTCAAGAGCCTTTAAGTTTCACTCGGTCATAAACCACTGTGCACCAACCACAGGGTTATACTAGACTTGGATAAAAGCTTCTCTCATTTTTTATTTTATTTTATAACTGAACTACCCTCAATGCTGGCAGACATTTCTTTCAAAACACAAGCCCACACACATTTGTAGATCTTGCCCTCGCCAGTAACAGGAGTTCACTTATTTAGCTTAAGCTTTGGTTCAAAAACAGTTTAAAATAATGGCAATACTAGAAAATGATGCATGATGATAAAATTGATGCACTAAGAGAATAGCACAGATGTCCAGTGTGTATCAGTTCTATAAGATGTGGACGTGAAATTTCCTGTGACGCTCTTAATGTGGGAGTTCTGCTTTACTAAAATTGTCGTACCATGTTTTTTATCAGGAAGAGAGAAGTTAAGAGAAAGTTTGGTAACAAGATAAATCCCTTTCTAGTGTTTCGTGTGTCTGTCGAACACTGTGCCGCCAGGTGTTCAGAGTGACGCACCAGGATTGACGCTTCTCCATTCTCCGCCGCGGAGTTCCTCCGTCCCGACAGCCTGCCCTGATTGGCCGGATTAGCTGAGGTCAGAGGGGGCACTGCTGAAAGATACAAGAATGAAGGGTAGTGGCACAGTGATAGAAATCAAATTCAGAAATTCAAAAACATGAACAGAAGCGTCATTCACTTAGTAAATATGGTGTGCAGTAGTGGACAAACTTAGCTCCATATCAGAGCGTCAAAGGCGGATTAAACTGGTAGAAGCAGCTCAATGTTTGTATAAAACTAAAGACCACCCCTTACCCGCTGGCAGAGCTGTTTTGTGCACCACCAGCTCTGGGAGCCTCCAGGCGGCGCCGTCCTCGTCCCACACCGCCTCCCTGCGCAGCCGGTCCACGTTGCTGTAGTTGCAGTCCCGGCGGACCAGCGGCTGCAGGCGCTCCAGGATGTGGCCCAGGAGCTGCCCCTCACGCTCCAACCGGCGGATGGTGGCCAGGTAGTCGTTGCGCTCCAGCTCAAACTCGGACTGCAGGTCCCGGATCTCGATGCTTGCCGCCTTCAGCTGCACAGGGAGAACGACGATATTTAAACGGGTGAACAGAGGCTGACACAGTAAACACGAGACAGAAGGAAAAGAGAAAGAAAAACAACAGTCCCGCCCCTACGGCTGCTCTCCCACCTTCCCGTTCGCCACCTCCAGCAGCCGGCTCTTGGCGCGCACTTCCTCCTGGATGGAGTCGTACACGTCGAGCAGCACGCTTTCGCTCTCCTCGCCGCCATCGGCCAGCGCCTCCCGCAGCTGCTGCTTGCGCTGGTCGGCCAGGCTCTGGCGCTGCCGGTGTCTCTGCCGCAGCTCCTCATTGCGCGCCTGCTCCCCCCCGATGAACTCCTGCTCCAGCTGCTGCAGCCTGTGGGGGGCCAGCGGCACATTCACTCCCACCGGACTCTTTAAACAGCCACCAAAGGCCTCCTAAATGTGTCGTTTAAGATGCTCTTTTTGCAAGCAGCTCCTTACCTCTCCAGCACGTGTTTCTGGTCCAGGGGTCCCGGTGTGGCCCTGGGGGGCTCCGCAGGCTCCTCGGCTGCCTCACCATCCCGCTGCACGCTGCCTATGTGCCGGGCCACCTGCGGCTGGATCACCTGCAACTGGCACAGACACGCCGTCACACACAGCACGGCGAGAGGGCAGGGTGATGCAAAGGCGTTACATTTGAGAAGACATGATGCTTCAACTGTCATATTTGAGCAAGGAATCAAAACGCCAAATCACAGTTCTTAATCAATTCTGGTGATTAACAATAACAATGAACCAAGAGGAACTGGACTAATCTCAAAAATATATAAAACCCTGCCTTGATCTGTAACAGACACAAGAAACAATATTAGAAATTCCTCAGAAACCAAACAAATATTGAAGGACACATCAAACTAGAGGTCTTCCTCAGACCAGGATGACTTAAGGAGCTTCTGCTCTACCTTCATACTGTCCTCAACAGACTGATGCCATGACAGATGGTATGGAGAGCACGCTACCTTTTCCAAGGCCTGCTCCACTCCGGTGACCGCCTGTGGAGGAGCCGTGCCGTGCCGAGACAGCTCCTCCTCTCCGGTCTCCTCCACACGGTCCGGGACTCCTGCAGCAAAAGACATGGGCAAAGCCTGTATCCTGTCCCCTCACGCAGCGGGACTGCAGTAGCTGGAGGTGCTGGTGCTGCCCTGTTGTCTTACCTGGGGCTTTGCCAGGGGTCCGTTGGCCCAGGTTGTTCAGTTTGGCCTCATAGGAGCTGCGCAGGGCTGCGATGTCTTCCTGCAGCCGGTTTTTGGACTCTTGCTCTGCGTCGTACTCCGCCTGCAACCTGGCCAGCTTCTCCTCGTACTCCTATGCACACACACACACACACACACAAATCAGCAATACCACTCACCCTGCCACCGCTGCAATGTCCAGAAACGACGCAGGGCTCCGTGTCACCGATATTCTTAAGAAATGGTTTTATTGCCCCACAGCATTCTATCCCATGAAATCCCATTTCCTTGGTGCAGTTACTTGTCTTATCTTCTCCTTGTCATCCTCACTGTCCACAGCAGTGCCCGGTAGTGGTTGAGACGGCACCTCAGACCCGTTGATCTTGCTGGCCAGGAGAGCTACAAAGACAGAGGAACAACAACCAGTTGAAGACGCTGTGTTCCCAACACAAACCATTCCAGTGATCACTCACAATACCCCAGAAGAGCTGTGCCTGAATTTGAAAAGATCCTCAAGTAGAATTTCTATCACTTACATAGAAATATAGTACATCTACTGAATAAGCATTGGAAGTTTTGCATTTGACGTGTTCCCTGCAGCGAGGAACCCATTGGCAGGGGAGAAACGGGAGCTGGGTGGGCTGGGACTCACTGGAGAGGTTGGGGTCTCGCAGCTGGCCAGAGAGGAGGGTACGCAGCTGCTGGATCTCGGCCTGGTACTCGCGCAGGAGGGCGTCCTTGGGGTCCTCGTTGATGCGCGGCTGGTTCTGAATGCTCTTGGCCCGGTTGGCGTAACGCAGTGTGCTCAGGCTCTCCTCGTAGTTGTTGTCAGCGGGCGAGAGGCAGGCCACCATGAGCGTGCGCGTGTTGCCCCCCAGCGAGTCCTGCAGCAGGCGGGTGAGCTTGGAGTCACGATACGGCACGTGCTTGGAGCGGCCGTCCACCAGTGCCGAGATGACGTTGCCCAGCGCCGACAGGGACAGGTTGATCTTGGTGGCCTCGCGCAGGCGCTCGCCCGTGGCGCCCGTCTTAGACTGCCGCTCGCTGCCCGCCAGGTCCACCAGGTTCAGCTTCCCCGCCCGCAGGTGGTCCTTCCCGGCCACGTCTGCGCCCAGAGTGGAGGGGGAAGATATGGAGACAGGGAGAGGAGTGATTTGTCGCCATCGGAAATGTGAACGTCACACACACATTCAACCCGAGACCTTTCCTATCGATCCAAGCTGAATTCTATTGTACTTTTGCTGCAGTACAGATATGAGCTTGTTAAAGTCTTCAGAGATCTGTACTTGCTCTCAGTTATGTGTGGGATCTCTTACCACCTTTTGGCTCACTAAGCACACACAGAGTAATAAGAACCACAGCAATGCTGCCAGAACTGACACAATTCCACCGTGACCAGAGCAGCAGGTCCAGCAGGGCGTACGTGTTACTCGACTGTTCAAGCTTCATGACGGCAGCTGCTACAGGGGGCTGGGCTCACCAGTGTTGCAGATCTCCAGATGGATGGTGAAGATGGAGTGGGAGCGGGAGGAGTCCTTGTTCATCAGGGTGTATCCCACCGCGCGGTTCTTCCAGCCCTGCTCCATGATGCGCTCACACTCGCCCACGCTGTGCACCGTGTGGAGGGACAGGTCCCGCACATACACCCCGCGCTCTGGGTGCTCCTTCAGCTGCGGGACACAGACACACACATGCACGCACACACACACGCAGACACAGAGACACACACACACATACAGACACAGACACACATACACACACACACACACAGAGACACACACACACACATATACAAACACACACAGAGAGACACACACACACACACACACATACACACACAGACACAGACACACAGAGATACACACACAAACACAGACATACAGACACACACACACACACACACACACACACACACACACACACACACACACACACACGCATGCACACACACACACAGGGACACACACGGGATTAGCTTTGGCCACTCCTGAACAAGCACTGATCCTAAATCTACTGGCATTACTGGACACACATGTTCTTTCATCCAACCTCTTTCCAAACCATACAAAAGTAATCAAATATGATTTCACATGCCCGCCCCCCATGATTTGCTCTGTTTTTAAGTTAGTCCTGCAGGAAAGCGTGAGATGAGGGTTTCATAGCATTTCGGGAAAAGAGAGGAACAGAATGTGCTTCTGACAAATTGAAATGTTAATAAAGGACACCTAGCACTGCGTCAGCCTGACGTCAACCTCTGGCTCTGGCTGCCGATCTCACTCATTGACGGGGACTCCAAAACTAACGCTGCGCTCTGAGCTGGTGCCCGTCCAACACCAATAGCCTGGCGTGTTCCTGGGCACTGCGTGTGCAGCAGCCCCTTTGGTGTGGTGAGGGAGGAATGGACCCGGGGAGACACAGAGGCTCCACAAACACGAACACGCTCGAGGAATACAGGAAGCCGGGGCTAGATAGAGACACGCCGGGATCTTTTATTTAAATAATAAATAAGGTGGATTCGGTTTTATCATGCATTGTGCACTTTTTATAATAAACATAGAATGAATGCCTATAAAAAAGCATGCATTATGTTTAGTCTGTATTTATATTAGCGCACTGAGAACAGTTTAGCGCAAATACCCTTAGAGACAGCGCTGCTCTGTATGAGATCTCTGAAGTGAAGTTGCTGGGTGATTAGGTAATGTTGCCACCACAGAGTCTGCTGTTTCCTTCTCTTTTTAAAGCGCTCCTCTGCTGTGACACCGGTGTGTGCCATAACCATCTATCACCACTTCTCGTTGGCCAGACAACAGCCCTGAGCCCCGCCTCCTCGCGCTGTAACCGCGGGTTGCTGTGGACACCAGGCGCAACACGGACACGCCACGGAGGTCTCACACTTTGGCAAGAGCGAGAAACTCACCAAACAAAAGGGCTGGCAAATGATGAGCACCTCGTGTCTTTGTGGCATTATTTACCTTACTGACGTCCCTCTAGATGATGCTTTAAGTGACTGTTGTCTAGTTGTCCCCAACTTATATGTACCAACAATGAATTACAGGAGGAAGTTCTGTGGGGATGTATATCAATGTGACACAGAGTAGTAACAATGCTTAAAAGTGGGGGATTTACAACACAGAGGAACACTCATTTATTTCCCTATACTTGTTAAAGAAATCCCCGGTCTAAAAATTACTATCTTCATAAAAAAAAAGTGAAGCTATGGACGTAGGTCTGCATAGGTCAGCCCTGCATACATTGTTCGGCGTATTATTTCAATATATTCATGACTCCAGCAGTGACCTTTCTGAAGCCCCTGTCTGGACATTTCTACACTGACTCAGCAGGACGTCATTCAGACAGGAGGACCAACAAGATGGCTCCCCTACCTCCAATTTCTGTTTGGTGTCGCCGCCCAGCAGGTCCCTGACTTCTTCGTTGTAGATCTCAAGGTACGAGGCTCTTACAAGGAACTTTGTATTTTCAGCACACTGGTCACAAGACAGGGATGAAGCACATTTATATCAGATTGATTTATACTCATATTTCTAAGTAGAACAATAATGTAGTATCAAAAGTAGCTGATACAGGACAAGGAGGACCTCTGCAGCTCATGCTCTAAATGACAAGTGGCAAATATAAAAAGAAACTAACGTGCCTTTACAACGTCACGCTTCACGAACGCAATGTAAGGAATGTAAGCGTTCCATTGTCGAAGGTGATTGTTACTGAATGTGCTTATTATGTTGTGTTATAGATACTACTGTTTACTGGGAGGTCAATGGAGATCCCCTGTTAAGATTAAGGAGGTCTGCAAGAAGAGATACGCTGGTGAAGCACTGGGTTAACCATTGCAGCACCGCTGTGGGAATCGTTACCACCTGCAGAGCAACTGTAAGGTGTCTGATATAACGAGAGTAAACACAGAGGCGAGGCTGCAGGACTGGGGGTCAGCAGCGTGTGTTGTGCCTGTGTGTACCTGTATGCTCTCGAAGATGTGCTCGAAGGCCCTGGGAATGACCCCTCTCTGGGCGGGCGGCTCGGGGACCCCCTGCATGGTGAAGGACTTGCCACTGCCCGTCTGTCCATAGGCAAAGATAGTGCCGTTGTAGCCCTCCGTCACTCCCTGATAATGGAGGACAAAATGGGAAATTGGCTCACGGTGGGGTTGCAGTGTGGGGCAGCGGTCAGGGCTCTGGACTCTGGAGGGGCATGGGTTCGATCCCAGGTGGGGGACACTGCTGTTGTAGCCTTGACTTTACCCACAATGCTCCAGTAAAACAAAAACCTCCTGCATGAATGGGTGTTTGTATGTAAGAATAATGATATACTGTAACAATTGAAAGTTCCCCTGAGAAATATAATAATAATGTTACAACACAGGAGGGATAAAATGGAAACATTGTGTGTTACATACATAAAAGCCCTGTCCAATTGCACTACACCATATATGCGTCTGCCAAGCAATAATAAACATACAGGGAAGAGGCCAATAAGTGAAAACCTGTAGACGCAAACAATCTTAGTACAATGACAATGGTCTCCGTCTAACACTCACAATTCTCTCTCTCTGTCAATGATTCTAATCTACCGGGATGGACAGTGAGAGTCAAACAGATACAACTGCTTGTACCAATAGGGCCACGTGGTGTAGCGTTGCTAATGCTAGGTCATGTAGGCGCAGTTTGTGGTCACATTATCCACTTTCTTCTGGCAGCCCGAGCTACAGGTGCCGTGGCAGAGAAACCCTAGAGCCCTGCATGACAAGGTACCGGTCACGCTACACCACTGACCCGGGCTCGCACTGGAACCCGTGGGGAGCGAAAACGACGGACGTTACCTCCACCAGCGGGTAGGCGATCTCGTTGTACATCTGCTCGGTGCTCTGGTGGACGAAGTAGGTGCCGTCGAAGGTGAACTGCTTGGGCGGCTCGTCGGTGGCGCCCGGCCTCTGGATGAAGCACTGGCAGCGGCCCGGGTCCATGCTGACCACCACCCTGCAGTTCAGCGCCTTCTCTCGCTCGTTCAGGGGCCGGCAGCGGACCACCACCCTGACGGACTCCGAGGGCATGTCCTCCGCTGGCCGGGCGGGTGTGCGGTGCAGAGACTGGTGCAGCTGAGGCCGTTACAGTATCCCTACCTGAGCACTAACTGGTGTCGGTTACATCTTAGTTTTGTGTCTATTTAGAGGTATTTTTAACATGAATTAAAAAAGCATGCTCTGTAACACGGGAAGGCAAGTTCAAATAGTCGAATTAAAGAAGTGCATCCCCACAGTGACACATGCACTAACTCTACATTGTTTTCAGTTGATATCTTACAATGCATTCCGATGCCATCTATTAAATCGCCCGCTTATACCACTGTTATTACGTATGTTATAACAACGCTAATAAACACACTGTAATCCACAGGTCTGAGTCACTTATCTGCTGCCGTTTATTATTGTGGAGGAAACCCAGGTCGCCTCTCTCTGTGCGACAAACTGTAAATCCGTTAAAACACCCTTACATGAGAAACAAACACATTTCAGTGTGCAGTCGATGCAGGCTTGTGTTGTGAACGCAGATGCGGTGCTGTGCGGTCCGTGTTGCGTCATCAGGGACTTTTGTTCGCTCGCAGCCGCGCTCACATCCGGGTTCTCCCGCAGCGGCGTTCTCGGTTGCCTGGCAACCTCAAACTTCGGGCTGACGTCACCGCGCAGCGCAGGGAGCGTCTGCAAATTCCCGCGCTCTGCTCTCACCGCCGGCACACGGGTTTACACCGATTCACACTGAATAACCGGGGGCTGCATCAGGGGACGATTGCTGATTGCGATGATCAATTAAAAGATACACCGTTGAAGATCTTGTCAAATATGAAATATGGAAATACATTATGCGTCTCTGCGCTTTTTCCTTTACTACGAGAATTTTGCCCCACTCCCCAATTGCTGTGGGTTTTTTCTAACATTTATATATTTATTCATTCTGTAATGTTTTGTAGTGGCTTTATAAATAACTCGCTTTTGACGGAATGACAGCTCCCTCTGGTGGTGGCACTGTGTAGTTATCAAGGATGAATGATAATGAACTGCTCGATGCCAACGACACATTCAGCTGAGCTCTCCAGCACCTGTGTTTATAAGCAAATCACTTTCAAATGCATGCAACGTTTAAAATGTTAATATATACGTAAATGCAAGTGTAGAGGGAGATGGAAACTACACAGAACAATATTGATAACTATATGCAGCAATTAATCTGGGGAAATTTGCTCTGTAACATGTTTCTATCCATGGTATGACACTACAGCTGCTGGATACAGAACTGCTTTTGACACAGACATCTGATACTCGAGTCTATGTGTAACAGAGCAAACTCATTTTATTTTGAGAAGCTCCCAAACACACACACACACATACAGCTCTGGAAAAAATTAAGAGACCACTCCAAGTTCAGAAATCAATGATAAGTGGTCTCTTAATTTTTTCCAGAGCTGTATATGCTTTTTTGTATTTTGGGAGCTTCTCAAAATGAAATGTTTTTGCTTTGCTGGAAAGAAGTGGAAAGAAGTAGTAGAGATGTGGATTAGGAACGATTATGTTACAATTAAATTGCTGCTTAAGAAATTAATTGTATCAATATAGTAAAAACTTTGTACAAAACAAAATAAAATGTATACTGTACTGCAGGGGGGGCACAGCACAACACTTAGGTGTTTTAGAAATAAAACCGATATACAGACATGCAGAGGGAGAGAGTAAAATAAATTAGATAAGCAAGGTTTGCTCTGTATTTGTTGGGTAATTTTTTTTATTTTAGGTAACCTGTTTAAAACAATAGAAATGAAAAAATATCAAAGCACTGTACATAAAATGTGTTACATATATATATACATATACATATAAATAAAATACAATATTTAGAATCCATTCCTGAGATGTATTGTTTAAACACTCTCAGTTGCCGTCACCGGGTCAGATTTTGTAAATGGATGCTCCAGGGAAAGGCGATGTCAAAAGGAACAAAATTTCAGTTTAAAAACTAGACCGACTACCCAAATATATTAACATTTTAGTTTGATTCATACACTAGACCTACTGGAAATTTTCACTCATAACATTACATGTTTTCATGAAAACATGTAATTTAAATCTTTGACAGCCATTTAGGAGGGTTTTCATTCTATGGTCTGTACTTTTCTGAATATATTCAAAGCTATTCCTCAGGCGTTCTCAGTGTTTTAATGTTTTAATAATTGTGCTCCAGAGTACCTCAAACATGACAGCTGCTTTTGCTTAAGTAGCATTATTGGAAAGAGCAGTGTAGATAAGTCCATATGGAAGTTATTAAATACTGACACTCTGTGTTCAGAGTACAATTAGTAATCTGATGAATTAAGTTACTGCATAAATATATGTTTAAAACGTTTAGAGAACTTCAAACGAGGTTATTTATCCCCATCCGAAGAAAATGGTTTCTCAATTGTTCAGCCGTGAAATGTGCGCCGTCAGCTTGATGAGAACAAGAGACAGGCCGCCTCCGACCGCCGCTCCCCGTCTCAGTCTCGGCTGTGCGCTGGGTCTGACTTTGGCGAAGGGCCGAAGCTGGGGCCTCGCGCTCCTTCTTCCCACTCGTAGCAGTGGTTGACGCGGGCCGGACTCAGGGAACAGTCCAGCTCCTCTGTGAACTCTGTGTAGTGCTCAATCAGGGCCCTGATGCTGTCAAACTCTTTGTGGAGGTCCTAGAGTTTGAACAAACAAACACAGAACGGTAAGTTAAAAACACAGTCCTTGTTCATATTTAATAATATTAGCATTCGCTGTTTTGGAAAGGCAGAAGTCTTGGAATAGCCTCCATTTGACAGTAAATGTGTTGGTGACGTTCACAGACATCTCCTACCTTCATCACGTACTTTCCCCGGGCGTTCCTCGTGATGTCGTACGTGTCGAGGATGGAGAGGGTATGGACAAACAGAGAGGCACAGGGAGAGCCCCCGGGGTTGAGGGTCAGCAGGAAAGCCCCCAGGACATCCTCCATGATCAGAGAGGAGCTGCTGTCACTGCAAGATACGCACACAGAGTCGTTTACCCTCAGGAAACCGACAGGAACCCCGGTGTGACACGGATGTCACCAACGCAGGCCTCGGGCATCGGGCTAACACATCGATATCAATGTTAAATGGGAATCGCACATCACGCTGGGTTCATAAGGATTCATTACTGTTCTGTTCAGTTTACATTGAAGAAACAAACAACACACACAAAGAACAACACGGGGAGCCCTGGAGCAAAGGTTCGTTTAGTCCTACACACTTACGCACTGGAATGATGCCTGAGCTGTACTTGGAGATACTCCCACACCTTCAGCACAGACTGACACAGGGATACGGTGGACACTGACCTGGAGATGCCTTGCCAGGACCACACTGCCTCTGCCAGGGCGTCCTCCGTCTCCGCCAGGCTGGGGGTGCTGCTGCACTGCAGGTCCAGGCTCTGCCAGCCCCTCCCACCTGGAAACACACATTTAAATAAATATAGTTTTGCCTTCAAAACAGCATCAGTTCTTCTAGGTTCACTTGCACACAGTTTTTGAAGGAACTCGACAGGTAGGTTGGCCCAAACATCTTGGAGAACTGACCACAGTTCTTCTGTGGATTTAGGCAGCCTCAGTTGCTTCTCTCTCTTCATGTAATCCCGATGATGTTGAGATCAGGGTTCTGTGGGGGTCATACCATCACTTCCAGGACTCCTTGTTCTTGTTTACGCTGAAGATAGTTCTTAATGACTGTCACTGTATGTTTGGGGTCGTTGTCATGCTGCAGAATACATTTGGGGCCAATCAGATGCCTCCCTGATGGAACTGCATGATGGATAAGTATGCAAGTGTACTGCCCCGTTTCCACTGGCTAAGCGCCTGGACGCGTCCGTAAGCGTCCGTCCCCACTGAGGACATGATTCACTTTCAGAATTGGAGGTGTGTGTTTGACTTGAGACACAGGGAAGAGATCAGATACATTGTGTCGGAAGATATAATCTCAAGTGCCGTGTGCGATCATGAAGAAATTGCAGTTTTATCAGCAGCATGGAGTGAAATCCACGTACAGAAACAATGACTGATACAGTTAATATCCGAGTGCATTAAACACTTGGATTTCACAGGACCGGTGCAGTGACTGACTAGTTACAATAAACTGAAGGATAATAATCAGATCGTAGCAGCCGATGTTATTAATATTGTATGACCAGCTGGCCGGTGTTTCAGGCTGTGTTGTGTGAATGGTGTGCAGGACAATCCGCAGAGACAGTCAGTGTGAAGGCGAACACGATTCAGTTAACGTGTCCATTTACAAGATAAATTAATGAATAAATAAATACAGCAGATCTGGGTTTCCCTCTAAAACATTAAGGACTGGTTTAATAAATGCGTCCATAAACGCCATGACTGAGACGTGCACACTTTATTTAAAGCTGCTATATTGTATCTGGATGATTCATTGTGAAACGTGTGTATTTTGTTTCAACTGTAACTTGCCCGGGTTAAGGATGTCTGATAAGTAAATTACAAATAATACGGTAAAAAGTATTGTTTGCAGTTACAAATCTGTAGTAAGAGTAATAAATTAAGGCAGTCACGCTGTGCTGTTTAAAATACATATATACTAGCACAAATGATGACGATAATAATAACAATACATATCCGCTATTTAGTATTATTGTTGCACATGGAAACGTATTCTTATGGGATGTGCTTGTCTGAATATAATGTTGTCTCTACACGTTCAACTCTTCCTGATATCTCTTAACAAACGTGTATTTATTACACTGTTGAAAATCATGTAAAGCACAAAGAATAAAACACACACAAAAGTCCTCTCCACGTCATGCTGTATTGCTCGTAGTGTTTCCTGTCTCAGTTTTTAAAACGAAACACAAACCAAACCCACAGTCGCTGCTCCTCCATCAGAGGGACGGACTTCACAGCGGCCTGGTTTTACAAAAAAAGCTCTGGGACGCGTCTGAGGACGGCATGGCACGACACGACGCTTAAGCCAGTGGAACCAAGGAATACCTACAGTGAGAGAAAAAAGTATTTGATCCCCATGCAAGATCTCACCTCGCGGAGTTTCAATGATCATGAGAACGGTGAGGAATCAGCCCAGAACTACACAGGAGGATCTTGTTAATGATCTCAAGGCAGCTGGGACCATAGTCACCAAGAAAACAATTGGTAACACACTATGCCGTGAAGGACTGAAATGCTGCAGCATCCGCAAGGTCCCCCTGCTCAAGAAAGCACATGTATAGGCCCGTCTGAAGTTTGCCAACATCTGAATGATTCAGAGGAGAACTGGGTGAAAGCGTTGTGGTCAGATGAGACCAAAATCAAGCTCTTTGGCATCAACTCAACTCGCCGTGTTTGGAGGAGGAGGAATGACCCCAAGAACACCATCCCCACCATCAAACATGGAGGTGGAAACATTATGCTTTGGGGGTGTTTTTCTGCTAAGGGGACAGGACAACTGCACCGCATCAAAGGGACGATGGACGGGGCCATGTACCGTCAAATCTTGGGTGAGAACCTCCTTCCCTCAGCCAGGGCATTGAAAATGGGTTGTGGATGGGTATTCCAGCATGACAAAGACCCAAAACACACAGCCAAGGCAACAAAGGAGTGGCTCAAGAAGAAGCACATTAAGGTCCTGGAGTGGCCTAGCCAGTCTCCAGACCTTAATCCCATAGAAAATCTGTGGAGGGAGCTGAAGGTTCGAGTTGCCAAACGTCAGCCTCGAAACCTTAATGACCCAACAAGGGTTTTGCCACCAAGTACTAAGTCGAAGGGGTCAAATACTTATTTCCCTCATTAACATGCAAATCAATGTATAACTTTTTTGAAATGCGTTTTTCTGGATTTTTTTGTTGTTATTCTCTCACTGTTAAAATACACCTAGAATTAAAATTATAGACTGATCATTTCTTTTTCTGTGGGCAAACATACAAAATCAGCAGGGGATCAAATACTTTTTTCCTTCACTGCAGAAGAATTGATTTTGAAGGCTGTTTTGAAGGCAAAGAGGTGGAGTTGCTTTACTGCCTGCTGGTGATTACTGCCGACAGCTGGCTGCCAGTGTGTGGTGTTTCCGGGCCGGTTTCTTTCGGCAGGTCAAAGAATTGAACCCACCGGGTCCTGCTATACCTCCCATCCCGTACCACACCCTGCCGCACAGTGCCACAACATGCAGACGCATCGTGTTGTTCTTGAGCGAGGGTACGCGATCATCAGACAGATCCAAACAAACCGTTGGGGTTGTTGAGGCGCTCCTGTACCGGCCGGGCCGTGTGGGAGGTGTATGTGAAGGACCGGTACGCGCCGGAGCGCAGCACTTTGTTCCGGATGGCCTTCTTGCGCACCAGCGTGGGAGAGGAGACCATGTTCTCCTCAGGGCTGCTCAGCTGCTCATCACTCTGGGGAGAGGAGTCCTAAGGGACGGGAACAATAAACAACTAATTTTCAACCCCCTTAGCAGCTTCAGAAGTACTTTAATATTATTATTAAATCTAGTCCGTATTCCTTAAGCAGGACATTCTAATGAACCTGGCAACTATAGATAGCATGATGTGCTACAGTCCCCTGCCTGAGCAGCAGCCCACCTTGTCTCCGGGGAGCAGGCCGCCCTGGGTGGGTGCTCGGCGGAAGGACACCAGGGCGCTGACGCTGAGCGGGAAGCCCTGGTTGAGGAGGGAGGGTGGCCGGGCGGGCAGCGGACTCTCCACCTGCACCTCCGCCACCTCTGGGTGCTTCTGGAGGTAGGACAGCTGGAAGCAGCGGCATAGCAGCAGGTTCATGACGCGGGCCTGGGGTCGGGGACAGAGTGGGGGTGAGACGAGCAGAGCCTGTGACTGGGCACCGATCAGGAGGGAATTATAGCGGACTCGTGTTTCCAGTAAACGCCCCATCCAGTTCATTCAACATGAATACAATGCCATGGAATACGATAATACGTTACAGTCACTGCCTCTGGCTCTTACCGCCCTGGTGTGCCTGGTCTTGAACAGGTGGCAGTAGAGTTGGCTGTCCAGGCTGCCGGGGTTATGGGAGACGAAGGCAAACTGGGCCTCAGAGGGGCAGCAGGTGCAGAAAGACACTCTCCTCAGAGCGTGAGCCATCAGGAGCACCTAGCGGAGTGGAGAGGGCAGAGGTCATACAGCTACAGCCTGCAAACAGCTCCCTGCCAGGCTGGGCCCGGCGACACGGTGTAGAGCTTTCAACACATTTCAATACGTTCAGGCTTTAAACAAATCATTTTTCAAACTTAAAGTTGGAACTTCACTAACAACTCCTCTAATCGACACCCTCTGTTTCCTATACATCAACCAGTTCATAATCCATCTAGAATCAAGTGTTTGCATATAAGAAAATGTTTAATCAAGAGGAGGCCATTCGCCCCATCGTGCTCTTTTGGTGTCCATTAATAAGTGATCCAAGGATCCTATCCAGTCTGTTTTTGTCAAAAGTGTAGAATTGAGAACAAGGGCAGTGATGTTCAGACTGTACAATGCACTAGTTAGAGCTCATCTGGATACTGTGGACAGTTCTGGGCTCCACACTTCAAGAAAGATATCGCTGCTCTAGAGGCAGTTCAGAGGAGAGCAACCAGACTTATTCCAGGTCTGAAGGGAAAGTCCTACTGAGAGACTGAGGAACTGAACCTTTTCACCTGGAACAGAGGAGACTACGTGGGGACTTGATCCAAGTCTTCAAAATCATGAAAGGCATCGACCACATCAAACCAGAGGAGCTTTTCCAGATCAGCAGGGACACACGCACCCGGGGACACAAAATGGAAATTGGGCTTCAAGGCATTCAAGACAGAAAACAGGAGACACTTCTTCACACAGAGAGGCGTCACAATCTGAACAAACTCCCCAGCGATGTGGCTGAAGAGACAATTTGGGAACATTCAAAAACAGACTGGATAGGATCCTTGGACCACTTAGTTATTAATGGACACCAAACGAGCACGATGGGGCGAATGGGCTCCTCTCGATTGTAAACTTTGTTATGTTCTTAAATGTGTGCGGTTGTTTTATTTGCCAGAGGACAGACACAATTATTCCCAGCTGATTATTAATCTCCTGCATGTTGTGACAGGTTTGAAGTGTGAGGAAGAACAACAACAGTTTAAAGTAGGAGAAGACTTTAAACCGAATCACACAGCATTTCCAAGCGTCGTCTTTACAAGCAGCGGGTTGTCTATCGTCCAGCCCCACACCGTACCTTCTCATCTTCATCGTACATCTTCACCCCTTTCAGGGAGAATTTCAGGGAGACAGGCCTCCGCCTATCGCAGTCCTGGGAGGCGAGAGAAGAGAAGTTCAGAAACCGGCTGATGAGTGGTTAAAACAGCAACTCTAACCAGAATAATATAAAATCAACCTGGTATATTCTAATCAGGTATATTCTGACCTCAGTTAAGAGTAGTGAAATTATTCTGTTCGAATCAAAAGCTAAAACATTATGAGTTACTAATTTGGCCGATGCCATTCTCAAAGTTCACAAACACTTGTGCGTGACAGGTTTACAAGGAGTTACAAAAGTAAGCTTATCGCCAAGAAAGGTGTAACACAACCAGACGTGAGAGGGCTACAGAGGTCAAACAGTGTAAGATGCAGAAACTATATTGAGATACAGTAACAGCCAGCATGCACACTGGGGGCCACAGTGTGGGGGCCCTGTGGCTCTCTGCAGACGGGCAGAGGCTGACGTGCTGAGGTAAAGCTACCAAAACCTACCTTGAAAGACTGCATCTGCTTGTGGACCAGCCTGGTTTGCTCATCCAAACAGCAGTCTTCCACCGGAAAGGACCCCACGTACTGCGCAGAGAGAGACAGTGTTGCGGCACACAGGGAGGTCACGCTTCACACGGTTTCAGAACACAGTCAAATGATTCAGGACCAAATTCCCTGAGCGCGGTCATGGTTTCACAGTGGGGCGTGGGTGGGATTGTGCCGACACCGACATCGATGCCCCTGCCCCTCGCCAAGAAGAGTTTTAAGTCACTTACTGCGTTCTCTCTTGCCAGTTTGGACTTGGGTAAAGGTAAAGGATCATTGACTTATCTCTCTCTGCCCCCATAAGCGTAAACTCCCACTGATTTAGACTACAGATCACACAAACAACAGGATATTAAATTAGTTTAGTTTAGTTTAGTATTAGTTTAAATTAGAAAAAATATAGGCTTGCGGCTCTGAAGGGTTGAAGCTGAACACGGTGAGACAATGTACAAATTCAAACGGCGCAGGGAAATACACACGAGTGACACTTGAGTCTCAACAGAGTGGGATTTCAAACTTCTCTTCCTCTGAACAGGACAGCGTGGAAAGTTCAAGTCATATCAAAAGCCATAAAGGCATTTCAGTCTCAGTTCCTCTCGCTGCAGTACAGGATGTACCGCAGCAAATGTTAAGGAGTCACTCGTGAAGTGCAGCTCTTCAAAACAAGACCCAGATTTTACTTTTACAAACAGAAAAAGGAAAGTGTCTTTAGCAGAAAACTGTCTTGCAATACCTACACACCTGCAGCTAGAGTTTCTCACTGAAAGATGTTTCTCAATGTTGAAACGTTATCTCTATCCATACAACAGTAGTTGGTGCACTATTTATATTGTTTTCTTTAGCACAGTAAAGAACAGACACGTGTTAACTTTGTATCCAGTTTACTTACTGATGCAATGTAAAGCATTTATCCCAAATTAATTCAGAGCAACAACATGTCAGATAAATCCACATCAAGGAATGATAGGACTGTCTTTTTTAAAAGCACCTATTCTAAATGTGCCCAACTTTTAATTCCCCACACAATCAAAAGAGCGAAAAGCGTGCAGTTACAATGAAGGTGGTACAGTTTACAACTGCTGTTCCATTTCGGTTTCACTATGCTCCCCCGTCAACGTTTCCACCAGTCAAAACACCACAGAGACGCAAACCAGAACTGGACAACCCCTGCTGCGGAGATGGGCTTGCGTACCTCTGCAGACCTCATCATACTGCTGGCCTCCCTGGCCGGAGTGTCACTTGTTCCTCTGGTCTTGTCCTCCATGGTTTTGAATGAGTTCCTTCCTGTCTCTGCCAGGCACAGCGAGCTTCAGCCCCCTCAACACGGCAGCCCCTGCAAAACAGGCAGGTAGGGGAACATTATGAGCCACGATGCTGCAGGCGCCTTTATTAAAAAGGCAAGGGTGACATGGCTTTGTGGTTAGGACGAGACAATGCTCTTGCACTGTGCAAGCAAAAGGAAGTCATCGAACATGGTCTGTGAAGTGTGAAGTCAGCTCGCCACTGCTGCTGAAAAAAGGCATGCATTTGTCTACAGTGAGAACACTAGAGGAAATATACAGAGTAGCAATGGGATGTATTCACCCCCCTTAGACTTTTTCACATTTTGTTGCATTACAAAATGACATTTTTGTGGGTTTTAAAAAGGGATTTCCCCCCCCCCCTTTGATTTACACAACCAACCAGTCATTTTTCATTATGAAAACAACAGTTAATGAAAAATAAAAAAACTTAAATGTGTAGGTTAGAAAGATATTCACCCTGCTGAGTCAATGGTAGAACCACCTTGGACAGCAATTACAGTTGTGAGTCTTTTGGGGGTTGCACATCTGGATTGTGCAATATTCGCCCGTTCTTGGCAAATCTGTTCAAGCTCTGTCAAGTTGGATGGGATTGTTGGTGGACGGCAATCGTCAAGTTTTGCCGCAATTTCTCAGTCAGATTCAAGATTCAAGGCTTTGAAACTTTAGGACATTTACTCTCTTGTTTTCAAGTCACTCCACTGTGTGCTTGGGGTCATTATTCTGCTGAAAGGTAAATCTGTCAGTCTTCACTCTTTTGCAGACTGAGGCTTTTTATTGGATTTACCTGTATTTAGCGCCATCCTTTTTGCCCTCTACCCTGACACGCTTCACAGTCTGTTCAGGAGCGTCAAAGCAAAGGGGATGAATATGTATATAATACTGACTTTTCAGGTTTTTATTTTTAATGGATTTGTTTTTTCACCCCCCCCCCCTCCCAATATGGGCTGTCTAGTCTGGATACTGAAGCCAGATCACTGATCACTGAGTCATCGATGACCTGACTGCATCACACACTGTGGTTTTAGCAAGTTCACAATTTATTATTTAGTTTATTGTGAGTCACCTTGGTTAAAGGTCACAAAATGAATAATATTGATATAATAATAATAATACATACAAAGTACAGGTGTTGTCTTATCCCATGTCTACTGCGGCTCACCTTGTAAAACAAACCCCTATTCTTTAAAACTATAACCATTTCGTTTCTCACTTGTATCACATTCATATGGACTTATTAAAAGGCAACCCCCCCATTTCTAAAATAGACGTAAAAACAGGTGGCCACAAAACACTCCCTTTCCCAAAAGATAGAAATTAAAATGCTTTTAGCGAAACTTGGGAATCTCATCTCAGAGCACAGAGAAAGAGATCCTGATCATAAAATGAGTTCTCTCTCCAAAGTTTTCAATGATTTTTCCAGTAATCACACAGGGCTCCGTCGTGAAAGGAAAGCACAGCAGCTGCAGCGCAGTGAGCGCACGGGCGGGTCTGTGCGGGTCTGAACCCGCAGAGCTGCAGGGCTGCGCGTCTGAAATGCGGGGATCGGCCACCTGTGCAGCCGCTGCGTTATATAACATCCACTGCATTGAAATCTATGAAAAACACGTCTAACTATGAGATTAGAGCTGCTCCTCAATAGTAAACCCCCTGTGCTTTTGATGAGTGTTTTCATTCAGACGACATACTCACTGGTCACTCCAATTAGTATTATTAGTATTATTAATATTGAAATGTGTGTCTGGCATCTGTTGTGTGGTACTATGGCCACAACTTTACATGATATCTGGGGGAAAAGTCTGTCAACATGCATCCACTGCGCATTTAAAACTATAAATAAGTGTTCGCCCGTTTGGTTTTTTTATGCAAGGATGCCACGTTGTTCAAACGGGGAATCGCAGCTGATGTCGCTGCGCTGTTTGCTGTTTGCCCAGTGTCACACTGCAGCATAGGTAATACATGCGCCCATTTAAATACATCAGTAACAGAGAAACCTGTGCCCGAATCCGCACACTGAACTCCACTGAAAGGCGCTACATTTTACTGTACCATGTCAAACTTTACGAATACAAGATACAGGCGAAAATGCACTCAATAGAAATGTAGAAGAGCTACTGCCCTGTTTAATGTAATAACGCTTACCGGGACGAACTCTCCTCTCTAACGCGGGTCCGAGCCGCCTGTTTCACGGGTGTCCCGCCGCGCAGAGGCAGAGCTGAAGCACCGAGCACAGGCTGCCAGCACCGGCGGAGAGACTGCCAGAGCAGCGCGGGGATCCAGGCACCGACGGGCCGCTCGCTCTCAGGTATCAACCGGCGCTACAATGTTGCGGGCGCCGTTACAGTTGCGTTATCTGGCAGAGCAGCCGCCTGTGATCCCACCCGACACACCGCGCTCACCCCGTACCGGCCACCACTGTAAACCTCGCGGAACACTGCTGTCATTTCCCCTCGGAGTTTCGTAACTTTGAAACGCTGTGGTTTCCTGGAATGCCCGCCTTATCTGCGCCCAGGCGTCGCCCCGCCGCGCCGGCAAACTCAGCCCAGCACACTTCACACACTTCACACACTTCACACACAGCCTGGGCATGCACTCACCCGGACACCGCAACAGCCCTCGCAAGCTCTGCGGGGCACGGTCTGGAAACGCGTGTAATGGTGCGGGGCAATGCCTACCTGATCTCTGCCCCCGCCAGTAACTGACTACTGCGTATTGGCCCGGCGGCGCCAGTGTGGGAGTTAATAGAGTTATGAAAGTGCACCTCGTACAGATCCATGATTAAATATTGCACCGCTACCACTGATATACAGCTCTGGGAAAAAATAAGAGACCACTTAACATTGATTTCTGAACTTGGAGTGGTCTCTTAATTTATTCCAGAGCTGTGTATATATAACAATTGAGAGAGAGAGAAATAATTATGTTATCTTATTCATTCCAGGGCAGATAGTAATTTCATTCTGATCTAACATTTCACCTTTCATGATTAGATTCCCTATTTAAACATACATTAACTCTTGATATATTTTCTGTAGTGAAAATGATCTCAAATGTACAGTTGCTAATGAAATACAATTGTGTCAATTATGTTAACAGTGATTTTATTGTTTTCCTGACCACTGACCATAAATTAGATAATGGATAACCCCCTCCCCCCCCCATAACCCTGACACCTCTACACTTCGGAGCAGCAGCCGATACAGGTTTAATTGTTTTTTCTGCTTTTTATAGACACACAATAAATCGGAAAATAAAATCATACTCGGGAAGTTATTCAAACTTGATGATAAAGTACATTTATTGTGCCTCACAAGCGAAAGTGAACACATCTTGTAGATCATTGAGGAGCAGCAATAAATCCACCTCTTTCTGGAAACCACCTTGCGGAGACAAAATGCTCAAATGTTAGGCGCTGTATTTCAGTTCACAATTCTCTGGAATTTTCTACTTGCAGGATAAATGAATTGAAAGCTTAATCAGGCCTACTTCTAGTAACAGAATATCAAATACTTCAAAGGAAACCAGCTGTAAAGCCACAAGCCTGTTCACATGAATGTCATCTAAACATACCTGTATGGCAGGGAGTATCTGAAAACACATCTGAGGTACAGTACAGGAACCTCTCCGTGCTCAAGACTTCATCCCCACACAGAGAGAGAGAAAATAAATGTTTCCTGAGAACAGTACCTTCATAATATCATCTATGTGGGTCAGTCAGATGAAGATGTGGATTATTTGTAACAAAGGGCTCGATCAAAATGAAAAGAAAAACAATAAAATCGAGTACAAATATACAAGTAACTTTATTAATGGCTACAGAAAAAGCATCACAACTTAAGGAATGCCGTGCATGCAAAGAACATATGAGTTTTCCAAAACAAAGGCCTGTCTCCTGGAGCGACAGTCGCACACGAACACAGAGAACAGCGCTGAACTCGTCTGTTGTATCTTTATTATTATTAGTGTTTATTGGCTAGAATACAGCAACAGAAGAAAAGGTAACTTCCAAGAACCACCGACCTCAATCGGCACGTTGTAATACTCTTTTTACAGATCGGCTTCTTGCTTTCCGCAAGAACAGTTTGGAATGAGTTATGATTCTGTCTCTTTCAAGCTACTCTAGAGATAATCATAAAAAAAACAGCTACACCAAAATTTGCTTTTCCCGCCCCTTCCACAACAACCCCCCCCCGGCCCACCTTGAATCTGCGCTCAGTCGTAGCCCTTTCTGCCCGATCGGCCTCTCCCCTTAGGATGAACGATGGTTTTAAAAAACTTGAGGCTGGAAAAACAACCACAGCGAACACGGCGACGGCACGAATGCTACCGTTAGGTCAATAAAACCGCCGTCAGGGTCTTCAGTAACAGATTAGTACTGTCTAAACGTGGTCAGCATCGCATCGCTCTGCCTTTGCGAAGCGCGTCCGTGGCACTTATTGATCGACAAGAACGGAAAACCAAAGGGAAAACGAAGGATTTCACAGAGGAATCACGTCACGTGGAAAACTAAGATTCGCTCAACAGAAAGACATAACTTTAAGGCTTGTAAGAACGTCGAGACGTCTTTTGAAGACCCCAGAAGAAAGGTTTATGAAGACAGACCACTCAGAGAGAGGTGTTGAACAGGCTCCGGGCTGTACACGCCATCCAGCGTCTGCTCCTATGAGGGACGACTTCCGATACAGTGAGGGCGTCTAACCGAAGGGCGTGTCCAGGAGTTTTGGAAGCAAAGAAAATGTGGCACAGCTAATTTAAGTGCTGATAGAGCAATAATTTTCTACCCAGTTATACTCTCTATAAGCAGACGTGGATATAAAATGTTTGCCCAAATTAATGCATAAAAAAAAACACTTTTTATATATATATATAAAATGTATATACCTACTTAAAATCTGACTTTTAAAACACTCCAAATTGGTTAAACTTATAATTACAAGAAAGTGACGGAAAATTACAGTATTTATAAAGCTTTTAGATATTTCGGTTTAGATATATATATATATATATATATATATATATTTCTTTAAATCAAACATTTTATTGTCATAACTGGCCGACGGGATACATTTTATTATTGTTTCCTTATAGGATTACTGTTCATTCAAGTAAAAAGAAAAAAAAACCCTGAAAAAACAAACAAAAAAAACACATTCTAAAGCATCAAAGAAAAAGATTGATGTTTTTAAGTTGCCCCCCCATGGAAATCTCTAGCTTATAAGCTGAGGGGGAACATAAGTGAGGGGAGGGCAGGGATACTGAGGAGAGAAGCACTGTGGAGTCTAGAGTCTAACTGTAGTTAACCTTTGACCTCCCGCCCCCTCCCGGGCCGCCTCATTTCCTTGTCCGCTGGGACTTGCGGGACGCCGGCTTGGCCTTCACCGCCGGCTTGGGCGCCGTCTTCTTGGCCGGGGACTTCTTGGGGGCGCGGCTCGTCATCTTCTTGGACACCGGCGTCTTGGGCTTCTTGGGCGGGGCGGCCTTCTTGGCGGGGGTGGGCTTCTTGGCTGGGGGGGGTGCCTTGATGGGGGGGGGCGGGGCGGCCTTGACCGGGGCGGGGGGCGGCGCTTTCTTGGGGGGTGGCGGCGGTGGAGGCGCTTTCTTCACCGGCGCAGGCTTCTTGGCAGGCGCCGTGCGCTTGGCTTTAGGCGAGTAGACCGGCGCCCTCGCCTTCTGGGCCGTCGTGCTCCTGCTCTTGCCCGCGGGACGGCGCCTCTTGGGGGGCAGCGGGGCGCGCACCTTGGGGGGGGGTCTCTTCTGCACGGGCCTGTGGGATCACAAACACATATTTCTGATGCCCTAAGCAGCTTTAGCTTGGGGCGACTTCTTTGTTAAGGTTTATGATGCCATTGCGTTTTGGTAGCCCTCCGTCTGTAACTCACCTTTTCTTGGGGGGAGGGGGCTCATCCTCCGAGTCAGATGTTTCCTCCTCAGACGACTCGTCCTCCTCCTCCTCAGACGAGTCCTCTTCCACTTTCACTTTCATTTTCTTTTCCTCCTTCTCCTTCTCCTCTTCCTTGTGCTTGTCGGGGAACAGTGTGGCGGGGCTGCAGGAGGGAGGGACACACAAGGACAGTCACTCAAGTCCCCACGGACCGGCCCGGTTCTCCCCACAGCAGCAGGAAACCTAAATTGCCAATTTACCGGCAATCTTTACGCAGCTCGTACCTGGGGTAGTAGGGGAAGCAGAGCTGATAGGAGCCGTTGAAACCCTTGCCGGAGATCTGCTCCATCCACCCAATCATCTCGCAGCGCCGCAAGGTCCGTTTCAGGTTGTTCACTGAGAGTAGGGGAGGAAGCGGACACAGTCAATACACGCGGCATCTTTCCACGGGACACCTATGAGACACTGAGCATACGCCACACGTGCGCCGGGAAGCGTCCCAGAGGAGTCTCTCACCCTGCAGGCTGACCTTGCCCCCCTGGCTGTTCTCCAGGATGAAGCGCTTGAGGGCCGTGGTGCTGCAGGTCTTGGGCTCATTCATGGCGGTGATGGCACAGAGGATGGCCTGCTCGAGCCCCGCGCCGCTCAGCAAGGGCTTGTCCCCCGCCCTCTTCAGCTGAAAGACAAAGAACCCCCCGTTAGTCCTCCCTCCGTCGCCATATCGTGTCCTCCTCACGCAGCTGTCCGATCGTTTCTCTTTACCTCTGCCACAAAAGCAATCATTCAGGTCGCCCGCTGCATTATTTAGCCTCTGACCTCTATTCTCCTTCCTGTGTTGGCTGGCCACCGTCTGCCGTGTCTAAATCTCGCTCTGTGTGTCACGGTCGACAGAAATACGTGGCAGAGATGAAAATGCTGAGAAACGGATGAATTTGGAGTGAGAGGAACGGTGATGCAGCGATGGGGTAAAGAGAGAACACTTCCTCGCTGTCCCGTCTGTCTGAAAGTCAATCACACCGTTCACACTCCTGATCCATTTAGTGCCCCGTGTCATCGTCACTCTTCCAACACCAGGAGCGCTGACCTTTAATGCTCTTTAATGCTAAAGGCTGTCTCTCCTCACATGATGGTAGGTTTTTTTCCCTCTCTTTCACATTTTGAAAGATTAAAAAAGAAGCATCACCCCTACAATATCGAAAGTAATGACAGAACAATACACTGTACATATTTCAGCCAGGAAGAGCTTTTGACAATAACCAACTGTAAAAGACCTAGTTCTTCAGAGGAGCCCGAAACGAAACCCGTTCTCACCTGGAAGGTTCCGGACGCCCCTTTCCCGGTGAGCTGCTCGAGCTGCCCTTTCTCCACTGCTTTCTGCAGGGCGTTCTTCAGCATCTGGGGTCTGTGGTGGGGAGAATCATCCGTAAGATGACAGATATTGCCCTTTGCCAGAACCCGAGGATCGCCCAAACAAAGAATGCAAAAACACGAGAGGGCGGGGTGCTCTCTCCTCTACCTGCTGTCCACTTTGAGTTTGGGGAAATACTGCTCCACGTATTTCTTGATGAGGCGGTAGGAGGCCTCTTTGGGTTCGCAGAGGCGTGTGAAGATCAGGGGCAGGGCGTCCCCCAGCTTCTCCGTGGGCTCCAGCGACGTTGAGCCTCTCTGCGGGGAGAGCGCGGACAGACAACGGCGTCACTCCCACAAACAAAAACATCATCCCGGCACCCAGAACCGAGACCGAGTTCTCCTCTCAGGGTGTGGCGAGTCACTTACCTTCCTGGATCTCTTGCTGTTGTTGACCACCGTGAAGCTCCCAGAGAAGCCCTTCCCCTTCACCTGCGGGAGACACAGGAACACGGCGTGAACACAAGCCCAGAGACGCGCAGCACCGGCACGCCGAGACGACACACCGCACCGGAGCGCAGCCGCGGCGTTTGACCGCTTTTCGCCAGGGAAGATTGAGAGAGGTTTGAAAGGGAAAGAAAACCTCTCCTACTTGGAAACAAAAGTGGCCGATAATGGTCAGATTCAGGCATATTACCAATGACAAGGTGGCAAGGGGCTGAAGAGTTTATCCCGGGCAAAACTGCGGCACAATTCTCATTCGGCAGACGCATTTTCACCGGTGCCATTTCTGTTAAAGGAACAAAGATTGACTCGATTGACAGACGAGGAGGGAAGACCACCCAGCCTTTACAGATTCACACATCGCTCTGCTCGCACGGGACCCGCGGAGAAAAGGCCAAAGTCACCTGCTTGATGGCGCCCCTCTGCAGCACGCGTTTCAGCGCCTGTTTCAGCAGGTAGCCCCTCCGGTCCAGCTCCAGCGACGGATACTTCTTCAGGATGTACTTTCTGACGGCGAAGGCTGAAGCTCCGGTTTTCTGGAAGCAGGCCTGAGCCGCGTGACAGAGAGGACAGGAATCAGGTGAGATTCTCAAAAGGAACACAATCGTGACTTGAAAGGACACCGGATTGGTATCTTGGATCATTTTAGTGCGTTGCTTCTTACCTGTATGGCCTCGGTGAGGATTTCATCAATCTTGGGCCGGATGTAGAGAGAGAGGTGGGACTTCTTCTGGGAGCGGGCTAGCTGATTGGCGGACATGGTGGCCCAGGCTGGGATGGTTCTTTTCACCTTCTTCCCTTTCTCCTTCACAACATCTTTCTCCCTGAAACCAATGGACTGTTTCAGCGCAGCACTCATGATAAACACACACCCGGATACAGCGACTTAAAAAGGAAGAAATCATTTACTCTTTCTTCGGCTCTTCGGCTGGTTCCTTCTCCTTGTCCCCTTGCTCCGCGGTCGACTGTGCCTTCTCACTCTCTGCGTTCGCCTCTCCCTCGGCTGGGGGCGCCGCCGCAGCGGGGGCCTCGCTCTCCTGCTCCTCCCCGGTGGAGGCGGATTCCTCCGAGCTGGCGTCGGGCTCTGGGGAGAGAGGGCGACGGCAGACCCGGCTTTTAGATACACAAGCTTTCTCTTTCTCTGATAATTCGAACGCGGTAGGGTGTTAGGATGTCTAGTTACACTGTTCCATGCTGTTACTCTGAAGCGGCCCTTTCTCTGGCAGTGGGTCCCCCCATACTCACCTCCTGCTGGGGGGTTCTTGGGGGGCGTTTCCTGGGGCGGGGTCCCAGCAGCGCGGCGAATAGGCATGATGGAGACCTGAAACGAGGGAGAAGCGGCAATGAGGAAGGGGAGCGACCCCGAAAGAACAGGCGAATACAAGCAGTTTTCAATGGCTTACAGACCAAGATGCTTCTGCTCATTGCACCACGAACATCTCAGTGATGGAAAACCTACTTTAATCATCTCAGGAAACTTCTCATGAGCACTGAGTTTTTCCCCCAACTATTAAGAATTTGGCCTCTACACTGACATTCAGACTTTGGGGGCCTTAAGGACAATCATTCACACAACCAAGAAAAATCACTGACGGGTTTCTCATCACAACATCCTGCTTTATTATCAGTCACAGCCGGGCCAATTCCACCAATGATGTCACACAATGCAACATCACCGTCTATTACGGTCCGTTCTTCCTGAATCATCAGCTGAAACAGATTTATACTCGCTGCACTGTTCTCCTTCCCCAACCCACTGCCTCGTCAAGTTCGTCTGGTTCAATTTGAATGGGGTTAGTCAGGGTACTTAACAGTCAGCGCCTCAGCTTCAAAACCTCACTTTCCTTTCTTCCTGTAGCTCATGTCTAGTCCTGCTGTTTTTCTTCTTCCTTTGTTTGTTTAAAATAAGCTTGTCAACTATAAGTCACCTCGTTTGCATGATGTTCAAGAATGGAATTTTAATGTTCTCTTTTTCCCCCAAATGTTCCTCCTACTCTTCCCAGATTTTGTACAGCTGCAAAACAATCTTACAACCTCATGATCCCACCTGCATGATTCACCGAAGGCATTAAACACTGGCTTGACAATCTCTAGACGGTTTCTCTACAGCCTTCCCTCTCTTGGATCTGTGAAGTCCAAATATTGCATCGCCTGTCCAGAAAACTCATGCCAATTGGTCTTGCCATCCAGCTTCATGGTTCTGTTCTGCCCTGGTTTACTTGGCTGAACTTTTGTTTTTGAAGAGCAACTTTGCCCATAGTGTTTGAAAAACTTTCTTTCTTTCCCCCACCCATAGAGTTTTGAGAAGGAACTAAAACCATCAGCAGGTTAGGAACGTCTGTTAACCTCTTTCTACTATACCCTTCCTGTACATTTGTGTGTTTAGAGCCGACAGTCTCACAAGTGTGGCCTGAAATAATGACGACCCATGACTCCCAGCAGCCGACTGGCCACTCAATAATTAACAGGCTCTGTCCCGGATTATCACAAGTCTCTCTCGTGTCAATTAGTCCTGGAACTTCCTGCCTAGCCTATAACCCAAGAATAGGGGAGTCAGACTCCATCCTGGGGGGCTGCAGTGTCTGGCCCAGCTCTGGGCTCCTTAATTGGTCTAATTAATCAATTAACTTGATGCCTTTAAAACTTCACACTGATTGTGGTGTGTGCTGCTGGTTCAGAGTCATAAACATAAGTAAATAAATACATTAAGTAATTGGGATATTCTGTAGGAATACAAACCAGCAGACACTGTGGCCCCCCAGGACTGGAGTCTGACGGCCCTGCACACAAATGTAACGTACATTCCATTACAATGAAATCTATTGTCTCAGTAAAATATGAACTTTAACATATTTTTTCTTCAGATGGACTTTTGCATAATCCAAGTGCAGTGTCTTTGTATAATTTATTGTAAGATTAACCGGTTTCCCCGATCACTTTGAGCCCGATTGTATATTTGTATTTTTGGATGCAACTCAAGTGACTGATGAAAACACAACTACTGCGCAGGCGCACTCACACACACGTCTCCCCCGGGCCTATCCAAACACAAATCCTGCCGACCCATTCAAACACACACCGTTAACAAAAGGGGGGGGGGGGACAAAAACCAACAAAACTCAGTGATGTCCGTGCAAACGCATGCATTCACAGGCAATCGCTTCCTATTGTATAATCACCCAGCTTTTACATCTCTGTTGGGTTAATTGTTGGATAATATAGAAGTCAAGAGAAGGTACATCTCCTGCAATATAAAAATGGGGAAAAACTGGCCATTTTGTCCATTGAACCTATACAGTAATGGCGTTGCACTGAGCCGATGGTTTAAAATGCACTAAGTTGCAATGCAAAATAGTCGCTTTTCTGGCAGTATCGGTATGAAAGCCAATGCATTTGCACCGGGGTAAAATTACGTGACGTTTGCTGTTTTCCCCTTGTTGTTCTCGCCTCTTACCTTTCTTGAGCGTGATGTATTTGTTTGTATTCAAACTGTCTTCTCCTTTATTTAGAATTTGATCAGCTACGCGGCCACGCCTCCCAGCGTAGGGCACGTCCGTGCGTCAGGCTACGTCGAGCGTCATGGCGTCTCCCTCGCCGGGGCCAATGAGAGCCGAGTCAAATATACAGGCTCGGCCAATTCTGCTGCATGTCTAATCGTGTATGCATGCAGAGATGAATGTAACCTGATTAGTTGCATCAATTAAACCTGAATGACGCATTTGGTTATTGCAACATGCCATACATATTGTGCAAATAAAGTCAGCATTCATTAGAAATACTCTTCATTGAAATCCGTTGGAATCATGATCTATAAAGAGAGTCAATAGTCACTGGGACACAGATTCTACAGAACAAAAAGAGGAAGAAGTTGCATAAACATGTATTTGTCTGAATGGAAGACCATGTTTTCTCTCTCTCTCTCTCAATCACTTAACATTCAGGATACATTATGTTGGCTAAGCCCACATGTATAAGAGAAATGCCTGCATTACATTGGCGAGTGTGAAATTACATGGATGTTTTCTCACTTTTCAATCCATTTCAATACAGCCGGGCTAAGGGCGATCAATGCAGACTTTTGTTATGGCTGTAGTTTTGCACAACAGAGTCCAGCAGGGTTGGCAGATGTGACCCTTCTCTCTATATATACTTACAAGGGTATCAGTTATTTTACTCCTTATAAAAACACAATACCAGGTGAGTGAGAGTTCCCATCGGTACACGAGAACTCATCACCTGAACATCGCTTCAATGGCAAAGGTTTTTAAACAATTGACACAATCTGAGAATGGAAGCAGGAGACTTTGCACCAGATTAAAACAGACACAACAAACATTGAAGGTATAAATGTATGCTTTAGCAAATGCAGCTACCTTACCTGATTTTGCATGATCAAAAATTCTGCTTTTCAACCGTTGCTCACCTTTGCAATCCATTCCTCCTGCACACACAATTACTCACTGGTCATCGGGCTCCAGGTTTTAAAGCATCATGCATTTCAACTTCCAGAAAGCTTAACAACTGTTTAAATCACAAGGGAGCTGCAGACACCAGTAACTGTTGCTTTGATAAACCAGTAAGAACTTCACCAGACTGGAAAAGATGCACCAGAAATCAATGATAGGCCAAGTTGAACCATTCTAGTCTTAAAAAACAATCCTCCTATTTTCCACAAGGGGGCAAAAACACACCATTTGGCTTCCCGGCGGCTCATACTCTGCAGAGCAGTGATTGTGCTTTTGACACTCTCTCGCTGTGCAAATGCGGCTGTATTCACAGACGTCTTAGTACTGCAAGTTTATTATCTATGCTAGGGTTTGCAAAGTACTGTGCAAGAGAGATCATTCAAAAGACAAACATGTTTACTTGTCCGCCTTAAATCACTACAGTGTGGATCCTGATGCATTACAGCACTTAGTTGAGCAGAATGTTTTTCAGGGCCTTTGAATTATAATTATGGATCGTTATCGGAGTAAGAACTCTCCATCAAACACTTAATCTCACTGCAGAGCAGCTAATGCAGAAAGTAATTTTAAACCCACTGCGTCGACCCATTCCTTCACTATGAAGCGGACAGTTTAGTTCCAATATTTTAGTTCGTTTTTCAGAGGCAGGGTTTAAACCCACCAATGTCTTTTTTATGTTTTATATATAAAGTCCAAAGATGCAGTTGATTCGCTGCCCAAACTGTATATTAGGGGACAACCGTTCGTAACCAGCATCATCATGATGACATCACACTCGTTCCTGCAAACACAATAGGTGACTCTGCAGAATGCCAACTTCCCAGAAGGCTGTTGGGGGGGGTTCAGCCGTGGACACAAACACACCTTTCCTTCTTACACAACACAACCCACACTCCGGTCTCCGAAGCGCTCAAGAAATGGACACGAAAGCGTTGGTAGTTTTTTTTGTTTTTTTTTAAATATCTTTTTTTGTTCTTTTCTTTAATGTATTTACAAGCTTTAAATTTGCTCTAAGTCTGAAGTATTACAAGCACTTTATGTTCAGCAACCTTACTTTATTAGATTTGTGTACAAGTTGCCGTTCGTACGTTCATTTCATGTTTTATTCTTTGTGGTGGTGGTTTCTCTGAAATTCTTGCAGACCGTATTGTTTCCTGAATGCGTTTTTTCTGCCTTTTTGGAGGATAATATACAATTCACATAGAGCAAGCCAAAGCAGAAGGAAGAGTTTTCATGGTTATTAAAAAATAACCTTTAACCTCTGACGTTTTATTTATTTATTCCCAACGTCTACTTTTCCTGACATCCCACCCCCCACCCCACCCGTACCCCCGTCCCACCCTCCCCCATCCCGTCCCTCCACAAAAGAGCATTTAATTACCCTGTTTTCAACCAAACTTGGAATCCAGGGGGGCTATTTCTGTTTCACTATTATTTTTTTACCGTCGTGGTCGCTCTTCTCCGAGTTTCGAGCATCTGCAAACGTTAAATAAACTTCCGTATTTGCAGTCCTTAAAAAAATAATAAATTAAAGAGTTCAGAACCTATTATTTGTTTTTGTTGCACAGAAATTGGTTTTAATGTCTCTTAAAAAGTAACAAAAAGAAAAAGTTTTAAAATTTAAAACAAAAATATTTTCTATAAATAATACATGTGTTTAGTGCTCCCGCCCATGAATTCAAACTCAAAAATCGCCGTACTTCTCACAACCGTACCATAATATTTCAACCGCAGTTGTTGTTCCGTCTTCCTCCTCCTCCTATCTGTGCATTTGTTTGTTTTTCCGGTTTTACGTTTTAGTTCATTCTCTGCAACAATTGGCGTTTCTGCACTAATTGGCGAAGACGGCCTCCCCCTCTCGTCAATTATCCTCCGACTCCTCCTCTGCTTCTCGCAGCCAGGTGAAGAAGGCCGTGACCGATTTCAAAGCCACGCCCTTGCCCAGCTGCTCGGCAGGGTCTTTGCTCGTCTCCCACTTGTAGAAAGCGTCTTCCGAGATCACGTCTTCATCGTACAAACAGTCGAAAAACATCCGCAGCAAATCTGGAAATCAATCGACGTCGGGTTAGGATTCATTCTTTCAGCAGAAGGAAAAAATATAAATTTGTTAATTCCTAATTTCAAACTTAACAATCCTGCCGTGAAACAGATAATTAGTTTTAAGCTTCGATACTGCACAGGAATTCAACGATGGCTTATTTCAACTGACCAAAAATGAATATTGAATAAAATACAAATCCAGTATATGGATTCTGTACATTTTTTTCCTCTCTCTCTCCTTTACTTTTTGATGAAAAGGTTATGGAATACTTACTGGGAGGCTGATCAAGTTTAACTATCAATGCTTGAAGTGCATAAAGTGCTTGCAATTGTCTCTCAGTATCTGAGTTAAGGTACTTGAGTAGGACCGGCAATCTCCTCTGGATGGTGGCGGTGTCCACGCGGCACGCGGTGCTCTCACCTTGAAAACAGAGACCAGCGTTACAATAAATGGACGACAGGACCGGCGCACCTTCATGTTATATGCCATGGGGATGGGTGTGGCCCTTGTGTGGCCCTCTGTCTGATGACTTTTCATGAGACTGGCCTTCTATGTTGTGCACCCATGACTTATTGTCAAATAAATACAATATGAATTGGATCTCCCCCCCCCATATGATACATTTCAGCATATATATATTAAACATGCCGTACAGTGTGCATTGAATCTGACGAAGGAAGGGGGGGAGCATGGAGGTAATAATCATTTCTCAGACTGTCCAGCTTATTGCATCTGCAGGTAACATATGAGGTTCTGGTCGGGAAGACATCTGTCTAATGGAAAGCTACACCCAGACCTGGAGGGCAGGGGGCTCTGGAAGCCTTTCTAGTCACACACTAGGCCCACAACCGCTGGAGGTGGAAATTGGTTCCCTCACGGAGAAAATGCAGAGATCCGGAAGGTAAAGCGGTCAGCAAAAGACGAGACGGCGCTGACCGACACCGATATCCTAGGCTGGGCCTGTGGGATTTGCCAACACCAGCTGGCACAGAGTCCTAGATCAATTGCAGCAAGTGAATGCCACCTTAGAGAGACTGCTTCTTCAAGAGCAGTCTGGGTAAAGCGCAAAGACAGACACCGTGAAGCTCAGAGGAAACGCCTGCAGAATATTACTCCGCCGAAGGGTGACGGGGGCCATGTTTACCTTTCACTGCAGCCTTGCACACAGCGGTCATTAAAGCTCTAAGGAATGCTGGGGAACTCATCTGAGATTCATCTAAATTTGCCTGAAAACAAACAACAAACATGAAAAACATTAGAAAGAAGAATCAGAAAATGACTTTATTCCTCAGACTGTTTCAGAGCATGCCAGAACCAATGGTGAGATGATGTCAGCTGCATTACTTTCTGATTACGATTAATTTGCTTTGTAGCTGAAAATTAACTGTAATTAACAGTTGTGGGGTAAAGCAGATTCTCATTCTGGGACTGTTTCCAACTAAATCCCAACGTGTCTCCATTTTATGTGTGTGTGTGTGACACACGAGGGGTCGCAGCCCTTTGCGAAAGGCAATTACGGCCACATCAATACAGTGTGAGACGAGGGGTATCTACTTTTTACGTCAAGTTTTTCCTGGCAATCGCTTTGGTGAGCAAGAGAGGATGAGTCTGGGCAGCTCGTGTATGCGGCATCCCACTCAAACAAGGGTGGTGGGCCAGACTGACGACGACCGAAAAGACGCGAGCCGTACCTCTACCCAGTCGAAGATTTGTTCGTCGCTAGCGATGTCCTCCAGGAGGAGTTTCTCGAATTGCTTGTTGAGGTCCTCGGGGGAAAGCTCTCTCTTCGAAAGGGCTTCCGTGGGACTCGAGCAGTCCGATATAGTGAACTGTAGTTTCTGAAGAAGACAAAGTTACAGTGGCATTCGGAGCGGAAAAATACTGGGAAACAAAAGTGGGCAGGGTTTAAGATATGTAGAGCGAATACTGCGACACCAGCAGGTTTTAATTTCCTCTTGCGTGAAAATTTAACCGGGTGAAGCCGTGCATTATGCTCTTCAGAAAAAGAGACTTAAAAAATGCCATTTGTTCTGGCTTAAACTTAAATTCAGTTATGAGTAAAGCCCGTCCTCTGAACGTAATGCCAAGTGAATTCCCCACAATCTTTTTCCTGTAAATCTGTTTTCTAATGCTGTTACAGCTACTGGGCTTTTATGCAATCCAGTAACACCAAACAGGATAAAAATACTCACTCCCTCTTCACACACAGGCCATTTCAAGTCAAGCATCAAAAAGACTTCTGACCAGTTTTTCGGTCTTTGGACATAGGTGCCTCTACCCAATAAAATGATGTATAGAACGCCGAGCTCACCTCATCAGAGATAAAGTTGTATACATCTTCTCCCTCTGGAAGGAAGTCTGCCCAGTTCAGGCCCGAATCCCTCCACAAGGCCCCCACTTTCCTATGGCTCTGGATAGGAGACCACGGACAGATAGGCCAGTTAAACATCTCACACAAGTGGGCTTCAAAACGGTAACAGTTTCACCCTCATGACACACAGGACTCTAGAACACATAGAAATCTCTTACCATTTGTTTGCATAGTAGGTGCAGTATGTCAGAAAATAATTTCCCAGCTCTTCCTACAGGAAGTAAAGGTTTGCTAAATTCACTGCAAGAAAAAGAAGGGGAGACGCATCAGATGGCTGACAGCACACATTCTCACTCTCCTGTCTCCGAGGATGGTACAGTCTGTCAAAAGCGCATCACAGACACACTCACGTAAATAATTCTCTCATAGAGATTCCTCCTTCCCGGAACATGGGGTTCACCAGCTCCGAGAGGTACAGCCATATATGGGGAATGTCGATGGCCATATCGTCCGCAAACTCCAGCGTGTCCGCGAACCTGAGGGAGAGAAGCCCCACGACGTCAGCACCTCGAGACTGGAGACGGAGAACGGAACGGCTAACTCTTCTCAATTTCTCTCTTGGACAAATGAGAGAGAAATGACACGCAGGCGGACGTGAAGGCGCAGGTCTGACCCCCTGGACTCACCCTTTGAAGAACTCGGACTTGGACAGGGTTCCCGCCTGCACCAGCTGGAACAGCAGCTGCCCCATGTGGTCTCGTGTGATCTGACTCCTCTCCAGCGTGGACTCCACCCCCACCCGGACGAACACGTGCAGCAGAGCGGGCTGGTCGAGCTCCTCCACGCACTGCACCGCCTCCTGCACACGCACACAGAGTTCAGAGGAGTCTGAGACCACGGGACCTGAACATTTATTTTATCTTTACGATTATTATTATTATTATTATTATTATTATTATCGGTACCAGACTCTGCGCAGAAACTCGCCTTATAATCATTGATGTGCAGGAACTCGTCGATGATGGATTTAGATTTCTTCTCCATCTCCTCCTCCGATAAGGTGGGCTTCTCTGCGGTGACTGATCCTGGCGCCTCGGGCTTCCCTGGAAGGACAGGCAGCAACGGGCTCAAAATGGGTTCGGAGACAGCCGTGGTATCAGTCTAACACGGCAAACCCTACGTCCAACTCGAGGAACCCGAGCAGGAGATGTTTCGATTTCTGTAGCCTACGAGGAAGACTATCTGATGATATCCTAGACCCAGTTAAGATCGGAAAAGATAATAAAATCAAGCTCAGTGAACAGACGGGAACCCGATCACTCACCGCTCTCCCGCGCACGGCTGCGCTCTGCCTCGGCCTTCTCCTTGGCCAGGGCCAGCAGCTTGACCGCCTCAAGCACCTCACGCCTCTGCTGCTCCTCCTGGGCCTGGGCCTCCAACAGCTCCTTGCTGCTGCTCCCCCGCGCGAAGGGGCCAGGCCGGTTGGGGGAGGGCGTCGCGGGCTTGTCATTCCTCTCGCGCCCCGTGCTGCTCCGTCTGTGGGTGCGGGGAGACGGAGACCGAGTGACTGTGACTACGTGCTCATGACCTTCTGGCTCTCGACTCTTGTATGTTGTGTAAAACTAAGCGGACCACAAAACCAGTAGGTGTTTAATAGTCCAAGACCTCCGCTCCAGCACTCACCCGCTCAGATTTCTCCGCGCGTCGAAGTCCGAAGCGGGTGCCGGGGGAGTGGCGGCCTGGGGCTGCGTATTCTGGAGGGCGGAGAACCGGTTCAAGCTGGTCGTACTGGAGCGGGACAAATCTGGAAATCAAGGACATGTTGCTCAAAGATCAGTGACAGTGAGTATTGAGTTAAACGATGTAGAGCGCATCGTACACCAACACGGGTCAGGGAACGGGCCGTTAAGCTTGGTGGGAGAAGTAAAGGACGATCGGGGCACAGGAGAAACATTTTTATAGTCCTTGGACAGCAGTTCATCCTTGTGTATTAAAACAATAATGGAAACGGCAACAGCTTTCCAGTTAACACTGCTGTGAGGATTTAAGGGGGTCTTATTAACCAACTGCAATCCTGTTGACTCATTCACAGGAGGGGAAAATAATAATGCACAGATGACTTAATTATAATTCCACTTGAAATAATGGACGCTCTCATCAAATCACAGACTGCAATCACCCACAAGCCTCCTTGACCCCCCGTGCCGCGGACGCAGGGGGCTGGGGAAGGCCTGCCTCACCTGACTCACTGGCTTTTGCCCCTCCGCTGCTGCCCTTGCCCCAGCTCAGCTGTGCTCTGGGCCCCAACTGGATCTTGTCATCTATGGTTGGCTGTGGAAGAACAAAACAGATCGCTAACCAAAAATGAAGATTTGGTTTTCCTTCCCAATCAGTGATAAGGGCCGAGTTGCCTTAGACGTCACACACTGCAATCCACAACATGCTCATTTTGTAATGACGCTTCGGCCGGGGAGAGGCTCAAAGAGCGCCGAGAGGTGTGGCGACAGCTTCAGGACTTCACTGCGGGTGGTGGTGTCGTGCAGTGGAAGTGGGCCCGTTATTCTGTGCGGCCTAACCTAACCGAAACCTTGCGGCCGAGAGTCGAGCTCATTCAAAGCGGGGTACGGGAGGATTCAGGTGGCCCATCGAGACGCTTCTACAGACCGGTTTACCTTGGAGATCTTGGGGATCTTGCTGGGATCGATGGTGCGGCTGTTCTTCGTCATGGGCACAGTGTTCCAGGTCTCTTCTCTTTGCACCACTGCGGACACAAGCGAGACGGAGAGATGGTCAGTGTGCGGGTGTTCAGTTACTAAGTGGGGAGAGGGGGTGCCGAGGCGGTGGCGGGGAGGCTCTCTGCTGGAGGGTGGCTGTAGACGTTGACCTCCAACAGAAAGCCTCCCTGCTCTAAGCTCTAAAGAGGATTAGGGTGAATCCGAACGGCGGCCTGCTCTGACCTGGTCTCCGCTTGTCCTTGGACAGCAGCTGCTGGTGGACCTTCCTCTGCTCCTCCTGCTCCTCGATCTTGGCCTCCTTGTGGATCTGCTCGATGGTCTTGGGGCCCTGGTCTGCCCTCCGAGACACCCAGTTGTTCTGAAAGCACAAGAGGAAGGTATTCTTGCTCAACCGTTGTCCCAAAGAAAACCGATTCCTTCCCTCATGAATCTTGAATCACCTGCCACTCTGATAATTAGCACGCGTTTAATTATTAAACGGACACAATGTACCGGATTACACAGAACCAGAGGAAGGGAAAAACTTAAAATCGCTAAAGGAGGTTCCCTGCGGACGGTGAACAGGTCCGCGGTGCTGTGTCACGACGAGGTCTCGCAGCCTCGCCCTACTCGAGTCACGCGGGAACTCACCAGCCTGAGATCGATCACGTCCTGTAACATGAAGCGGATCCGGGACGAGGTCTTGCGCTCCTTCACAATCTTCTCCATCTGGGTGAAATACTGATCCATGCGAGGCTAAAAGAGGGGAGGGGGGGAAGACCAGGAAATTAAATCATCCATCCTGTTTTTATCTGTCCGAATGGATATCAGTTTGCAGAGAGACCCGAACGGCATGGAGCATCATCAGAAAAGTGGAGAAAAACCTAACATCCATCTAGGGTCTGATTAAGGAATGACATACAAAAACAGGGGTGATAATTACGCACCATAATTTCTGTTCTAGATGGCTACAGAAAAGGCAGGAAAGGAAATCATTTATTAAGTTTAGGATGTAAATCAATCGATCGACGCTGCAATTGAAATATACTCTATGAAAGAACGTCAAAAGGCACAATTTTCTACAGTAAAATCTCCCATAATCAGAACCCAGTCCTGCAGTGACCTCTGGCTTTGTCGATCAAGGAAATGTCTGCGAACGCGGCGTCTCTGTACAGCAGCCAGCTGTGAGTGATATAACTAAACGCTAAGCACATACAGATGCAGTCGGAGATCAGTCTCGAAGGCACACCGAGGCCCCTCCGGTCCCCTCCCCCAACACCCCCCGGGCCCCACTGCCTATAGCAACGCCCCATGAGCACAGCTGGAAGTCATCGGCAACACTCTGCTTCTCCCCTCAGACAGACGACTCAAACTGCCTGCTCTGCTGCCGAAGCCGTTTTCTTAAGACCTGTGATGTCGTGATTTGTTTTTGAGCATACTGCTCGTTGCAGACAGCGCCATACACAACACGACAATCCCCTGGCCCCGGCCTCACCTTGGCCTTCTCGAAGTCCAGGTCCTTGCCGATGGTGGTGAGCAGCCGACACAGGCACTCCAGAGACTCCTCGTCGTGGTTCTTCAGCAGCTTGACCACGCAGTCGTGCATGATGGCCTCCGTCAGCATCTTCAGCTTGAACAGCTCCCCGATGAACTTGATGTTCCCAATGGAGCGCCGCCGCGCCTTGTCCTTGGCCTCCTCCAGTTCCTCCTGTAGACGGTCTCGCTCGGTGGACTGGGAGAGGGAGTGGGGAGAAGAGGAGAGACAACAGCAAGTTAATGAAATGTGTATAATAAGTAATATATATTATGCTATCTAGCTGTCCAGCACCAATTACACAGAAATGCAGCCAGTAACCAAAACGATGCCATTCGGGGAAGGAAGGAAAGAGACACTCACAGAGGAGGCCGACTCCAGCTCCTTCTGCTTCCTCTCGAACACGACGTCATCCACCTTGTCCCTCTCGAACTCCTTCTGGCAGCGGTTGAGCAGCAGCTTGCGGAAGTTCACTGTACCGGTGGGCTTATCGGCCATGGGCACCTTGAGCTGCGGGGGAGGGCAGAAGGGGAGAGCCCGGCGTGAGCACGGCCGCCGGAGAAACGCACGCACCGAGTCGCCCGCACCAGACCGGCACTCACCGTGGCCAGACAGCGGCACATGTTGGCGTAGGCCACGGAGAAGCTGGGCTCGTCAATGGCCTTCTCAAACACCAGGTCGATGACCCCCTTGAGGCGCTCCTCGGTGTCGATGGTCAGCTCCGTCACCTGCTTCATCAGCTGGTTGAACATCTGCGGCGTCAGTTTGTTCAGGATGCTGCGCACCTTGCGAAACAGGTCCTGCTCAACGAGACGGGCATTTTTACACTTTAAATTGTGTTTATTAAGGACATGCAGATGCAAAGCTGAATCGTAAACTATCCTGTTTATGAAGTGTAATTCTGTGCTCACTTAAACACTGCAGACCGGAAAAACTAAAGTCAAACCGCGTTCACTGTCATTTTCACGCACTCTGGAAGGTGTCAATCGGATTTTGAAGGATAATAAACATCCCACAGTCAGCAGCTTTCACGAGAATACGATTTAAGGCGAAACCGTATCAGTGCACCAAGAAAGGACCCCCAAAATCGGGAATCGGGCTGACCTGTGTTTTCCCCCCGCCCTGGACCTCCGCCGGCACCTCTCTCTTCAGAGTGGGCTTCCAGGCGTGCTCGGCCTTCTTCAGCTGCACCTCATCGTTCACAGACACGTTGGTGATGATCTTACGAGGCTGGGGCCGCCGGGAGCCCACATTCAGCAGCTGCAAAGAACACACACAGAGAGAGTGCGAGAGGAGGAGAGGGAGAGGGAGAGAGGGCCGATTTACACATGGTAAATGACCAAAGACAATGGATAATGGCAGACATTGAAGACATTTAAATGTGTGTGCATATGATTAAAAACCCAAATCAACCCAAAAACGAAGGCAGGTTATGGGCTTGATGTTTCATTCCCCTGCTTTTTTCTTACAGTAAAACGGGATAAATGGATAAAAACAGCACAAAAAAAAAACGCCAACTCACGGCTGCCCCTCGGCCTCCGGAGACCTGCCGCCCGAAGTCAGCGAAGGCGGGGGTGAAGTCCGGCCCTCGGGAGATGGCCCTTGTGTCCAGGGGCCTCATGGGCAGCTTGTTTTGGTTAATCTGCAAGAATGTAGTGTCAATGCACTGAACAGGACAAGAGAGATGCAATCAAAACTTTATCAAGCATCTCCCAATCATTATATACATATCTAGATCAAAAAAATAGATTTACAGATTTAATTTAAATGTCTGCAATTTGCTTTTAGGTTCAGTTTTTAAATAGAGTCTGTAACGATGTACTGAACCTACACAGATTAAAAATACAATCAAAAGCAGCCCACAGGCAATGAAGACAGTTATTTTCTCTTTTTATTCACAGAATGACTAAAGACAGACACTCAAAACTAACATTAATTCCTGGGGAAGTTATTTACTGGAAAGCATCCCGTAAAATACACTGCAGAAATCATGGTGCTGTACATAGGATTAAACGTATAGCGCTGTTTGGCCTACCTTGTCGAGCACCACATCGCTGATTGGGGGCAAACCCTCAGGTTTCTGCACGCAGGCGGGCATGAACTGGAAGCCCAGCAGGAACTCGCGGTCGTACTGCTTCTTGCTCTCCGTGTCCATGGGTTCCGCTGTTTGGATGGAGGAGAGAGAGAGGGAATGACATAGCTTGTAAAGAGAGGTGTGGAGAGCACACCCTTCCACCATTTTCCCACCAGTGCTCTTCAGTTCAGCTCCAAGGAATGGTTCCACAGTGGACGCGGACACTACAATGGGCGGGAAGTGCGGGAACTGAAGAACAAACCACTTCTATGACCACTGCCAGGGGACTCACCTTCTCGCAAGAGGAACGGGGCCGGCCCAGCTGAGCCCTCCTTGTCCGCGGCGGTGACCCCGCTGTCGCTGCTCTCGGTCTCGGAGGCGTGTTCGGCGCCGTTCCTCACAGGCTCCGGCTCCCGCTCCCCATTCTCCTCCGGGACGGGCGCCTTCTTCTCCGCCTCTGGCAACGCGGGGCTGCTGCGGGGCTCGGGCTCCGGCTCCGGCTCCGGGGCCTTCTCCGCCAGCAGCTCCTCCCAGGGCTCGGGCTGCGGACACACAGAGGGCATTCAGATCCAGACGCACACACTAGTGGACATATTTTAGAAGATGGAGGCTTTGGCAAGGCGGTCACAAAAAATAAACAAGTTCTCGGCAGTATATTGAGAAAGAGTTTAAATTAACCCTTCATCTGTAACGGCCGTTTTGTGATTAATTTGGTTTACACTATCTGTTCCAAGAAAAATGAAGAGTCCAGGTGACGGATCCAAAGTAAGACCAGGGATGTAAAATCTTTTTAATGTCACTTAATTCGATTGTTATAGGAATGAACTATTTCAACCACACAACCAATTATAATAAAATAAACACACACACAGCGCCAGAAACAGAGGACCAGTTTCAGAGAGAACCATCGTGAAGTGAAGTTACTCCATAACGTTAATGCTTTTCCATCACGTGCAGAGATGCAATCGTCGATGCCCAGCTGACAGCCGGCCCTGCTTTTATTATTATTATTTTTATTTCTTGCCAGACGCCCTTATCCAGCTTACCTCAGTCTCCTTCTCCGACATGTCTCCCGCTGGAGTCCCTTCTTTTGGTTTCTTCCAGGTCTTTGGTGCAGTAGGAGCAGCTTGAGCTGGAGCACAAATCAAGATGGAACTCATTTGCAATCTTACGGGCAGAAGACAGAGCTTTCTAACCGGTCAGTCTAACGTACACGACACAAGTCAAAAGGGATCTACAGATTGATATACACTGACATCGTTTCGGGAGCAGACTTGTCTCTCACCCGTTCCCTACGGCATAACCCTCGCAATTCGAGTGCCCCCCCACCCCCAGGCCAGTTCAGACCGACTTACAGCGATGCAAGGCAGTCATACACACAGACTAGGGATACACATTGAAAAGCGATGTGATGTTCAGCTAAGTAAGGAATCAATTAGTTTAACAGACATCCGAGTGGAACTATAGTTGGGCAAAAAGACAAAGCATGGGAGCTATTAAGAGACATTACAGACAGTCTGGAATAAAAAGAGAAAAACATGAAAGCCCCCTGATCTCATTACGAAACCATGAATGCATTGTATTTTGAATGTTACTTGCAGAAGTGAATATATTATGGATTGTCCTCCTTTCTCAATAGGCCATTGAGGGTTTACGTTTTCAGTATTAGGCCATATATAAATATCTATATCCCCTCCCCCACGTGTGACAGAGCTTGTTGAGTCTGTTCAAATGGGAAACTGTTAAATTGCCGGCCCAGCTGTTTCTGAGGTAAGAGTCTGGCCCTTTACTGTGGCCGGCTGTGTTTTTCTGTCGTTTGTTGCTCTGATCACATTCTTCAGATTTCTGCTCTTTCATTGCCATAGAGTCTGTTCATCTAACATGACTAAATCTCAAATGTTTCTAAAAGCTTCCTAGCCTATCAGCACTGAAGACTGCAGTTTTCCATTATACAATATATAGTATATGTAGCCCAATTTACTGCTCAAAAAAACCCTGGTTTTACAATTGGTTAATGTAATCCTATGGGCACCAGGAGAGAAAATAGCCATCATTCTACAAAGTCCCTGTTTTATTGTTAAACAGCTACACAAAAGCTTCCCAAAACACTTTTCTTTTGGTGTAAAACAGGTTCAAAAGGCAGCCCTGCAGCAGTTTATTTTTAGATTTAATACAGACAGACCTGTCACTATTTCAAGTCAAGGGAAGTTGTCGCCTCCAATGAGAACTTGCATTTCAATAAACTGATGTTGACTCCCTGCCTGTCAACGGACACTTAATGAAAGGTGAGAAACACTTCTGCATTGCGAAAGTCGGAGCAAAAACGGTCGCGACAGTGATGCTATGAAGACTAGACAGATCACTTTTTAAGCTATTCTACACTTGAGCCCATAGCAAGTCAAATCTGTGGGATTGTATATCGCTGAAAGCCACACTCACACACACAATTTGCACATTTAAGAGCTCTACCTGTATTGGGGCTCCTTCTGGAGTTCGCTTGCAGCTGGGGGTCTGGTTTCTCCAACACAGCGTCCCCTGCCTCGGGCCTGGGTTTGGGGGCGGCATCTGTGGACTCCAGAGAGAGTCTCCTGGCCTCGGCCACCACCGCTGCCGCCTGACTGGTCGCCAGGAGGCCTGGGGGGGGGGGCGGAGCCGGAGCAGCAGCAGTAGTAGTGATAGCAGCAGTGGTGGTAAACGAGGGGGACACGGCCACAGGAGGTACAGCCACGTCAGCAACTAGGGGCACCGCCGCCGGGGTGACCAGGGGGCTGTCCGCCCGCACCTCTCTGGAAGGGGGTTCCTTTCCTTCCATGATGGCGTTCGAGACCAGGGGCTGAGGTGGAGGCTGTGGCGGAGCTTGAGGCGGAGAGGACAGCGGCACCGGCTCCTGGGAGGGCAAGTCCGATTCGCTGCATGGGGAAGTGGCCTCTTTGTCGCTGAGCCCGTTCACCTCCTTGATGACCGGCGCTGGGGAAGCAGACAGACTCCTGGTCAGTTCTGGAAGGGCCCTGTCCAGGTCCAAGCTCTCGGGCTGAGGGGAAACCGAGGGAGCCTCCTTGGGCTCTTCCTTCAAGACAGGCTGCTCGGCCGGCTTTGCCACCACCACCAACGTAGGCTTGTTGGGGCTGGCGACGGGTGCCGGAGGGGCCATAGTTGGGTTCGGGACCACGGCTGGGCTGGCGGCGGGAAGCTCTGGTTTCTCGGGAGGTGGGGGGACCTGCACTGGGCTGGCCGCCTCCCTTTTGTCAGCAGGGGGGTCTGGCAGCCGCAGCCCTGGAGATGAAGACTTCAGAATCGCTGACTCCAGTTTTGGCTTGTCCTCTGGGGGTCAATGGCAGGGCGGAGAGAGGGGTTTATGAAGAAAAGAAAAAGAGAAGCAACAGATGAGTAACCTGTAAGGCTCAACTCTTGATCGTGATCAGATTAATTGATTATGTGGCATGCCGTGAAATCCGCTACATCGAAAGACGTGTATTCCTGCATCGTTGGACTGTTTATGAGGACGTGACTCTGGTAAGTCCAACCAACGGCTTTTACTCTCCCTTCGCAAAATGCAAGGATGAGGGAGTTAACACCCCAGACTAATGCAACCTTATTATTTCAAGTCACCAGCCTTTCTAGTCTGTTTCTGCAGGGTGTGGAACACAATACGATGGTCACAGTGGCTTGTAGTACATAAAAAACAAAGCAGCCTTAGGACCTGATGATTTATTTATAGAAGGAATGCCTTAAGTAGGCCATCTTAAAAGCGTTTTAAGGCCGCTGCGGCATTCATTTGTGTTTAAATAAGTAGATCTTGTGCATCGGCATTGTTAAAACCACTGCATGGCATGGGGGGTGGGGTTGGGATCTTAGCCAGCGTCTCGGTTAGGAGTCGGTCATTTCCACTTTGGCAGAAGACGTTCAGTGCAGGACTTTCTCTCAATATGACAACTATGAGGAAACCATTTTAACAGATTCATCATCAGCTCTTACTAAATCAATAATGCCCGAAATCTGCAGATTGAAGTTGAACACAACCAAAGCATTACTAAGGTGTGAGAAGAAGTCGGCGAGAGGAAAGACAAACTGCATCCCTGAGCAATGGCAGGAAGGATGTCCTAGACCTAGCAGGACTTTTCGTCTGAAGAACGAGACAGATAGCAGAGGATTTGGGTGACACAGCATCGGCCTAATTATGTCTACGAAAGCAGGCCAGAAAGGCAGCCGTTCCCAGGGACTGCATATAATACTGTGCAATTATGAAGATAGATGGAGGCACTTTGTTTGGCACTTTCCTTCCTGCCCTGAGGGAAGGGGTCACTGTGACATGCAGTCGCAGAATGTCAGGTCCATGAATATTAGAATAAAGTGCTTAAGAACACTCTGTATCGATTACAATCTGCTGCCTACAAACATGCAACCAGTGGCACCGTGTTGAGAAGAGTTTCCTCCGTTAGGTCAAAGGAAATCTAGGGTTTTGTGACTGCAACAATTCAAAGATCCTGCTTTTAACTGCTTCCTCCCGTTTGAACAGTATCATTAGGTGGCCAAGCATTGAGAAAGACCGTAAGAGGTTGTTGCCAGGGGTGCAAGCAACGTTATGTTCTAAGTGTGTTTTTCTTAGAGTAAATGGTGGTTTCTGATGAAAACTCAAGGTGCATCATGGGTAAGATGCACCAGTCAGCTGTGGTTGTGGAGCGAGGGGGGTTTCGGAAGCGTGTGTGAAGATGGATGAGCCCACAAACACGGGGTGGTCAGACCTGGCTTTAAGTCCACTGGCGCAGGGATGAGCTGGGTGTTCTCCACACTGTACATCACATGTCCGTGATCGGGGACCTGGCTGCTCAGCTGCTGGGATTTGAGGTAGAAAATGTGAGGATAATGAGGGTGCGGACATAAAAACTAGCAATGCGGAACACACACGCACACACGCACGCACGCACGCACGGACAGCAGAAACCGAAAAAAGGAGGGTGATGTGGAAGAGGAGGCACAGGGGAGACCGCGCAACACAGATAAGAGAATAGGGGTGGGAGGGGAAAACGAGGTCAGAAGAAGCAAATCAAGAAGAGGGGGTGGGGTGGGGTTAAAAGAATGGACAACAGAAATGGAGAGAGAGAGGAGAGACAAATACTGTTAACGTCCAAGAGAAGACAACAGGGTCACAACACAACGAGCGGTGAGGGTTCCCTCTACAGAGACAACGAGGACAACGATGTCAACCGCACAACAAACACACAACTTTAAAGTGTAGTCTAAGTGTGAGATGTGGAAGAATAAAACATAGTGCTGAAAATGCATCCTTACTGCAGTAACTATAGTTGTTTCCATATTAAGACGATACTGTATTGCTTTCTCTTATGGTGATATAGCGCCTTGCCTGTGTTACAAGTCTTTATTCAGTCATGCTTGGTTTCATTCGGGTCTTTAGTAGTAGCAAATGCTTTCATTTGTCACAATTTGTATGCAATTGTTTGTAATTTACTGATCACAGTCCTGTTATGATTTTTTACACCTGATTTTTGGTGTAAAGATTGATTTAAGTAGAATGCTAAACGTCTGATTTAATCAAATAACTTCAGAGTATAGTTTCCATTTATTTGTGTGATTTTAAAGAACAGTTTTACATGGTTACATTAATGAGAGGGAGGCACTGTGTCCCATTACAGCTTAAATGTATATATTTTTCAGACTCTGAATCTATAAAAGTCTACATCACCACGTAATTGCCATTTAGGAGTACAAAACACACATTATGGATCCTGGAAGGTACTTTTGCTTTATAATGCAAATAATGTCCCAGTTGATCAGCTTCCTTTAAAATCTCTTCTCCTGAACCCACAACTACAGGCACATCATATAATCAAATAAATCAGGAGGATACTTTTGAAATCACTTCAGTCTTGCCCTTGTTTTGAAAGTAACCACCCTTCAATGATCCACTCTCCCACTATCCCTTCCTCTGGTCTAATGCGTGTGCAGTGAGCTCAAGTGGATGAACTAGCCTAGCTTTCACTTGCTGTGCCCCCAACCAAAACTGGCTTCGGAACTACCGCTGTGAAGCTTTTAAATCCACACTAACAGCTTTCTTTCCCCATCGATTGCACTCTCTTGCTATAATCGGCGTTTTAAGTACTTTGCAAAGCTTTTTATGCAAGTGTAATGGATCGTGTGTGTATTATATATGTTGTGTGTCTATCTGTAGAGGGAACACGTTGGAAAAGAAGACAAGACAACACTTTGAGGCAGAACTAGCACAAAAGCAGACAATACTGTTTGAAAGGCATGGACAGCAAATGTTTAAGATGCAGTATTCCTTTTCTCCATTCCTGTAGAGGATTAGATTTGATATCGGTCCATTGTAATGCTTGGATAAAGTTCTCTTGCCTGGACTCAAGCTAAATTTGTAAAGTTTGTAAAACAGTACAGAAATACGTTCTTGATTCTGTGATCTGATGTTCTGAAGACTAGGCTACAGTTTAGTAGATACTCATAACTTTGAACTGACTTAGCGGTTCAAAGCCAAGTGCTTCATTAACAAGTTGATTTACGTCTTTTACGAGAGGAGAAAAAGAACACTGCAAACCTAATGCATCACAGGAAAAATCGTAATGAACAGGGAGAATACAAAGATAGGAAGACAATTAATTGGCACACTATGCAGATTAGAGGCAATGGAAAACATCAATGTGGACAACTGCAGTGACTCTTGCTCAGTTGGTGAAGGCAAAGTACTTCAAAAACATTCCCAATACACAGAAGTAATTTAAAGCGAACACTGACAGTTTTATGGTAAAGGACTTCAGGTATATTCCCCCACTCCTCCTACTAGCAAATGTGGCTACGACCGATTTTCCCTCCTATGCCACCAAAGCCTTGCCCAATCTACCACGGCCCTCTGCCCAATCCTGTGCGCAGGACACTAAGACCAGTAGGTCCCTAAACTGGTCTTATTTTATTTACCCTGCTCCCACACCCTCTGTCCTTAAAAGGCATGAAGTCACCGCTAAATGACTGTTCACCCACCGGTTTTCTCAGGTGCAATAGATCATTGCCCCCGAACCCCGTACACAATCAACAGAAATAAAAATCACACGATGCTGATCAATAGAATGTTACACATCAAGGAGTTTAGGAATCTCTAGATCATTTCTTACCAAGATAAATAGTATAACAATAAATAAATGACAACAAAAAAAAAAACATTGAGTGTCAATGAAGACGCGAGCCTCTATGATTGCAGTATCCCAGGGCGGTGCCCCTTACCTGGGGGGGGGTGGGGGTGGAGGAGGGCCTCCCCACAGGGGGGGTTGGATTCCGGCTCCCCCCCCCTCCGGACATGATCTCCTCTGTGATATCCTTCCCGCCCTGGTTGGGGTCTCGGATCCGGATCTGCGGAAACAATGACGGGAAAGAACGGGAGATTTCACTAAAGCGTCGGAATCTCGGAGCTGCCATCAGACTGTGATTTTACACCAGGTTTACGATCAGCGTGTGTGTGTGCGTGTGTGTTCATATCTGTCCATATCTGTACAATGTAAAACTATAACAGAACTATAACAAAAGACAGACAATCCAGCTTGTTAAGCACGGACAATCAATTCATCCTAATACCACTCACTGCTACACTTTCATCTTTTAAACAGCAAAGCTTTTCCTCCCGGCACCCATTTTGTCTAATGACTTGCACCAGGAATGGCAATTAATTCATACATTTTTAAAGTGATCATGGCCCTATTTTTAGAGTACACAATTAACACGAATCGATGTCCAAGTATCATTCACACATTTCAGGATGACAAAACACTTGCAAAGGCCAATGCCAAGTCAATTAAAATCTTTAACACCTCATACCAGTGGCATAGTTTCTCACTCTCTCTAAACGTATTGTTATTGGGGGAAAAATATGTATGGATCATCTCATGCTGTGAATCAATCAGTACCAGTCAAGCTGGGGCTCTGGAGACAGAACATTAATTTCCTTATATAAATAGAAAAGAAAGAAAAAGATTTTGCTTCGTCTTGTTGCAACTGATGTTTTTAAAGCAATGTTGAGGTAAATCATACAGTCAGAGTTTTGGTATTTAATGATTGATTCTAGCTTCCATTCAATGACAGAGAAACAACCACCTGATTAATAACTCCCAGCCCCGGTCCGAGTGGATTTACATATCTGTAGATAGATTTGATTTTAATGGGTGCATATTTTCTCTCTCCCTTTCTTATTGTTCACAAAGGCATTTACAGAGCATGTTCTTTGGAGAATCTGGGCCTTTAGTTCTACCACACACGGAGCACAAATGGCAGCCGACTCCACGTGTCAGCAGTGCTGGATTACTCACTGTTTTCTTCTCTCTCTTGGCAGGTGGAGGTTGCTGTGGTGTAGGCACTATGATTTGTGGAGAAGGGGTGTACACAGTCTGCCCTTGGTAGTAGGGGTGCCCTGCTTAATCAGAGAGAAAGACCAGATCAGGAACCTACTGACTCACCAGGACCACAGATGCTATGCAAAGATTTCAGTTGTAACAGGTGTCACGTTACCGCATGCCTTTCAGAAGGTCATACGGAGATCATTCCCCCACTGGGTTCACCTCCAGTATCCTTCATGCAGGATTCACCTGCTGGGGATACTGGGAATAGTTTTGGAAATGGAGAAAAACACCAGCCAACACAGTCAAAGCCATTTGACAGGTCCACCCTTTTCCCTTTGAACTACAGTAAAAGCCGCCATTTCGGTAATCTCTCGTACGATTCCATTTTCGGGCGGTGAGGCAGGCAGCGCGGCTGAGGGTCTCCTATCTGCACTGAACTATATGGCACAGCCATGCTGCTCTGGGCTCAGCTGGCGTGGCACGGTCACAAAACAGTGTGGATTAGAGAGCCCCAGACCTGGTGTGCGCCCAGACCACAGCCCAAGGATCCGGCTGTCAACCAGCTGTCAACAGAGACACGGACAGAAGCGGAGAGAGGGCACGGTGTAATAACGCTGCCAATACCAAGACTTGAGAATGGAGTGAAATTCATTTTGGGGGTTATATGATTTATAGATTAGCTTCCAAAACTATTCAGGTGCGCACACTATTTTATTTATACAAATAGAAATATATTTTAATTGTAGGACGATCAATATTATATGCATCAAAAGCATGAACTGAAGAAAGCAGTCCATTAGCACAAGCCAAACCACCTGGAGTTCTTGCATGGAAGAGTGGCCAAATATCCATGCATTTAGAAATACAGGTCACAATTTGTGACATATATGCTGTTGATGCTTATTAGAATACTGACAGTCGTACATTTTTTCACTTCCGGATTTATTTGCATGTGTTCGCTTGTGTTTTCTTGCTAAATTAACTTCATCAGGGGCCGGGATAAATTTGGAAGCTATTATATGTGAAGCTGCATGAAATCCCAGAGAGGAATAAATCAAAACAAGAACCAAAAAATCCTTTCACTGGTAGAACCCAATTTATCCCTGGTTTACGACTTGTTTCTAGTGTGTTTACATTACACAATCCCTGCATAGTTTCAGTCTGAGTTTTGTGCAGCTGAGAACACCCGAAAAGAAACAGGTACGGTGAAGAAACATCAGGCTGGCAAACTGTCAGTCAGAAAGACAGAGGGATAGGGGGTCCGGGCCGGTGTCCAGGGTGCACAAAGTTCAGCCGTGATCCCACCGCAGTATTTTTCGTGTCTAGATTGTACCTCACGGTAAAGCATCAATCAGCGGTAACCCGAATGGCCACCCAACAGGAATTCCCTGAGAGTAACTCAAGCCCACCCTTTGTCTGATGAAATATGTTTTAATACAATTAATATGACTCGTTGCCAATTGGGTCACAATTTCGCTTCCTGTTGGAAAATAAAGCTAAAAAGGGAAGTTTATTCTACAATACATCATCAGGCCGCTTGCTTGTTCCTGGCAAAGGACGTGTACCGAGTTAACGGCTTACTGTGGCAAGACGTCCACACATACACACTAACATACCATTTTCAAGCTGCGTCACATGACTCTACCCGTTTCTCTCTGCAGCCTCTCATACGACACACTTCTCTACAAACTTAACAGAAGACGCTCTACAAGGCATTTCTTCAACAATCAGCGTTTCGACTTTGAAAATGAAAATTTGTGAAGTTGAAATCTGCAAAGAATAGATTCAGTCAAAATATATTCATTTATCAATAAAGTCTGACGCTGTTTCCCGTCAATAGCATCACATTTCAAGCCTGTCGGAGAGGCAGTCCTGCCATGTCAGCTTGTTAAGGCAGGAAATAGGGACTAGAGTATTAAGCAAAGGGAATTTTCTGACACTGCATTAATAAGAACTGGTATTATATATTTAGATACATGAGGACACATTTCACTGTGTAATGAACTGAGCTGTAGAGAAAAGGGAATCAGGACATCTGTTCCTGAAGGAACTGAAAAAAATCCTTAAAAAATAACTACATTCTAGATTATGTGGAGCTCTGACCTTGTGTCAGGCTAAAGGTCAGACTGCTTTGTCTGGCTGCGGTCTGTGTGTGACGCTGTGACAGTGCAGACAATAATAAGCCCATGGCAGTGCTCACCATACGGTGTGGGGAACTCTCCAGGGCTCGGACCAGGGTAGAAGGTGCTGGGGCCCGGTGGCTGAACCGAATACTGCTGCGGGGGCCCCACGTAGGGCGTGCTGTGTCGATAGGGCGGCTGAAAGACAAAACAGAGGAGCAGATGATCAGTTATTGATAAACTGCACCGCGGAGAATAAACCAATATTGGCGGGTGTTGAGAGGGACTCGTGCTGCCGAAGGCTCACTCACATCGGTGGAGTTGTGAAACTGCCATGAGACTCCGTATCCCTGCCCCACAGTGCCCCCCCGCCCCCATCTCTCTCCCCCGCTAGGCACTCTCACCTGGGGTATGTAGTACTGGGCTGCCTGTGGCGAGGGGAAGGGCATGGGGGTCATAGTCATCATGATGGGCTGGTTGGGGGGGTAGACGGCGGCAGTGGGGGTCTGTGATCCCGGCCGAATGGAAGGGCTGTTGCTTGGAATGGTGGGGCGCGCCGTTTGCATCTGGGTCCTCTGGAAAAACTGAGGGAGGGAGGAAAAAAACGAGGGATGTAGGACGGCTGAGAAGGTCGTGGAGCCAAAACTCACTGTCACAACAAAACGGTGAAAAGCTAAAAAATAATCTGCCATTCAGTATATACAATACCACAACAATGGTACAGATTTTTTGAAGAATTTCTAAAGAACTAAAACATTCTTCTTTGAGTCCACCCTAAGTGAACCAATGCTTGAGTTAAACAGCTACAAAATGCTGGAAAATTACATATTTCTTCAAAGGCCAGTAGAAATGATTTTTCATTCAACAATATAGTCACTTATAGACTCTTATGAAGGGACACAAATTGTTTGGATCAGCAGCAGTTTTGCAAGAGATATGCTCTTACACTGATGTATGCACACTTGACCCTATTCTAGAGGGCAGTGCGAGAGGACAGTAAACAGCACAATATTTAGCCGTTTGGACTGTGGCTGCCCATTCGAGACACGCCGAGAAAGCCGGGGGAAATCGGTCTGACAAACAGTTAACCTGTGCCAGCAGCCACACACTTCCACCGTCTCACCCCTGTTAACGGATAAGTGACGCCACAGTTTGACAGAGCAATTTTCCTCAAGACTAGCCTTTTAAACTGGCTATTATAGTAATTCTTCCAGGGATCAACTAATTACAGTTGTTCCTGCACTAACTGCTGCTGCTGTTCCTCTACGGTTTTCGAGCTCTACGAAACATTACTGCTCTGCGGTTTATTCCACAGTAGCTGGTTACATTAGCATACTGAAAATTAAGGCAATCTTTAATTGCAGGTATGGCAAAACAAATCCAGATGCTCCTTGAACTTCACTACAAAAAAAAGTATACACACTGAACAAAAAATAAATTAACATTTCAAATCTGTGGCGTGCCATCTGTCACGGTTCTCCCCCGATCTAGAGGGAGACGTGTGCATTACTCTAGAGATGGCGAGGAGGCAGGTTACTATGGATAAAAGGCTTTGTGGAAATCGACACATGGGCTAGGTAGGTGCCTCGAGAAAAAATTATCACAGAATGATCTCCACAGTCAAAGAGGTGAATGAAACGAAAGGCAGGACACAGGGTAGGAAATGCAGGAACGGTGAAGTAAATGGAAGGCTTTCTATGCCACCCAGAGAGGATGGTTTCAGCGATTGTTGTTGAGGCCTGTTCTCAAAAGCACAGTGTGCGCCATTAAGTGCTGCCAGCCTTGCGTTTGGAGAAGTGCTGATATATTATATTGCAGTCGGGCTCAATCGGAGATTGTTGAGGCCAAAGCACAAACAACCAAGATTTGCAGCCTTTCTACAAAATATTTAAATGAATGATGCAGAAAGGAGACACTGTTTTTTCAAGCACAACAAAGGTGAGCAGTGGGTCTTTGCTGGGGACGTGTGTTAAGGATTACCTACATTTTTCCCCACTCTCTCTTACACGCTTAATGGCTTATTTCGCTGCAATAGTTCATGTATACATTGACTTGTACTTCATGTATATATTGATTCCTGCGAGACGCTGTGCTGCAATTCGTTTGCAAAGGGTAGTGTATCAAATAAAGATTGATCGCGTGAGTCCGGGAGAGACATAATGGTCTATACACCGTTTTCCTCATTTAACAGTGGGTACAGGCCCATGTTATCTGTTACTGTATGCAGAAAAAAGCAGATATTACCCAAAAGAACAGGAAAAACAGCTTTTTGTACAGCTGGCCTGCGTATCAGCCGTCGCACACTGATTCTGCAGCTTCCCGTGGTAACTGTGTGGTGAGCGCGTTTCCTCCAGTGATTTGCGGTAATAATATCAGCAGTATTTTGGCTGGAGAGGTTGAATCGTCTCAGACCAAGCGTGAAGGCAGCTGTAAATATCGGTTTCACGAGAGATGGGGTGTCTTGAACAAGTCCTGTTCATCAAAACAGTAAGAACGGCCAATACTCTGTATGGTTTATTACCAAGAAGTAAAATGTAACTGGCTTGGGTGACTTAAAGCACACTATGAGCTTAATTTGGCAAAGACTGAATAAGGAATAGAATACATACTAGAGAGGAAAACGTCATTATCCATACAGGCAATACAGAACTAAACTGTCAAGATAAATACACAATGATACAGAGCAAAACAGGAGGATTTTAGACATTGAGGAATAATGAATGACAAAACAAGAACGGAAAAAACTGTGGTTTCCAGTTGCATCTTTTTTTTCCCCTACTCTTTCATGACTAGGTTTTTACTTTCCAAAACACTGACATTTGCTGTGATCAAAATAAGACCGTTATGATAAGCACACACGCCTTACACGTATTTTCCTTCAGTAGAGATCACATGAAAATGATCTGCAGTCTCAAACACCACTGACAAATTATGACAACACAATCTGAACTAGTTGCAACTCTCTCAAACTATGTTTTCCGAACTTGTTTACCACTGTGTGATATGCAGTTTGAGGTTTCACATGCATCTCCGCAGAGTAACAAAGAGAGACAGAAATGGAGAGATAAGGATGCCCTTTGAATGGGAAGATTGATATCTAAGGAAAGCAAAGAAAAAAAAAAAAACGATTTATCCCAAATCACACCCACTTAAATAAATTGGCTATGTACTTTTTTTTTTTTTAAGGAATCAAAAGATGTTAAAGAAAATAAAATCAATGCTGTGATGAAGGAGGAACAGGCGGGGGTAGGGTTTCCTCTGGGATGGGGTACTTTTCAGCGCACCGAGTTGGATGGAGACGGGGGAGATGGGGGCTCATGCCATGCATTTCCGGAGACTTCAATTACCTGGATCGGCCTGAATCCTCCCTTGAATATTGAAGCAGGAAAGAGAGAGAAGCCAATGGGAAACCGAACTGATGAGCGTGGAAGACAGAAACACACACACACACATACACACACACACTGACAGGCACAGAGGGCATCGTCGGCCTACGCTCTACAATTGAACGGCTGTGTCCTCGTCCACAAACGGCGTTAGACGCTTTGAGCATTTGCCCCTCAACCCCCTTAAGCTCTCATTCAGGAAATGACATCATTAAAGGCAGCGACCGTGTAAGTGGAAGTGTGCTGTGAACTGGGCCGACTGGGCCTGGCTGCTGTGTCTCTGAGTCTGTGTTGGGAATGCATTCCTCTCTGCTTTCGTTTCTCAGAAATGAATTACTTCACCAGGGAGGAAGAAAAAAAAAAACACAAATCACTAACAATGGGCTTGTTTTTCATTCTTACTGAAAGCTGTGCTAGGGGTAAAAAAACTAAACTGATGGTTTCTAAAGATTCTCTACTGCAGAACTCTCTTTTATCATTTGTTTTTAATCGCTAAAGTAAGTTTTATGCAAACAAGAGGTCATCACCCTGAAGATATTCCCTGTGTAAAAATCTAACTCTAGCAGGTGACAGAAATACGTAATTCCAGCCACATTCGATTTCACCCTGAACTAGTATCCATGTCCACAAATCATAAACAAAATGTGTATTCGGTATACGTTGGCACATGCATACGCAATTTTTATGTACATCTGCCAATACTGGGTACTCTCAGCACATTCCCCTATATGAGCGTTTTAATACACAGTGTGAAACTGTGAGTGTCAGGTTTACATGCGGGATTTTATTTATTTCCTTAGGTTGCTGCTGGCCAAGCGAATTCTATATGAACCACGAGTTATTCAGACACCTACTGTGGCATCACATCTCAGATACAGATCAGTCTTCAGATCTTTAATGGTTATGTGTTATGAGATCTATTGTATTGCTTGCTGAAAAAAAAACACTCCCAGAGAGGAAATGAACTAAGAAGTGGTACAAGTTCATTGCCTTCCCTACAACCTTTACACTGAGAGACCTCCGCAGACAGACAGAAAAAAAAAAATAGTGGTGTATTGGTTTATCTTCAGGTTACAGACCTTGCACTTGAACAAGATAAGGTTTAGACAGCCTTAATATTTACACTGTGCTTGAATCTTTCATTTCCCATTAGACACTACACAGTTTGGTCACAAAGATCCCTCCCTACCTCATGAACTTTTTCGATTGGTAAACACTGTTCGCTAATTGGCCCTTATGAATGGCAAAAGCCCTGCCATATGCGTCGTTCCACAAGGCCCGGCCAGCGCACTTCAAAGTCTGTTTCATCAAATTAAAGGACTGCAAAGTGCCGAGTACAAGTCTCTGCAGTCTGGATCCAAACAGCGGCGAGGCCACTTAATCTTCACAGACAGAGCGCTGCGTTTTAATCCCAGCCACCCTGGCAGAGGCACACTGTATGCTAATCATGTGTGCGCTTTCAATTTCCAGATTAAAACACAGCCCCTGTAAAGTCTTTAGAGACAATGCAGCGAAGGGTGATTAAGACAAGAGTTTAGCTCGATATATAGCATCTGATTTGGCCTTATAAAGGGGCTCGAGTTGGGTTCGGCACACCTAGCCACGCGTTTTCTACAATAATCCTCGTAGCACAGCCTGATTAATTGTTGTAGACAATGTAGATATAGACACTTATGTTCTTCTGGACAGACCTTTGAACTCTAGAATCACATCCAAAACGAAAGAGAACAAGCAAAAGCATTGTCTAGATTCTTTTGTGATTAGTCACTTTAAATGAACTAGATTTTATTACATTCACCATACCCATAAACAGCTTTTCTTATTTATAAACTATACTCAACTAAAAAAAACATATAAATATGTATTGGTGTGAAGTAAATAACAAGCAAGAGAACAGGACAATGCATTCCCAAAGACAAGCAGGCCCTTAAATGTATGACACAAAAACACCACAGTGACAGGTCCCAGTTCACGTGTCTGTGGCCTCGTTAGCCAAGAAACACCCGATGTTGCAGAACCATTTCCTGACACCGGCTGCCAAATCTGAAGGCCATTAAGCGCATGTGAATACTCAAGTTCTGTTTTTCTTCGATTATAAACGCCCTCTATATAAACATGAGATGCAGAATGTACTTTCGAGAAGGTCGCCGGCTTTTCCGCAGACTCATCAGCACAAAGCACACAGCAAAGAAAAAAAATCTTAGTAAGACGACTCTGGGCTGTCCGGGCAGACCCACATAGTTTGGGGAGGATGTGTGGAAGGGGAAACGGAGCGGTTGTCGTACGTTACCTGATGGTGGGCAGGACGAGGACCCGTTGCAAACTGGGGGGGAGGAGGAGGAGGAGGAGGAGGTTCGGGATGGGGGGATGGGAGCAAAGCACAAAAAGAAAGGAGAAGCAAAAAAGTGAGAGAGGAAATAGTAACACACACCACCAAACGCAGCACACAGTCTACAGTCATTGACGGAAGCTATAGAAGAGGCTCACAGGGTGGTGCCATCTAAAGACAAGAGCTTGACATCGTTTCAGTGGGCATCAGGAAAGCATTCGGCTTGTGTTTACAGACACACAACTGCACAATGGCACATAAATGCGGAGGTCAAGCCCACATGCTTGTCGAGCTCTAACTTCAAAGGTGACTCATTCATTCATTCGCTCTCATCTGACAGCGAACCCTCATCCACTGACTTGTCGAGAGCTACCCTCTACGAAAACAATGCTGGAGCAGTAGGCCAAAACCCATTATTTTCCAGTCGTATTCAAATTAAAGCTGTACCGAATGACACAACATATCCTCCACTCGTATATGTTAAATAAACAAACCTTTGGCCAGTAAAGGAGAATAAGTGCCCAGTTTCCAGCTGTGAGAGGGAATGAGACAAAAGCACTTTATAAAGGTGCTAGACTGAGTATCTCTGAACCCCAGAACTGTAATAAAAACTTCGAGACGGTGGCTTGGGTCAGATGTGCAATGGCAACTTTCCTCGAATGTAGGACAGGATGAGAGCGGCCGCTGTATTGTTTAGAAGAACACAAGCGCCTGGCCCCAGCTGTGGCTCCGCACACCGCGTACAAACCCAAACCCCGAGAGTGTCAACCCTGCCGGAGGGGAGTACTTACCGGGCGGCTCTGCGGCTGTGCGTTCATTGGCTGCGTCGGGGGAGAATACACCAATGGGGTGGTGCCAGCATTCTGCCCAGAGGTGTACGGAGACTGAGGGGTGGGGGCAGAGACGGAGGGAGACAGAAAGAGACAGAGCGAGAGGGTGGTAAGAGCAGTGATGACAAAAAGAAAAACATGTTTACAGCAGACAGGTTCATCTCATAGCACTGCAAACTCAGTAATAGGTTTAGTGAACAGGGTCCCATAAAGCACTAGTTCTCTCAGACTGCATGCACATCTCCAGCTGCTGTCAGTGCAGTGTTGGCATGTGTTGAGGGCTGCTGTACAGCACATCAAAATGTTGCTCTCTCACCAGAAGTGTGGGGGGGGAGAAAAAGGCACTAGGAAGGGGTGGGGATTACTGCCTTCTGTATCATTCTGCTGTTCATTTATTTATTTTTTAAGCCGAACCAAAGCAGGACTACAGATTCGGATACTTCAAGCGGGGCCGGGATCATTAAAGCCCCGTTTCCTTGGGGCGAGTAGGCCTTCTTGAGGAGGCGTGGCGACTGGAGGGGCTATTAATAGATTCTCACAGTGCCTCGGGGTGACGTAGGTGGCTGTGCGATTCCTGCTGCAGCCATGGCGGGGAAATCTGAGCTCTTTGATCAGAGCGAGAACGTGCTAGAGAACAGCTGAGTCACCCTGACAAACTTTCATTTCCTGGTCAATTACAGAAAGCGAGGAAGAAGAAAAACAAAAAACAAAAGCAAAACACACAGACGAACGAGAGATGGAAATATATATACACACTCAGAAGTCACACAGCTGGGAAGGAACAAACACACAAACACAAAACAGACACGATGCATACAGTTTTGACACCCCCATCACTCACATACAATCAGATTGAAATATAACCATGCAGAAAGTTATATAATCAACATCCACCATAGGAGCAGTGCATGCTATACAAGGCTATGCCAAAAATAAGTACTATCGGCATTTGCTACCCCACCTTAAATAATTTCTTCTCCTGTTCATCAAAACATTTAAGAAGAACTTGACTTGTTGACTTGGTGTGATATTTTACAAACTGTCTGTAACGAGGCTTTGATCTCCTGCTTTCCTGCCCAGATGTTTAAATATTTGTCTTATGCTAGAACAAATCCTACACGATCATTCTACTCCGAGAAATTAAGTAGTTTAGAAAAATAAAATACTTTGGTGATCTTAAGATCCAAAGGGAAAAGGAAATTATGGAAATACTTCAAAATGTCAAATACTATTTGCAATGTAACATCAGGTTTATGAAAAAGTTAATTCTCTGATTAGGTTTTCCCTTTTAACTTGTTTGCATTGGCTTATAAACAAAGCACATTAAATCTAATTTTAGGATTTTAAAATGAGTGTGGGGTGATTCTGTAGAATACCACACACTCTGCAACTAATTACCAACACATTTTCTTTACTGTTGAGCGCTTTAAAAAGAAAAAACAATCAGAACAAACAGCACTCAAACTGAGATGAAAATAAACCGATTAACCTTAGCTTCAGTCGTTAGTTCCAGCAGCTAGGAGCAGTCTAGGCAAATATAATGCATCGGTTGCATCACAGCAAAGTCAGTTCATCAGCAGGCTGGCTGGCATGGTTAAGAGATTCCAGCTGAACCAACTGAAAATGTCAAAGAACATCTTGCAAAGCATTTAGACAAAACTGCTTACTCATCCATTTAACTGGATTTTCTTATTCTTCCTTTGAGCTTCAAGGAAATTCAGCGATTCAAGTGAGAAAAACTACTTGATACTCTCTACCAAATGCCATCAACTACAGACCAGATCAACAACATTTATAACACTGTTTCTGTGCTCACTTCTATCAATCTTAAGGAAATCGGCGGATATAAGTTCATACAATCAATACATTGTAGGAGAAATTAAACAGCCCTCTCAAGATAAACGAGCTGTTCATGGCTGACAGGCAGCATTACTCTGCACAGTGTTCAAACATTAATTGATCATCCCTAATTGTTTCAATGTAACCCTTCCATAGAAAGTTGTTTTCGATCACTTTAAATAGATGCTACTCTGAAAAACCTTTCAAAATGTAGATTAAAACTTCTGGAGGAAAGCAGGTTTATTGTTTTTAAAAAGGCCTACTCATAAAAGATGCCACTCCAAAAATAGCCACCATGCACACCCACGTACCGAGGCAGAGAGACATTCAACATCACAGTTTTTACAGTCACACATTGACATGTTCCGAAGCTACATGCACACATTCAGCAACCAAATCACTTGAGAAGAAGTCTGTTGACTGAGCTGCCAAACACGCTGTTGGATTTCAAATTAACCCTACAAAAAAAGTCAACGGAAACGGAAAAAATAAATCATATTCCACATCTTTTTCACGGGTCCAGAACTGCTTCAGATCCGTCTGAACACATTTATAACCAGGGTTGTGATCATCTTACCACTAGTGTGTCTATTTCAATAACCAAATCTTTGTTTTGTTTCTAATTTTACTAGCATTTCTCCCCCCATCCTTGCTGTTAAAAATAAGTATCGTTAACAATACAGATTTCAGAAAGAGACCATCGATTAACCTTTATAGTGTTCATTCCAAGCAAGTCTTTCCACTCATTATAATTAGCCAACTGTTCTTTAAGACCTCAGCAACTGTAAGCTTTAGGTTTTCCATTTTATTTACTGACAGGCAGTCAAAGGGTTAATCAAGCTCAAGTTCAGTCCATCACACAAAATGACAGCAGAAGAATCACTAATGTCTCACTTCCCACCTGTCTGCACCTCAGACAAGCACACACACGGCATCAAGCACTTCAGAGATGGGGGATGGGAAAGGGACAGCAGTACAGGACACAGACACAGACGTAGATGGACAGCAATGAGTCGAACGCAGACGCACACGCAGAGAATCACGGTGACACGGACGCACTCACCCCTCCGCCTGACTCCCAGCCCTTAAGGTAGCGATATAGGTGTGCTGCGGATACTGATACCTGAGAGAGTCCTGGGGAAGAGGCGTGCCCGGGCGGCGTGGCCGCAAGGTTAGGGTGTCCCTTGGTGATTTCGTGTGTTGTGTAGGTAGGGCCAGGTGGCCTAGGTACCTGAACCGCAGAAAGATGGACAAGTGAGATGAGAGAGGAGCGTGAACGAGAGCAACACACCGAAGTCCTGCGCCCCTGGTCCGCTCCATGAGAGTGATCAGACAAATGACACAAAAGTTATTTAATTAGCACAATAACATATTGGGATACCAGCCCTGTCAGTCTCTCTAACAGCAACAATGCACAAAGATTAAGAGTCACCAGAAATAAACCATCCCACCTTTTTGCCCATTCCTGATGAACAGATAACAGCTGCAGATCTTCATGAGCAATTGCTTAAACTAGAATTAAATGTATATCGAGTTGATCTTGCTTTGCTGTGTAAATTGAGTTTTTAATCAAAAGGTAGTATTGACACGAGATTCCGTTTAATTTAGTAAAGTGTTTTCTTTTTTTAATACAGTTTAAACGTCATCCCCCAACCCGAATGTATTTATATAAGCTTCATTTTAAAGAATGCTTTTCTAAATTGCGGTAGACTACAAAAGCACAACGCAGGAAGTGCAGCGACATTTAAAGAACAACAGCATTAATTGCACGATAACACACGTTGTGCTGTCGATTTAAATATCGCTAACACATCGCGGGTAATGAAATGCCATGTCCTTTAAACAACAACAATGGCGATGTAACATGTAGAAACCGCTAGGGAAATCGTAAACGAGTAACACACATAAATGCTATTATCTTTATTCGATTTAAAAATCTTGCTATATTATTAACTGTGAACCTCGGCAATGTATTATACACAAGAAAAAATGAGTTACGTTCCCAATAAAACGAAGTATGGCGTTTCTCCCATTGCTAAGTAAAATAACTTCTGTTTTCAGTACAAGAAGCCCCACATGTTAGACACGGCCCCCGTCGCAGTAACAGACACTGTACGCAAAGGATGCTTTCGTCTCATGATTTAGCATCGCTCCTGTGCTGCACTGTAACTAAGCCATTTTAGTCTCCCTTTTTGTCAAAACTCGCTTATTTCCTGATTCCAAAACTGATATGGCAAATCATGGTTAAATGCATGCGAGATCAGTATCAGCGTATTTACAAATCTCACAGGCAACAGCGCCACAGAAAGGGTGCAGCAACAATTAACAACATCAATAGCGACTCCGCCGCGGGTTCGGGTTCGGGTTCGGGTTCTGGAACGCGCCTGAGATTCAAAGTTGCTCTGCCGTCTCATTACTGTGAAAATCTGCACCTTGACAAATAGCAACAAGTTTAGTTTAGATGGCTCTCTGCATCTCAATAAACACCACAGCCGTGATGTCTGCCAATCTACTCCCCGACTAAACTGTGAACCTGCAGCTACGACCCGTCCCATCAGAGGTCTGCGATTAGCCTGCTTCACAGGTATTGGGCCGTTTGACCCAGTTCTCCAGTTTACCCGGTATTAGGCGGCTAATCTGCCTTCATTGCAGGGCAGCTGTTCCGTGGGGAGCTGGTTTAGGCATGCTTCAGCCCAGGAAGGCACACTTCGCAGGGAGACGGTCAGAGCCGCACAGCAGGCTTTTACTGTACAGATGGGCCAGAGTAGGTGTCCCCGAAAGCCAGCTCAAACAACACTACATACTATAAATGTCTTTACTTTCTTATGTTTTGTCTGCTTGCATTCCACCAATCAAAATCTCAGCATTTATAATTTAATATAATCTAATTCTAACTCTAACTCCTATACCACAAATTCTACAGGAGCTATTAAAACCATTTTTTTTCTATCAATTTAAAGTGAAGACTGGACTCCACCATAAAAAAAACACAAAGACTAATAGCTAAGAGGCAAAAAAGGAAAAATGAAAAATAAACAAAAATCAGGTTGGATGAAAGTTAACAAGTTTTGTAGCTAGAATTAAAAAAAAAAAAAAAGTGTACATCTAATTATTCAATCAGTTAACCACCTTAAGGTTACCTGAATCATCTAAGCCTGAAATTCTTATGGAGAACAGTAAATATCTGATATCAGTCTTGAAGGAAGTGCGAGACTATATCGCAACATTTCTTTGCCAGGAAACAGAAGGAAATGAGACGAGAGGGAAAAAAAACAGCCTGCCTTTACTTGTAAATATCCATAAATAAATGCATGAATCAATCCACAGTTAATTTGCTCCGCGAGACGGAGGCAATAGAGCCCTCTTGTGCGCCGTTTGTCAGTGAGTGGGTGAAGAACTGACTGCACACATTTAGCAACAGCACAGAGATCCACCGGACTGGAAGAGCAAGGCAGCAAGCAGTGAGTAACAAATAGCAGATTCAGATCAACTTCCAGGACTGTTTGTCATCAGAGAATTACTTGATGTCCAGGACATGGGAGGCACTGATTGGCGATGGCCCTTTGCTGACTCTAAGTCATAAACTGATCCAGATTTGTGCAGGACTCTGCCATGAGTTCATTAGAAACAGAATTAAGTTCATAAGAGTGAAATCAGAACCACATTTAGGCAATTTCAAAAGTTATCCGTTCACAATACAGAATTAAAGGTGCTCCCATTTCACTGGAAACAGATTATTTCTCCCCCAGCGAGAATGCTGACTTTGCACCTCGTTATGATCCACCCAGCGGGGATATTGATCCCGTGAGCAAAGGCTAGCATGTGCAGACCAGCTGGTATCTCTGAGCTGCTGACAGGGAGGCTCGGTGCGGCACAGCCAAATCAGGCAGCATTGCCACACTGAACAGGTAAACAGGGAACATAGTGTCCTGCCAGGTGGATTTCTGCTTATTCACTTTCAATTCATTTGCAGGAGAACAAAAAACAAATCAAAGAGACTCTTAACACAACCGTGCACAATTGCAATCTTTGTGCATATCTTTTTAAAGCTTGCTTTGTTGACAGATTTAAAAAACATGTATATAAATCCAAAAACTCAATATAGACACTCTGGATGGGCCTTTACAAAGCGTAGAGACCTCAGACTCACACTGTAGACGGCGGCGACTCCAGGCTGCGTCGGGAAGATCCGGTCCTCGAGTGGGGCCTGCACTCTGGAGATCCTGAGACGCGACACATTAAGGAAAACTCTGGCACAGCGTCAACTTAAGGCGAAACATTGGAACAAGAGGGAAGGCAGCCAAGACAGCAATTTAAACAGCAAGAGAAGCATTCAAATGCATATATAAGCAGGAAGCGAACCCATCTGAGGCGCGGAGGATTGTGAACGCAAAGGTCTGGTGTCCGCTAACGTTTCATCACATGGGAGTTTTTCCGGTTTGACGACAACAGAAAGTCCTAGTCTAGGTGTTATGAAGCCCCGAACTGTGACTTAGCATGTCAAAGCCTTTAATATACTGTATTTAATTGTGCCATAATTGCAATTATTCAGTTGGGTCATACTAAAGAGTCATCTTTGAGAATTAACAGCTGCAAACACTAAAATATGTCAGTAATACGTTTGGCACAGCCACTGAATTCAGCTGAGAATATTCGCAGCCTACAGCCATCACGATGCAGCCAAAACCCTGAGTCCCTCGAACTCTATTAAGGGTATAAGAATGTAATGTATACCACCTACACGTACCTGCCATTTCATTTATTAGTATCTTTTCCTGTGAGATTTTTCTTTTTTAAACATATCTTCTGAAAAGTCTTTCTACAAAGAAATAATATTAATAACAGACAAGAGGAAATTTCACTCAGCTCTTCTGTCTGTTGGTCAGGCCTACAGCCTAAAGACTAAATGGATCCAAGAAGCATTTTCTAAAAATGTTTAGAGTGTGATTTAGAAGTCGGTTCAAATTATTTCTTAAAACTCATAAATAAATCTCCTTTCATCACATTTATAACAAATGCCATGTACGTTTCTGTATCTTTAGGCATATAAATGTTATGCAATTAAATATACAATGCATGTATTTATAGAAACTGTTAATTTTAAAGAATACTTTTATAAATTGCAGTAGACTACAAAAGAACAACGTAGAAAGTGAAGCAACGTTTAAAAATAACAGCATTAATTGCACGATAACAGAAACGTTATGCTGTCGATTTAAATATTGCTAAAACATTAATCTTGTTTCTGCATCTTTAGACAAATGTTATGCAATTAAATATACGATTCTTCAAAAATTACTTTATGACCAACATCTTGATTTGTCCATTTAAAAATCTGAATTGTTAAGGCCGGAGTTGTCAGGCGTGAGTAATGAGTAAGAAGTTACAGGACAAGACAAATTATCCTCTTTCGAAATGTAAAGTATTTATAGAATGGATGACACAATGGAAAAACACAACCAGACACCTTTAAAACATTTTACTACTTTAAAAACTAGACCAAAAAAAGAAAAAAGGGTTGCTGAACTTCATTAACCTTAGCCATGAAGTGCATGTTTCTGTAATCAGTGTGCTGCCGGAGAGAAGTCACATGATTTCAAGGAAATGGGAAGGTCTCCCTCTTTTCTCCTCCTGTTATTTCAGTTTTTATTCTCTCCCAACTCCCCCTCCACAGACCGGAGCGTTAGACTCTCCCTGGCATTGGGCCAAGAATCCCCAAAAAAAACTACCAGCGCTGGTCTGAAACCCCACAAACGGAATTATAGTCCTGACAAACAGTGCTGTGTCTGCCGAGGAGAGAGAATCCACAATGCTGTTTCAGCACGGCCTGTTCACCCAGCGCTGCTCAGCCACAGTTAAAGGGAACAGCTGTTCTGGGTGAAAGGGACTCTGAGCTTCTCTTATGGAAAAAGATTTTTTTAAAACACAACGGTAGCGGCACAGTGTTACACAGTAATGCAACATCTGCTCTGAAGAATGTGTTTTTTTCCTTTTAATAAAGAATGCAGAGGAACCCAACTCCACCCTTATGACACAGTATTAAACTGCGATGGGTGCGGAAAGAACCCAACTAATACATTAATTAACCAACTAAAAAATAAAACCAGATCAAGGTGAAACAAAGGATGGTTCAAGGGCATGAGATGCTGCCCGTGTTCCCAGGGGGCCCCCAGCTCTGACCCTAGAGAGCTGTGGAAACATTGCATTTTGTTCCAGCCGTCTTACTCAACAAAAACAAATGCTGAGTGAATTGGTGAGAATTACTACTGTATCCAGGAGCAGTTACTCAAAACCTGCAGAACTATGCCTCTCCCACAATGCACCTAGGCGCTGCCTGGTTGAGACCAAATTTAGCATCTAAAAGACCTCGCTGGGTCAGGTCTATCATTTTCCTCATCCCTTCCTCAGCAAATTGCTTTCTCACCCCTCTCATGCACAGCATTAACCTCCCAGTGTATGCAGGTCACGCTCTCATTGTCACATCTGTGCTGTGAAAGTAATTACAGCTGACACACAAGTAGGTAAATAACTATTAGGTACTTCATGTTTGGAGGCCTTCTGCTTTGTGCTACACAGTTTAGTGCCCTGGGCTACTTCAACCACAAAGGAGTGGCTTTGCTGTTGCCTGTTGGTCATGTGCTAAATTAAAACACAAAATGAAACGCATTGCAGATGCCAAAACGCAGATGGTTAATTTTGTATCGGCTCCTCGAGGATTATAATCATGACTCATAATAGTAACTCATGACAAAAGTAAAAACATTTTATATTAACCTAGTATCTAGGATTGATCAAACAACTGGATTGTGTAATTGTTTTTTAAGATTATATTAAGTGTAATCTGAAATGCATTCCCCCACCACCACCATCAGCAGCAACACCACCAAAAGAATATCAAAATAATCTAAATTCAGACTTCGTCAGTCCATAGGCAGACATCACAATTTCTCAATTCAGCCTTTCCACAACGACAGTCGATATATTCTCAGTGTCCACATGGATCTGACCTGACAGCTTGGTATAGAGCACCCACACTTGAAAATTGAATTAAAGCATGGTGCAGATAACACACAGGACTATCAACACCTTACTCTGAAGGAGAAAAAGGCAAGTTAAAACCTGACGGAGTAACTAAGGTCCACATCGTTACTCTCTCCCGCGACAGGGAAATGACCTTTGATATGAGCCATGCGGGCGATTATATGGGTGGCAGTGGTAACACGATAAGAGTACACAGAGAAGGAAATACAAAGTTCGAGTCCAGGCTGAAGGAAAGGGAGAGGATCTTCACCACTCATTGGCCATCAGGGTGTCATGTAGCAAAGAGTGTTGTTCGTTTCAGGACTGTGAGAAAACACACAAGCAGATCTTTAGTTGTCTAACTAATTAAATGCCATCTGGAATTTTACTTTAAGGTGTGAAAGTCATCATGTAATATAACTATCTCCTAAATTACAGTTCAAGGACAGATTTCAATTATACACTTTGGCAGACATTGTTAAACACAGGCAGGCCTGTTAACCTATTCATACATACAGGTGTTTAAAACCATTGGCAAACACACGAGACAAATTACACAAATTCTGTTGAGCAAAGTTGCTGTAAATGCACTGAAGTCGCCAGCTCTGACTTTCTGAAACCCAAAGCCTGTAGTCACTGTGCAGCAGCTTAGTCTTCTAGTGGATTCACGGCATCTTATAGATTTCCCTGCTTTTTGAGTAGAACGTCTCTATCCAGGACAAGGAATCACTTTCTGACACGAAAACGAAAACCCAGGCTGTATTTGATAACTGGATACCGAGATTTAAGCAGAAAACAATAGCCAAGGAAACTTGCATTTACCTTTCACAGAAGGCTCTATCGGTCGATAAGAACAGTGTCCTCAAAACCCACAGTAAAACCACACCGCCCCTCGGCCCTGAGGCTAGGCTGCCTCCCGTCTCTCAGTTCTGTCCTTGCTAGGCCAAGCCTCCTTTTCCCATACCCCCCCTCCCACTTAAGAAATAATAACCCACAGATTTGACAACTCTGCCCTTTGACAGGCATCCCATAACCCCCTGCGGCTGGGGAGAGAGAGAAAGGGCAGCTTGTGCAAAGTCGCGGAGACGCTTCTCCCATCGCGAAGCCAGCCAGGGCAGCATCCACACTGTCACCCGGGCCCTGGCAGGAACAATCGGGGCTTTTGTGATCAGGGAGAAGACCTGCTCTCCCTTCCTCGCAACAACAGACGATGCTCACAGCTCTCTAACAAGGAAAACCTGTGGTCGCTAATAGGAAGGCCGCTAGATCATTGTGGCAGGCAGGACAGTCTGACATGTAGGAAACTAGTCCTTCGGTATCATACAGCTCACACGCACGTCTCACATTTGGCAAGACGACAGAGTAAAGGGTAGCAGAAAGATCACTGGTTGCCCATACAGGTGTATCATCCCTTTGGAGTAAATTATGATGTAGATACAGGCCTTCACAGTTAAAAAAGCATTTCCTTTGTCTGGTTAAAATCAAGGCCAAGGCGATTTCCCCATGTGATAGAAAACTTAGCATAGAAAGCATGTTGATTCTAATGTGGCCAAGTATAGTTAAAAATGTCAACTGTTTAAGGTAAAAAAACAGACATCCGATACTAGTCACTCATGGTTTCCTGCATTAAATCCCCTTCAGCTGACCAAATTCATACTTCTACGAAAATATGGAATTCGAACACAATAGGCTAGACAATATCCACTGAGGGCACAGGGGCTCACAGCCATGTTTATTTAAAGTACCAGCAGAGAAAGAAAAACTTAAAATGCACTAAATGTGGTTTTAGCTATTCTTCAATGCCTCCTACAGGAAAGATACTGAGAGCCACTACAAAAGAGGAAAAACACACTACCCCTCCAAGGCAAAACACAACAGGACAAAAGGGGGATTTTATGTCCATTATAATCAAACAGAATCACATGGTGCAATGTTGGGTTTTCCTTTATAGTCAAAAGCAAAACCTGGAACACATTAAGCTGCAGTTCCAGGAAAAGGCACTCAAAAAGCACTGTGATATCACTCAAATGTATACTGTGTGTGTTGTGTGTGTATACACATCCACCTACTCCCCATGAAGAGACGGATCAGCACTGACACAACACTGCCACGGGGGGAACAATAGATGGGTCAGCTATGATGCAGAGAGCAGATGGGGTGAGGTGAGGGGTGTTCTCACACACACACACACACAGTAGGCAAAGGAAGGAGGTTCCAAAGCAAAGCCCCTGCCCGGCAACAAGATGAAGCTATAGCCCGCGTCTCAGCGAGTCTGACCCTGGCCATTGTTGGCAGGCTGCGGAAAGCGCCACATCGGGACTCCAGCGCCGCATGCTAAGCAGAGCTGCCATTGTCTGGAGAGCGCAGCAGCAGTCACATACATTTGCCTGTTACCAAGGCGACCAGGAGATCCAGATCCACCCCCCTCCCCCCGCCCTTGGCCGAGGGAAGATCCCCTGGCTGGGAACTCCATCCACAGAGAGAGAGAGAGAGCAGACGGGCAGGAGAAAGCGCATGGCACGTGACAGCGGCCCCCCGTACCTCATCAGAGCTGGGCGGGGGGACAGAAAAGAAGAGGAGGAGGAGGGGAAGAGAGAGAGAAGAAAAGAAGGAATCAAACAGAGCTTCTCGATCCTCCAGAGAGCGTCAGGGCTGCAACCTTTCAGCTATCAAAATCCACCGCTGAACAGCAGCCTGCCATGCTTTGCTAAAGGATGGCTGGTGCATCTTTTTTCCCCAGACACACACACACACCAGAGTTTAATTAGAGCCAGCACTAATATCTAGAAAGATAATTAGTCACAACAGACTGCAAGATTACAGGCTAAGGGGGTTTCTAATGACAATGGGCAGGCTATTGCAAAAACAAAACATTTTGCATCAAAAATATCCATCTTTCTAGGGATTTTGAAGTGCCAACCAATTGGGCACAGGCAATAGTGGTATTAGATTTTACATTTCCTTTTATGCAGCACAGGAATACAGACGGACGAGCAAAAGTCAAGCCTACTTAATCCAATTATAGCACATTACTATACAAAAATTAATTAAAATGCAATGCTTTCAAAACTAACCTGAAACAACAAGTATGCCTGTGTGGGAGTTTGAATCCACCCCGAGAGGTGCTAAAAGATGGTCTGTGATTAATATACACAGCGTACATATTGTCAGTAACCTAGCTTGGCTAACTGAGCAAAACAAACCCATGCTTAAACCAGTATCATTCAACTCATTAGCGAGTTAGGTTGGGAAGCAAACTAAAACATTTTACGCAGGTCAACCAGGCAGCGAATAAACCTGGGCTTCTCTCCATATACACGTCCTGGTGCTCGGGACGTCCTGCAGTCAGTGGACTGGATGAATTTCCCCCATTGTGTCACTTCTAGCACAGGAAGCCGTGCACTGGGTGAACAATGTATGGTTGCTGCTAGGACCAGTACACCGTGCCTTATGCATTGTAGGATGCAGCACTACACAGAAACTGCTGCGACTGGAACAAGGAAAGTGCTGAACAAGGTATAGTTACCATGGCAGAAAACAAACCAAATCGACCGACTACAGCAAGAAAAACAGGAGCAGTGTAATCTGCTGCAACGTATTGCACGCCACTGTTATCACACTCGCCGAGACAATCTCTTGGATGCTATGATTTGGAGAACTTAATGTGGAAACTAAAGCGTTTTATTTGAACTATGAAGCAGACTTGTAATCAGCTGGAGATGAATGAATAATTACAACACTTATTGCAGTGAAGCGCAATCTAGAAGGGTTCACTATGTTCATTACAAAGACTCTGCCCCTTTTGGTCTAGAAACAGGTGGGAATTGAGTGTGGCCTTACAGATATGGTGTGGATATGAGAAGCAAAAACTGAGCAGCAAATATTTAATTAAACTTGTTTTAGTCACTGCAACATGCCGTGGTATGTTTTGTGTGTTTATAATGTAAAACACAGAGCCTTCCTTCAATTCTTAAGCAGTTTGTTGCAAGAAATTTGCATGTCCAACATCAGAATCAATTTGAATGCACCGCTTGAGCATTTTTCAGGAAATGCTTTAAACATTTGTATTAAAACGTCAGTCAATTAAATGGTGCAGAGTCGAGACTGACTCCTGGGATTTTGTTTATGATTATTAAATCGTGAAATAGTAAAGTTTAAACACAAAATCTCTGTGTATTATAATGAAACACTTCCCACTTGAACTTCCTGAATGTGCCAGATTGGGATGGTGTGAAACCCCTTCCTGCAGTGCCAGTTTCAAAGAACCCTGGCAGGCAACATGTAATTGTACCTACAAGTCTGGGTTTGACTAGGACTGATAGCACTTGAACAGATGAACAGATGTGTAGTCTGTGCCATTTAATGCCACGATGAGCTCAACCATACCCATTATAGAGGGAACCTGCTTGGTCATTTAGAACATGAAAAGACAATCTATACAAGCACCATGGCCATAAAAAACAAGTGTTTGTAGGGGATTTATTTAGCTTTAGCCATAGAGGCACATAGTTCCAAAGCTTCATGTGTGTTCTGTGAAACTGGGCCCTGAACAGTTTGCCAGACGACACCTGTGGTCCTGTATTAAACATCTGTATTAAAGTACTCCCTACCTTAGTTCCCATATTTATTTACAAGACACACAATACTGACACTTGTCAGAGCCAGTGTACAGTGTTACATCGCAACATTACACAGCATAAACCACTCAAAAACAAAGGAACCCAATATTTTAATTTTAGTCCCACTTCACTGTGTAGTCTTCATTTTCAACTGGCCAACAGCTGACTGGCAGACAGTCACTCACAAATTGGGAAACCGGCCTGATTTTATTGTAATGTATACACACAGCATTTACTAGTTTGCCAGTAAAGGAAGTAGAACTAAATGCAGCACGATTGATGTAACTGAACTGGGAAATCCCCATTCTTTTCAAGGGAAATCAGATTTCTTATGCATCTCAAAGGGAGAAAGACCAGCAGTGGAGAACAGCAAATTAACCCCCGTGCAGAAGCATCCCTTTCAAAGAACTAGAACGAGTACAAAGGAAGACGCTGCACTTTTTGAACTGCACTAAATTGAATTTCTGGCATACCGAGTAAGAACATTTTAATTAACCTCTAGTTCAAGCAATGAGATTTAGGCAAAATGTGAAAATACTCCGCTTGGATAAATGAGCCTGGCGGTTTATACAGGTTGGACTGCAAGAGGTTCACGGGCAGGAAGTGTCATGAAAGGTTAAACCGAGCAAAGGAGTTCAGTGGCCGCCGCTGCTCACAATTTAGAGATCACACACTGACCACGCTCTGATCGTACATTATACGGCTCGGCAGAAAGCTTCCTTTGTGGTTATACCAGCTCTCCCACATTTGAGTCCAAGTCAGGGGTCTGACAATAGCGCCGTTGTATCTCTGCTCCATGTAGCAGTGGCAATCTAACTCTCACATCACATTATCAAATACAAGGAAACAGGGCAAGGGTGGTTTCTGTGTGATTTTACAGTTCTCAAGGGCCAGGGCTCACAATGAAGGAATCTGATTTTAAGCAGGACTGGTAATGATTGTGGTTAGTGGCTACCTTAAAGAAACAAACAAGATAGTTTGTCTCTTTGATTAGTTTGCTGACACATTATTAAACTAATAAGTGCCCAGATTTTTTTTTTCTGTTCCCCTTCATGTCTCTACCACTGCTTGGATAATTGGATCCTACTCATTAGTGGGCCTAGCTCTTCTGTGAAACTTTCCTTTACTGCTGACACTGTCATTCAAATTACTACATAACTCTTTAAAAAAAAAAAAAAAAAAGACATTAAATGAGGAATTAAACTATAAAGTGAACACAGAAACCACTGTCCCACTGTCACGTGCAGACTACCTTATTCCATATTCCTGGATCTACTTCACAAGACAAAATAGAAGGAAGGAAACAAAAGACAAATATTTGCTTTTTTCCCCCCATCCGCACTATATAAAGCAGTGGTTTTCATTTCCCCCACAATTAAAGCTTCCATTTGCATTCTGAAGACCAAAGGGGGTCACCCTCAAACACCACAAAATTGCACATTACGAGAATATAAGATCGGGCGCCCGTGGTCTATAGACCAAAGCCGCGGAGCATCCTGGCAGGCGATGACGCTTTGGAACAGGTGATTTACACGCGTGTCACTCCACCGCTGAATGTTTGAATCGACATACATCAGTCGTGACAGCCGCGCAGCCAACGACGGGAGCTGCCGACACCGTCTGTGGAAGGCTTGATGCTGTGGTTCCTGTCAGGGGTGTATTAAGCATGCGTACGCTGTCCACACAAAGATGGTGACCACTGGGAGGCCATGCAGAAAAAGTAGATGCAAGCTCTCCTAGCTTTATTAAAAGCCTAGGAGGTTTCGCTTGTGTATTGTATTTGCGAAGGAAGAAAGGAACGAAAATAGATACCAGGGGTGTTTAACCATGCCATTGTGTTGGGAGTTATTGGGATAGTCGTTGATCTGACCCGTCCCAGTAATTCTGATCTCTGCTGGGTGTACGCAGTTCCTTCAAGCAGGTCGAATAAGCTGACATCTGAAACCAACTGCATTCACTCACGAGCAGTGACTGAGCCCTGCAGAGCTGATGCAGAACCGAAGAACAAGCTGCCTGCTGCCAAATCGACAGGCGAATTACAAATGTAGTGCACAGACAAGGTGCCTGCGAGAAATGAAACCGGGATCTCAGTGAAGGTGGGTAAAAGCTACTTCAGCAAATAAATCATGTAACATTAAAATGAACACCTGCGAATAATGGATTCTATCTATGCATTCATCTATTTGAAACACAAAACAGTTTAATATCATCATTTCTGCATTTAATATTTTTTTTTAGTGCAACGATTAGTAATGAAATCTCCCTGCCCTTAGCGTGAGCTTTTCCATACTAGGTGGGGCACCTCTGGGACCCCGCTGTCAATATTGGCAGTCACTGCATTTTTCCCGGCTCCAGCCCATACCGTAAACTGCAGGCCTTGCACGCCACAATTACAGCAGCAAAAAGATGCCGTCAGCCTGAAAACGCACGTCTCCGAGGAGTCGTACCTGTCAGATTCTCAGAGGCAAGCATTTAGGGAGGCAGGGGCGAGTTGGGCTGTGAATTCCAGCTCAAACTATTCAACAGGAAATCGAACAGCCATTACATTGTCCCCACAGACGAACCGGCTCTGAAATGTACAGTGGCAGCACATTAAGCCACATACAAGGGTATATTCTGACATCTAGCAAAGGAATCGAAATTCACAAACACGCTCCGATTTATTCAAATTCAGGTCGTTCCTCGTTCTCTATGTAACTACACCACCCGAAAGGTTGCGTAGATAAGCAAATTGATGTCACTGACCTCAACAGAGGCATGGTAGCACAAGTCTTCTGCACAACATAAGCCTCGCTCACTGTGTTGGCTAAACTGATTAGTGTTCATCAATACTTAGGTCAACCTAGAAAGAAAAAGGGCAGAAAAACATCCTCCGCGAGGCAGGACTGTCCTACATTTAGAATAGGAGTCAGTCATCTCCATTTTTCTAGTGGATTCTCAATTTATCTGTCTGTCAAGTGTAACCGGGAGTGCAAGATATTTAAGGGGTTAAAGTTAAAAACATTCAGGGTTACTACAAACAGCTGGAGGTACTTCAAAAGAAGAGAAAAATATATATATACTGCAAGAAAAGTGTCTTCCCTTAGCTTTTCTATGTATGAATGAACATAAAACGTTTTCTTCTTGCGATTTGCCCCAGGATCAACAGGCGGCCTTGTAAACTTCCTTTTGCACAGCGCCAGTGAAATTAAAGAGAAACGCCACACACGAGTCTGCTCCAGAATATCAATGAAGATGGTTAACTAACCCATGCACCGCCATCATACCGAATTGATTATTCAAAGCTGTTTCACGTTAAAACAGTCCACACAAAATGAGATGTGGAGCCCTTTGACCGTCCTCTCTCTCTGAATTGAGTCATCCCTGTCTAGGAGTAAAACCATGAGCATAGAATACACACATCAGACTTAACAAGATGCTTTAGGCCATTTTTAACTTACTCGTCTCTTAGCACTCTATGGAGGACAAGATACAAATCTTGTTCCACTGCAAGACATTTTATACTCATTTGTTGGGTTCAGGAACAACACAAAAGTGAGCATTACTAAAAGATACATGTTATTCACAACAATATATGGCGATAAATAAATATTAACAGATGCACCAAATATTTGTAGAAGAGAAAAAACAAAGTCTGACACCTTTGAATGTTCTATATTTAAACCCCAGTCGTGCCAGTGTAACCCCTCCTCTCGCTGTAACCCTGTGCGTGTCCAGCAAGACCTGAGCACGGTCTCACCCTGTGTAACCTGAAAACAAGTTGTGCTTGCCAGCTGCAGTGCACGGGCCCTGCTGGAGAGAATGCATCCTGCTTGTTGTGAATTAAAATAGGTAATCGGGCAACTACCTATGTGGAGGAAACTGGAGTGTATGACAGCATTTGGAGTGAATGACTCACAGCAGCACTATCATATTCAATCCAAAACGTCACTGGCAATTGTGAGGTTAATGCAGTAGTATTAACAGGCCTTAGGTGTATTCCAGGAACGCATGCAGAATGACATGTGGACACATATACTTGGATAAACACGTTACCCACAACTGCACAGCTAAACGATTACAGACAAACCTCATGCCAACAAACGTAAATAATCCGAAATTCTACAAGATGCGAACCTGGATGAATCCGTGCACCTTTCGCAATCCAAGACCGAGAACCTTTGAGGGCTGCAGAGAGCCATGCAGCCTGTCGAGGGTTGACACCCCGATGCAGTCAAGAGTTTTAAGATATTTGTTTAACATCACGTAACATTGGAGCTTAGAAGTCACAAAACATTGCAAGACGACTGGAAATAACATATATATGCTACTAAACCAAACTACCTCCAGTCTCACACTCTCCTTCTGGGATATGAATACTACTTATTGGGATGTTCTTGTCTCCTTACACCTCAATTTTCCCCCAAAGTGGAGCATTAATACATTAAAACAAAGTTTGATGGTGGAAAACAAAACAAAGCAACTGTAAAACCCGTACTCTGCCTACCTGTCAATAAATCACAAAATACCAAGAGCAAATTCCAAAGAACACAAAGCCATGAAATCCAAATTAGATGCCTTTTAACCCCTTACACACATCTCCTGTTCTCCCACCAGACAATATGAGGTTTAATGCAGGCGTTACTCCGAGGGAGCACTGGTGGACAGCTCTGCAGAGATCTTCGATTTCCCTGGCACTTGCAGACAAGCCAGGCCTCCAAGGACAAGACTAGAAAGGAGGCGAGGAGAGAAAGACCCCTTGGAATCTGTTCTCAAGCCAGTAAGCCTCCTCCTATCCTACCTTCATCTGTCACCTCCCTTTTACCATCCTCCCTGTTTCTCCAGACCCGGTGAAATGCTCTCTCACACAACAACCTTGTACAGAACAGATGAGACTGCTGTCCACCACCCTTTTGACGCAGCGTCCATTAAATAAAACAAAACTGCAGCACTTGTTTGCATCGGATACTCGAAAGCAAATGCAAAAGTGCAAATACAGTATAGCCCAAATGCAATGTTCCAGATATAATATATACCTGTATAAAAATAAAACGGGTGGTTTGCTGCAAACAGACGGACTACACTCAGATGATGCCCCGGCCCTGCAACAATGCCTCACGTCACAGGGCTCTGACACACACACGGAGGTAACGCACGCATGTAAACACGACACAATTACGGTAAATGGATGTAGCACGCCGATCAGAGAGACAGCCAGCGTGCCCTGCAACCCCCGCACCTCGGCGACTGTAACAGCCACGGGAGCCATTGTGATCGTGATTATTTGTGCAAAGAAGGCGATCATGCATACCGGTGCACTTGGACGCGATGGTAGCGGACACCCCGCACAGGCCCTTTAAACAGCAGCTGCCCGCAGCGTGACGCGGAGGGAGACGGGGGGCACTGACACTAGTAACAGGCCCCACGTACACCGAAAACGCACAACACCGAGCCGCCACCACACGCCCTGCACCCCAAAGCCGGCCCAGCTCAATCCGCTTGTGGATTCACAGGCTGATGCAGCTACTTGACACCGGCCGCCGGAGCTGTCAATTTGGCCGAACAAAGCTCAGCATTATCCCCAGCCCCCCTTCAGAGTGAAAATGCCCGGGCTCAGAGACGCCTTCTCCGGGAGGACCGCGTCCCTATACAAGGGGGCTGTTGTTGTCCTTCCCCCCGCTATGGGTCTCTGCATCCCCGCACCCCCTCCATCCCTCCTCCCAGCCCCAGCCCCAGCCCCAGCCCCTCTCTCTCTCTCGGCCGTGCCTGCCCTGCTCCGGGCGGCGGCGCCGGGGAAGGATACTGCGGCGGCGGCGCGGCGGGCGGCGGCGGCCCGGCCGGGGCTCCCGGGATCGGCACGGAGGCGGCGAGCGTCCGCAGCTGGCTGGAGGGAGACGGCCCGGTTCCGGGTCCACTTGCGGCGGCAGCGGCTGATTTCGGGACCGCTTTCGGCGGCAAACTCATCGCAAAAAATTCAACAAAAGAAAAAAATAGAGGATAATAAATATTAATACCGAGGTGTAAAAAATAGAATACATATATATATTTATATATATATATATATATATATATATAAAAAGCACAGCGCCCAGTGCCCCGGCCCAGGCCCGCGATCCTTGCGCCGAGCCGGGACGGTAGAAAAGCCTTTTTTATGGAAAGAGTCGCTTTATTGGGGTTTTATCTTCATGGGGACGGCGGGGGGGTCTGTCTCCCCCTCCCCGGCCGGGGTTTCCTCGGTCCCGCTTCGGTGCCGCTTCCCAGAGGGACGTCGCTGGCGTCTCCTTCTTCCGTTACTGTAGGTTTCTTTTCAGGGATTGTTATTTAAAAAGTCATTTTTCAGTGAGAAGGGAGATTTCGCTCAACATGGCGCTGCGGCCGCCTCCAGCAGTCCGGCAGGACGGACGGTTCGGAAAACGTCGGTTAGTTCCGGAAATACTCGGCCTGCCCCCCCCACGTCAAAGGGGAGTGACGTCTGCACTCGGGTCTCTCCGGCTCTCTTCGACGCGCCGAGCTGGGCTCTGCACTCGGGTATCTTCGGATGTTGTCGTGCGTGACAGCCGAAACGATTGACGGGGTGTGACTGGAATTTATTTATATATATAGGTTATTTAGGGACATGCACCAAATCCACCACTACATATACATATAGTAGTGTGTTGAATATTAAGGATAATAACTTAAATAAGTGTCAGTATCGACGTCTTAATGACTATGACAGATCGATTGCATTTAAACTGGTGTAAAACATGTTTTCCCAATCTCAACCAACCTGCGACTGTGTATTAGGGAAAATAAAATTATTGTTGTTTAGACATAATACACTTGATTGAAAATGTAATCTACTAACGCATTGGGATTTTATATTTGTATATTTATAAGCATGTGCATTTTATTTTTATTTCGCTAATTTTGTGGAGAAACAACAATACAAGTATAGTATTATGTAAGTAAAGTATTAGTAGTATCGGTGTTTCCTAAAGTGTCCTCTTCGGAAGATATTATAATTTAGGATCTTAGTGACACCTAGTGTATATTGTGCAAATCGCACCTGATTGCAAACCTCAGCCAAAAGCCATAGCCATGTCGTTCATGCTTTCTTCTCAATTCTGCTTTAGTCCTGCTTATTTGCCGATTTATAGATTTGTATTAGTAGTATAAATCAAATCTAGTCGAAATATTTGAGTATATATCCAGTCTCCCTCCATTAATATTCACAGGCGCCAAACCAAGCTCCCTCACAGCAGACTTGCATCTGGATGTATGGTATTAATACAGAACATACAATCAATACATGAGGAAATCAGTACCATTTTACTCACAATATCTGTTACTCAAATAAGTAACTTGGAGCTTCTTGCTCAGATGATTGTTGATGCAGCAGATAAAGCAGTTTCTTGCAGGATTGTGTCTATTTAAGTCCCCAGCGTGTCTTGTATGCGTAGTTTGATGCATAAGCACTGTCAACAAGCGCCCACTAATCCCCAACCTGAATGAACACGCACTTGTGTGCAGTTTGTGTTCTCTGATCCAGATGTCCATGGTGAGTTAGAAGTGATTTTTCATTAAACCAGTTCTCTTCAGGGTCTTTAATAGAACGATGCAATTCCCAAATCTGCTTTGTGATTCAGTTTCCCATTCAAGGTAGTGTGGGTGTGTGTGTGTGTAATAGCACCACGACTACCATAACATATTGAGATACATTTCTAAAGCTTGATGTCACAGATCTTGGAACAAGCCAACGTGGTTCAAGGAATATAATCATAAGAAAGGCCTACTCGGATACCGGATCACATGACCACAGGAACCGCACATTAGGAGGCAGGTGCTGTGACACACTCTTCTATCTACACAGCGCACTGCAGCCAGCATCACTACACTCTTTTGTTGTGTTACTTTCCCAAGGCATTTGGTAATATTGTGTGCACTGGGAGACGCACACTATAAATACAACAGATTCTGTCCTTTCAAAAAACGAATGTCTTACTTTAGTGGATAAATACATATAATCCAATTTACTTAAAAAGGTGTTTTTAATTGTATTTTTTTGTTTTCCAAACAGCAAACTGTAAACAAGAAAAACTGTTTTAATGGTTAAACAGCTGTTGGTGCTTTCACACAATTGCCAAGTGGGAGTGGAGGCTCTAAGGGCCTCATTAACCCCATTTAAAAAATATCTGTAATAATATAGTTTGTGCTCCAGAGAAAAGTGAAAAATAGCAAGACAATGGGGTATTTTTATTTACACAAACAGCTGTGAATCAAAACATACATTTGAGATGTTTGTGGTTATAGGATATGACCAAAATATATGTATATATGACAGTATGTAAGACTTTGGAATTGTCATTGGCATTATTTCCTCTTTCCCTTTTTCAAAGAACAAACTGGTAATAGAAATTCGACCCACAACCATTGACTAGCAAGCCCCCATAGTCTCTTGTACAAGACATTAAATGATCACAATATACTTACAGGTCACAGATATGAAACACAAAAATAAACTTTCTAAAACATTGCAAATAATTTAAGAATATAGTTTTTGTAATGCTAGGTATCAGCATTTTTGTTTTGCATTTTAAAAACCAACATCAACGGCCTTATTCAAAGTAATGGAGCTGACACTGATATTCACACACACACCGACGTGGACACAATCTGAACCAAGCGGGTGTGCCTGGTTTCATCACAACTGTCCAAACACAGCGCTGTTGAACACGCACTGTAGTGGTAACTGGTCAAAGTTACTGAGTGAACTCTACAACAATAGGCAGTCCTGTGAGAAAGCACTGCGTGTGTTTTTCAATGTTGCACTGTAAATATAACGGCTGATATACCCAAGTGGATCTGCTCCTGTCGCGAGAGCTTTATATTACACGGTGTCGTTTTAGGAGAACTATTTAAAAAAAAGCTTTCCCATCAGGCATCACCACTTTTATAAAAAAGCAAATCCTGCAGTTTCCTGAAATACTGTTGTTGCTCAAAGACCCAGTTTGATACTCCGATGGTATCTCTTTCATTCCAGCGTGTGTGGGAGTTACACTGACCACAACAGCCTAAATACTGTCCATATGTCCTTCCTTTGAACCCGTGGTCAGGCTGTTTAACGTCTGAGTACTGAGAGACAGGTGGTGGGAATGCAAATTGACTTGGGCTGCTGCACAAGAGGCAATGCAAATGGATTTGTTTTTTTCTTTAAAGAGTCTGAAAGAGTGACAATACTTTGGACGAGTTAAAAAAACAAGGACCTTAAAAACAGCTTTGCATTTTAGACGTCGGAAGAATCAATGTTCTCCACCAATTGAATCTGGCTGTGGAAATTCCCAGCAACCCCCATTACTTATTCTCTGTGATTCTGTAAAGATTTCTCAGTGTTGTGTAACAGTTGACAAGCTGTGATCTGACCATTAGCACTGCACAAGGGTAGGGCGAATGTAATGCATTCTGACAAACAATATTTTCTACAGTTCAGTGCTCTGAACACCAGTGACCTTCAGCCGTACACAAGAACGTGGCTGTCTGGAATACAGTTTGCTTGCCAGTCAGTGTACCTGTCTAGTTGTTTTGGCTCAGTATGATAGTAACAAATTATCATAATCATTGTCTCCACTTATTATTATTTCTCTTACACTTAATGTATCTCTACAGTCGCTGATATCTGTAAGACTGTTCTCCAGCATGTGCATTCAGTGATCACAAAACAAACAGGCACTGGAAAAGAAAGCAATGGCAGCAAGAAAAAGGTAGAACAACGACAACATTAGAGACAGAAAATAAATATGAACATTTCCTTTAAAAAACAACAATGCCACATTTATTCACAAAACCTGATCGATTAAATAGATGCAGTTCTCCCTCTTATATATATTTTTTTGTTGCTTTAACCGTTCAGTCGGTTTCCAGTGTTTGGTTTTTCTTCCGCTTCCAGAACAAGAAAAAGTTTCAGAGTTCCATTCCCCAAAAATATATAGCTTTTTTATATTACAGAAAATAGTTGACTCTTCCTATAGTGGTGGAAGTCCAGCCCGAGTTCCTGCTGCAGGGGCTTGGGTGGCAGTGGTCTGTGGTTGTGCTGGGCCTCTCTTAGCGCTTTTCCACCGACAGCAGCCGGTGCCTAATTTGGAACCATTTTCTGCTTTTCCCCCCATGAGACCCGGCTCGGTGCCGCGGAGCCGCTTTTTCTGGCACCAAAAACTTGCTGGTCTGGAACCTAAGACCCAGTGACGTCACGGCCGGGGCGGGTGAAGTCGTCTCCACAGAAAGTGATTGGCTGGAGTTCAGCCGCCATGTTTAAAATGCCGGCAGAGACGAGCAGTGAGGAGAGTTTTTAAAAAATGAGCGAAATCGGCAGCGAACAGCGGCCTGTCAGAGACACTACAGTGACAATGTGTCTCACAGGTCAGTAACTAGTTAGTTGTTGTCAAATGGCAGCGATGAGAGACGACCGAGCGCAGCTTCCGTGACAGGAAAGACGTGTTACAGCGAGATGATGATGATGATGATGATGAGAGTTAATGCGACGATATTATTGGACAGAAATGTTGTTTTAATGATCTGGTCATTATCTGCTCCGGTGTGACGCCGAATCCAGCGCCGCTACGAGTCACGTGTCCCGGGTTGGTTTGCGCATGATTCATCATTTATGAATAAATTAATTTTCTTAGCACAGGGCGAATTACACAAAACACACATATTGTACAGTAAGAGATCAAATACACAGTATTTGTGCTCACACGCCAGCAGTGCTGACAATGGATTATTATTATTATTATTATATTATTGTTATTATTGTGTATTTGTTAGCAGACGCTCTTATCCAGGGCGACTTTCAACACATAAGCGCATCGCTGCGTGTCTGGCAACAGAGACAAAGCAACAGTGATTTGGACCATCATCCCAGACCTCATCAATCAGCACAATTTCCCATCAAACCATTAACATCACCTGAGATCATCCGAGTTTATTGATCTGCCCGCGACTGCGCCGCAAACACCCCCAAAACAGCCGCATCCATAATCAATAGGCCAGCCTATAGTCATTGTGTTTAAACAAGAATTAAAGTAAAAATACGCCACAAAATGAATGAAAATGTATCCACTCATACAAAGTATATTCATAATGAACTGTGTGAGCGGTGATGAATGCATGTATTTTATTCAATGCAGTAAAAGTGTCCGAAATAGCGAATCAGTGTAAATCCCTTAATGCATCAATAAAAATCAATAAAATAAAAGGCTGTTATCTTAGCATATTCGTATAGCTGTATTTTAGTTTCTGCTACACGCGTTTTTTGTTTGGTTTTTACAGTGTATCTGTGCTGTGTGACGCTGAATGGGTTGGATTGTGATGTAATAGGGTTTAAAGTCGCAGTCGCCTCGGTGCTGATTATTACTGCCGTGTTTCTCTTCTACTCCGCGCTTGGGTTCGGTTCCAAAACCGGCGGAAAAGCGGGCCGGTTCCCAAAAAGATCAGCTGGATCCCATGCCGAGCAGCGGCTCCGGCTCCAGCACCGGCTCCTTGTCGGTGGAAAAGCGCTATCTTTGGAAAGGATCCCACCTCGTTTCAAGGAGCCAGTGCCTGCTGTTGTCCCGGGAATCACCACAGTTCACACTTGCGACTCGGGTTCATTGGGGTGTCGGGCGGGCAGTGGAAGTGCTTGGCGAATTCAGGCGAGTTGGACACGGTCCCGATGACTCGGAACCGGGACGGGCTGTGGGGGTCCGTGATCACGCCTTCGTGGGAGCTCTCCGGGGTTCGCACCGAGCACCAGACCTGTGTGGGCGGGAGAGGGCACACCGTTTTAAAATGACTGTTTGTCTCCCCATGCCAATATTGAATTGTATGTATTTCCTTCATGTGACAAGACACCAGATTAATGAAAAATGATGAAATACAGTGGGGGTAAAATTAAAGATGCATTTGCTGAACCTGATAAACATCAACAGAGCGCTGTGGGAATGCCCATTAGTCAAGATTTGAGCACAGAAATTAATTACAGGGAATTAAGGGAGAAAATCGGACATTTGGCCGGATTAGCATTGAGTCGTTATCCAGTCATTTCCAACACCGTCCTTGACTGATGTGGGAGACTAGAAAAGACGAACCTGTGCGAATCCTAGGAAGAACAGCTGCTGATTGGTCATCCCCAGTGCCGGCAGAACCTCCTCCTCGCCGTTCTTCCGGACCCAGTTCTCGTAGGCCTTCATGAACGGCATGGAGAGAGCGGACAGGTTTGCGCGTCAGAAATAAAAACCCAGCAGGCCAGATTAAATCAAAACTTTGAACCGCCTGCTAACAACAAACTATATAGCTAATAGCTGTTATATTGATGAGAATAAAAAGTAAAATGACCAGCCAGTGAGAACAAGATTATGGTTTTCTAGCAGGCATGGTCAAATCTCAGCTATAAGCACAGGCGTACAGTTATCAAAATAGACATTGGACTCTTCATTGGTCTGTACTTGCAATATCTTTCACTCATCTTGCTAAGAATAGTTAAAACAAAACCAGATTCATCATGTAGGAGTCCTTGTATGACAAAATCCAAAGCTAAAACTGGAAATCGACACCAGGTCTCCACGGCTCTCTGGTCACTCACCTTGTAGGCCGCCTTAAGCCCCCCATTGTCGGCAATGTTCTCCCCCAGGGTGTGCTTCCCGTTCAGGGGCTCCCGGTTGATGCTGTAGTTGCTGTACTGCTCCACCATACACTGCGTCTGCTTCTTGAAGGCTTCCACTGAGGAATTCTTCCACCAGGACCGCAAGTTGCCCTCCTTGTCGTACTCCCTCCCTGTTGTCAACACAAGCCAACACTTAGGCCTAAACCGAGTCAAAACCTTGACCTACTGTCGAATGACAAATTACAGACTTGTGATAAATTGCGGTTTAATTTATTGCCAGAAAACACTTTCCACTACTTGTACGTAAAAAATGCATTGAGGGTATACATTTTGTAACTTGTGAATCTGCGAGAAGTTCAAAATTTCGATTTGATCTCAGCCCGGGCACATTTCTGTCACGGGAGCTCTCACTTTTATTTGTCTGTTCTCTTTTTTTGGGTCAGCTTTGAAAGGAGGAGAAGCTCAGGGGAACTGGGTCTGGAAATACTTTGAACAATTTAAGAATCGTACTGACTACAAAGAAGAAAATAAAAAACCTCTGAGGTGGGAACTGAATCAGTGCCTGGCAACACATCCCCACGCAGACAGGTGTTGTGAACGTGCAAAAGAAGAAACGAGGGGCATTAAAACCGTTAGTTGAGTCAGGTTTTATTTTTATTTTTTGGGGTATTGCAATTCTCAATTGTATTTTAATTGTTTGACGCTCAACTTAATACACGGAAATTAGTTCTACCTTGATCATCAAAAGCATGGGTCAGCTCATGTCCCATCACCACTCCGATCCCTCCAAAATTAAGAGCCCTGATAGACAAAAAAAAAAGAGCACAGCTGTAGATAAAAAACACACAACACAAGCCTATATTCAGAGCAGTCCTTTACCTAATCTGTCTTCACTGTTATGCAAACACTTGTTCACTTATATGACACCAGGTCCTGGAACCAGGCCGATGAGGGGATGGTTGTAAGTCGCCCTCTTATGTTGTAAGTCACCCTGGATAAGGACGTCTGCCAAGAAATAAAAATAATAATAATAATAATAATAATGGAGTAAGAGGAAATGGGATGTACTTACTTCGGCCACGCCCGGCTGTAGAAAGGGGCCTGTAGGATTCCTGCCGGGAACACCATCTCATTTTTGGTGGGGGAGTAGTAGGCATTCACCGTGGCAGGGGTCATACTCCATCTGGGGAGTGTTGAAAGGTCAAAGAGGTTAAAGTTCACCCAAAGGATGCATCTACATCTAAATATGAGCAACGGGACTTGTGGCCGTGGTATGGAGTGCCTGAGCTACGGCGAGCATTTGTTTTCTAGACCACCTGCACACATACTTCATATCTTTCCTGTTTTTGTTTTTGTTGTCCGCTAACAGTATGGCGCCATTGGGTCAAATGAGTGTTTTTTCACGTGTTATTGGTGCGATCTAACGTCCCACGGCACCTTCATGTCTCATAATAGGGCAGGAAAGGTTTAGAGGTCAGCATGACACTGAGAAGACTCTGGATATACGATGCTGCGGACGAAGTCATTTCTTGGGATTGGACGACAGAAATGTGAGAAAGATAAGCAGCTGTGGGTGTAGGGTTTAGTCAGGATAGAGAGGCTGTTAACCATCACTGCTTTTAACAACAAGGAAGTAACTCTGTCAGCTTCTGAGTCTCCCCCAAGCTTTACTGACTGCTTTTATTAAACACGCCTAAAGAGGCATGTGAAAAGCAACAGCAGTTTGTTCTCTCTACGGCGTCTGGCACAGGAAGCAATAAACCTAATGCTGTCATAGTATTCCTGGTTTATTCCTTTGGCGTTAGTTCTGAAGCTGTAGACCTGTGTTTAAAGAATGAGTTCCTGCCATGTGTAGTATAAATAGAGATATCCCCAGCCCTATTTAGCTGTTTGTTAGAGAAACCTGTGGAGTACTAGCTTTAGCAGAGAAAGCAACACTGTAGACGCAAAGTGCTCTCCTTCAATAGTAAGGTATTGCTTATCAGAACTACTCACTGGTCCCGGTTTGGGGCTTTTCTGAGCTGGTCTGCGGTGACTCGGGCAGAGAAGTTGTAGTACTGTATGACGTTCTGGAAGTACAGATCCTTCACCACCTCATACTGCCCGAGAAATAAGAAGAAAATGGAAGATTGTTACATTTTGTTGCTGTTGTTGTTGTTGACGTTGAAGCACGGAACATACTAGAACAATCATGTAATTGGGGGTGAACATTTAATTCCATTTTTAATTAAGAGTGTGTCTTACTGCTCTGCAGATGTAAGTGTACAGCTTATTGAAGTGCAGGCTACATTAAAATAGGATATTATCAAACTGAATCTACCCAATTCTCACCTGGTGATAAAACTGGTGCAGAGATTTTCTAGAACATAATTTTCTAGATTTTCTGTTCCCTGTAGATAGTTCTGTTTCTGTTCTGAAATATACTTTACCTTGCAATTACCATAGTATGCCATAGAAGGGGAGATGGAAATAAAAAATGGAAAACCATAGAAAAAGGGATGGTAAAAGCATGGGAAGAATAAGAACACTGTGAATCCACCCCATACACATAGCAAGTGTGTTTATCTGACCACTCTTTCACGGCTAATGACACACTAAATAGTGGCTAATGTGACCCAGCAAATTCCTTTCCATATAGTCCACATGAACAGTTTGTGTACCTACATCACTGAACACCTTGTCCAGCTCCTTGTGATCCATAATAAACTTGGGGTATCCGATCATGTTGTAGATTGCGTCCGCCTGTCGAGCAAACCAGAAAAGAAAGATAAGAAGAAGCGGTGAGTTGCGGTTTGGTGACACAAGATGGCATTCTTGAGCAAGCAGGAACATCGTCACCAGCATGGGTTTTCATTTCAAAGCTGTACATTTCTTCTTTAGCAGCTTCACTCACAATTGCCCCAGGAGCTGTGAGATATGCACAGTTCTTTTCACGATGCCGACAAAGCACACATTGTAAAAGCAATGGGTTGTGTGTGACACTGCAGTGTGGTAAACTGCAGATATGAGGAGTACTTTGCGGATGCTGTGTAAAAATAAAAAAGCAGAGCTGTCACCTTCTCTTTTGCATCTTTTTTGGTCTCTGGATCCATCCAGCTCACGTACTTTAAATGGTCCTCAAAGGCGGCTTTTATTTCCGAGATCATGTCTTCTGCCTGTGGAGGGAAAAAGCAATGAACAGTCACTGACAGCACCTGGAGTAGCAGCGGAGGGAACGCAGACAATCGTGCTTTAGATCTACCTAGACACTGTAGTCCTTTTAGCTCAGGAGAACACAGCTTGAATTCGTGATCTGCCAGTGGAGGAGAGGTAACTCCCCTCATGCAAGTTTAGCCTGGTTAAGCACAGTGAAGGCATGTTGAACCCATAGAAACCTATGTAAAACTATGGTCAAACCACAGTAAAACCAAGTTAAAAGCGCCAAACACCCAAGTACATTTACCAGGTTGAACTTCCATGGGTTGCTGTAGAAGGGTTTATTTATACTTGATGTATGCTTGTTTTCTGATGCAGGACAAGCTGTGGGAAGACTGTAAGTAGGTAATGTTTGTCCTGGCGGTCGTGTAGCAGAGTATAACGGTAGTGTGGTCCCAGGGCAAGACACTCACTATGGCTTTACTGTCTTCTACAAACGTGGCCTTGACAAACATGGCTCCCAGGGAGAAGCCCAGGGCGCTGTCCGTGTCACTGACGCACAGCTTCCAGCGAGGAACACAGCTCTGAAACACAGGGACATGATATTGTCACAAAGCAGGCTCGACTGGCAATAAAATATGCTATGTACAGAACCTGCAGTAACTTAAAGTTAGTTTTGTTAATTTGTTTTGACCCCTGTGGCTTGTGGCAGCAACAGGAAGTCCTCCGACTTCTTTGTGTCCCTGCTGGGCTTTTCACAATCAAAACAGAGGAATCAGAGAGAGGAAGAACCCAAACACAGCACTCCAGCGAGTCCCAGGCCACATATCACCCGCTCCCCTGGCTTTGTTAGGCCTCTGATATTATTACAGTCATTTTAGAAGCCAAGGGAACTGGAACAGGAACTAACCCTGATAAGAGGCTAAGATTCAATAGAAACTTAACAGAGTTAACACAACCTGACAGAGTCTGAAGCTGGGTGGAGGAACAGCGGTTATCCACTTCAGACCCTGCGATTAGTTATGTTGTGCTGCAAACTATAGCAGAATGTCCTCCTATAGGTGTTCATACTAAATGACAGTTCAGGAGGGTGGCTGGAGAAGGCCAGAGCTTGATACAGGAGAATTAAACAGGGACCACTAGTGTAAACTCAAAGACATGCAAAGAAACAACAGGAAGTGTTTGCCTTGTAATCTAAAAGTGTATTTCTGACATATAAGTGACATTCTGACTGAGTGGATCCGTAATTGAATAAAAGGATGATGACTATTTGTTATAGTTTAGATAAGCTACACTATTTCACAACCTGAAAACAGCCCGGAATCGTTAATCTGAACAGTTCCGGAGATCTGCAGGCTATACTCCCTCTCCGCCCCCTGTCCTGCTTTCACAATAAGGGTATTTACATCCACAGCGTAACTGATTGGCTACAATGGCTGAATGGAAACATTGGCTAATCTCTCGATGCTTTCCAAGAAACAGAAACAAAGAAAAAGGAGTAAAAACGCAATGCGCCGACTGAGGGTCACAGATCTGCCACCACACCCGTTTTAAATAATGCCGTCCTTCCCGATAAAGGATGATGCCCTGTGTTGGACTCTGCGAACCCTGCCCCTCTTCTCACCTTCTTGGTGCCGTACATGGCCTCCAGGAACCGCTCCTCGGCATCCTGGAAGCGCTGGTCCAGGTTGGAAGCCATCTTGCGCACCACCGTCAACATCATGTAGGTATTGAGGAGACTGAGGAGAGAAGGGCCACATCCCCAAAGACCGATAAAATCACTTTGTCTGCGTAGTATTTAAACTGCAGATTGATTTTGCACGTGCCAGGTCTGAGTGTAACATCATTAAACACACTTTCTCCATTTGTTTTAGTGACGGTGAGTATCAGGAATAACCCCCTTTAGTTTACGCCTTATTAAGGTTATACTAAACTGCAGATGTGACGAAATAATGCGTACTGTCCTCTGTTTCTAAAATTGCCTATTGTTCTTTCTCTTCAAAGATAACTTGTATGTGGAACCCAAGTAAATCCCATATGACTTGAGAATTTACTTATTTATCTGCAGCATTATATTTCTCAGAAAATATTGTTTTAAGTAAATTTAAGCTTTCGAATTCAAACCAAATTCTCACTCAGCCCCTAAAGGTCAGACAAGGGGGTTTATTGAGAAAAATAAACATAGCGCAGATTTCAGGGTGGGCGAGGATATGAGTTTATAACTACATTGGTTTGTTTTGGTCGCTCTCTGTGATCTGTAATTCTAATTAAAGGACCGTTTCAAAACCAGACTTTTGTTTTAGCAAGTTTCAGATGTTTTATCCTAGAAGTAAATACAGAAATAAATAACAGACAAACTGAGAATTTTCTTCTGTAAGCCACTCAGTTCCCGAAGAAAGCTGTTGTAAATCTGAATGAAGAAATCGCAATATATTCAAAGGTTGTTTACGAGAATCTATTGGTATACAGTGGTGCCAAGAAGTATTCAGCCCCCTTGAACTTTTTCAGATGTTGTTGCGTAACAAACCTGACATTTGGATGCATTTAAATGAGATTTTCTATCCTTTGATTCATACGTATACTTAAATAACAATTCCTGTCGTGTGTTTTGTGATATCCGTACACTGCGCTGTATGTTTTCTCAGGCTTTGCTGTCGGAGCTGAGACCCACCCCTCTCCATGACCTACCTCTTGCTGGTGCTGTTGATGAGGTCAGATACTTGCTGCAGGTACTCTTTGGCATAAACCACTACCGGCTCCGAGTCGTTCAGCTCCACAGGCGCGAACACGGCCGAGAGCAGCGGCATCCAGTCCACCACTGGGGCCAGAGTCTGCAATACACACGGGGGGCCTTGTCAGCAGCAAGCTTAAGCCACCCCAGTCCGGGACACCCAGCAGCCATGAGATCTGAGCATCGGTGGGTGTCCCCCCCATTACCTCAATCCAATATCCACCTCACACTGTTTACCTACCCGTCCTCTGAGAACGTGCCTCTGCGTGGTCTCAGTCTCTGACTTCCCATTGGCCAATTCACTTCCACTTACAACTAATGCACCCGAGAGCTCAGGAAAACAAGACATGCCGATTCCTAGGCGTCCATCCACTGTTTCGCAAACAATCGACTCTTTATTTGATTGACGGAGCGTTGGTCTCGTAACATTTAGCGAGATCCAATTATCGCCTTTTACACGGCATTGACTCCCGTGCGCAACAGTGGCCTCCGCAGTTTTGTGTGCTCAATTAAAACCACGCACTTCCACATTGGCGAGACATGTCAATTACGATTCCCCAAAACAAAAGAATGTGCATCAATTATAAACAACACCTAGTGCTGGACTCTGCAGAATTCATTAGAAATGTCCGCCATCTGATCCCTGTCCCTGCAGCGTGGGAATAGTGAGCCCGGCTATCTCTGACTGGCAATAACAATCAGGCTGCGATGCTTTGTGTTCCAGCACACACCTAATTTAACAAGCCCATTAGCGTGCCTTTATTTCAACTGCAGGCAGAATCACATAACAACAAAGCCAACACAACACAGGGCACTGGGTCTTAAAAATAACCACAGGCAGGTGGGCACAACTGAACTGCCAAAACATATCCATCAGTGGGACAGCTGTTGTGTCCATTGGGGCAGTAGGAGAACCAAAATGTGTGTTGTTTTCAATGACTTAGGGAGATGGAAATATATATTTTTAGTTAAGTGCTTTTCATATATATAAAGAGTGTAAGTAAAGATGTATGTAGGTGTAATTGATTTTGAGGTTTGGGACTTTTTTCCTTTAATGGCTGTTCTTCAATTTTGTCTACATAGCATGTAGGATCTTAATTCTATCCCAGAAGATAAGAGGTATTTGTGCCATTATAAAAATTACTGCAACTAGTTCAACAATTGAGTTTTAAATACCTGAAAGCTAATGGACTTTCAAGAGCTTGTTCCCATTGTCCTCTCTCAGTCTTAATTACCTGTTCATTTGTGTAGTTTAACCTCTTGACTTGCTTTTTAACAGGCGTTCCCAAACCCCTGCCCTGGGGGGGCTACACAATGCTAGCTGTTTTGCTTCCGTCCTTGGTTTTAAACCTTTCATATAGCAGGTGGTATATTACAGAGACTTTACCCTGTTCTCACCAAACATTCATCTGCAATAATGCTAAATCTAGTGTGACTGAGTTCTCTGTTCGGCGTCCAGATGAAAAGCACCACAAGGCCGAAGCACCACAACAGAAATTAAAAACATCCACGTTTGGGAAATGAACCCACAGCGCTCCTTTGAAGTTTCCGTTGTGGCTAGCATTGTTTCCCTTAATGAGAAGAATCTGGATTTTGTGACAGATGTTTGGCCTAGTTAAAGTCTCTGTCTGCCTATAAGTACCAAGGCCACACTGGCTGGGACTCAGCAGGTGATAATGCTCTTCTGAGGCCCACGTCTATTCAAGAGAACCACATGTCAAAGAGCTTCTCAAGGCCCACAGAGCACAGCCGCCGGTCTCTCTGCGTGAAACCCAGGAGCAAACAAATGACTTAAAGAGAAACACTTTCCTCTGAAAACTTTGCCCCTTCACTTCGTATAGATTTACTCTGCAGTCTTTTATATGTGCAAAAGTGCATCCCTGTAATAGAGATTTAACTCAACACACCTGCTTCCTCTTATGGGCAATTTTGACAGATTAAAGGCTTTGGGGGGGGCACTTTAAAATAACTCTTAATTTGTTTACAGATCTGGGCATTCATGGGGAAGAAATGCTAACCTCTCACACAAAGAAAAACCTCACATAAAAAACGTGTCTGTTTCTAAGAGCCTATTGGATTCAACAAAATGACAGATTTGTTTAGCTAGGCCAGTGTGCAAAATAAAGCCAGATGGCGTGATCATGGATAAACCATTCTTCCAATGGTGCTCTTCTGTCTGATCTGAGGATCCCAAAAAACACATTCCAGTCTGGATCAAGCACGTGTTATGAAAGGACACCTTGATTTGTGATTGTGTGAGTGCCGTTCATTCAAAGCGATTCCCCGATAGCGGTCAAATCAAACCAGTTTCTTTTACATCTTTAAATGCGTCAAGATTTGAAATTAAACTACACTAGGTTACTCTGTTCCGACTGACCTGCAGCTCCCTAGCCGGCATCTTATGGTAGATGAGCTCCTCGTCCATACGTTCCTCCTGGGGCACCGTGATGTTGGCCAGAGTCGTCTCGAAATCCAAGATCTCCTGCATCTGCACTCGGGTGGAGGCCTCGGTGCCACCCAAAAGCACTCCCACCTCCACCAGGAAATTCAGGTAGGCCGTCAACACCTGAGGACACACATGGCACAGCTTAGGACAAACAAGATCCTGTGGAGCTCACTTTAATGCACTGGAGAAGGACCACTCAGCCTGCGATAAAGCCTTTGCAGCCAAACACATCTCCTTCTGGCAACGTTGTGTGAAGTTGTGTTTTGGTTTTCACACATATGTTCTGAAATGTGATATGCTGACCACACTGTGTCACTAAAGTTCTCTGTCATTTGGTCTTTACATTTCAAAGGTCTATCTCTGGACTTCTGGTAGTGCAATTCTGTTATAGTCATGCGTATATATATTTTGTTTATAATGTTTTTATTGTTCATTTACACTGTTCATTCCATGTATTTTGTTAATTATCAGTATCTCTAGAATGAAGTTGTATAAATGTGATGTTATCATGTTATTTTACAATGTTTTGACAACATCCCCTGGAGTCTACAGATTTGTGTTGCCACGATGTTGTATAATTCTAAGGTCATTTTATAGTGATGTTACCACAACAATATCTGGTAAGCTGTGAACCTGCCCCAAGAATCTCAGGCTACATTTATGAGAGAAGTATTTCCTAGTTTTCCCCGACTAAGTACATTTCAGACTGGTTAGTGATATAAATCAGGTGCAGGAAAGGGATCTGGCGCTGAGCGAGACTGAAATCTGAAACTTTATAATACTTTATTTACTTATCTGCAGACGCTAAGATGCTTCTTACTTTGTGGTTGGCCGTGGTGTTGAGGTAGTAATCTCTGGACGGTAAACCGAGCCCAGACTGATCCACCTGTTGGAAGAACAAGATCCTGTTATGCACAAAAAAAGTTGTTTGTTTTCAGGTATTAGGATGTCTCCGCCACATATTTGTCATTGAAAGTTCATGGATTTGACATATTATAAATTATATACCAGCGTCTACACTTTGTTTGCCTGGGGAACTGTGGGACCTACCTGGATGACGTTGCTGTTGGAGTTCTTGGAGTCAGTGCTGACATACACAGAGAAGAAAGGCGAGGTGCGGTAGAGGGACGACACGGTGATCAGGACCTCCTGGAAATTGTCCTTGTCCCAGGGACCTGTCAGAGCCCAGCCCCCTGTCTGAAACAAGGAAAGCCTGTCAAAAAACATGGACAATGTACCCTCTAACCCAGAAACCAGAAGACTTCAGAAGAAGATGTGACGACAGCAATTTCAATTGCAATGTTCATAGACTGTGCCACATAGAAAACAAAGAAAACATGGTCTGTATGGCCCTGTAAAGAGGCTAACCTCTTCCCGTCCAGCGCTCCCGGCGGTCGTTTTGTTTACTATAGACTGATACTAGACCTTTGTTGCCTGAACACGAATATCAAAGGACTGAAGTACAGAGGAACACATTGTGAAACAGCTCTCAGAAATACATTGTACAAATCGTGCATAAAACCCTTCTGAGGTCTTAACAAACACGCTAGCAGTAATTACCAAAGCTAAACTGAATTCACCCAATTAACCAGCATTGAAAACTGGCAAATTCTGAACAGCATATTAAAGGCACGAATGGAAATGATTTTGTGTGACTTTTTTAAATGAGATTCACTCAAAGACTTCCCGCGGTCACTGAAAACATCTGGAAAAGACCTAGTGTGCTGGCAGAGGGGCATTGTGGACCTGCGTGGACAGATGTGATGGGCAGCCGTCGGAGTTAATGGTATTAATGACACGCACCTGGTTAATGAGTTCCTGCAGGGGCCTGGCTCCCAGCTCTTTGATCTTGTCTTCATTCATGCAGGCCTGATAGTATCTCTGGGCCTTGCGCTCCGCCTCGCTGATCCCAGTCATACTGGTGTTCTCTGGCAAAGACAGGGGAGGCAATGTTATCTGGGGGGAGGGTTTCCTACCCTTCAGAAAATTCAGAAGTAATCCAATTTGAGAGCTCAACTTTTTCAGTGTCTGCTCTGGAATTGACTTCCTTCACGAGGCATTTGCCACCCAGCAGCTCCGACAGAGGGTCAGAGAAGCACGTGACTTCCTAACACCGTAGCTAACATTGTGGAAACATTGTAATCAAGCAGAACAATGTAACGTTGCGGCAACATATACTAGACTCTGAGGGATGTTGTCAAAACATTGAAAGAGAACACTATGTAACTACATGCCGCAGAAGAAAACAGTGGCCAATAACAAACTACACAGAATGAAAAGGTTATTTCAGTTAAATGGAAAACACTGAACAAAGTAGGCTGTATTTATGTGTGCAAACCAACACAATTGTGGTTGATCCGTATTGCAATTGAAAAACTAAATGTGCTGCCAACGTTATCGTGCAACAATCAGAGAATATGCATGACACTGTGTGGTCAGGATGATAAGTTTCTACAGCATTTTTCTGATGTCATGTGTGACCAAATCCAAGATACAATCAAACCACAACCACAACCTCGCACAGCAAATGACAACTGTTAGTCGAGACCCTTCTTCCCGTCAGGTTTGGAGGGTTTCCACTCAAGCTAAGCCAGCGCTGAGGCTCTTACCCAGCAGGTGCTTCATGATGGCCTGGTTGTGCTCCCACAGATTGTTGAAGGTGCCCCAGCGTGCATGTCCATCGGGCAGGGGGTTGGCCTGCACCCAGCCCCCGCAGGCAAACGCATAGAAGTCCTCGCAGGGGTCCACTTTGCGGTTCAGGGCCCCCATGACCGTACTGGCCACCGTCACACAGGCCTCCGACAGGCACACCCGGGGGTGATCTGGGCATGGGATGACACAGAAAAACACGGTCACGTCCCGGTTTAGACTGGTGTGTGTGTGGGGGGTGGGGTGCACTTCAAATTGTCATCAGCTGCACACCAGTGCTGAGGAGAACCAGAGGAATCATGGAATGCATCACAGGGCATTGAAAAAGAACAGGACCGTTCATCAGCGTTGTTAAATTAAAACCAGCTTTAAAGCAGAACAGATTCAAAATGGCCGACACTGAATGAGTAACATTCAAATGCATATCTAATAGATAAAGCACGACATGGTCAGTAGTTGTCAGTGGAAGAAAAGCAGGTGTACTGTCAGGAATGCAGACAACAGACACCATCGTACACTCAAAAGCCCTAAACTTCCCAACCCAAATAAAAAAGCAATGGAATTCTGTAAGCAAATATATTTAAGAACTTATTTAAACACTATAGGTACAGTCCAGTCCGTATATACCTGCACATAGACCAAGGCTTCGGAAGGAGGGAAAATTAAATGGTGTAATAACATGAGAGTCCCATGCAAACAATGCCTTTCGAGATTGTCACCGGTGCCAACGTCAATAACTCCCATGAAAACACAAGGGTGAGGCAGAGCTGAACACACACAGTCGGGTATCTGGACTGGGCGGTCAGGACCGGGTCAGTCGGCACAAACGGTAACGACGGTTTCTGGACTGAAAGGGCATGTGTTGCCTTCTGAGGAAGTGCTGTAATCGCGCTGCTGCTCTTCTTTTGTGTTTTTGTTATTTTTGGACTGCTTTTCACAGGGGAAGTGGAACATTTCAATAATTTTAGAGGTATAATTTAGGTACCGTGTTTACACATTGTTTTTCATCATTTAGGTTCATGTATTTTTGTCCATGATGAACTGAGGAGTTATTTTTGTTTATAACCCTCGTTTGAAATGAAAGTAGACAGAGCCTGTTCAACGAGATTAATAAATACATATTAAGCCAACAAACCATAGTTAAAGAAACCTAATACGATTAATAAAAGCGGATGTCTCGGGTTTCTTTTTGCGGACTTCACTTGCAGGTTTATCACCGTCAGCTTCAGCTCAAGTCTAATCTGGTTACACAGGTTAAATAGTTAAATATCACAGTCATTAAAAATACTATACTTATTTTCAAGTCTTTTTAGCTGATCACAAAAGAGGGAAACGATTCTAATGTGTGAAGTAATACAAACAGCATCTATATATCAATTATTTGTAGAGATGTATCTAAATGTAAACCTCTAGGAGACCAGTATAGATTTCTGTAAGTAATATAAAGTAAGTAAGTAAGTAACATGAGACATTATTGGGTGTTTCTGTTTCGGTAAATAATGATCTGTCTGTATTTCCTGACTATTTTCGGACTGTTCTCCCCAACTTCATTTCACAGGAAAAGACAGGACTTTAAGTGTGCTTGACGCGGCACATATAAACGGTTGAATGAGTGGGCGAGTGCACAACCACCATCAAATGCTGGCATTGTTATCTGCCGGTAAAGGAAAAATAAACAAGCCCATAAAAGTACACCTCGGTATCTGGGCTGTTTTTACAGATCTGCGAGCGCCTGCATTCTTGAGACGTCGTACTAACATTTCAATAGCAGGAAATGGCATTACTTTTTCCTTTAAAAACACAAGGAAATGAGTGCTTGAGGAAAACAAATATTCATGATGTGGCGGCCGGAGACGTTAGAAAAACACATTGTGCTCGTTGGATGCCTTTGGGCCTTCCACGTCTGATATCTACAGTGTATACTTTCAATTATTAAAAAAAAAAAACTCCACATGAATTAAATCATTGACATCAGTCCACGAGGAGAACTGAGCAGAAATAGACACGAAAGAAAGACGGTTTTAGTTTAACTACAGAAAAACAATCACATCCTGTCTCTCTAGGTCTCTGAAAAAAAGGCCAGGTTGAGTCCACCCACTTCTGGGGTGGAAAGCAGATCTTCTTTCTTAACACAAGACAGTAGGGCCGGAGGTGTATCTGTGTGACCGGAGTAAAGAAAGACAGCAGAGGGAGGAACAACACTGAAAGTCAAAGGAAAAGTCTGTCTGTGATCAGTATAAAAGTCACATTTCACTGCCCAAGCCAGCCAGAACAAACAGCCACCTAAACCAAAGACAGCATGAGCCCTTTCCCTTCACTTTCTAGGCACATGTCAAATAGTGTGATTCCCCTATCGCTTATATAGTGCTAAGTGACATGGCATATTGTAGAGTAATGCCTATAGTAGGAGATAAGGAACTGGTATAGACTAAGGCAGGGGTCTAAACTCAATTCCTGGATTGGCATGTGTATGCTGGTTCTCGTTCCAACCGAGTCCTCAATTACTTAATTTGTCAAATTAATTATTCTATTTGATATATTTAAACAATATATTGCAAAGTATTTTACAGTTGATGGTCTAAAAGTGCATTTGATTCAAGGTACAGTATCTTATTAAATATCCTGGGCCTGGATAGGTGTTTAAATGTATGTAGCTAATTAAACAACTAGATCAATTAAGTCATTGAGGACTTGGTTGGAATGAAAATCAGCAAACACCCACCCTCCATGGATTGAGTTTGAGACCCCTGGACTAAGGGCTGTGTTTTGATTTCAAACGTTGGAGAAAATGTGTAGTAAGATACTGGCTGCTGAACTGGCAACCACTGTGCACATAACTGGTCTTACACTTAGTTTTAAAAGATCAATAACCTGACCTGAACATCAGATTCAACTGTGCAAATGAAGTAATGCAAATGCAAATGCATGGAAATGAAATGAGAGACAGCTATGCCAGGAGATGCATGTCGGAGAAGATGGTCTTACCGTGTTTGTAGTGGATCCCCATCACGAGCACGCTGACCAGCAGGGCGGCTGACAGAAACCCCACCAGGACCAGCAGTCTCTTCTCCATGCCCGTCCATCCTGCCCAGCAGCGGGTGCTGTGACTCGGCCCCATCAGACTCACCTGCACAAACACACACACAGTCACTGACCTGCCCTACGCTCTGCCCAGTGTCCCTGCCGCACTTTATGAGCAGTGCCCCCTTGCCCTGCAAATACAGGGAAACTACTGAGCCGGCACAGAATAGGGAGACGGGCACTGACGGGTATGCCATTCACACGCGACTCCGGTGCCAGATAGATGCACGGCTGGCTAACATTAAACTGAAAAGGTATCAGCTGGGATGAAAAGGCCAGTTAGGGAAATCTTGCGTGAACTGATAAGCAGAGAAGGAGGTGCAAATTAGGTTTAGCACACAAGGCTAAGGCATATTTGAATAACCCTCATATCTACAGGTTCTGGAGCAGACACGGGTGCTTTCTGTAATACAGGGGCAAGGGCTGGCTGTGTGGGAGTCAGGAAAGACCCGGGGTGTCTTTGTGGGGACGAAGCTTTATTTGTATTAATAAAACGGACACTTGGGGTTTCTCTCGCACCGCAAAGACACGCTGCTTCAGAGGATTGACTTCTCCAAACTGTATTCATGTGAATGTGGCGTGTTTGCCTCCCCAGTGATGGACTGGCATGCTTGTTCTGGGTGTAGCAGTTATGGAAAATGGATGGTGGGAAGGATGTGATGTCACGGCACAAACAACGCCCGTGTCACTGGAGCAATAATGGGTGACTCATCTTCAAACACGAAATTAGGCCATAAACTGTGTGGGCCATAAAATGTGTGGAAGTGTAGCCAGAGTCTCAGAGAAAGAGGGGCAGCATGTTTGAAGTGCTTTATCTGTCCAATGTCTGTCCAATGTCCAATGTCTGACCCACCAGAAACCACACTGTTAGAAGGTCACATACAGAAGAAAATGCAGTTTCCAGCTGGGTAGTTCATGGAGGAATTTATTTAATTTAATGTCGTCTATTGACTGTTAAAAATATACAGATGTGAGTAAAGCCTAGGGACGTCCAAACACAAGCAGATGTTGTCTTCAGCTGGTTAGTGGTGTGATTTGTAAACATTAGACTAGAGCACTGTGTGTATTAAAAAGGAAGGTTTATTCCCTTCTGGAGACATTTTAATTGTTTAATTGTTATGTCTGAGACAGTTCAGATCCCAGTCTATTTATTTTCAAACCGTGTCACTTTACAAAGGAAAACACAGATTACACCTAAAACGGTGGGGGATTACGCTTTGGTTTATATGTAGTGGGGATCATGTTTTTTCTTTCTCTCTCATTTTCACTTTGGGTGACTTGGCTCGGAGTTTTATTCCATCCAAAAGTTGGCTTCTGTAAAGATGTAGTTTGACATCCGGACCTCATTCTCCAAACCACAGAATGCGTTGAAGAGAAGGATGGGCCAGTGTGATTACAAGGTAGGAGTAACTGATATTTCGTTTTTGGGGGGGGGAGTAATCCAAATCATTAAATTTCTCCTTGGAACGCTGATACGCCAAGTGGAAATGGCTTTAGAGAGAAATATACACAGTTCCGCTAATGAAACGCAGGTTCACTCAGTATGACAGCCAACATAAAAAGCAGCATAAGAGTGAAGTGAAATGAAAAAGCTGTAAAAATGCAGGAGCTATGCGGAAATTTATAACGACGTCTTGAGAAGAACCACTTAGCAGTCTGACTCGGGTATACGATGCTGACTAATTGTTCCAAAATCACGGCAACACTGCACTCAGAGGGGTCTCGCACTAGTAAGCCCCAGTAAGGAGACGTAAGGCTTTGGGGACACAGCAGTCGCCGATGTAAAACAGGATTATGGCGCGCGCAGCCTTTAATTCAAGCCTCACAGCTCTAACCGAAAGGTCTCCCTTTTCACTTCTCCTCATGGGCTCATTCAACCCCAGAGCAACTGAATGAACTCACAAGCAGGGCTGACATCACATCCTACTTCACAGGGATCCTAAACCGTGTGCCGGACTAACTTTCCAAAAGCCGTGCACTCGCATTTCTGTCTCACTCTCACTCATTCAGTATCGCTCATCCTGAGGAAATTCACCCAATTATTTAACTCTTTTAATAAGATGATTCGGGTTACATAGATTTATTTTTTATTTTTTACAGAGTGGCGAATGTGCCAGTACTCTGAAACAAAGAAGGCCACTGTTATTTCACTTCCTTCTTTCTCTACACCTGTTATCTGCACACATCTGCATGTACCGGACATCATTTGACTAGACGCAGTGTATTTAGTGAGTGTATCCTGGTGTAGATGTGGGCACGAGTTGGCAGGGGACATCCCTGGACCAAGGGCAGGCTTGGAACTGGAGACGGCTCTGTGTCCCACTTGTGCACTGACTGACTGAGATAAACACAGTGTTTCCTTGGCATCCCATAAACAGGGCACAGAATGTTAATATATATCAATACAACATTTTATTTTCCTTCTTTTGAAATACAAAATTATTCTAGAATCTAGGATATACATTTTACAACATAGCCCAAGAGACTGACCTACATTCGAGACCTGCAAACAACATTTGTGCAGGTTCTTACACTTTTGTTATGAAGCAGATTGCATAACTTAACTTAACAGCTGGAATGTCTGAAAAAATGAAAGTGTGAAGAGAGAAGAGGAAGAGTGAGTCGCCCCCACCCTTTGTAAAACCCTCAATCAGGACATTTTGTAAGATTATTTATACTCCAGCCTCGCTGTTTGTCCTTACCTGCATTCCGTTGGGGTAAACCTCATCCACCGCGGAGTCCACCAAGTCGTCATCGTCCAAAGTGGTCCGCTTGTACGTGGACATCTGAAAGGCCAAGTGCAGAAAAGTCTCCCTGAGTGTTTCCATGGTGGAGCAGGCCTACCAGTTTGTGTGTTTGTGTGTGTGTGTGTGTGTGTGTGTTTGTGTGTGTCTGGGATTATGAGGTAACTTCTGCCCTTTCAGGGGTTCCCGTGAACGGCTTCCCTGATCACATCCATTAGGAAACACCTCCCTCTGTGGAGCTGAAGTCAAAGGTTAAGACTCTTAAGACGCTCTTCCCACCCTTTGCTTCCTACTCCTCTTGACATCTACTCCATCGCCACTGTCCGGCACTGAGGATTTTACGAGGTGAGCGTGTCTCCTCCTCGCTCGGGGCACAACCTGCTCTTGCCATACGCATCAGGGTTATAAAACACTCCTTTTCGGTTTTGACAAGTCTGAAGCACAGATTTCCTCACATCTGCTGAGCACTGAAGCAGTACTTTCTCTTTACCCTCGACCAGATATTTGCAGTCCCGCTCGTCCCTCTCAGAGCACTGGGCCCCCCTCTCTAGCACAGAAGGGACGTGATTAAAAACAGGAAGAAGGAATTACTTGATCAAGTTAAAGTGTGTGCATTCCTCTGTTCAGCTCTGGGAGTGAACCTTGGGAACCGAGACCCCACCTACACTCCCTCCCCCCCTTCAGCATTCCAGAACAAGAGGCGGACCCCTCGCGCCCGGCCACTCCCCCACACACTCACGGTTGCTGGGGTTACCCGTCATCTGAGAGCACCGTCTACAAGGCCCCCCCCACCTTAATCCCTCCCACACCGCAAACATTTCCCTCCTCATGCTTTTGAGTGTGCGGAACTGCAGCATTCCCCCCGTGTGAGAGCTGTCACGCGTTGACAGACTAAATGTTTAGGCGTAGCAGTCAAATAGCCACTGGAGATACTCCAAGCCCTTCTCTACGTTGAGGAGCTTTTCATATCTAGTTGTGAGTGGCTCAGACTGCTATGCAGATTACACAGGAACCTCACAGCTAAACTGATTTGCTGTCTCTCAGTCATGCACAGGTCTACCTAGCACATCGAAACGATTACTTGATTAAATTTGTAATTAAATGTTATGGATATTTACCTTGGGGTTCGAGTGCAATTTCCTCTGTAAATGTTTACTGTATGTGATGATAGGGTACTTTACTGTCAATTAACCATGCAGGAAGAATCATGTTTTAAGGGAGAATTTACCAAAGGAGCACGATGGGTCGAATGGCCTCCTCTCATTTGTAAACTTTCTTATGTTCTAATTGACATCATTCTTTCTGCCCCTCTGCTGCCGTTTGCACTGACATGCCAGTCCAGAGAAAAGAAGCAACCGAGCACGTCAGAAGCCTAACCGGCCTAATACTCTCTGCACGCCAGCATGAGAGCTGCACACTGAATCCTTAAAAACTATGCCAGTTGTGCCTAGGCAGAGCGCTCCCCCGCGCCAGCTCCTGACAATCTCCCCTGGGCCGTCACGGCTGAGCAGCCCGGAGAAAAACAACACAAGCAGCGAGCGCTCGGAGGTCAGCCAAACCTACAGAGTTCTGCGAGTGCCAAACGCGACTCCCGAACACAGCCAGGGTCTTTGAACTCCAAGGAAATGATACATCGGTGTCCTCAGGCTCCAGAGCCGCGGCCAAAGCTGTTTTAACCCCTGTGTGATCACCCACATCAACAGATCTGCTGACTCCAAAGGCACTGAGGGCACGGCCCGGGTCCCAGGTGTCATTTCCCCACTGCTTTTCCCTTAGTTTTCATTGCCCTCATTTTAATTACACAGGTGACTTCTGAAGGGCTGATCAGATGATTAGTTAATGAGCCAAAAACAAACCAGAAAGAAAACTAAGCACGGGAGGTGGGAATTCAACTCAGGTCAGCAGGTAGTTTTCTCTCTAAACAAATACACTATACTGCCGAGTCAGCTGTAATAAAGTGTCTACCCATCTCCAGCTTATATCAGAAAGATCACACAATCAGCATTCATAACAGCGGCCACTTAAAACAACAATGACAAATATAACTATAGGAGCTCCGAGCTGAATTACGTGGTGAAATTGGCCTGAAGACGTCATGGGCATTGTAATACTGGCCGAAGGACAATTCATCAGCAAATACTCTTAAAAACACAATTCCTCACCGCCACCGACAAGAGGAAATAACAGACATTAATACAAAAAGGAAAATAAATCTGAAACTGTACAAATCTGATGGAAAATAGTTCCCCTCCAAAGGGAAGCTTCTGCACCTCTCATATGTGCTTCCACAGACCACCAGGGTTAATTCTCTAGGTTTCAATCAATATCACTTCAGGGGGAGGCATGTGTTTTCCTGGCAACAATATGTTCCCTAAGGCAGCAGAAGTTCAGGTGCCAAGCGGCTTCTTGATGGGTTTGGATTACATTTCCAGCATCATTTAGTTAGCTGCTCTTGGCTCGTAGAGCTATGTACATGTTGTGCAATTAGGTACTAACTAGTAAACAACATTGCTTAGTGTCCTTTTTGCTCAGTCTGTTTAACACAAACCAGCTGTAAGCCATACATCACAAGACCGTGGAAAAACAGCAACTCCAGAGTCCGGACTGGTTCCTAAGACATAGATTCGTCTGATCTTCATTTGTCACCCACGTGTGATTAGGTGTTAGTTTGATTCTTTATATGTTTTAACGTCACAGTTAATGGGTCTTCAGCTGAGGTCTTAATTATTTTGGCTTTTCTGCACTATGATATATTTCTGTTTTCACATTTTAAAAAGCTGGACAAAGTTAGATATTAGCAGCAGCCCTGTTCTAAATACTGTTAAAGAACTTATGATTTATGCATTATTATTTAAACGATCATGTGCTCAGAGTTAAATTAGGCCCCTATACAACGCAGAACACTTATTACTGCAGTGTTTAATTCAACTGTATTCACGTAAGAGTCTGTATATTAATTCCTAACCTTTTGAACTTGCTTAGACAGCTATAGAGTGGCAAACCTGATTTCCAAATCTCTTATACTCAATCCAGCTAAAGCAGGCTTATTCTAACACCAAAGCACAGATTACATTGAAACTTAAACCTACCCACCAAAACCAAATTCAAAACCACACTTATCTGCTTGGAAGAGGATAGATAGCACAGAGCACAGAAACACCCAAACAGTGACTGATAACTATACACGATAATCAGCAGAAATAAAACCATGGAAAATACTACTTTTAAAGATGCATTCTTTGTAATACAGAAAACTGTTTTATCCCGGTTTTTGACTTGCATGGGATATTTCAAAATATGTATGGGATATATTGCACTTCACACCTCATTATTTCTATTTTATTCTGCTCTGAAAGATTTTGCAATAGTTTTGGCATGTTTAATTACACAATTATACGTTTATCACACATGTTTACACACAGGAAAAGTCTGTGATCACTTCATGCCATTTATTATATGAGGAAATCAGATAAACACTAACCATAAAAAGAGACACTGTTTTAACAAAAGCAAACCAAAGAAGCACCACACACTTTAAACTAGTAAACATTTATATTGGTAACACTTACAATCGCTGAAGATTAATATTTACAGAGCAGGTAGTTAAGAACATACATTATATACATGGCAAATAAACACACAGTATACCAGTATATGATATTCCAGATCAGAGCCAGTATATGGGCAGTATATAATTATAATTAAAGACATCAGGGGAAATATAAGGCTAACAAACTGCTCTACAAACACTAAAAAAAGTATGTCTGCTACTGATTAGAGCACCGAACATTTCTACACGGTCTACAATACATACACAGCTGGAACAAACACTTCAGCATTAGACCAGACACGCTCATATAACAGGTTCCTGGCAAAACCTCCCTCATAAGCAGGTGTGTTTCAATTTATTTTGGCTTGTTGCTGCAATCAAAGCTGTGGAAAATAAAGCCCACACAGACGATCTGCCTGCATGGAACAGTGACTCGGGACTGGAAATGTCAGAAAAAAGCCGAGAGGGACTGGAAATGCCGAGGTGGACAGTGTGCAGGCAAACACAACACGGGGGAAAATAGATAAAGCTGGTATGTGTGCGTCTGTTCTACAAAGCTCGGGTACATAAATCATGTATGATCACCTGTGCCATTTATGATGAAGATGATGATTATGATTATTGTTACCAATGATGTTATTTATTAACATATTCAGGTGTCTTAATTCATTTCCCCTTACCTGCATTTTGTGATCTGTTCTGTGACGTCTTCCTCGTAGACAGTAATTTGTCACTTTATTGAATTACTCAACATTAGTTTTGCAAAGCTCTTCTAAAAGTTAAGGCCTAGGAAGTCTGCAAAGGACTTGCGCATCCTTTGTGATGGTTCCTAATGATGCCAAAGGGTTGTTCTAATGCCATTTCATATGCCCCACTTTGAAGAGTGAAAACAAGGGCACTTTTCTCCACAAATAGACTGGCCTGGCTCTGGAGTTGTGACAGTTCTCACTGGTAGCAGAATTTGATACTTGCCACCGGAGCACGTATTTGCAGTTGATGTGTGACTTGAAAGTGAGTTCCATTCAAGAGCTTCTACTGTGATAGAGAGAAGGGGAGGAGAGTGAGGAGGAAACAGGGTGCATGATTTGAGATAGAGATCTGTGGTGTTTGTAACACTTATATCTGAGCTGTGCAGATTTGTTTTCAGTGTTTTCAGATGTAATTTTTGTCAGAGGAGCTAATTAACAGGATGCCTTAGCAAACGCAACAGGGTGCATTGCTGATTTAAAAGATGAAGTGCTGAATGTAATAAGAAAACCACAGCCTACTCCTTTAAGTAAGAAAAGCTCTTTCAGTGCTCATGTCACCAGGATTCCTGGCTTGATCAACTTGTACCCAACAGAACTGACCAAAAGTATGCCTCAGTAATTCCAAACCCTCAAAAGGCAACCTGGCCTTTCACATGTGGGAAGTGAGTCGTCTCCTGGGACGGCAAAGCTAGCCGCCCCTTCCCTGCCAAAAAGGAAGCTGCGGGTTGAATCTCCGTCCGAACTTTCGACGCGATACGACTTCACACACACACAAACACGCATGCTGGCAGAGCTGCAGAAACAAGAGCAGAAGCCAGACACTTTGAGCTACACTTGCCAGGTTGATTTCTTTCCCGCCTGCTGTAGCCGAAGTGAGATTCTGGGCCAGCAGGTAGAGAAACGGTTTCTAACTACACTGACCTCTGCTGTTGACTAGGAAGCAAAAAGAGAAGGACGCTTTAGTTTTGGTGGTGTTGCAGAAAAGGGGAGACACCCCAACCCATACTGCTGAAACTGTCAGTACAGCGGATCAAGACAATAAACAACATTAGCACCCTTTTTTCTCTGTAGAAAAAAGTGGTCTTCAATTGCCACAAACCTGCCTCTACTTAAAACAAAACCTCCAGAACAGATGGCTTGTCTCTTACAGACTATGCCAGTGAAAAAAACATCAAGAGAAGTAAAGCAGGCATCGTTTCTGGGCTGCTTTCGTGCCCAGAGGCATCGCATATGATTTTCATAAAGTAGGCCTTGACCAAATCTTCCCAAATCCTTTCCCAGGGTCGTAAAAATCCTCCCTCTTTTCTTTTTTCTTGCAGAGAGGTACACAAGGTTGAAATCTGGTTCACACTACCCTTCTCGTCTAAAATGACAGCCCGATAAGACCAACCTTCAAACTAAACCTCAGAAGCATTTCCACACATCTGAAGGACACTGTAGATTCCCTTCTTTCCAGTCAGATCCCGGTGAGGGGCCCACCATATAAATCAGGGGTCAAGCAAGCAGGAGAAAAAAATTACTCGTACAAGGGATTGTCATATGGTCTGTCTCAAAGTGTCAATGGGAATTCAAGGATTAAAGCAAAGAGGAAGGACTACACCCCTGGAGTTTCACTTTTTTAGTGCCAGATACATTAAATACATTTCCAGATTCCAGGAGGAGCTGCCAGTTTTCCCGACTCATTCTGTTTTACAGCTGTTCACTTTTAGCAGTAAATTAATGTCACAACCACAGGGTTCCTCATCAGCCAGAACAATGCCTCCTTTTTTGGATATCTCCCCTTCACAATACAGCAGACATTCATTCCCTCTGACTCGATTTGAATACTTTTATCTACCCGTCTCTGTTTGCCAGGTGAAATGATTCACTGGGTGGCAGGAGATAGGAGACGGGAAGATCCGGCGAAATACTGGAAGAGGTTGTGTTACGTTGCCGGTGTTGCGTTAATGCCGTGCTCAAGTACCTAAGGCCGGGATCAACCAATCATGAAAGACTATAGTCACATCTGGTTGGCTGTGATACCCAATGGCAGTGGCGAGGTTTCTGGTATTTTCTGGCCTTCACTGAACTTTCATTTACAAATCTATATCTGCTTTGGTCGAAACAGCAGACTTTTGTGGACAGCTGCGGAGACAAGTCCTTCAGCATGGAGCCTGGTGTCCTTCTCTTATTCTCTCTAATTCCCCTCACCGCTGTGAGAACATTATCGCACAGCCTTGAGATCAGGCCCAGGACCTTCATCGGCAAGCTGTGAAAGACCTCGAGCACACAAGACCATCAGCACTGACACGTCCCAGAGATAAAAAGCAAGAGTCGGAGAGAGTAATTGCTCAACAGATGTATTCCTCTCACAGAAACACAGTTCTCTTCCAACCTTTAATGTTTGCTTAAGATTTACTGGTCACGGAGGGAAGCTGAGCACAAACTCGTGGAATCGCTCCCGTCTATTACTTCATCTTAGACTTTGCTAAAAGAGTTTGACGACACAAAATTAGCTCACTGTCAACTACTGCCCATCCCCAACATTCACGGCAGTGTACAAGAACTTCAAACACAGCCGAACAAACAGGATGAACAAGCTTGGAAGAGCTCAGGTTTGGAATAAAGCGCTGATAAATCCAGGTAGGGTCCAGCTCCAGTTCGTGGCGACTACATCTTTTGTTCTGTGGCGGGTTACACAGACTTTCATAAGATTCCCAAAGGGACAAAGAACTGAAACACACCGCTGGTGAATCTGCTAGCCGTGAGAAAGCGGAGCAGACAGATCTGTGGGGAAAACTGTGTATTTATCCACAGAGGAGTTGGAGCTTACTTTGTCAGTTGCCACAGATATCTTCAGCAGCTCTGCTATACAAGACTAGTTAACTAACTGTTAACTGTTAACTAACTAACAGATCTTTTCAAATTAGAGGTTTATTAAGCACAAATCTTGCAAGTAGCCTGACTAAATGTGACAAAGATCTCAATCTCTGCTTCTCTTTCCTACTTCCTTTCTGTAACCAAAGGAGAAGCCCACCCCACCCATGTGAAACCGTCCCGCAGCTCAGGTCTTTATGAGGGGGATTAGGGTGCTCCTGTGCAGCCACAACAGAAGTCTCTCATAGCGTGAGCTGGCAGTTTGCCTGGCTGCTGCAACTCGAGAGCACTTGAAGGGGTGGCAAAGAAAAAACAGGGAAGGCACAAAATAAAATAATCTTAGAAATGGAAAATAGGGAAACACAAAGAACAAAAGTGCAGAGAAAATAATTCACACGCACTTCTGTGGTTTGCCAGTAGCTGCGGGCAACTTGAAAGAGAAAGCCAAAAGAGGACATTAATTAATGACCAGTACTCACAGTGTTGCGTCCTTTTCCCCGAGTTAACATCTCTTTCTGGAAGTGACTCATATTTCTGCACTCGGGGTCTCTGGAAACCTGAGCGCTGTTCGCATGATCACAGCAGTTTAACACAAATAAACGTCTTAACCCTTTCGAGACCTCCGGAGCGCTGACGGCGTGGAACACATACCAGAAATTCCTCTTTGCTCGACACACTTCCTACAGTATGGGTTGAAGAGATTAAGAGAGTCAACAGAGCTCACATGCTGACCACACCTCTGGGATGTTGTAGCCACACAATGCAGGTCTTCTGGACTCTTTTTGTTACTGTGTTAAGGAACACAACTTCCCAACTTTCAGACAGTTGGTCTAAATAACATTAACCCCCTCCCCCTACCTAACAGCAGTCCCCCTCCTGCTAGCCCCAACCCCCTTCCAAAATCACTACCACTGTCCCAACTCCAACAAATCAGCTCACCCCTCAGCACTGATACACACATCTACTCTCACTCTGCTCCCAGGAATGTATCCAGATTTGAATCGGCAGGTGAGTCAATGGCATTAGCCTGGAATCCATACCCATTCAAAAATACAAATGGTTCTGTGGAATTGCAAAGAAAGTAGTTGATGTTTTCTACATTTTCTCATCCTGATGTGCATGTTCAATGATTTATCTTCAGCTTGTTTGACTTTTAAACTCCCCAACTCCCCAAATAATTATTCTGAACAGAAATCCCACGGCTGAACCGCGTTTGTGCAAACCCTCAATTTCCACTTTCTGACGCACTACCACGTAGGCTCTCGCGCACATCTGTCAAGTGATTCTGATATTTCTTTGCTCTTTTCAGAGTAAATCACCTTCCTTGCTGCTTGGCTGAATAATCGGGATAAATATAGCTCACGTATGAAGTGTAAATCACACAACAGATCAAATAAAAGTGTATAGGCCTATATATGATCTACAGTGCAGCTCTTATCTAACTCCATGAAGGATTACGTAGAAAACATGCACTTGAGTTATGGAGGCACAACATTTGGCAGGGAAAATAACACAGCGTTTGGCACTTGCTGCGCGATTCCTCGTATTCCAAGCCTCTATTCGTACAATTCGTAAAACACTGAGCCCAGGCAGGGGGGGAGTATTGATTAACTCCAGATGTGGAGAAAGTTTGATTTACAGGACAGGTCTGCCTCAGTGTAACAATCTGGAAAAGGCAGCTACAATCAAAGATCCCCGTGGAATAAGAGAATTATGTCTGTTGCACAATGCTTTGCTGAATCGTGTTCGCTTGTGTAATACTAGAGTTGCTTAAGAAAGACTACAAGCATTCAATAAGTATATTGTAATTCAGACGACATAATTAGAAACAATGCCACAGCGACAATACACTTGCCGACAATCCTTTAAACATACCATTCGAATGCGTTTTGTGGCTATTGCCTAAATAGGGCAATAGAGGGTTAAAGTAATTGGGTGAAAGTTAAAGATCTCGTCACAATTTGTCTGCCCTTCCTCCTTTGTTTACATTACTTGATTCAGACGGAAAAAACAACGCAAAATCGTTCTGTCTGCTGATGAAGTGGTTTGAAAGCAAATGCTCGTGGCCGATGGGAGAATCTGACCTGTGACGTCAATGTAGCGTCGCTCTCACCTTCCTTTCCTCGTTTCCTTTCGAGAACACACCCAGATAAGGAGACCACTAAACATATGTTAAGCGAAACCAGCCGGCCGGCCTATCAGTTACTCTGCTATCTGCAGGGTGTGTGAAAAAAACTAAATTTGCCTTTTTTGTCCACACATGAGAAGTGGAGGTCAGGTCTCAGCTTTATTGTTTGTGCGTATGAAACGGCCGTGGACCAGCATGCAAAGCACACGGGTCTGTAAACATCCCTGAAAATACATTGAGAACAAAAGGGAAAGGATGCAAATATAAATACAACCTTCCCTGTTGATGATCTCTGGGCCTAGCTCTCCATTCAACGATTCAACCTCTTTTTCAAGTAGTCCATTATCCTAAATGGCTCTAGTCTCCAATTTCCACATAGCCAATACAATTGCAAAGCATCAGGATCTACAGTTCCCTCCGTCTATAGTGATGCCCACTGGTCCGCATTGAGGGCCCTTTTATAATACAACAGTATGCAAAACTGTTGTCTGATACCTATCCTGCTGTAATCATGATGCGTTTCACACAACTGAGCAATTTCCTACAATAGTTCTAATGCCAATAAAGGCTCAAATGCATCAATATGATCATTTTGGAAGATCTCTGCAAAATGTCAGCTCTGATGATGCTCCCATCCCAGCTGAACAGAAAGACCTGCAAATCACCTCAAGTTGACGGACTACTTGAAGGACTTTGGCGGCCATGTTTAGCTCACATGTTCTGCTAAAGACTCCGTCAAATATAGCTAATTTGAGAAAACAAGAGCATGCAGTAATTGCATTTGTAAACTTTCCTTCACGTTGGCTCCTCGTTACTGATGTTGGGAGCTTTCTGTACGGGATCCACTTTAAAATGCTGCCTCATATTTCATTTCTAATCCTTTTAAGATTAAAGACCTTAAAGGTAAGGTTTCATGGCTGGTTTTCCACATGATTCCATATACAGTATTAGAAGATAAGAGCACCATGTGTGTTTCCTCATTCTGAAACTCGCTTCAGACGATTTAACATGCAAATCGATGTCTCTCAAGCGCGAAGCTTTGCAGAGTGAGTCAGACTACATCACTGACTCTACGATTCGCACCAGAGATCTGTGCTGCTTGTGTGAAGCCCCCGTCCCTCGCTACATTTATCGTATTTCCGTAAAGATAAACGTGGCATCGGATTTCATGTATGTGTGTGTGCATTGCTACAGATTTTGTCTGCATTTTGTCCATATTATTATTAGTACCAGTGGTAGAAGAAATAGAAGTAACTTAGAGGAAGCTGGAATCATTTGCAAATGTAATAATAAAAAACCACGTTTCAGAATGTGAAAACATACAACATACCATGTTAAATGTTCTCAGGCATCTTGACACGGTAGTGACTGCACTCCAAGTGTCTTTGAAAAGGGTTTGTAAGACCTTTTAGGGTGGGCAACATTTCAAGCACTGAAACCTGGGCATTGGGCGACTCTAAAGCCCGATGGGGAGTCAAGACTGGGGAGGGGTCTTGGTTTCACCCCTAGAAAAATGATCCCAAGCCACGAAACCATGACACAGCCCAACACTATCCTCTCAGACTGGGTACCAGGTCGGGACCGGGGTACTAAAACAACTCAAAAAAGACTCATTACGTCACACCGCCATTGTCCCTCATTGTTCACAAGCTGTAGATTATGATGCCCTTAATTAGAGGCTAGCCTACCACTCCATTGTAGACCCATGCCAACTAATCTGTACAAATAATAGCTCTTGTATTGCATTGAATCCCTGCATATTTCCAGAAATGATGTCATAACTGAGGCAATACAGGATACACCATTGACATATTGCTTGTATGGAAAGAAGTAAAGGATAGATAAACCACGCTGGGTGACGAGGTGGGAAGGAATTTGGGAAGCCACACTTGTAAACATTCACAGCAAACAGGAAACAGTCGTTCTCTTGGTTCCCGCTTCTGCTGAAACAGTCACCGGATTCCCTGCTCACTTCAGTAGGAGGTTTGGGGGTGACGGATGAGACTGAAAAGATGTGTTGGGTTGATCGCTCGGGAGCAGGAGAGCTGGCCTGCTTCTGTAGAAACACCTTATATAGGAGGGCGAACGGAAACAAACATGGATCGCGGAGCACTTACCACAAAAACGACACACTGCAGATCCTGCCTGTAAAGCTTATTCTGTGGGGGGTAGGAGGAATAAAGAGCGGCCATATCTAATAACATTATACCGCTGTAAGTGCTGTGTATCGTGGTGGGTTTAATGAAAAGGGGAACTGATGCACAAGGCCAAGACAAACACAATCTGGTTAGCTAATGTATTGCGACACTAGTATCTCCAAGCTCAGAAAAGTGGACAAATAGCAGCTGCCCTTCCCTCCCCTCTCTGAGCAAACAAATACGGCTGCCCCGTCTTGTTTACCATAATGTAAGTTCTGCACCACACTATAAGTACCCCACACGCACACCATTTCTTCTTCTTTTTTGCTCACATCTTTATCTTTGAACACATTTCAGCATCCACCACACACTATCCAGACACTGCTTGAGACTGAAGGACAAGTGCAGGAGAGTTCAAGCACAGACAGACACAACAACGTGAAACATATCCGTTCTGGTGTGCAAATCAACCCAACTAGTTCAGTGGACCAACACTGTTCAAAAGCTTTTGAAATGAAACGTGTGCTTCTAACGAAGCTCTTGAATTTGTCCTAGAACAGAACTTGTTTCAGTTCCTATCTTTGATATTAATCCACTGCTACAATATGCAATCTACAGCACTGTGGTAACACCCGAACCAAAGATAAGTCTTTTAGTAAGTTATTCATGTTGGTGACTCTGAAGCCTTGGGGTAAGCAATGCAATAGATTTACTAACAAAGTAACACACTGCCTTACTGTAACTCTCACTTCAGTTATCATCAATCATTTCCTCACCAGGTATCGTGTACAGGATGAAACACAAACAGAGCACGAAATGCACAAATATCACAGCAAATCGGATATCCTCCTGCAGTCTAGTACAGTACAGGGACTGCTGTTCACACACTTCTCAGAGGTGTTAGCATTGGGAATGAAATATATCAGTTCAAGAGCATTATTGGCATGACAAGGTTAGACAAGTATTGCTAAAGCTTTTAGGGCAAATAACTAAAGGTAACATAGATTAAGTACAGCACACAGATTGTACATTTGCAATAATAATAATTTAAGGACATAAAACACATTTACATATATCACTGCCTCAGATATCTCCTGCTTCAGGACTTTGCTTGTTGTACAGTAACTCTCTCCAAGCACTGGGCAGAAGCAATAGTGTCTTGATCTACTGTTCAGCCTGATCTGATCGCTGGTAGTTCATTTGCTAAAAAGCCAATAAACACAGCTCTTACTTTCCAGACTGGATATGATGTTAAACATGTCATGTGCATGCATGTGTGACTTCAACAGCACGGCTACTGCATGTCACTTTCGGACACATTTGTCCACTGCACTCTAGTACCAGCCAAGTAAATGTGACTTACCATTTTCCAGGTGTTGATCTCCTGTCACACTTTCAATTTCGCTGGCGGAGATTAGAGGGTGAAGTGCGGCTGCTGTGGAGCCGCTGCCTGCCTGCCTGCCTGTCCCTCCGCAGCGGACACTGTTGCGCGCACATGCAGTTTTGTAGCGGGACTGGGGGAAGGACGTGATGGACACAGAGCTGCGCCAATAGCCTGGAGCCATGAAAACAGACAACCAGTGCATTATGAGATATGGGCGGGTCTACCCACCCGCTGACGTCAGCCGTGTGGACCCTATTTCCGCAGATCTGCGCGGCTCCGCCAATGGGAGCGCTGGGCTTGTGCAGCGCTGCGCAGAGCTGCGGGCATCTGCGCTGCAAGGACGCGACCTATGATGTCAGTAGAGGTAATTGGAAACTTCGGCTGGCGTGACGTGGGTGCTTTCTTTGTTGTTGTTGTTGGAGCTGAAGAGATGCATTATTAAATGAATCAGTGAGAAAAATACTTTACAAACGCCTGCACATTGCGATTTCAATCTACAGACGAGTGTGTAAGCCTCTAGAACTAATGTAAACTAAGATGAAAGCCCCCAAAAGTGCAATATCTGATACCAGCAACGATACCAAATGTGATAATGGATAACACAATACTAAATAAAATCAAAATGTAACTAGGAGCACGGGTTCATTTAAATGTGATGCATTTATTTTTGTATTTTTTATGTAGGCCTAAGGCTTTTAAAAACCTACAGCCCAGCACCGTGCAATGCATTTGAAAACACATCACTTTTTGGACTGTTTTTGCATTATATATGACGAATTAAAAACAGAATGTCATTTCAATTAGAGATTTTGAATCTGCGTATTGATGAGTCTAAAAGATGTCTTTCTTTGCAGCACTTCAGCCAAGCATTAGGACGCCTAATTATAGGGCTGTTTGTCCGAGCAATTATCAAGACCTCATTTCACAGCATGTTAATTAAAATGTAGACCAGCATTCATTAAAGCACTGTACGTAAGACATGCGCTCATCCATTCATTGCTTACTGGGCTGCAGTCTCACTTAAGACACAAATGGAAAAACAGGGCACTTTGTGCGAGTAAGTAACCTATATACACATCAGTTTATTTAGTCTCTGGTGTAGGTTACTGTAGAGCTGTAGTTTCAAGGACAATAGCTGTGAAATGGTTCATTGTCAACATATACTCAACACCCTCACCTCATTTGCCACGATGAGTCGCGTGTGGTTGATCCCAGGCTGCCCATAGTATTCCTTCAGCAACGGCAGGTGACTGTTGTCCAACATCCAAGTCTCAGTATGGACTCACACTACCATGCCATGGTGATCATACAGAAGCGTGTCTTCCAGTACAATCTGGTGGGACACGTCTGGTTCCATGACGTTTGGCGATACCGAGCATCGTTTTGTATAATATCTGAATTTCTCTGCAACTGTCAGCCCACTGATTATAACAAATGTTTAATGAATGGGTCTAATTGGGTTTTCAAATGTTTTCCATAGTCTGGCAGCACAACAGAAGAACTATAAGCCAACAGCAGACCATTTCGAGTGTTTTCACTACTTGTATGCAGATCTCTTGTTTGTCTAACCCTTTAATGGCCAGCGCCAGGGAGTCTAGCAACATTTATACATTGATCTCAGCAACTGGAAGTAGTAACTTCTAGACACTGATGACGCTATTACTTGCAATATCATGTCAATCTACTATGTTTTAAAAGCCTTCCCTTGGAAAACAAATAGTTGGGCATATTAATATTGAGATGTATACATAGTTTGACACAATGCTGGTGACGATTATAGGTGTTATAAGCAATAATACAGCTGCAGAATTAAAACTAGCATCGATTGTATTGACTTGCGTGGATCGTGCTGTGCTTAAAGTCACATCAGCAAGGTCAGCTCGCAGGTCAGCTTGATATTTCCTGAATTTCACTGAGACCTGAATATAAACTGCTGCTGTGGGAGTCTGGATATGACTTGGATAATCAAAAGCGATCAAGTGAGTTGAGAAAAACGCATTTTAATTAAAGTCCTAAGAGGCTTATGAGATTAGGACCTGCAGTAGCTGTGCTTTTACACGGCTGTTTCCAACAAAGAAAATAAGCTGCTCCAGCTTAAATGGGATCAAATACTTCATTTATGGGTTTTCAGGATCATTCCATTCTTCTTATTAGTTATATTCTTGTTCACAGAAGTCATGCTAATAATACAACGTGAAGTTGTTGCTTTTGTTAAGTTGTACTATGGGGAATGAAGAATGCTATCTCCCAGTGTTAACATTCAGCATTCATCGGGCTGTTTTATCCTATTGATTGATGCTTCAAATTAAGATGCTATTGATCTCAGTAGGAACTAGCTCTTAAAATGTTGTGAAACCCAACATGAGAAAATGACTTGTTTTTATTTGCCAAGAAATGCATGTTTAAATGATTATTTGCTTCCACTTACTGAAGATGCGTATTGAGAAGTGTTTTCAGAAGCTTTCTTTCTGGAACAGTTAATTGCCATAGAATATAACGAAGTGGATTGAAGAATAGAAAATAAGGCCAACATATTTTCCAAACATAATTACATGTTCAAAAAACAACACATGAGGCAGCACAGGAACATATCTGTGATATAAAACACCAATCAGAGAAACACAAATAACTAAAGTGTAATGACATTGAGTCAACGGATAGTTTTTTTAGTTTTTAACTAAACACAAAATACCTTCCTTAAATTGGTCTCTTACACTTATTAAGAGTATCTTTCACGACATCTGCTGGTGATTTATTGAACGACATTGCGCGTTTCTTGACATTTCATCCATTACCTGACTGACATTAATGCAGTCCAGACAATGGGGTATTTGGAGAAAAACTGTCTCTACAAAACACTTAAGCCTTTGGTTAACTTTGAAGTCTTTAATTCTACATTATTTGGAGCATTTTGTTTGTATTTGGAAAAACTGAGGCTGTTTTCTTATGTACGTGCGCCGTTTTATGTCTGCCCAAAACGTTAACTCTTCACAACCCGTTGATCCCTGTCAATTATTACAAGGCAGCATGACACCCCTCCTGGTGGCACTTTGAATTATTACATTTCTAATATACAGCTCTGGGAAAAATTAAGACACCACTCCAAGTCCAGAAATCAATGTTTTTTTTTTTTCCCAGGGCTGTATATCATCATATTCCATCATTTATTTATTTTAAACGATTGATTCGAAACACATGGCTATTCTCTATGTGTGCTCCAGTATGTTTTTATACTTGATTATTTAATGTCTCACTATTTTCTGAAAAATCTGCGTGGAAAATGTCCAATCTCAGCCAGAAGGTGGCAGTCAAGTACACGCACTATGTAACAATATATCATTGAAGTTCAGATGGGAAATAAAAAAATCCACACAATTCAAACCCAAGAGCAGAGAGCGTTGGCCAGGTCTGGAGTTGTTTAGAGGACTTAAAATGCATTATGATCCTAACCACACAGTTTTAGACTAAATTTGGATTGTAGTGGAGATTAATCTATAGTGGACTAGCTATATTAATTACATCATGAATCCTAACCATATAAGTAATAAGGTTTCAATACCTTCTGTGGACAAATACCACAAACAAACAAAAACATTATCTACACAATTAAATCTCTGAAGCAGACATAACATTTGTTTTGGCACAAAAAAGTAAAAACAAGCATTCCAGAAGAAAACAAAACAGGATGATGTTCGCAAACCGATGAAAAGTGTTGTATATTAGTGCACCCTAAACTGCGTGGTTTCGTACAAGTGAGATCAAGGTCATCTGACCCTTCTGACAAGTAAGCATCCAATCTGATCCTCGAGTTTTGGCAGCCCTTGGGATTGTGGGAATTCCTCAGGGTTATTAGTTTGGGTACATCAAAGACATCCACAGAGTCAATTTACACAAGCGCCGACAAAAACTCTGCATCTATTTCTTTAATTTGATATAACATCCTTATTAAGGATTCCCACCAACGCCTCTGCAGCTGGATCACTTCCATCCCAAATAATGATGCCTGATTTACATGCTACCCCAGACCACAGTGTAGAAGAAGCACCAGGAGAAACTGTTTCCCAAAACCCGGCTCAGCTCTGTCATTTGATCTTCTCCCCCGAACCGCCCCGAGCGTTCGCACACCCTGGGTAGCGTGTGGGAGGGAGGGAACCCTGTGGAAAGGTCACAATGTGCCAAGCTTTCATCTTCTTTCTGGCTTTATCTGTTTGGTGTGCTCGTACCTTCAGTGGTGATGGCACAGTGTGAATACATATCATAATGTAAAGGTGTTGTTTAGTCCCGTTAGCTGCCTCATTTCCCAACAAAGTCATGTCATCACAGAAGCATTTGTATTAATTTCAGCCTCTGTATGTCACTTTGTCTCTGGTTTCCTTTACTCAATTATTATTTACATGTGCTTCAATCATTGATATTCAATCACTTGTTTGTTTTTCTCCCTTGTCTGTGGTTTGTGTTGCCTTGATCTTTGCCCGAGCAATAATGTGGACACAAACTATTAAAAGTGACCGCAGTCCTGTCGTGAGTGTCTGATTCAGAATGACCACCCATGTGCCGTGTCATGTAGTGTCAGGACATGTTATAAGCATGTTCCTGTACTCTCTCACGCCCAGATGTGTGTAAGGGTTGTGCGCTTCTGGAATCACAGGATGCTTGATCCAGTTTACTGTGCTTTTTGGACTGGAAAATGATTGGGGAGGAATGTGTCGGCCAAAAATCTGTTAGCATGTTCTTCTGCAGTTAATTGGATCTGTCCATAGCGGTTTCTTCAATCGCGGTGACAGTTTTAGGAAAGTTAAACTCAAAATGTAATGGGAGTAGAGTGGAGAATTGAATCAATGTAATAGCTTTTCAGATCTAATATTTCAAAGGCAGGGTTAAAATCCAACAAAAACAAGACGCATTAATTTATATAATTCTTAACTGTAGGAGACTGAGGGCTCGTCTTTGGCGAGTGGAGAGAGAACTGTACAGCAGGTTTTTCCTCTTTGTGCTAAGATTTACATATTTATTATAGATTCATATGTTGTTATTCTTCTTTTGATTTCCTCTGCAACGTGTGTTCTTATTGTAACAACATTTGCAAACATAAAAACAGTTGTATTCCCCAGTAAGAGTGTCATCCCTCTGTAGCTTTTTCACTTTCTTGCAAAATTGAATGTATATTGTTTGCATGAAATCTGGATACATTAGGGCACAGTCATATGGGTTTGACTAATTCGTTATTAAATAGTTACAAAGTATGAGTGCCAGGCAGCCACACAGAGTACTACACAGACTGCAGAAAAGCCAGGTATTTTTAACTTTCAGACTCTGAGCAGCAGGGAGATCTAGAACAGACACAATTAAATCTAGGAGCTTCCAAGGTAAATGTGTGCGTTGTTGTGCAGGGGGGACTCACTAGGAATTTCACATCCAAAATCTGGATTTCTGTGGCATTAGATTGTGCTTTTAATGACATTATGAAAAAGCCTCTCTTCCTCAGCCCAGACAACATTACGTTGAACCCAAGCTCTGAACACAACTCTTCATACAAAACTCGGCCAACAACAACAACAGCAACAGTACTAATGATAATCATAATAATTCATTCAGCAAACTGTGAAAATATATAATTGATTGAGAAGAATAGTATAATTTACAATAGTATGCCTTATTTCATTCGTTCGTTCTCTTGTTCTTTCTGTTGATGAACTGTATTCGTCAAGCTATTTGCTTATCAATCTAAAATGCATGTATTTGCAGATAATGCAGGACAGGACTTTAATTGGGTCGGGCTGGCTTTAACCTCCAAAAGCTAAACATACGAAAATCAAGTCCTAATGCCAGTGATTCCCGGTACACGGTGGCTGTAGATTCATTCAATAAGAGTCCTGCCAGGGGGGGTCGGTCCCAGTACCACCAGTGACCCTGTTTGGCATGGCCAGGAGGAGCTCCCCAGCGCCTGCGGTCCCCATGACCAGTCCAGCCCACAGGCGGAGCTCCGGTCCGGTAAGGTGTGCTCTGCGGTCCCTATGACCAGTCCAGCCCACAGGCGGAGCTCCGGTACCTGCTCCGCGCTGCCCCCCCGGCGCTCCAGCTGCGGTATAAAGGCACAGCTGGCTCGGCGCAAGCAGATGCAGATGCAGATGCAGTTGTTTCGGGTCCGACTGGCAGCTCCGCCGCACCGGTGAGTCTGATCCGCGCCGCCGGCTCCGTCCGCTGGCTTTACTGGCGACTCGCACGATGCTTGTACGGGGTGAGCCCGTCTGTCTGCCCGTCTGTCTGTGTGTTTGTTTGTTTGTTTGTTTGTTTGTTTTTCGTTTGCTTTGAACTCAAACGCGGCGATATTCGTTTATTGAGAAATAAATAAATAGCAGCAGCAACATGTTAGGATTGCATAAGCATGAACTTTGTCTTTATTGGTACATTACATGTGCTTCACTGCCTTTCGCATGGGGAGAGATACATTTTCGGGTAAATGTATTTCATTTTTGAAATATTTTGTATTTGATGTATATTTTCTTTATAACAATAATTATTATTGCCACTTTTAACGTGTTCGTTTTGTTTTTGTAAAGTTAGTCTCAAGGTAATTGTAATGCCAGGAAACGCTGGCTTCTTTGTAATTGCTACCAGCTGCTACAACCTTACATTTCATTTGGTATCAATTTCCAAGTTTCCTACGGTATATATAACCTATATACACATCTTTTAGCGAATATATTATTTCCCATTTGAGATATTTCTCGATATTTATTTCTAAAAATGGTTTTGGATTATAATAATAATTATTTTAATAATGTAGAGCTTCAGTCTATGGAAACGTGACCAACAAGAAGTAAAAACGCGTATTTTGATGTAAGTGTATATTTCTGATCGGGGGGCGGATGGGTTAAATAAATAAAATGAGTTTGCATTTAACAAATATGTACGCCTTTGCCCTGCAGCCCTAACAGCTGCTGAAGTTATGAACGCACAAGTGCTCTACCAGGAGGTTCAGATCCCGCTTCCTTCCTCCTCGTTTTAAAATAACCACACTTGCTGTGTTTTGGAGAAAGTCAAATATTTTCTTCTCGCAAAATATCAAAATGGGATCGTGCCCCCATTGACTGTTCCCAAAAACTGTGCATTGTGTGTTAATCTTTCTCAAATAGGAGGACGTACCTTATACAAGTTTAAAATAGTGTAAATCCGTCTTTGCCAGGAAGGGGCTTTTGTCCTTTTGTGTGGTGTTTATGGATGTTACTTTATTATATGTGCAAACTATTCATACATTTCACCCATGACTACAAGTTCTACCAACTCTGTTTTGCTTTGACTTCAATCGTGATCAGAAAGTGTCACACAGTAAATAACATGTGCTGCCTCTGCAATGTTTAAATAATGCCTGGTTAGACGTACATCCTCTAGGTATTGCAATCTTAAAGGAAAGGACTTTAGAAACCAGCAAAGGTATCCTGGAAAAGCCACCCTTTACGGCATCTTCTTCTGATGAAAGGCAGGCGTGATCAGTCCTCTCACAGTTCCGCATTGTTCTGATCTGGAAATGCTTGACACACTTCGCCAGCTTTGTAGACTCGTATGAGACGCTGGCAGAAAAGTACCAGAGGCATTTAGACTCGGAGAATCCTAATGTGGAAGCACCGGGTTCCTGCTCAGACAGACAGTCTCTGTAGCTGCTGCCTCTTTGAGGAATAATGTTTGATCGTGATTGTTGTTGGGGTTTTTGTGTGTCACATGTGACTTGGTAACAAAGTAGGCAACACATATATGAATGGCTGTTCGAATCAGTGCTTTATCGTAATAAATAACACTTGAGTTATGTGTAATGCTCGTCTGGAGTAGACCTCACTGCTTCATCTGGCTGCAGACGTATGTACGGCGAGGACGTGCCAGAGACAGAGCAAGACTGCCAGCCTGATCCCTGCTGTTTCAAAGCATTCGCAACTCCGCAACGTGCCTTTTTCCTTTCCCAGGCTGAGATCAGCGTCAGCTCGGGCAGGGACATGTAAGCAGTTGTTTTTGATTAGTTTCCACACTGTTCAAGCCCTGATATTCCGGCAAGGAATTTGATGATAGGAGTTAATGGAGCAGAAAACAACCCAGCGCCCAGCTCTCCTTCAGCCTCATAGACAGTGACATCAGTCCTGCCAAAGCGCTCCTTGTGTCTCTCCAATGACAAGGTTTCACAATGGATTACTCTCAGCTTGAAGCCATTTGTCTGATTCATAAATACGCTGCTAAACAGAAGTAGCCAGTTAATTCTGCGCTTCACTTCTTTAAACACTTTACATATCAAGTGATGCTCTGGTATACACCTTGTTTTGTGAAGCCTTATAACCTATAGCTATGTTCTGAGAGCCAAGTCAATATTTTAGCTGTGGAAGTCAAGCAAGTGTGAAATATATCTTATGTCATGTTAAGATTACTTCAGCGCTTAAATAACATTGTGTTCCTTAATAAAATAATGAGAAAATTGATAAATAGACAAACAACAAAAGGGACAACTTTTACAGTGGTATTTGTAATTTAGGATTTATGTATTCCTTTGTTACATAATTCTGGTTGTCTGATTCATAATGCATGTGTAGAAAATTGTTATAATACCTCTATAGACTTAATCTGGGATCTTGGCTTGGTTACTGTTTAAATAAATACATGATTAAACGTGCTTTAATGCTAATGAAATTGGCTTCCAGTTTAATCTGGCAATCTGTGAATCTGTGTGTTGATCTGTGCGGCACTTGGATCTTTTTTCTTTGAAACGCAAAGGACTCTCACTGCCGTATACACATACATATTTCACTTTGCTTGAGCGTAAATTGATGAGTTGTAATTCGAGCAACCAATCTTTCATTACAAATGTAAAGACCTAAATCTTGGCGTTGTTGACCGTCCCAGTTGAGACATTTGGTAACTTGGCAAGTTAAACTGCATGTCTTTATTAGTCTCTTAATTTAAAGGCTTAAATCCCTTTTTTGATGTCTTTGTGTTTTTGCCACACCAAACTGCCTGTTTCTCTCTCCTCTACTTCCAATTATTTTCTTTTCTAACTCTCAGAGCATTTTCAAAGTGCCGGCCTATTTATATCCCCCGATTTCCTGGAATCAAAGTGGTTTCAACAGAATTAGGACTTTCGGCATCAACTTTGGTTGCTTAGCAACATGTGGGGCTGAAGGTTCGGGACAGATCTTTGAAGGTCTTGAGTTCCGATCATATTGGGGGGTTTTGTGTGCAAAAGACGTCTGCTAAGAGTTAATTTGTCTGTAACGGCCCTATTCCTGTCATTTTAGCCTTCAATGGAGGTGTTGGAATAGGCTTTTTGTTTTCAAAGTTGTATTTTGGAGAAGAGTTGTCACTCTTCTCTAGAGATAAACACATGCCATTGTCAGCTATCTAAAGTCATTTAACTGTTGATTGTTTAAGAATAATCCAATTAGCATTTTCTCTTTGTAACAAGCATTGGCCAGCTACATGCAAAACATGCCCCTGGTTTTAGTATTGTGGTTCACCTAGTGCTCTGTGAGATTGAAGAGCACAGAGAGTTGATTGCACGTTTTAAACTTTGGCCTCCAAGCCGCAAATTGAAAGTATTGATTATCTGTGACACAGGTCAGCACTCCCTTCCACCCCATCCTCCTTATCAACCTCTCTCATAGAAACAAGTTCCTGGAGGTTACGAAAGGGAAATTCAAACTCTTACTGGCTCATGATTGGCAGATTATAAACTTGTACCCAATCCAATCCAGTTTGATATTATTAACAGAAGCTACTGCTGAAAAATATACAAGACTGGGTCCAAGTTTGTAATTTGGGGTTTGTGGGTAGACCAGTGTTTTGATTGGCCTGGTCTGTGTGGTCTATGAAAGACAGAAAGACACTTAGGTTAGCTGATGGGAGATATTTAGGAGCCTGTGCTAAACTGGCATAATGATGGCAGTGAATGGTCTCTTCAGAACCTCACATGGATAAAAGAGTGAACAAACAAACAGACAAACAACGTGATCGGTTACTGCACGGCTGGTGGCACAAAGGACACGTGAAAAGCAAAATAATGGGGTGTAAAGAAAGATTTGAGAACGGCAGGAAACTGCTTCCTTACGTGGATGTCGAGTAGATGCTGAGTTGTTTTCATACTTCTGAACCCCCCACCACTGTTGCTGTACAAGAGACACTGAGATACCGTGGCCCACACATGTTAGCGTGATGACTGTGTAGAACATACATGTCTTGCGCACGTGTAACGAAATCTGAACGTGTTGACACCACTTGGCGACACGTCTAGAAGGCAACCATTGAACTCTAGCTCCTGTAGGTTCTACCTAATGAAAACCTGCACTCAGCGACTGGAATCAGGTTTGGGTGTGATTCTTCCTTACTTGTTGTCCACACCTTTGGCCAAGTTATATGTACTGTGTTCACCGTATAGGCTTTGTCTTTCAATGCAGGGCAAACAGGCAGGTCTGATGTGTTTTCCTTGCGTCACTTCCAAGGTACAGTGTAATCACGAGTTATTCATTCGAGTACAGGATACGTTTCTTTAGGTTTGAAAACATAACCAAGATAAATAATTTCTATTGCTTTCAGACTTCATAAACAACTTAGCTTTGTTTTATAGTGGACTTGTCTTAAAAAGAGTTGTCCGCCCACTGCTAACTTAAACAGAGGCGAACTCTTTGAAAATGATTAATATTTTCACTTGGAAAGACTCATTACTGATTCTGAGGAAGAAATTGTTCAGGAGTTTACACACATTCTTCTGGAATAGATCTCTCCACAGCTCACGTAATGTAAAGTCTTCTCAGCACGTAGAAGGACTCTTTATGACACGTAAGTTCACACAATGATCCAGATGGGTGTTTTATTTGAACATGGCATTATATCAAGCTGACTACTATGCTACCCGTGGGGAATTCTGAGCCTTTTAATTGTGTGCTGGGGATTTGCGGAGAGGTGGACGTAATTTCTCTTTGGGTGACATAGCAGTCTGCCCGGGCACCACTTTTTTTTACTAATGAGTGCCGGTGAAGGACCACGACTATCATGCTCTCAGCTGCTCGTCCCACAAGAAACAGGCACACTTTAGATGCTATTTTCCCAGCTACCGCGAAGTCCGAGGCCCCGTAGTACGCCAAGGTCTGAATTACAGAGTCCCCCGGCGTTCAGATAGCATTCCAGGACTTAAATTTGATCCTCCGCTGGTAATTAACTTAACGAAGTTCAACGCAGAAGATGGTGAAATATCTCTGCTGCAAGGACTCGGAAGTACTGTATGACACGATCGCCTCCCCTCCCCCTGCTTTTTCCGTGTAGACGGCGCAAGTCCCAGAGCTTTGTGTGCATTAATTGAATGCAGCAGTGCAGGCAATCAGGGGCGCACTGGCATACCATGGAGCTGAGTGATTCAATGGAATAGTGATTCAAAAGAGACAGCCCCCCCTAATTAAAAACAGTGCTGGCTTTCTAGCGGAGAGGCTAATAAACATTTAAAATGATGCTAACTGCTTCTAATGGCAGACGACCATTAAAATAGCCTGCGTGATAAGGGCTGATGGGCTTGCTCTGACAATAATTGAACTGGGAATAAAATAAGCCATTAATGGTGGCCCTTGAATAAGATTATCCAATTATCTGTTTTGAATCTTGCCTTCATGGGAAGGGTAGGCCAGGCACATGAAATGTGTGTCTACTTTTTTATATTATTATTAGAAAACAAAGTAACAGCCAAATATTAAAATGTCTCCTGGTTCTGACCTCCTTCTGCCAAATTTCTTTGCTGGAGAATTGTACTGAAAATATTAGCTTTGGAAATGCAAGTGTTTAAAATAGCAGATCCTGATATTTATTACACACAGTCCCCCTTTCCAGGAACACCCAACACTTACCTGAGAGGAAGGGAAAATTGGGCTGCCATTATCTATTTGGAACGTCTGCAATAAAAACTAAAATGTTACACATTGTAATTTAAAGATCTGTACTCAGTGGTGGCTATTAATCTGTCAGAGCAAATGTTCCTCTGTGGATAAAAAAATGACAAGTACTGGGTTGTAATGTGCAATTAGCAGGGGGTCATAGTAATCTATTGGACTGTAATGTGTAAATTTATAGTGTTTCGGTTTCAAATACAGTAATGTGTTCTGTCCTGGGGGGGCATTGCTTTATCCTTTTTTAAGTCAGAAAGCATACTGTAAAATATTGCAAGGACAGTATTCCACGATGTGAATCTAATTGTGGAAAAATGTGTGGAGTAAAAATTCTGGGGGAAACATTAATCAAATTGTGTTCACTTCTAGCGTTTGGGTAAATTTGGCTGTCACCATTCCAGAAACAGGCTGTTTTTCCATTCATTTTCTACATGTTTGTTATGTCAGACATCCTGTTTGTTGATATTTTGGAAAGTTTGCTTGTGTTCCTGTTTTCTTTAGACATATATAATGGGTCATTAAATTAGGATATAGGATGTCGTTTATCATCCCAGTAAATATAGGAAAGCTTTTTTGTCATTGTCCGTGTGAACTGCATTAGGAAACCTTTTCCTGTTTAAAATACAGACTGTTCCTTCCCGGCGTAATCTGTCCTGGATCTGAGATTTGGGAAATTGTGTGTAACACAGAAATATCCCAGTATCTACAACAGTTAAGGATGAGAGAGTTTATAGCAGAAAGATAATTAATTTGTTTCCCTCCTCTGTGGGAATCATAACACATTTTAGCTGTATTGGGATTACAATTTGACGTGTACAACACCACTGAACAGTTATTGTGAAATTGTACTGATGTCCCTCAGATTTAAACAGTGAAAACAGAACTGTGTACTGTAGTTTGGAAACACAATGTAGAACTGATTTAAACTCTGGGGATCTTTCCTGTTAAATAGTATGGGTTGGTTTAAATTGTGGGTATTGGGGTATTATCACAAACATTATCTTTCTGAGAATTTTAAAAACAGCAATTACTCCATGTCTTTAACATGTGTGAGTAATGTGCTACCTTTTCCATCTTTATCCAAAACTTAAGAAATGCTGTACAATCTTGAGACAGCAATGCAATGCAGCATTAGTGTGTCCCCTTATTTTGGAACAAGCCTATGGGTTTACACGCTTTCCCACCCTTTCATATGTGTGTGAAATGCATGTTTACACTGTAGAGTTTCCCTGTACCTTTCCCCAAATTAGAAAGATAAGTTACAATTTTCATATTTGTAAAAACATGAAGCAAAACTTGAAAACCCGAATTCATGTGTGGATGCTTCCTTTAGCATGTCTTGGTTTCTAATTCAAACGAAACGATAATCTCGGGCTCTTTTCTTCGGGCCGTGGTCTCCTGGAAGGGCACCACACAAACGTGGGAACAGAATTTGGCACCTTTGTCATGCAAATGCCACCGGCCATGCCAAGACCAACACCATCAATACGCATTCCAAACAACAGCCCAGCGAACACCATCGCAGCGGTCCTCCGTTAGAAACGCTGCTGTGCCCTGGTTTCGATTGACTCCTTCATATTTCCAGTCTTTAAAACATATGCTTCTGTTCTGAGCTCCCATCAGCAGCAGATAAATGGGTTTACAGTTCTTCTGTCATCTGTAGATACAGGCAGTTAAACTAATCTCTCGCATGCATTATCTCACTCCGCCCCCCTCCCCCATGCTGTTGGCAGCTCTAGTCGCAGGGCACAACCAGGAATAGGGACAGGCAAGGTGGACACAGGGCTGTTTACTGTCTGAAGGACTACAGGAACAACAGGGTGTCCACTTACGCCCACTGGTTAAAGTCTGCCTGATTCGAGCAACTGGTGAACAGTGACATGTTGTCTTGGGCGCCAGAAGACCTTTGGATGTTGTTGTCCACGCTCTTCTCAATGGTCCTGTTCTGCGTTGTCCTTGCGCTGCTGTGTTTTTTCACCTGCCGCCTGGCATCCAAAGTGAAGCCGCTGGGAACCCCCATGCACTTCTGAGACGGGCTTTGTACCATCTCTAATTTAATGACGACATATCGATATTCTTGGAGAATAAATGCAATACTTCCTCAGTCTACAGCACTACTTTGTGTGTAAGCTGATGTATGTTGTGTTCTGCGGTTGTTACCTTCCATACCTCTTTGGAAAACAGGATTCCATATATCTGGGGATGACCTCAGCGTATAAGTGCAGGCTCATACAACAGATAAAAGGTTAATCCAGTAAGTAAAACATGCAGTACGTAAAATAAAACCTCTCTTTTCACACAGCTGTATCAGATTGTCTAGCCTACAAGGCTTGCACTGTATAGCTTTCCTAAGACTTAGTTTAAGCTGTCAAAGACTATTGTAATGCTTTTGTGTTGTTTGTGTCAGGTTGCCTTTGAGTTTAAAGGTAAAGATAAAACATTTCATGCATTAGTAAGTGATTTTGGTAATGCAGTTTATTTTACAGATGCTCTATCTATGTCTTCAACATATATGTTTGTTAACTAAAATTTGTTTTGTATTGTTCTATGTTCTAGCCTCAACTAAATATCAAATCTAGGAATATTTCTTCCAATAATTTGAACCTTCTACTATATTGTTTTGCATTCAAAATACCTGTGACTTGCATGGACACCTTATAACTTCAGAGGAAGAAAAGGAACATTTGCATGTAAACCATCAGCTTTACCAACACACAAGTTGTTTTCTTTTCATAACCAAACTAATTATGGGATTCACTAATGTTCAGAAGGCTTAAACATAAGCCAAAATGAGTTAACGCAGTTAGGAGAGTGCTGGACACAGAGGTGCGTTGTCACTCCTCTTTCGTTTAGATTTAATCTTCTTTGTTTTGCCTGTTAAACCTCTCTTCGCTGTGGCACTAAATCCAATTAAAATGACCTTGACTGCAACTCGGGGGACGGCGTTATCGCGGGCTCACCCAGGACTCCGGCACATTTCAAAAGCAGAGCCTATCTTTCGGTTGTCTGTTGAGATTTCTGTCGACTCTAGCCAGGTTTCTGCACAGTCGACTGTATTTGTAATGCGTAGCTCAAACTTCTTCAGATGATTTACACGCCAGCCGGAGAGAGCGTTGATGGCACATTTTCCTCTGTCTGTTTTCTGCTGTTTTTCTTCTCAACAGTAGCTGCCTGCTCTTTGGGGAAAGGAAATGCACATAATGATTGGCTTTAAAAGTGTATGAAACTGGCAATATCGGGGTTTTGAAGCTTATAACTGTATGTGGCTACATGTAATATGCATGCAGCCACAGCAGAGCTTCAGAAATGAAGATTTCACTATTATATAAGTACTATGTTAACATGACTGCAGGCTTATACTAATAAATTAACAGTCGCTCAGATAAACAGTTATTTTTCCCAGCTTTAGAATCACTGATTATGTTTATGCTATTGATGTGCTTGATTAAAACCCAGATGTGGGCTTGGTAAAGAGGGTAAAGAGAAAATACATAATCACTCCATACTGTAGATACAAACATCAAAATCTTGTCATGTATGTGTAAAGGGGAACTTTTTTTTTTAAAGAAATCCTCAATGAATTAGAAATCTGTCAGGATGTTTTATTCTCCCTTATCCGTCATGATGTTACTGCACAATGAGCAACACAACACACTGAGGACATTTGAGGGTCATTGCTCTTTAGGCAGGTTGATTTAATGGTCCCAAAAGGCACTGCATGCTTTTTGATTTGCTTTTCCTTCCTCCCCCGAAAGTGAGGTTAATCGTGGATGGTGTCTCGCTTGAACTTGAACCGTTTCTGTCTTTCTGTGCAGGTAGAGGAATCCACTGAGCTCTGGGATCCTTAGAGAGCATCTGGGATCGTTTGCCGCTGCTTGAGAACACCGATACAGCTGAGGACAACATGAAAGTGACCATCATCATTATCTGTACCACCCTTGTGTGGACCTGCACAGGGAAGCCCCAATTTCCTGGTAAGACCCCATTCATTGATTTGGCAACAATCATATGGAGCTGAGTCACGGTTTGAGAATCTATTAATTGACACCAACACGTATCTCTACACAGGCTAAAACTGTTAGACATCAGCAGCTATTCTCAGTCTCTGTTAAACACCTCAAAGTCCATTGTTGTATTCGCTAGTAATTGTACTTGGTATAGGCTAGGGTTTACATGCCTCCCTGATGGTGGTTTGTAATGATTTCCAGTAACCACAAGTCAGGGATAAATAATAAAACATTGAAACACACTATGAAGGGACTTGTTTGACTGATGCACCCCCATCAGAGTATCCACATTAAATAAATGAACTAGTAAATTAAGGGATAAAAGCACATGAAAGTTTGATTAAGCAGCAGTGAGACAGTATGATCACATTTACACCAAACATAGGCACTAATCAAAGCTATTCTATTGCAGTCTTGAACATGTATAATTAAACTAAAACAAATCTCAAGTAGGCCACCATTTCCCCAAGCTGTGGTGGCTCTGTTTGTCTAGACTGCAGATATCCCACTTCTCAGACCCCTTGACCCAAGCTTGTTGGGGGAATATAAAATATCTCGTGGTGGCATATGCAAAGTGGCTTGGCAGTCGTGAATCCAAACGCAGCGATACAGACTGGTAACACACTATGGAGAAAATGTAGAGTATGGGAATGAGAAAGACATGTCCCATAATTGAAAACACCCCATTCACTATAATAACTACCTGTCACAGAAAACATGGTGGTTGTTATCTGTACATGAAGTACTGTAATCACACGTTGTGCGGCACCTCCGTGACTCACTTGCTCAGGAGGCAAGACGGACTTTTGTGTCGCCTGCCTTGTTACACAAACTCTATTTCGAACTAGAGACATGAAAGGTATGATATTCTACATTCAATTAACTGGATTGACTGGTGACTTGTGAGCCTCTACCTTGGTTTACTACTATTCTTTTTTTTTACTGTAACCTCATTCTAGCCTCATGTCCAAGAATGGAGGTCTTCATAAACCAAATATCAGTTATTTTTATGATAAATCTTTTGCCAATCCTTCTGCGACAAAATCATTCCCTATTTAAGTTAATACATAGGCTTTAAAATAAATAAGGCTTTTAAATAAATGACTTGTTAGCAGTAACCTTGTTGTGTTTAATCATTGTTTTGAATGCCTGTATTTATTTATCAGGAGGGGAAGGCGTGGGCGGATTGGGGGGTTTTCGTTATTACAAATTATTTGCAATGATTTGTCCCACGCGATTGTGTTTGCACAAACACAGGCACGATCGTGTCATTTCATGGTTACCAAAAAAGGAATATGAGATTAGTATCAACTCCGTACGACGCCGGCAGTATCCAGGAACAACTTGTCAGAGAGAAAATAAGTCACGCTATAAATAATAACATAAGTCAGATAAGGAAAATGGAAGCTTAATCACGACTAAACAGTAGTTCTTGGCTTAAAATTTGCCTTTGCATTTATAATTGCATTATGTTTTTAAGCTAGCAATTTACAAACAGAAATTGAAGTGTCTTTAATTTGAGCTTTCGTTCGGCTAAGCTGCTTATTACACAACACCTTATACTGCAGGCTTTACCGAGAGATACACTGCCTCCATGCGTACGTATACGTGTTTGTGTGTGTGTGAGCTAAGAAGATTAGCCTCTGGGATGGCAAAAGTGCTTTAGCGCAACCTGCCTTAATTACATGTAAAGCACAATAAGCGAGGAGAAGCTTATCTTTATTAGTTTGGTTAGAACAACATGTTATTGTGAGATCTCCTTAGTCTGTCATTATTTCCAGCATTTACATACTCACCAAAATATGCAACATTCTCTTGCACTTCAAAATAGAACAAAAGATAGAGGAGCACTTGCTTATCAATGATTTATATTCTGCAAAAAAAAAATAACAAAAAAATAAAATAAAAATAAATATATATATATATATATAAATATATATATATATAAAAAATATACAATTCAATTGTCCCGAGCCACTCAGCATAAATAGAAGTGGCCCACTCACAGTGCACCAGTGCAATCTCGTCCTCATTGTGCCTTCACTGGGGACGCTGACATTCAATATTATTCACCGCACCATGGGTCCACTTGGTAACCTCTTCAGCCATGATTGTGGAGAGCACCTCTCATGACTGTGTGCTCTCTACAGTCCCAGGGCTCTGCTTTCTGTATATGAGAGAGAAAACTGACAACCACACAGAGCCTCCCTCCATGCATTCCTCTCCGCTGCTGTGAAAAGCTTTTAGGGATTTTCTTGCTCGAAAGAAATTACCGGCTCTCCGCCATAAAATTACGGAAACTTCAAAAATTGCACACAATGCATTTTCACATGCGTACATATTTGTTCTTTTTCCTCTCTTGGGGATGATGAGACTATTATAAACTCTCCTATCCCTCTTCATCCTAGTTTTTAAAATCAAGTAGAAGAACTGTGGCTGACCTTATAAAGCCAGCAGGCAATTAAACCTGATCTTTTTAATATTCAAAGTTTTCTCATTGGACACTGCAGGTCTACACAGCACAGTTATTACTGTGGTCTAACATTTGATACATTTAACATTTGTCATTAAATAAAGCTTATGTCACTTCTTACTTCCATCTGCTTTGAGGCATTTTTCTAGACTCCATTTACTGGATTAAATTGATCAGTATTGCTAATATCAGTTGAATGATACTTGATAAAATTATAAGAGTCAGCAATAGCAAGCACAAATAGGTCAGATGAAAATGAGGAAAAAGAAGAGAGCCAGATCTAATTTGTTTGGGCTGGTTGGATATATAGAGAATGGCATGTCCATTGATTGGGATTTATAGATCCATAATTTACATTCCAGTGCTCACTCATGACTTCTGCCTGAGAGCCACGCAGGAGCACAAGTATTAGGAAGGAGATTGTCCTGACACCGCACTGTCTTGATCTGTTCTAGTCAAACGCAGAAGGCTATGCCGGAGTGGAAAATGTGTCAGCTGCCAGTGATCGTGTATATTTAGAGCACATCTGGGATTTTTTTGCTGCACCCAAATAGGGCCCCTTTCTTTATGACAAACTATAAAGGAATATTTCTGCCGGGGCCCTCTTGGGATGTCAATGATATGGATTAGAACCACGGAAACTCTGGGAGTGGGTAGTGTGTATATACTTTAGGTTTGTTATAAGTTATCCCTGTCCCTTTATTCATTCTGCAGGCCGTATCAACCCTGTTCTCTAGTTTGGTTCTCAACATGTGTTTAACATGCTACATAATGTAATTTAACATTTTATAGAGGGCATGAAACACACTACTACAAACACTAGTATCACCAGTCCTTTGTTTATTCAGCCTTTATTTCGAGCAATAATAATTCTGGTCAATTGTGATATAAAGGCACGTATAAAACATAAATTAGTCAGCTGTATCCTACTACAAAAAGAAACAAAAATATACAGATGGGTGACAAATTAAAGGAAAAACCCACATAAAGTGTCTCAGTAAGGTGTTGGGGACCATAATCTGCCAGAACAGCTTCAATGCTCTTGGCACAGATTCTACGAGTCTCTGGACTGTACTGGAGGGATGGACACCATTCTTCCAAAAGATATTCCCTCATTTGGGGTTTTAATGTTGGTGGTGGAGAGCGCTGTCTAACACGTCGGTCCAAAATCCCCCATAGGTGTTCAACTGGGTTGAGATCTGGTGACTGTGAAGGCCATAGCATATGATTCACATAATTTTCATATTCATCACACCATTCAGTGAGCCCTCATGCCCTGTGGATGGAGCATTGTCATCCTGGAAGAGACCACTCCCATCAGGATAGAAATGTTTTACCAAAGGATAAAGGTGATCACTCAGAATAACTTTGTAATGATTTGCAGTGTCCCTTCCCTCAAAGAAGATAAGTGGCCCAAACCATGCCAGGAAAATGCCCCCCACAGAAAAGCAGTCAGACCTGTCCCGTTCTCTTAGTGTCCCACACATGCACTTGCCCACTTGTCCAGAACACGAGCCAGTTGAGCGTCTGTGTGACTGAAGTTCCTGCCATTCGTTCCCCAATAATGACCCCTCTTTCACAGTCACTTAGATCCTTTCTTCTTGACAACCGCACATACTTTAAATCAATATTTTGTGTGGGGGATTTTGTCCAGGTATTATGTTTTTCACAGGACATCTCCCACCCTTATGCATGGATTCAAGTAATTTTTTGTATTCTTAAGGAAGGGAGATGGATATAACTAACTGTCTTATATATGTACTGCCAGCATATTGTTTGTAGATAAGGTGTTTAGGAATGACGATTCATGATTCCAAATGAAGAATGGGGAAATTTCACTGCACTCCCAATTTGATAAAGACAGCATCTGGCTATAAAGACAGCATCTGGCTTTTGTTTCCAGTCAACAATGACATTTGTGTGCACTACGCAAGGAGGGATAGCTGTGACCTGTGCATTCAAGTCTACATATTACAAACCACTTTTTTTAGAAGGTTTGAGAGACGAAATGTACTGCAATACTAGTCATTTATTTTCCCCGCATACAAGAATAGATATCTGTCCTTGAGAAGACTCTCCTACTGTAACTGCTCTGATAGATTCGTCCCTCTGTAGGTAAGTTGGCCGTGACCTTGGGGTTCAGTTCAAAATGGGACTTTTCTTTTGAAGATTTCATTTAAACCCTTCTTGAAGGAAATCAAGCATTTGACTTTTGCATGATTTTGTCTGCCTGTGACTGCTAAGAAATGCTCTGGTCTCTTTCTCATCCTGAGACAAATGCTCCTGTATTTCATTGCAGAACAAGAGAAGGAACCTAAGTTCTGGAACGACTGGGCTCAGAGGACACTCAAGAACGCCCTGGATCTGCAGGAGCTCAACAAGAGAATTGCTAAAAATGCAATCCTCTTCCTCGGAGACGGTAGACACTTTTAATAACATTGAACTGTTTTGGGATAGACTTGTGGTTTACCAGGAGGGTGTTTGTGTATAGTGCCCTGGTAAAGGATTATGTGCAAGATAAACATTCAGTGAAAAGGTTGAAGTCTTCGAAATGTATCCACACTGCATGTCTTCCTCTGTGTAATTCACTGTGGCAGCCAGGTTTATTGAGGTAACGCGGAATCACTCTGCAAACGGGCAAACAGTGAATCAACATGGGATTAGGAAGGCTTTCTGAAGCATGCTGTTAGCTCTAAAAATGGCTTAGTTTTCATTCATGTTGAAAATAAACTAACAGGGAGAGTCACTGGTTTGCTTTCAGATATGTCCTGTACCAACATGGTCACTAACTGGTATTTCAGCAAAGACAAAAACAAGTGCCTATGCAACATAACATTCTTCCCCCACAATACTAAACTGAATAATATTTGGTGTGTCATTTATTTTAAAAAGTGTTTCTGTTTCTTGGCTGTAAAAATAGTATGGATGTATTTCTATTAAAACTTTGAAGATATTCACTAACATATCAGCTATTTTAGAAGATTAAATATTGTAGGTTGTTCTTTTTCAAAGTTTGAAACTCGGGAACAGATTCAATCAAAATGTTTCCCCACCTGCTAAAGCAAAGTACAAACATGTACTTCAAAGTGGTTATACAAGAAAACATTAAACTGCCACTGAGCACAAATGTGTGGTTTTCCATGAGTAGGTAAGTCAAACTTTAGTTTTAATCTGGCCCTCGGCTGAGGAGATTTTTTTAATATGGAAACCCACACATATCAACTGGAGTGCTTCAAAATAGCTTGTTCAGCATGCCAGATTGTTTCCTGGAAGAGCTTTGGAGCAAACATGTAGGTATTTTAAGAGAAACATTGTAAAAATTGAGAAATGCTATGGAAATTTGTAGACCTGGTCATTACTGGCTGTGTTTTCCAGGAATGGGCATCTCTACCGTAACAGCAGCCAGGATCCTCAAGGGTCAGATGACCGGACAGAGCGGCGAAGAGGGTCAGCTGGAAATGGACAAGTTTCCCTATGTGGCCCTTTCTAAGGTACAACTCTCTCTCTGCTTCCTCTATGGCAGTGGTTCCCAACCCTGATCCTGCAGGACCCCCTACCCTGCTGGTTTGTGTTCCAACCAAGCTCTCAATATCTTAATTGCACCCTTAATTGAAGTAATTATTTGTTTACATTTGACTCTTTAAATTGTGTAACTAATGCAAAGTTGGTTCCTTACTGAGATAACAAGTTCCTTGTACAATTTTATAATTTATAACTTAAAACCTCTACTATTTAAAATAATTAAAAGGCTCTAAGTTAGGAAATTACTGCTTCAATTAAGGGTTCAATTAAGTAATTGAGAGCTCGGTTGGAACACAAACCAGCAGGGTAGGGGGTCCCGGGTTGAGAACCAGTACTCTATAGTATTCAAGCTCTTTCTCTAGTATCTTCTCTTCTCCCCTCCACAGCCTTTTCCACTTCCTCTCATTCGCTTTCTCTTGATTCCTCTCTCACCAGCCTTGACCATTTGTGTGGCAGGAGAACGATGCCAAAGGGTGTATTTAAAAACATAAAAGATCCTTCCACCAGGACCACAGTCTGTCTTTCTGTTACTAAGTTGAGGGATACAAGCTAGGCAAAGATGCATGTTAGATCAGAAGATGGCTGGCTTTTGCTCTGGGGAAGAAAAACATATTTCCCGGTTTAATATTTAATCGCTTGTGCGGAAGCCTTATACGCAGTAACACATGACATCTGTGGTGGAAAGACAGTAATTGCAATGTCTGAGATTAAGTTTTCAATTGGATGCATGCAACTAACTGATTTCAAGTGTTTTCCTAATCAATAATTGCTCTTAGGCTTCGTGTTATTGTTAATAAAAACTAATGATGTGCTTCACATGAATATTTGATCCACATCCAAAATGAACAGCTGGTTTCACACTTATTTTTATGCCCGTACCCAATCATTAAGAGAAGCGGTATGTTAGCAGTGTGGTAAAACAAGCATCATCAAAAGGCACACAATTCCCACTTAGGTGTTACATATTTTTTAAATGTAAGCACTTTTTTTTTCTGGCATAATCCTGTCAGCAAGGATTTTTTTAAAGGATTGCCATGGTCTTTGTTTTAAAAGCACACGACTCAGTCAGTCTCCTTGTTGGTGTCTTCCCTCTAGACGTACAATACCAACGCGCAGGTCCCTGACAGTGCTGGCACGGCCACAGCCTACCTGTGCGGGGTGAAGGCGAACGAGGGAACGGTGGGCGTGAGCGCGGCAGCTGTGCGTTCACAGTGCAACACGACCCGCGGCAACGAGGTTCACTCGATCCTGAGATGGGCCAAAGAATCAGGTACCTTTGTGCTCTAGCGGTTTTATACGACATTGACACAGACATCTATACGTACAGCTTTCTGACACCATTAAACGTTTCAATCTGATGTGCCTACTTTTCTTTTAACCTCCCTTCGTCCGAGTAAATTGAGTTTGACTATAAAAATAAATAAACTGTTGTGTTTGTTTGTCATGGAGATTGATTATTCAGGCCAGGTTCTCATATTTTGGTCTCATTTGCTCCATTTCTGGTATTCTTTGCCAGAATATTCCAACGCAATAGTCTTGGCCATAATTAATGACTGCTGCAATTAAGAGCTTACGAGATGTCTGGAGTTGGTCCCTGGGTTTGTGTTTTGATGTCGTGTATATATGATGTGTAAATTATGTGTATATAGAAAGTCCAAACATGTCTGCTCCGTGCCGTGACTTTTTGTGCTGCCACTGTCGTGTTCAGTTGATCCTTCTCGTAATACACTGCTGGAGAGAACATCTCAGCTTTGTTTGGTTTAAGTCTAGAGGCCCATTTTGGCTTCGTGGGGTGGCACTTAGGGGACTTTATGCACCGAATGGGATGTATATGTGAGGAATGTGACCTCGGTTCAGTGGAAAAGACCATTAAAGACCTGTTTCAAGACAGAAACGTGAGGTCACGGCAAAGTCTGGCTTTAGGCCGTAAAAAATAAAAATCTGTTAAATTCATCTGGGCGGCTTGTAGTATCACACAAGTCTCAACCGCTCTGCGCTTTCTTATTTTTCCAGCTGTTCAGAGCAATAAAGACTCTGGAGAGACCTTTCATGTTGCTTTTTTTACCCCTTCTCTAAAACCGTAACAGGTATCAGTGCACTAGCGGCTGGAAATGTTTAAGAATCTATAGTCATTAAAGCATGTGCTTTGAATTATTATTTTCTCTTATTCAGATATTAGATGTGCTACCTCACATTATTTATGAAATTGAACAGCCTTCCAGTATTCTTTTTCCGTTTTTCATTTCAAGATTTCATCTGAAATAATGTTTCATACGAACATGTGTTGTAACAGTAATATTTGTTGGATGGTAATAAAATAAATAAATCATATTGCTATCCCCACAAAACAACAAAAACTACAGGTGGTTCATTAGAAAAAATGCCATCTGTCTATTTTAAATAACTTTTAATGCTGATAAACTTGTAAAGGTTTCCAACACCATTTTGTTTGTAGACCTAAGGCCAAACCGTACCAACTATTTCTTTATTTTCTAGGCAAGTCAGTGGGCATCGTCACAACGACACGGGTGAACCACGCCACTCCTAGTGCGGCCTACGCCCACTGTGTGGACCGGGACTGGTACTCAGATGGGGAGATGCCACAAGACGCCATCGAAGGGGGCTGCAAAGACATCGCCAGGCAGCTGTTTGAGAATATCCCCAACATTGACGTAAGCTGTCCTGAAAACACACTTTTAAATACCTCTGACAGTGAACCTTTTTACCACTTCCTGCTGTATGAAATGAATCAGTCTTCGCTGTTTTCCTGCTGACGTTCCCATCCTTGACTTTGTGCTATAATCTCACAGATATAATCACTGTGTCCCCAACAGGGAAAACCTCGTTAATTAAAGAAAACTAAAATGCACAAGACCAAAGATCCAACTTTTGGACAGAGTACAAACAAAACATTTTAATATTTGACTTTTGTCCAAGGTTCATTTCCTCTTCCTCTCCCTCCTCTGATCTCTCATCTTCATTTCCCCCGACCCCAGCACTAATAGACTGCACACACTTAGAGATTCGTGTCAGGGGTATTAATGCATATGGAATAGATTGCAAAGCCTCTTTGAATCTGAATTAACGGACAATGTCCTGGCCTTGGGTCTGCAGGTGATCATGGGTGGCGGGAGGAAGTACATGTACCCCAAAAACACGTCGGACGTGGAGTACCCCAGTGAACGCAAGCACAGCGGCACTCGGAGAGATGGCAGGAACCTCGTGGAAGAGTGGAGCATCAGAACAAGCAAACTGGTAGGGAGTCTCAGCTGGGAAGTCAGTCGCTCTTTCCACATTCAAACGGAAAGTAATGATGTGGCTTCTCTTGTCATCGGTGTAAACATGTCAGACGAGTGACTCTCCCGCTTTTACTGCTGGAGTGCTTAATAACAAATAAGTGGCACTGTAAAGTGAAGTGAAACAGGGCGTCAAACCCAATGCTATCTGATGTTTATTTACTTCCATTCAAATTTAATCAGATGAGAAATATTTTAAGTTCGTTCGTGTTAGGAATGGCATGTCTAATCTCTAATGCACAGGAAACACTGTTAATAGATGGGAAAGCATGGTGTAAGTGTAAGTGAATAGACTGCATTCTTAAATAGTATCCTGCAGGGCAGCACTATCTGAAGGTTTCATTTCTACTTAGCTCTTAACAATTGAATACAATATAAGAAATATGTCCCTGTTATTTTAGTGCCAGTGATTTAAATAGACCTTTAAACCTGGTGGATTGTGCCCCCCAGGACCAGACCATTGCACCCCTGCCTGCCTTAAACCATGACATTAATTGCATCGTTGTCCTTTTTTTTTTTCAGAATGGCCACTATGTGTGGAACCGCAGCCAGCTCAATTCTCTCAACCCCCGAAATGTTGACTATTTACTCGGTGAGTCCTATTTATAGTCCTTCAGTCATCAGAACCCAGTTTTGTATATATATATGCTCCTTTTATACAAATGTTAGTCTTCTTCGCCATCATTAAAGTTGACCAAAGGAATATTTTTAGATGGCACCTTCTCATGCTTGATTCTTCCACTGAGGAAAGGCAGTGGGAGGAAGAGGAAGCTCAGTGGAATTCAATGTTTAACCTTGGATGGAGCTGCTGTATAAATTCACACGGACTGTACAAATGCCTGTTTGAAAATATGATCAACGGGAGCAAGCGGATGTTTTATTCAATGCCCGGCAGTGATGGGATGCCAGCAGAATGAAGGCGGGGCAAGAGAGTAAGATGCAACAGAAAGCAATAGAAATCCAGGGCATGTAATTCGGGATCAATTCCAGTTACAGAGGACTTGTGCTTTAAGCCTTTGGGCTTGATTGAAGTTATGCAGGCACGCTAACCTACAGAATGCCAATGCTTGTAGCCTCAGAATGAAATGCTCTGATGTTGAATTTTGTTGGAACAAAGATGTCGTGCCAGAGATGTGTAGAAAGAAAGCAAATAATTCCCTTTTTTTGGCCAGTAAGGGAATAGCTAAAGAACTAAAATGGAAAAATGTCAGCATGTACAACTTTCTTGAGTCTTCATGTGCGTGTCGAGTTAGTTATTTATGTCACCGTTCCTCGCAAAGTATGAGTCCGTTTGTTGGCGTGAGGTCTTTGGTGTCTTCTGGTTCTCATTTCTTCTTGAATTCTCCTGTTGGTCATTTTGTTTTGGAGAGGTTTTGCAATTTATGATTTAAAGATAGGCCTGCATTGAAACGTACCTTAATACATATTACTAGGAACAGTCATAAGAGTCAATTAATGAAATTGGCAAATGGATCGTGGGCCTGGGAGGGATAGGGGAAGGATTCTGGAGATTTTCCGGCACAAAGTTTGGCGCACCTGATCAAAACAAGCTGCTTAAATGGTAGATGTGGAACAGCTGTTGCAGATGGCATCTTAATCCCGACGAGAGACTGTTACATGTCAGATTAGCTCCAACACAGGTTTCCTTGACTTTAACACCTGAAGAGTTCGCCAGTAATCCTGTTTTTGTGCTCGACAGGTCTCTTTGAGCCCGGAGACATGCTGTATGAAAATGAACGTAACGCTGAAACAGACCCCTCGCTGACTGAGATGGTTGAGATTGCAATCAAAATCCTGATGAAGAATCCCCGGGGTTTCTATCTACTGGTTGAAGGTAGGCCACGCCCTCAGCGGTTGTCTTAAAGCAATCAATAATCTGTTATCTGAACCCATTGTGTGTTTTCCCGCTGCTTTCTGGATCTTGAAAGTGTGAACTGATCTTCTGCAAAATACAAACCATATATTTTTATTCCTGTCTCTGTTAGTTTTTTCTTTGCAGTGACATCTATTAATTTATGATGACAAGCCTAACTCAGCCAAAGATTGCAAACTGAAGATGCACGCTGCAGTTTAAATGTTTGATGTGGACAATATTTATATCCAGGGTTGCCTTTGTATTCCCGGGGCGTTTGAATGTTCTGAATTATTACTTTTGCATCTGCATTTGCTTATTTTATGAATCACATTTAAATATGGAAATACAGAACAGATGTGATGTTGGAATGTGTTTTTGTAATTGGGAGATCAAAGTTACAGTTGATGTAGAGGCAACTTTCATACCATGAGGAAAAAAAAGATTTGTTTCAATGTTTTGGTTTAATACAAGAAATGTCAGATGAAACTAAAATACTAACGTGAATTACAACAGTTTCTAACAGGGTTCATGAACAATCAGGTCATACTGTCAAAAGTATGTGCAAATAACAACACGATCACATTATTTTCATTTCTTCCGCTAGCGTGTTTTTCTTTTGGTTTCCTGCTGTCTAAGTTATCCAGCTTTTGCCGGTTCAGAAATTAAACAAGATGTCTAGTGTCTCCGAGGCGAAACTCAAAGACGTCACTGGTGTCTGCAGCTTGTATCAGCGGTTATTCATGCCTAATAAAGGATTCCCAAGTCTTTTGATACCCTGATAAATGGCTGCTTTGTGTCCTGGCAGGGGGACGTATTGACCATGGACATCACGAGGGGAAGGCCAATCAAGCCCTGCACGAGGCTGTGCAGATGGACCTTGCCATTGGGCTGGCTGGACGCCTGACCAGCGAATATGACACTCTGACAGTCGTCACCGCTGACCACTCCCATGTCTTCACCTTCGGGGGTTACACGCTCCGTGGAAACTCAATTTTTGGTGCGACACTGTTTACGCAATTTCATATCTCAAAACTAAGACTAATGGATCCCTGGTACTGTACAGCCTGAAGCAAGAACAAAAAATAACAAGCATTGCCAATGTAAGCATTGTGATTGATGCTGCAAAAGTCCCAGAATATCATTAAAATAATAGAATGACCACAAACACTTTGGAAGCAACCATGTATTGGAGATGGTTAATTTGACTTCCTCCCTTATCGCAGTTGATGTTTCTAGATGAGGTGCACGTTGGCTTCACATCAGCCTTCCATAAATCTGCCAAGACATGACACCCAGATATCTAAGCCATTGCTCTCGGTCTGATACTGATATTGGATATTGGATTCTAGAAGTTCATGGAAAAGGATTTGCTAAAATAGTTTCCTTTTCTCCTGACTGATGACCTTTTTCTGTGTCTGTGCAGGACTGGCACCCATGGTGAGTGATGTAGACCAGAAACCCTTCACCTCCATCCTGTATGGGAACGGGCCTGGATTCAAAGTGGTGGATGGCGGGAGAGAGAACGTATCCACAATTGACTACGGTATGTTAAAACTGCTGTTTTCATGCTAAACGCCAATTGTCTTACCAAGACATAGTTTATTTATTATATTTTTTCATGGAATTCTCTTGGCATAATACATAAATCACACGAGAGACAATTGTGGGAAAGTTGATTGAGTTAAGACGATAATATCTGAAAATGCTTTTGCATTTTTTTCCAAAACTATAACAATGTGTATTCATAATAAGCCACATTGATTTAATAGGCCTAATAACAACTTGTTTCTGTCAGAAGAACCAAATGTACAGAACAAGAACTGGTGTAACCCAGTCCTCCCAGGCTGAGCAGCAGGAAAATCCCTGTGATGAATTTCTCATTTGAGAGGAAATTGAGAGGCGTTGCTCTTGTCTTCATTCTTGTCTTTATTCTTTGAAGTGACGGGATTAAATCCCAACCGAATTGAAACGGAACGCCTTCCCAAAACTGTCAACTGTCTTTCATCCACAGCAAACAGCAACTATCTGGCGCAGTCCGCCGTGCCTCTGCGGATGGAGACGCACGGTGGGGAGGATGTGGCCATTTTTTCGAAGGGTCCCATGGCGCATCTGCTGCACGGAGTTCAGGAGCAGAACTACATCCCCCACGCCATGGCATACGCGACCTGCATCGGCCAAAACAAGCGCCACTGCCTATCGACAAACTCTGCGTCTCCTTCAGTGGCCTTGGCGCTGCACGGCCTCGTAGCGGTGCTGGCACTGAGGCTGCTCCTGTGCTGACCGGCTATTTGTTTTCCTTTCTGTCTTTTTTAACAGAGACAATCTGTAATGTACTTTAAAAAAACAACAACACAAAAACTACAACAAAAATAGATTTTGGACTACGCTACGATCTCAAATTTGACATTTTATTTTTATTTTTAATATTTTTGTACAGCTTTATGGATCTGCTACTGGAATCACAAACGAAAAAGTGGATGCTGCAGAATTTTTTACAGAATTACTGACATTCATTCCTGAAAGCAAAAGCCACAACCTATACATACAGTATCTAGAATTACACTGTGCGAAACAGGGGTCTGTTTTTTATGTAAAAATTGCTGTTGACATGTCCGGAAAGCACTGGAGGGATGAGAGTGTTGCACCATTGTGGCAACCTAGCAAAAACACCAGTTGACTGTGGGGAACATGAAAAAGAAAAAAACATTACCAGTATATGATCAATTTACAATGTCTGGTGCTGATTTATTCATGACTTAAAATTAGTCTGGGAACACAAAGAAAACCGGCCACCACATGAATCTAAACCCAATAAAGAGTGATTTCAAGTTGAATGCTTTGAATATGTTCCAATTCCGTCTGAAATAGGCGGTGAGGTTTGCTTTGTGAACTTGCCCTCAGCTCCTGCTCACCTCACAGTTTGGCCAGTGATGATGGACAGTCAGGCTGTTGGTGGTAGGAAACGATCGATAGTAATTGTCGCAAGCCTTGCATCAGTGATTGCTAAAGAAGCCATTTTTGTCATTGCCTAGAAATTGTGTTAGAAAAGAGAAGAGTTACATTTCCTAAGTAAGTTACATCACTACTATTGGTTCAACTTGCTCCCAGCTTCTGAAATCATGACTTAGGTCTCTAAAGCTGGTAACAATACCTCAGCTGTCTGAAGCCTGTGTATAATCGAGGAACTCTTGTTTGTAGGATACATTGTAAGTCTGTCAGAAAAAGGGAAAACCGTTAAAAGCTGCTTTTCAACAGAAATGCTAAACAAAATCGCTAGATTGCAGCATTGTATACACACACATTAACTTTACACAGCTGTGTAGTGTAACAAAACCAAAACTGTCTATAGTTCACTATATGTATGCACTTACTCTCCAATAGATAAGAAAGGACAAAAGCCTATTTGTTTTTAAGTTTGATTTTTAAATGTATTACCTTCCTGTGGGTGTATGTAAAATATGTCAAACCTTATCAACCAAAATGTTTTCTTTTGTATTGTGTGCCATTCCGCGGGTGCAGATTGTACACGGGATATCGCAGGTGTAATCTAAATTAAGGTCGTTATTCTGAACTGTGAACAATGCATTCCTTTAGCCTAGCTGTTTTTAGGTATCATTGTTTAAAATATAATCATGATCTACCTCTTCACCCCAAAAATACTACCAGTCTATCTATGAATAGAGTTATTGCCATTGTTGACCACACTGGATTGCACCGCTTTCTCCAACCATTCAGCAATGGTGTCAAAGGTCATGTTTTCCATCTATTTGGGGGGAATATGTAAGAAACAATGTCTAGGCTAAAAGAAAGCACGTGAAGAAGAGATGTGTGTGTGTATCTGACCCCCTTCATTTTGATTATATGAAGAATGACACGGACTACAAAAACCAGCTAGAGTGGACACTAAAACACTTATTTTCCTCTGAGCAGTTTTACAGTCCTGTCACTGATTAAGGATCCTGTTAATATGTTTTGCTTGTATAGACTTCCATCTCCTGCTCCAAAAATTTGGAGGCCTTCTGAATAATGGATGTGACTTATTGAGAAAACAAAATACTGGCCAATTTTCCCATACTGGCAAATGGTTTCATCCCTCCTCAACCCCAGCAAAAGACAGAACAATAAACTGTTTTATACATTTCAGTTTCACACTTAACATCTGGTCGTATCTGAACAGGAGACAGGTGTTTAAAATGTGTCATATATCCCATGATGGTGTGGGTGAACACCAAGAATGGATTGCTTAACCCAGGAAAACCGCTCTGTCCAGATGTAGATTCCTTAGTGATGGTGAATTTGTGTATCTGGCAAAGGGCATTGTTTTGCAATTAAAACAATTATTTGAGAAAAAGTGAAGACTGTTGGGGCTGAACAGACCTGCTTTTGTATGGTGTACAGAGTTTGGTGTCTTTGATCTTCACTCAGTAGTTTAATTGGACTCAGAATCACCCCTGGATTAAAGACTTAAACTTAATAGTAGTGTACATGGAAGCACAACCCAAAATGATAGGTAAGAAGGAAAAAACAACAGAAATCACTTCTAAATAAACATCTATATACATCGATATACTAGACATTGTGATGGTGGCATTTGTGGCCGTGTGTCAATCTCAGCCTTGTTGGTCTCAAAGGAATCTGATGGGTTCCTGGCATGTATTTCAAGCAGTGCGCTTAAATGGGCAAGTATGCGTAATGCTGTCAAAGTGGTTAAGAAAATAATAGTTTCTTGCATCGGTTTGGTAGTAATGAGTCAAATCATGATCTTATTCCTGCAGCGTTGCAGCTTGGCGCTCATAACCAAGTAGATTTCCCCCTGAGAATGGAAAGTCTATTCAGGACTGCACAAAATGATTACACACACATACCACAACTCAATCCGAGATGTTAGCTGTTTCAGTGAGGGGCTTTTATTTTTAAGGGCTGCAATTGCTTCTGTTTTTGATCTCACCTGAAATCTATTACTCATTAACAATAAGTTGTTCTCTGATCAGATTTTTCAAATAAATGTTTTAAGATCTTACGCCATTGTTAATGTTCACAAACCAATAACTCTGCCTGAACCAAGTTACTCAACACCAGAGAGAAAGTGTGCTACCCTACCAGAACGAACTTTAAGCAGCATAACCGCCAAAACTGCCAATTTCTCAAGCGTACAAATACCAGCATTTCATCAGATTACTATTCACATTTTTACATGTTCAAAATCCACATATTTACTTTATGAAAAGAAAGCGGAATGTACCTAATGTCTTTCCGGGCTTTCAGAGCATTATTACAATGGATACAACATTCACAGACTGATATTTATTTGGAGAAAAGACCCCTTAAGCACAATTTCTTCTTCATTTGTCAAACTAAAATATGGAAAGACATTTGCAAGATATATTTCTGGAATTCATTTGAAAGAATAACGAAACCAATACAATAAGGATCGAATGTTACTCCTTAAAGCTTTTAGGTCACAACTCAAAGCAGCCTTTCAAAAGCCTATCTAAGATGGCTCGTCTAACACAGACTGCTGTCATCAGGAATGGCAATGTTCTCTCTGCTGTGAAAAGAGGTTAAGATCATCAAAAGGAAAATGTGTTCAGAGGCATTTGCTTTGGCAATCTGAGATTTGGCGACCGCTGCAGCCTGAACAAAGACTGGGGGAGAGAATGGGGCTCAGTCTCTTAGATCAAAGCGAGGCGAGGTGAGGCGGAGGACAGTTTCGGGGCCGCGGTATAAAGGAAACGCTGATGCGGCAGAAGATGCTAATGCTCCCTTATCAAAGCAGTCCTACGAGGATCCCTTTAGCCAGGTCTCCCCCTGATCTCTCCAAAACAGAAGCGCAAACAACCTCCATCACGGTGCTTCACAACATGATTAGCTCTACAGTGAGTGGCAGACAGATTTGAAGAGCTGGGTAGCTGGTCCTGAATATTGAATAGATTGTATAGGCGTCAAGGATTTGTTGCTCACCAAACTCTTAGAGCAAGTGTGTTAAAAACAGCACGGTGTTGTTAAGGACACCACGTTGCCTCCATCTTCGCAAGCACAATATTACATATAGACACACACATACATGCACAGCTGTACACACATTTATATATTTCAACACCCACAATAATAATAATAATAATACATTACACACATCAATACCACTTCAGTCAATAGAAAATCACTACATGTGGTGTAATACTACATACATTTAGAGGTGATTGTTGTAAATAATTGCTTTTTTAATAGTGAGAATGTGTAAGATACAATAATACCAGTAACAAAAATATCAGCATTTATATTTTGATTATGCTTATTGTGGTAAAATCTGGAGATTATGACTTTAGTTGTTGTGAAAGAGCTGACTCATAATATTCATATGTTCACACTTCTGGCGAAACAGGAGGGCATAAACCCAGGTATGAAACACTGCAAACCAAGGCCCTATCCTTCCACTATTAGTATATTTGTGCGTCTTTTTGTAGCATCACATGTTCCTGCTTTTCCTGCAAGAACTATCCATGGCAGGACCAGCCTTTATAACTGTAACTGTAAGTACTGTAACACAGACATGACATACAGTTACAATCAATGCCTTTACTGGGAGGTTTCATGTCAAGGACAGTATTTTATTGACACAGTGTTGTCAGATTGGGGGATTTTTGGGGCAAATTATGTTTTAGCCTGGGGGATTCAGATTGAAATGGGGGAATTTAATGTTCTATCATGTTTTATTTTTATAGTCAGTCAGTACCCCTTGATAAATCAGCATTTATATACATCACATACAGCCTAATGTGTTCATATATGCTATATTGAATGTATGCGTTTTTCCAGATAACTGGATATTTACATGTTAGAACTAGCGCCAGGAACAGGAGATGTATTTGAAATGAAAAGCAAGTAGTTTTATGTTGACTTTACACATTGCAGTTGGAGGTTTTTTGTGTTACTTCCCGTTAATGTATAAATATAAAAGTAAATAGAATACCTTGCATTGAGTTTTGTACTAATGTCTGCTTTAGCCTCAGGAATATAAATGTGTTGTTATTATCAATAATGATTTGCTACTTAATCTCATGTTTTGCACTTCTGTTGTCAGTTGTTTACAGTCTAGCACTATTTACCTTTACGTCACACTGAGAACGGCTTGGTCTTTCACAGCGGTGCTTGTAGCTTAACATGTATGGTTTATGAGTAAAATCTGATAGATTCAAAACTCTGCAGTGTGGTTCATTTTGAATCTGAACAAGACACCTTTTTCGATGTGCTTTGACTGTAGACAAAAGGAAATCTTGTTGTGATGGCTCTTATATTGTGTGTGTGATTGCTTGAATATAAATGGCACTCCCAATAAATGCTAATCATTGACGAGGCATGCAGCTCTGCGTTGTAATTAATCTCCTTTTTAATTTTTGTGGCTTTGAAAGAGAGACAAAAACACGGTTGGAAATGGCCTCTTAATGGCTGCATTGAAACCCATCCTTAATTACAAGGCTATAAATCCATTGCATTGCCCACTTGGGCTGTAGTTACAAAACTGAAGTCTGTAATTAAAAAAAGGTATTTTTACATTTGTAGGGAATACACTTCATATGTGACTTAGTAATTTAATTGTTTAAAAAATCATGGGGAATCACTATAGCTTTTTAATAAGTCCCTTTAGCTCTGTCATGTTACAAAAAGTGTATTTTACTATAAGAAGAACATGGATTTTAACTGAATGAACAATTATGTTAATTCTATTAAGATCTCTACTCAGGTGCTCTGACATGCAAAGACATTGTAGAAGCATCTTGCACTTAATATTAAAGTGAACATGGTGATACAATTTGTTTTTCCTCCCTCAAGGGCACGGAAAAGGGACCCATCAGACAGCGACTTGAAAGAAGAGCGCAGGATCATTGACTCTGAAAATTGAACCGTATGGCTGTCTCAGAAAAGGGTCGAGCTAGCAGTTTAATAAATCAAGTGAGATCAGTCATTAACCAGACCACTTAAAATCGGCAATTATCCTTTGTCTTTCAGCCCACTGACCGTTATGGTGTGCCCAAATGACCTTGGCTTACTGCAGCAAAATCAGCCTTGTTAATGTGTTCCTTAGCCCATCTTTTTGACAAGTTTCACATTTTTTTGATTTTCCTATTTCTGCTGCCAGGACATGGGTTTTAAGAAAAAATAAATCAGGATTTATGCATGGGTTGCAAGCCAACCCTCTGTCTAAGATTGAGCTCTGTGGTTTAATGTGAGGCTTTATTTTCACAGCTCTTGTTTTAGGACCGTAAGACAGAAAGTGTTATGTGGCTTTTGCGATTGTCAGTGTCTACTTTTTCATTCTGTTGTCGAACATACCTTCATGAAAATGGTTCTTTTGAAAATCTCTCCAGCTGTATGACATTATACACGTGTGTGGGTGTGTTTTTTAGGTAATATATATTTACTAGTGTGTACAGTCCATCACTTGAAAGTTATTGTTTGATCCATGTATTTGAATACATCATTAAACACATACATACACTCACCTAAAGGATTATTAGGAACACCATACTAATACTGTGTTTGACCCCCTTTCGCCTTCAGAACTGCCTTAATTCTACGTGGCATTGATTCAACAAGGTGCTGAAAGCATTCTTTAGAAATGTTGGCCCATATTGATAGGATAGCATCTTGCAGTTGATGGAGATTTGTGGGATGCACATCCAGGGCACGAAGCTCCCGTTCCACCACATCCCAAAGATGCTCTATTGGGTTGAGATCTGGTGACTGTGGGGGCCAGTTTAGTACAGTGAACTCATTGTCATGTTCAAGAAACCAATTTGAAATGATTCGACCTTTGTGACATGGTGCATTATCCTGCTGGAAGTAGCCATCAGAGGATGGGTACATGGTGGTCATAAAGGGACGGACATGGTCAGAAACAATGCTCAGGTAGGCCGTGGCATTTAAACGATGCCCAATTGGCACTAAGGGGCCTAAAGTGTGCCAAGAAAACATCCCCCACACCATTACACCACCACCACCAGCCTGCACAGTGGTAACAAGGCATGATGGATCCATGTTCTCATTCTGTTTACGCCAAATTCTGACTCTACCATCTACCAATGTCTCAACAGAAATCAAGACTCATCAGACCAGGCAACATTTTTCCAGTCTTCAACTGTCCAATTTTGGTGAGCTTGTGCAAATTGTAGCCTCTTTTTCCTATTTGTAGTGGAGATGAGTGGTACCCGGTGGGGTCTTCTGCTGTTGCAGCCAATCCGCTTCACAAATGCTTTGCTGCATACCTCGGTTGTAACGAGTGGTTATTTCAGTCAAAGTTGCTCTTCTATCGGCTTGAATCAGTCGGCCCATTCCCCTCTGACCTCTAGCATCAACAAGGCATTTTCGCCCACAGGACTGCCGCATACTGGATGTTTTTCCCTTTTCACACCATTCTTTGTAAACCCTAGAAATGGTTGTGCGTGAAAATCCCAGTAACTGAGCAGATTGTGAAATACTCAGACCGGCCCGTCTGGCACCAACAACCATGCCACGCTCAAAATTGCTTAAATCACCTTTCTTTCCCATTCAGACATTCAGTTTGGAGTTCAGGAGATTGTCTTGACCAGGACCACACCCCTAAATGCATTGAAGCAACTGCCATGTGATTGGTTGGTTAGATAATTGCATTAATGAGAAATTGAACAGGTGTTCCTAATAATCCTTTAGGTGAGTGTATGTATCAATGATATCTTTTCAGAGTCACACCTTACTTGTATCAAACAGCAAAAAGTACATATAAAAGTAAATAAATAATTGATAAAAGACAACAATATTTGATTTTTTAAAGTTTTCTGAGCCAAATCAAAATCTATTAATAATTAAAACAAACTGGAAATCTACTGAATTAATTTCCCTACACTAACTCAAATAGTTCTGCTGATAGTGCCCAAGATAACATTGTGTTTAAACAAGACTATCGGCAGCACATACTTACAGTTCTGCAAACAAGTAGACACAATATATTTAAAAGATGAAAGACACCTATTATAAACAAGATGCTTGCCGCAGACATCGGCTTACTGGTTCTGTTTGTGATATTTGAAATGTCCTTAGTCATCAGCGTTGAGATATTGTCGCTGGACTAATGTGATCCCAAGAGCTCCCACATTATTGTACCCTGGAAGCAACTATATAGTCTGTGAGGCCGACCAAATAACTGGGTGAGTATCTGTTTTTAAAACGTTTTCAGTATCAGAGAGTCAGGTTATTGCCTGTGCTTCATTTAGTGCAGTGTGTCTCAAACTTTCTGGCCCACGGATCGCATGCGGACATGTCCACACATTTGTTTATCTCTAAATTCCAGTAAAGGAAATGATTCATATGATGGGAACATAAAATCATACTACACAGACCTCATCCTCCATCCAACTGGGACCACATGGAGGATCACACTTTGAGAACCACCGATCTAGTGAATAAAATGTTTTATTCCTCTGCAGTGTAACAAATCTACACAAATACATTTTCAGTGAATGCATTGAACTTGATTTGAAGATACGGTTTGCTAGATGTCTGCAAAGTTTCAACAGCTGTGTAAGTTTGTTTTTCTCCAGTAAACCTGCTGAACTCCAGGACAACAGAGAACGATGTCCATGTCTTAGAGATGTGCTGTAGGTAGAGCCGGGATTTTTGTTTGTCTAGTCCTTGAATCATAAACATAATGTTTGCCCGTGCATGATGTAAAATGGGTTTGGCCTCGCTTACCATGCTATCTTGTGGTGCGGGCTAACCATCAGCATCGTCACTGCTTTTAACACTCGACTCAACACTGGAAAAATAAGACAGATCTAACAATGACTCAAATTAGGTTGAACAAAGCACTGTTTTAGTAATTGTCTATCCATTATTTCATGTTATATATATATTTTTGAACATCATCCATCTTTCTTTTATTCTTATCTTCCTCTGTTTTTCCACGACACATCGATTTGTTAAACTAAATCATTAAGGCACCCTTGATATTATCTAAAAGGCCTAAGAGAAGGCTGTTTACTTCAAATGAACAGCATTTATGGATATTAACAATACATTTATCGATCAATCACTCTTTGTCTGGTAAGAAAAGCAAATATAATAAAGTGTCCTTCGCACAGAGCATTTTATATGTTGAAATCTTCTCAAGCTTGTGTTATTAATACTAAATATTAAAATAAACCATTAGGCATGGAGGAGAGATAAACACAAACTCCTACAGGATGACAGAGAAAATAAATCTCTGGACAATCATGGCTCAAGGCCCGGACCTAATGGTTGCCTACCATCCAGGGGAGTACTGCATATAAGATCAGAAAGTCTGTGTCCTTGTCCAGAAACAACATCGCAGGAAGTACATAAAGACTATACACTAAATTGGACCTCCGACTCCTCTCTCTGCTCATTTTAGGGCCCCTTTCAGTCTGAGACCATAGTCCAGCAACTAGCTCACTCGCCCTTTCCCTCTAAACTAAATTACCTTCATAAAATAAAACTTTCCACACCTTGAGTTACACACAAACGAACTTGACACAAGTCTTTAATTTTCATTAAATGTTTTACTGTTCACGTGTGGTTCAAGGTCATATTGAAAATACGGACCCCGAATCCTGAAAGGATGGGTGGAGCTTTGTTTTGACTGTTTGTACGAGTCTTTCTTTAAGAAAAGTCTGCTTATGTGTCTGAAAGGCTTTTCACTACGGACTTCTAAACTGAAGGGCCATGCCAGTCCACTCTGATTGTTTTGTGTTTGGTCGCTTGGCACAATCCTCCAGGGTAATTGAAATTCCTCTCTCATGGCACAGCAGTACAATCCCACCCTCCCCGAGCTCAGACGGATCGCCTGGACTGTGAATTCCCAGCTGTAAGCACTCGCTCATCCCGACACCCTGTAGTATTCCCAGGAGACTGATCTTTATTCATTTCAGAAGCTTGGTTTTAAGAAACGCCAGATATAGATAAAGTGCCCCCCACCTCCCCAGCACAAAAGAAAAGGCGGTTTGTGAAAGGTGTTGTTCATTTTCAGTTCATTTTTTTCGTGGATTTGCAGAAGAAACAAGCCTTGTCTCCATTTTGTTTATCTTTTAAAAATAAACTTGTTGTTTCTACTGTCTTGGTAAATGAAGAGGATCTGGATTAATGTGGGATGTGCACAGTGTTGTTTATATGGTTAACAATTATTGAAATCGATTAATTAATATACAGGTTATTATAAAACCTAAACCTATCTGTCTATCTATCTGTATCGCACGTCAGTTACTCGGGGTTAGAGAGTTCTGCTTTTTAACCTCAGTGATGCGATACATTTAAATTGCTCAGAGCAGGCAGAATTGAGGGAATGAGGTACTGAAAAACGCTCTTAACCCAAAGGTTTTGAAAAGCCCCCTTAACCAAATTCAGATTGGGAGATGGTGAGAACAACACAACGCTTCTC